>NC_134569.1:246797163-247406885 GCF_050947875.1 Dermacentor variabilis | reverse complement strand
CTCTGAATGAAAAATTGTCTTTCGTCTGTTTTTATATTTACATTCAAATATCACGCTACGGGCAGCAGTATTAGCTACAAGTTCAGGATATTTTCCTGCATCCGATCTCAATAAAAGTCGCAAAGTCATATGCAGCAATACCTGTACTTTCTACTTGCCCTATTGTTAGCGATTGTCAGTAAAGACAACTCAGAAAATTAAAGAAAAATATGTGAGGTCAGTGTACATAAATGACTAAAAGAAAAAGGGATGGTGGTTGCAGGTCGTCAGCCGACGCTACTCGGAAGCACTTTTTATGGGTCTGAAAGGAAAGAAATGACTGAAATCGCTCAAGTTCCCAGCCTGTAGCATAAGAACTTCTTCAAGGTGTACATTTAAATTTACAGGCTGTTGGCACGCGAACGAATAGATGAGTAACTCGATACAAGCAAGCCGGCACAGTGAAGCCGACTATCAGGGTGCTCTCACTTCCTTGACGTCACTCCGGCGTGGAAAGGCCTTTAGTAATTTAGGTGGTGTTGGGAGATGGCGCCTGTGCCCGTGACTTGTGCGTCTGTGGTGATAACGTCACGCGCGTAGGAGGCGTGAGCGATGCTGGAATGAATACGGGTAGGGAAGAGATGGGAAAAAGTGTTTAGCAAAGTAATGAAGGGGGCTAGTTGGTGGACGTTCGTGATTGGATTGCACTCAGTGTTACAGTGACAGAACTAACGGACGAACATGAAGGAATAAAAAAGGAATAAAGGAATGTTGTGTGGAAAGACTGTGGCGATGACGCTACGCCTATGGAGACGGGTAGGGGAGAGGGGGCAATGAGTGTGGGGACGGCGCCTGTGCCCGTGGCCTTCTCTTCTGAGGTTATAACGTCACGCGTCACGGAGGTGCCAGCGCGGCTGCAGCAGTAGTGGCAGCATATACATAGAAGGTGTGGTGACTGCGGCGGCACTTGTGTCGGCGTTAGGTGGTGCAGTATGTTATCAAAGCTATCCTCAGAAATTACATGACAATTGGCAGCTAAGACGACTACTCTATCATTACGCCGAGTTTTATTTACTTTTCATAGTTCGGTTTCTCACAGTGAAGTTGTAAATGTCGTGAAATTCCCGTCTGCTGTGATTACATGGGCTTCTACGGGAAGGAAACGGACAGCCCCATGTTTGTCTGCTAGGATAAAACTCTGGCCTTTCGAAGTTTCATTAAGCTATATAGCTAAGAAGTGTGCTCAATCGCCAAATTACAAACAAACCTGTTTTGTTTCGTGCACCCCTTTGCGTTTTGTGTCGTGCACTGGTTTGCCTTTGCTATCCTACCACGTCCGCACCATGGATTGGGGGCGGATTTGGGGGCACAACGACAGCTTCGCTGGCATTTCACCTTCACAGAGTGGATTGGCCCCAAATTTTTTATGACCATAATAAAAAGTATTGACACGCGTAATAAAAACAAGTAATCGTCGGTGAACATTTTAAATGAATAATTTTAAATTTACTTGTTAAAAAATCATTGGATGCCACTGGATTCGATATATACGCCTTCAAACTTGCGGTTAAAATACAGTGTTGTTCCGCTAACTTAAAAAAAAACACGCTTTAATGCGTTGACACACAAAATAACTCCAATGTATTTCGTCGTGCACATTGAGAATGAATATCTCGAAATCGGTGCCATCCTGAGTATTTCTTTCAAATTCATGCGCCTTCCGAATTTTGTGGCTACAACAATTCGTAAATTCTAATATCTGCCAAAATTAAAGTGATTGCTCAAAACGTAACTCTGCTATTTTTAATTAGCCGCTTATGTATTTTGATTTATTGTTTACCCATTCCAGTAATGCAGCTCGATTACAAAATTGTGCTGTCTGGTGCAGGTGCTTTTTCAATTCTGCAAATCTAAACGCCAATGGTAGTTCTCCAAAAATATTCTCATGGTTCTAAACTTATCTACGGTTTCTCCGAAGTGGAGGGCAGGGGGGGGGGGGGGGGTCGTACCTTTAGGCTAGAAGTATACTGTCCTGATCCGCGATGTTACCACGCGGGCAATGTTGGAAGTCACGTGAGCTGCCTCTCACGATCGTCCCGATTAGCGAAGCAGTAACGCTACACTTTGCTCCCTTTGCAACGTACCGCACGAGACAGACTGTCACACGCCCGCCGATATATAGCGAAATGAAAACATATATAGAGCTGCGCTCAAATTTCGCATTAGGGAGTGTCGTAATTGTCGGAGAATTTCTAGTTTTGTGTTTCGGTGTTCAAAGGCAGTACGCGTCGTGTCATGTGACGTGTTTCATGAGCACCGCGAAGACGCTGGACCCACGACCAGGGTCTATGCAGTCTTGCAAACACAGAGTTCGAATTCTATAGACGAGCATAATGCTTTTGCACCGATAAATCTCTTGTGGGGCTGGGGTGGCGGTGTGTAGCATCATCTCCCGCTGCTTTTCTGAGTAGTGAGGCCCTATCGCATTTCGTCATTGTAAAGCGCTCTCGTCATTACAGTCTGTGTATAATTTTTTACCATTCTGCCTGAGAAACCACGCGGCAATGAGCATAACAGGTTTTCAAAACCAACACTAAAAGCAAAACAATGTGATAGGTTACATTCACTCAAAAAAGAACCGATAATTTACTCTGAATTACTGACAGTAAACGGATATGCAAGTCTTAGAGCGCTCCAATGCTTCTGCAAGTAACTAGGCATTTTTTACTATCGAGTACACCTTTTTGACACAATGACCTGGAAAAGAACATCAGGCGTATGCGTATATTCGTCGTAAAAAAAGTCAATACCTTTAGAATTCATTTACGGCAGGGCACAGTCGTTCAAGGTCACTCAACATAGCTAGAATTCTTTTTCTTTCACAGTGCCCCCCTTACAGTCAACCTGTCTATCATTCCTGTGGATTACAAGGCCTTGACAGAATATAATCCGCAGGCACGACAACAAGAAGCCATTTTTATCGACCATTAGATGACGCAGGCTATTCTTCACAAACGAGTCCACCAATGAGCACGTGTCCTGACTCGTACCTCGCCTCATTTAAGACCTGAAAACCACATTCTGCGCATTACCAGTGCAAGAGAACCTATCTTATTCCTGTGCTGCCTGAAAAGAAATGTTTTGCGCCAATGCTAACGCCTCAGTACCTTATAACAAAGGTTCAAAGGCAAGCTGAGGACCGAGGCTGAGGGTACACTGGTAACTTTAGGGGCCTGGGTACCATCCTGCATGACAACCCATCCGTTGGGACGCTGCTTGTTGGCGTGAGAAGTGTGGTCTTACCACACTGTATGACCACCCATCTATTATGATGCCGCTTCATGAGTTTAAAGGGAAATGTGACCTTACGAAGAAATTCGGTCAAGGTGTCTGCTGCGTTGCGCTAACCCTTATAGATGTGACGCTGTCGCCTTCGACCGACATCCGCACCACACCTCGCACGTAGTTACTCCGGAAGAACGGAGCCGTGCGCCGATACTCGGGGCGCCATAGTCGGCACATTCTTCGTGCATGCCGTTAAGTAAGGTAAGCATCGCATTCGACTATCCCGTGGGCGCTGGACTGCCTGGCATACTATGATTCGATACGAGCCTGGAAAAGGCTCCCCATGGCGACCACGGATGTAACTGATGTCAAGTTTACCACACGCAACACAGTGAGGGCCGCTCAGTAAACAACCTTTCAGAGGGACATAAGCCGGCCTCACCATAATGAAGGCTTCCTTACTGAGATCAGGAAGATTTTATTGTTTGGCCCTATGGAGTTAGCAATGAACTATGCAGCGATGGCGAATGGGACCAAGTGGAGCTTATATTCAGGATAGCAGCACACGGCAAAACAAAGACATAGGCTATAATCACGAAAGTGTTTTATAGATGGTTGTGACATTTCTGTAGGACGTTTCCTGGAACTACTTTCCTTTATCTTGATTTCACTTTTGTTACCGGGAATGTAAAGTTCCTCGGACAGCCCTCAAATGTGTGCATTGGTTCCGAGGTAGCTCCAGTTTAAGGAATGTTTCTATGGCTAACCTTTATAAACAGCGCTTGTTCCATCATTTTTGCTTTCTGTATCTTCGTTTGGCCATGCGCCGCTATTATGGACAGGTTCCGGCTTGCCAGACTCGCGTTCCTGGTGCAGCCCATAAGCAATGGAACATAACCACTATAACATATATTACGCTCCACTATCTTCGGTGTCAACCTGTGCAAACGCCCGAGCATGAAAACTGTGTTCGTTCGGAGACAACAACTGGCCACAGATAATATATGAACCCGCGTCCTTGCATTATGCGAATTCTTGTTCATTACGTGGCGAGGGACGCAACTCCGGCGTCTCTGAGGCCTTCAGCTACCACACGAGTTTTTATAGCCCAGTTGCCGTCTCCCGTTTTTACTTCCTACGTGACGCCTGCGGCAAAAGAGGGTGTTCCAGATCTTCCAGCAGGGCCGTGAGTTCTGCCCCTAGGCAGCACTTCGAGGCTGGTATACGCATAAAATACTCGAAGAAGTGGATGGGAAAATGGCGCCGCGGTAGCTCTCTCTTGTTACGAGTATTTCACTCGTAATGCGAAGACGTGGGTTCGTTTTTTGCCTGCAGCCAGTTGTATTTATCGTCAACTTTCATTTCTCGTTATTTATAATTTCACATTTCAAATAAAAACAAGTAATTTGCCCTGTGCTTCCCTTGGTGTCACTTTCTGTTGATTTGACATGATTGTGTCTAAGGAAGATTGGTCTCCTCACTTCCCGCTCTCGTCTAGTGCGCAGAGTAATGCGTAAACTTGTAGTACATGAAGAGGCGCACTGGCTGATCTGACGAGACTTTCTACCTGTTTCTTTGTGTAACTACTGCTAAGTAACGTATAATACCAACCCCATTCACTTATAAGAGATATTTCACGTCTTTTTATGATATGAGGCATAACTCGTAAGAGGGCAATATTCCGAAACAATATTTTTTTTGTAATATGACAACTCGTCTGACGTATGTCACATACATGCTACAGGTCGAAATTTTTTCTTGGACGAATCCTGCCCCGTTTCCAGAAAAAGATGTATAAAACTGAAGGCCTCCCTTAAAGGGAAGCTGAAACGGTTTTCAATTTCCGTGAATTGCTGGGATTGGGAAGAACAGACCTAATAATTTACGGTTCCGATTTTTTTTCTTTGTTTTGTTAATATAAGGGGCGGAAATCGCTTTCTAAATCACCCCCGCGGACACGCCCCCATCGCTTCCCGGAGCGCCGGGTGAGGTGGTTGCCAGAGGAGAGAACCGGCGAGAGTGAAGTCATTCGCGGCGACCGTGCTGCCGGACCGGCGTGCTGGCATGTACTGGCATGCCTCTTTCCGTCCTGCGCTTTACTGAACGACGCTACGAGAGATCTGCCGCCGCCGCCGCTCACGTTTCTTTTCTTTTGCGATTTTCGTAAAATGTTCTTTCGTGAAGCTGCCCGTCGCGGCAGGTTCACGTGCATGCTCGCGCGAGCAAACGCCGCTGGCACGCTGCGAAGCATAGACGGAAACGCGCGCAGTAGTAAATTTTAGTGACCGGACTTCGTGCGTAGCTTCCACAGCGTTGCACCTGAGGTATGAAATGGAGTATAGGCTTGCCTAGTGACATTCGACGTACGGTTGCAGTTATAGTGTTTACCACACGGCGGTGCTAAAACTGCCTAATATCTTTATGTCAACAGTATCATGGAGCACGCGTACCGATTCTTGATCGAGCCACAATCGCAAAGACATCGAACCATAGTATGAATATTGCCCATATAATACCTCTGGCCATCTCTAGATGTGTATGATAAGCACTGCATGTGTGCGGTTTGAAACGCGGCACTTATGTTCGCGATCGTGTATCAACACTCAAAAAACCACGGGACTTTAGACAAGCAGCGGCAAAGTGCTTGACATCGCGGAATTGCACCCGTGTTTACAATCTAATGAGAAGTTAGTGCTTCGGCATTCTTCCAGCAGCAAGTTCCCAGTGACACTGTAGCGCATTTTTTCTCCTGTCATGGGAACGTGCACCTACATGAAAAAAAAAACATACGTAGCAGCTAAGATTTTCAACGCGCGAGAAGGTGCACAAATAGTTCTCGCTGTTGGCACACTCAACATCGTCGTTGCCGCGGTTACCGCCATTGCCGCCATCGTTTTCCGTATCGGCTGTCAGTTCGAACATGTACGGCGAAAATACAAGCTGTCCGAGACAGCGAGAACGTTCCATAATGCTTACAACTCAGCTATGAAGCCAGAACAGAACAGCGTGCTACGCTCTCAAACGGCGGCGTGAGGCGGCGCCGACCGGCGACTGCCGCGATTGACGTCACAGCGGCCCCGACCTATCACGGGCAACAGCGGCGTTCTCGCGATGCCCTGAGGCGCTGGTGTGCGTTTTCTTGAAAAAACAGCCGCTTGCGTTTGTTTCCGCCCTTTTTGAACCAGATATTCGTGTTCAGGGGACTCAAAACTGTATTCAGACTGGGAAACATAGCGCAAAAATTTTGACACAGGGACAAGCAGAACACAGGACGAGCGCTAACTTTCAACAATTGATTTATTGCAGCTGGTGAGTACATATGTACTCACAGGGACGCCACTGCAATAGAACACACTGAAGGGAAGGAGGAAAAGACAGTCATGTGACCATTATGCCCAAAAATTCAAGCTCTTTCCTTGATAAAAATATAGACGGCGTGCTAACGCACTCGTCACCTGATCTGGCTACCTCGGCTGCTTCCACAATTTCCCTCGTAATCTTATACCGGTGGCGATAAACAACAACAGTTTGTTTTAATAGCGGGAAGCATGGTGCCTTCGCGTCACATTTTCTACAATGGGCAGCCAGATGCCCATCTATTGCGATACTCTCCACTTTGTTACTATGCTCCGCCAGACGCACGTTTAAACATCTGCCCGTCTGGCCCACGTAGTACTTCCCACACGAGAGTGGAATCTTGTACACAACATTGCGAGTGCATGTAACAAAAGGATCTTTGTGCGCGGTAGCGCAACTAGGCTTTCGTTTCCTCATGGGACAGCTCATCACACTCAAGCTCGACTTTGTTAGGTGCTGTAAACACAACGTTTACACCAGAACGTTGCCCAACCTTTTTTAGGTTGTGTGAAACCTTATGAAAGTAGGGAATTACCGCCACTTTTCGTTTGTCCCTTTCTTCTTTCCTTTCTCTTTCGTCAACCGCTCTCTGCTCATCGCTCATGCGTGAAGTTAGTTTCCTTTGACGATGCAGGCCTTCAGCAACCGAGATAATGATATGTCTCGGATAGTCTCGGATAGGATAAAAGCCTGTGCTGCGGTATGTGCTGTCTTTAATCCTATTCGACGTGTTTCGCTGAAGAAAGTAAAGTTGCGAGCTGAGCAGATGTGTAAAGATCTTAATTTGGCAAACGTTGCAAAGAAAATCAATGGCACGGACGGTGACTGCCTAGAAATGTTTTTCGCCGCCAAGACCCATAAGGATGATTGCCCTTTTCGTGTCATTGTTTCTGAATCCGGGACGTGGCAGAAGTGCGTCGCAGAATTCCTGCAAGATAGCCCGAGGCTCCTCAACGTGGCGGATCCGTTCCTTACCAAAAATTCTTCAGCTGTGATCAACTTTTTATATGGAGCTGACGGCGAGTGTTTAACTGCATTTTCTGTGGACATAAAGGATTCGTTTTATTCTTTGCCACATGAGGTTTGCTGTGCAGTGTTGAGGCGGCAATAGATGAGGACGGCGCTGTCCTTTTTTCTAACGCTTGTGGTGTTAGTGTGGCAAGGTTTTTAGAGCTTTTATCATTTTATTTGAGGTCCACTTTTGTTCAATTTGACAATAACATTTACCTGCAAAGGCAGGGTGTTTGCATAGGCTCTTGCATAGCGCCCATATTAAGTGACCTGTTTTTAGATCGATGTGACAAAGCTTTTGCTGCGCGGTTGGGTGATTTGGGCGTTGTGAAGGTTTTTAGATATTGTGGGGTCTCTCACACCCGTGCTCTTGGGACAAAGGAACGACAGCACAGTAGTGCAAACAATCACAAGGGCATTTATTGCACCTTTCATAGATCAGTGCCTGCTAGCCGAGTTGCTATCCACAAAACATGCCGATGGGCGCGCGACAAATCTAGAAGTCTGACTCACCGCGACCGGAAGCGAGCGAATATGTTCGCCCCATGCTGGATCCCAACGCCTGGTCCTTAGCGTGTATGGTCACGCGAATCGTGGCGCGTTCGAAGGTGGCCACGCGAGGCGGTCTCGCAGAAGCATCGGTCGCCGCGCGCGCGGAATGTCCACGCCGCGCGCCGACCCGCCGGGGAAGAGACAGCCCGTCCTCCCCTGCGCCCCCAAGTAACCCTGCCGTGAGGCGGCGTTAGCAACGCAACACTCGCGCCATCTCTCGCACTGCGCCCCAACCACATCGACCGCCGTGGGCATCACGCAGGCCACGCGGCGAAGCCGGATTACAGGAGACGCGCCATGCGGGAAAAACATATCAGGGGACGCGCGAGAGTCGCGCATCCCCACAATATGTAGATGATTTTTTGGTATTTTTAGATAGATCACTACTTTATCCGGCTGCCAGTTCCCATGTAGATTGCCGTTTTGACTGTTCAAACCCTGCTGTTAGCTGTATTCTTGCCTCATTCAATGAGTATTATAGGCCACTTACGTTCACTACTCAATTTCCAGCGCAGGGCAATATCAGGTTTTTAGACTTCCGTTTGCATTTCAAAGCTGAACACCTGTGTTGGGTATATGAGCCCAGAGGTAATAAGCCGCCCTTGAGGTACAGTTCTGCACACTCTAAACTCATAAAAAGAAGTATCGTACGTTCTTTCCTGCCATGCGCTCTATCTAAGTCATGTGCTCACTTGCTAGATGAAGGCCTTAGTAAGCAGGTGGCTCGTCTGGAAGCAGCGAACTATCCGACACATATCATTATCTCGGTTGCGGAAGGCCTGCATCGTCAAAGGAAACTAACTTCACGCATGAGCGATGAGCAGAGAGCGGATGACGAAAGAGAAAGGAAAGAAGAAAGGGACAAACGAAAAGTGGCGGTAATTCCCTACTTTCATAAGGTTTCACACAACCTAAAAAAGGTTGGGCAACGTTCTGGTGTAAACGTTGTGTTTACAGCACCTAGCAAAGTCGAGCTTGAGTGTGATGAGCTGTCCCATGAGGAAACGAAAGCCTAGTTGCGCTACCGCGCACAAAGATCCTTTTGTTACATGCACTCGCAATGTTGTGTACAAGATTCCACTCTCGTGTGGGAAGTACTACGTGGGCCAGACGGGCAGATGTTTAAACGTGCGTCTGGCGGAGCATAGTAACAAAGTGGAGAGTATCGCAATAGATGGGCATCTGGCTGCCCATTGTAGAAAATGTGACGCGAAGGCACCATGCTTCCCGCTATTAAAACAAACTGTTGTTGTTTATCGCCCCCGGTATAAGATTACGAGGGAAATTGTGGAAGCAGCCGAGGTAGCCAGATCAGGTGACGAGTGCGTTAGCACGCCGTCTATATTTTTATCAAGGAAAGAGCTTGAATTTTTGGGCATAATGGTCACATGACTGTCTTTTCCTCCTTCCCTTCAGTGTGTTCTATTGCAGTGGCGTCCCTGTGAGTACATATGTACTCACCAGCTGCAGTAAATCAATTGTTGAAAGTTAGCGCTCGTCCTGTGTTCTGCTTGTCCCTGTGTCAAAATTTTTGCGCTATGTTTCCCAGTCTGAATGTATCCCACCATCACGCCCAAACTTCTTCCCTGCTCAAAACTGTAGAATGCCAGCATGAAAGCAACGCTCAGCCGTAACTCGTGACAGAAGGGGCTAAAGCAAGGCCTTCACGAAGCAAAGCTCATGATTCCGTGTCCTCCTGTTTCTTTAATAAATCTCGCAACCTTATTTTGCACAGCTAATCAATAATCTGCCAAGTTTTACGAGCACATAACGAGCCATGCGTTCTTCGCCATGACGCGCGCAGCTCATTTCAAATTCCTGAACTTCTGTAGGAAGCAGCTAACGTAAACACTTTCTGCCTTTTGTCGCAGTGGGGAGAGACAACCGTTGGCACGGCAGCTTACGAAGAGATCGGTAGGTCCTGAGCTCATGGCGTGGTGGTTTTTCTCATATTGTGGTGAGCTCACTGTATTGCTACGCTATGTTTTCACATTGCACCCACGAGGAACACTTTTCCCGACGGATAACACCTGTACAGTCTTGATTAAGTGCCTACATACTAAAGCGGTGCACCGAAAGCGCTACCCGAGGGTCCGCTGTTGGAAATGAACGTGAATTCATAATAAGGCGCGCGCTTTTATAGTCTGTTGGGCGAATGCGCGGTGCTTGCCGTGAAGCTTGCTGTGCTAGACACGATATGTCACTAACAAGTGCAAACTGTGTTCTGCCTGGAACCCCATGCCTTGGCAAATGGGGATAGCCGATATTCTAGTCGACATTAAGAGAAAAAAATGGAGCTGGGCAGGCAATGTAATACGTAGGGTAGATAACCGGTGGATCATTTGAGTTACAGAATGGGGTGCAAGGGAAAAAAACGCAGTCGAGGAGGGCAGAGATTCAGTTGGGGGGATGAAAATAGGAAACAAGCCGGCGCTAGTTGGAATCAGCTAACGCGAGAGAGGGTTGATTTGAGATGGCTTGCAGCGAGTCCTTCGTTCTGCGGTGGACATAAAGATAGGCTGGTTATTCTGATCATCGTGGTGATGCTGAAATCAGCATAATTGTTTTGCGGAGAGGAAAATTCAATCGTAGACGCGCTAGCAAAGGGGGACGAGAGATGCAAATTTTCCATCCTTTTTGGTCATTGCCACTATTCATCGCAAAATAAAAGCAAAACTGCCCAACTTTCAACAGCCCCACTGACGACAGGGTCGAGTTTATTTCAAGGGAACAGCAACACGCGCCTCATCACGTCGCACAGTCAGTAACAAGAGTGGTTGCAAAAGTGACGTACCTAGCTGCTGTTTTCTTGTAATAAACTCATTAGGTAGTGAGCACATGTTCCGAGTTCCTTTGCTTCTCCCTATCGTAAGTGATGCTGTGGAAGATGGACCATTTGCAGTCCTAATAAGTTCCTTTTCAAATATTTAGCGCTTTGATTATAGAATAGCCATGGCTCCACTGGCTTCACTATCACTCTGTATCGGCAGATCTTACCTGCATCACAGTCTTCCTCCGCGTGCCCTCGCACTGCAATAGTCTAAGCCGCTTCAGGCCCATCGGACTACACGCGTGGGGCTTACTGCGCACCAGGCAAATTTCTACGTTACAAATTACATGTGTAATGATGTTTAACCAAACGTGAGGAGCCGCAGATAAACAGCAGCCTAGCAGCAGCGAACAGCCAGAGCTCTCCTGCTAATCACAGCACGGGTCGTCGTCGTCGTCTCGGAGCTGTTATCGGAAACACGAGGTGCGTCTGCTTCAGTACATTGGCCCCGGGTCTAAAACATAGCCATTCTGACGACTCTGGGAGCAGAGAAGATGAGGGGGTCGAAATAAGGCTTCAGCCGGCTAACATGCACTGTCTCCCGACCTCGACAACGAAGGTCCGGCGATGGTGTTACACGCTCACCGATATAGTTCACAGGGGAGGAGGCGTCGATGATCCAGTACGGACCGTGGTACCGCGCAAGTAGTTTAGAAGGAAGGCCAGGCATGTGAGGTGGTGTCCATAGCCACACAAGGGAACCAGCAGGGAAGGTGGGCGTGGCCTGATAACTGTTGGGTCTTGCCTTCTGACGCTCATGATCCTCGCTGTTAAATGAACGAGCCAGCTGGCAGCAATCTACAGCGTATCGGGCGACTTCATAAATAGTTGTGCACTCGGAAGCGTCAGGTCGGTAGGGCAGGATAGTATCCAGACGACACGCAGGCTCACGCCCATACAAGAGAAAGAAAGATGAAAAAGTAGTGGTCGCTTGTGTAGCGGTGTTACAAGCGAAAGTAACGAACGGGAGTACGGTGTCCCAATCGGTGTGGTCGGACGAGACGTACATCCTCGACATGTCGCCAGTGTTCTCTTGAAGCGCTCCGTGAGACCGTTCGTTTGGAGGTGATACGCGGTGAACTTCCGGTGAATGATCTGGCACTCGTGAAGGAGAGATTGTATCATTTCTGACAAGAAGACACGGCCCCTATCGCCGAGTAGTTCTCGAGGAGCACCGTCACGAAGGACGAAGTTGCGCAGAATGAGAATCGCAACGTCGCGCGCGGTCGCGGCAGGAAAAGTCGCGGTCTCGGCGTAGCGCGTCAGGTGATCGACGCCAACAATAATCCAGCGGTGTCCACATCCGGTGTATGGGAGCGGGCCATAGAGGTCGATGCCTACGCGGTCGGACGGTCGAGCAGGGCATGGTAGTGGTTGTAGTGGGCCAGTAAAGCGCAGTGTTGGAGTTTTGCTTTGCTGGCAGGCGGTGCATGATCGAATTTACTGCTGCACAAGGCTATACGTTCCACGCCAGTAATATTGTTGACGCAGCCTTGTGGAAGTTTTTAGGATGCCGGCGTGGGCGCTATGAGGGTCAGCATGGAAGTACGCGCACATATCGGAGCGCATGTGACGAGGGATACCCAAAAGCCATTTCCGACCGTGACGCATATAGTTGTGGCGGTAGAGGGTGTTATCTCGCACGACGAATTGTGCTGCTTGACGGCGTAGCGTTCGCGTTGAAGGAACGACGCGTTGAACGACACGTTCGCTATGAGAAACTGCTGCGGTGGTGATGAGACGGAAGTTATGGCTTTCAGATGTAAACGGCTGGCGCCATTGTGAACGTCAAAGTCTTCAATACATGTGACAGATTGCAAAACAACTCCTAAGGTCTCACCGTGCAGTATAGTCACTGGATGCCGGCGCGGATTACAGATGGGTATCAAAGCGGATTGAGACGTAACTGTGAGGGCGGCGAACGGGAGAAATAAGTTCCTGTGGGGAGCAAGCATGTCAGATGGCGTAAACGCCACAGTTGAGCCTGGCACGGTTGTACATGTGCACGACAAGGTCACAAGCACCGACATCTCCGGTGGTAGATCAGTATCATCATCAACGAATACTTTGTGAACACTGAGGTCGGCGCCGACCGAGGGCGTGCCACATAGCGGCGAAAGACCCATGTGCGCGCGAGAACAATCGATGATGGCACTACGACGTGACAGGAAGTCCCACTTAAGATGAGATCATGAGAACAGGAGGGCAACACAAAAACTCGATGATGTACAAAACGTCTTGGATGACTACACAGACGGCGCATACAGCTGTAGGATGAATGCGTTGCGCGCTAGCAGTGCAGAGTGCCATTCCAGATGGAGAGGTCGTGACTTTTTTCAGCTTGCGACAAAAACTTTCATGGATGACGGAAACAGCGGCCCCGGTATGAATAAGCGCTTGAGTGGATGCTCCCTCGACATGGACATCAATGACATTTTGTGTTGAAAATTTAGGCCTTAGAAAGTTCAATGAGCTTGGAGTTCCTGCCTCCAGAACTGCGCTAGTCAGTTTCACTCGGCAGTAGGTGGCCGACGACGTAAAGGTGACAGTGACCGTCGACATAGAGACGAAGAATGGCGACTGTCGGAACGGCGGTCGCGATCGAAGGGTCTCAGCGGCGAGTCAGCGGCATCTTGGCAGCGTATCTCGGTGGCATGTTGTGGCGTGTGGGGAAACAGGTCGAATGTCTCATCTTTCGAGGGCATGTTACGACGACAAAAGCGCGCAACGTGACCAGCAGTGCCACAAGCGAAGCAAACAGGCCTGTTGTCTGGCGTGCGCCACGTGTCGGCTCGACGAAGAAGCTGGGGCCACTGCCGTAGAACGGGAGCAGGGGGAATCCGGTGCGTTGGCGATGGGACGGAATATGACGTTGGGGGTGGCTGTGGGATAGCGGTGGCATAGTTGAGCGGCGGCGGTGCGACCCGCGACGGGCAGTCGGCATAAGAGAGTGGTGCCGTCGGAGATGCGAATAGCGGCGGGTAGTCAACATAGGAGACTGGTGCCGTCACAGGAGCTGGCGGGTGGTGTGCGTCAGATATTTGGGCACGGATGGCTTGTTGTACGGCCGGATGCAGTGTTGGGGTCGGCTCCTGGTTGTGAGGGAGCAGCGACAGCTGGCGGGCCACTTCGCGAATGAAATCCTTCAGCTGAACGACGAGACCAGAAGGATCAGTATGGCCAGCGGCATCTGCAATGGCCGAGACCGAGTCAGCCAGTGAAACGTTTTGGCGGGCAATGTTACGTTGGCGGCGCAATTCATCGAAACTCTGACCCAGGTTGAAGAATACGGCGACACTGGTTGGACTCCTGACCAGCAGCATTTGGAATGTGTCGTCCTCAACACCCTTCCGAATATGGTTAATGTTCTTGTCCTCCGCTATCGTTGGATTAACACGGTTGCAGAGATACAAGACAGCCTCAATATAGCTGGATAAAGTCTTGCCCGGTTGCTGTGCTCGCTGGCGTAGACGCTGCTCGGCGCGTAGCTTGCGGACAGCGCGGTGGCCAAACACTTCGGCGAAATGTGTCTTGAATGCGGACCAACTCGATATGTCAGGTTCGTGGTTTTTAAACCATAGATTTGCGATGTCACGAAGGTAAAATATGACGTTATTCTGTTTAGATCGGTTGCGCCACTTATTTTGAGCGCTTACACATTTATAGAAGGACAGCCAGTCTTCGGCGTCAAGTTCTCCGGTCCCGGAAATAATGGCCGGGTTGTGCTGACGCAGAACGCCGGCGCAAGTGACATGGGCAGCCATGGGTATAGTCGGTGCGTAGGTCGCATCAGTCATGGTGATGGTGGGCAACGTACGATTTCGGAGCTCCAGGGTGACTTGGATATCCAGCACCTCCACCAAATGTAATGATGTTTAATTAAAGGTGAGGAGCAGCAAATAAACAGCAGCCTAGCAGCAGCGAACAACCCGAGCTCTCTTGCTAATCACAGCACGGGTCGTCGTCGTCGTCTCCGAGTTTCTATCGGAAACACGAAGCGCATCTGCTTCATTACACATGTAATTAATTTTATATTTTTTCGTTGTCTTCTATTTGATCGGTTTCTTTTTTACTCGGTAATGCTCGTTCGGTAATTCAATTTCTGTTTTCAGTACGTGTAAACGATTGCATTATTAGAGTTTTTGAATAGCGTTTGCAACCAAACGTAAATGCATTAGATATGCCAATATTAATGTCCTCAATGCGCGTGCTGCGAACGTTATGAGTTTCTGTGGTTTCCGTGCGCTATGATAACGTACAATCGCAATGAAAAATTCGCGTCCTATGGCACCCGGCGCAGGAGCGGCTGCGTGGCCACACCGCGGCGCTGCTATCTCCATCGGGCGCATGCTTTGAGGGTGCACCGAGTGACGCTAATCTGCGCCCTCACTCACGTGCCGCCAAGTCACACGCTTCATAAATTTCAAGTGCGTTGTTCGACTGTTTCGGAGTTGATGGTCAGTTGGAAAGTCAGTGCACGCTTGCCTTCCTCTCCGCGCCAGGGGCGCTATTCTGGACATTCCGCCATTTTCTTCGATGCGTGACGTAGACGCGACGCGACTAAAATGGCGCCGATGGCCCGATTTTGCTTTCGTAACCTGACGCCAACTTGACGTTTTGCCTAAGAAACTGAAATGAAGGCGCTGAACGTAAAGTTCTCGGTAAAAAAAAAAAACAGTTTTCCTCCGCTGTAAAAATAAAGCAGCTAGCTCAAAGCGCATGATCATTCCGTCAAAACCGCTTCTCACTTCCGTCGTCTGCGGCGTACAAGCCGTCGTCTGCTTCATTAGGTAAGGTGCGTGTCCCCGGGAAATGGAATGAGTCATCGTATGTTGGCGCCAACGCGCTTGTTTTCTACCTTGAGACAACAGACGCGACCCACCAGTGGAGATGCGCGCGCGTTCTAGGCCACGTTATTGATATCTCGTGAAACGCAAGTGACTCAGCCCGACTCGGCTGGCTGAGAAACGGCCGAATTTCAGCGATAGCATTGCGCGCGCCAGAGATATCCACTTGCGCGACGCAAGCGCCGGCGCTGCCATCTCTTGTTCACTTCGCTGGTTACTCGCACCGTGGGAGGATAGAACCACTGGAAAAAATTTGAGAGTACCGCATTCGTTTTCCCCGCGCCGCCGACGCGTTCATTGGCCCAACCGTACCACGTGGCTTTGGAGTGCCATATACCTTCCAAGCGCCGGGTAGGCCGGCTGAGTTAGAGCGCAGGCAGCGCAGGTTGCCTATGTTTTTTGGTGTTCCGACTGTCGCGCTCGCGTTTGACTGCAAGGAAATCATGCCTGGCTGCTGCGCCTTCGGATGCAGCAACCGAACTGAGTCTGGAAAGACTTTTTTCTAGATTCCGACCGGGAAAAATGACCGAAGGCGTCATTCTGCGTAGTTACACAGAATCGGCCGGGAGAACTTCAAGCCTACAAAAAACACCCGCGTGTGCGAGGTATAAGTACACTTTGCTTGTGCTTTTCGGCACTGTTTTAGAAGATATTTAAGCGAAGTGCACGAGGTGTTAGCGATGCTACGGAAATAGGAGTTCATTGCAGGGATCGTTCGCGCCTTGCACGTTTGACGCGGGCACACGGGTACGCGTTTGTTGCTCAACACACGCGGTTATTCCGTGCTCGTGGCCCACGAAGGCACACTTGTCGCGCCAGAATTCCGCGTCCTCACGTGCACGAGGTACTCGCATGATTTCTCCGTGCACGTGAGCGCGCTCTCGCCTCGAGTCACTCGACCCATATGGCACTTGCTTTTCGCAGGTTGTGACGATCGTAGTCAATAAAAACATGGTCAATGCGAGGCCCATGATACTTCCTATTTTCCACTTATCCTTTGCTCACTTATACATACGCATTTCGAGATTGAAACCAATGGCCAGGTGATATTAACAACACATGCTTCAAATTTTGAGCTTGTAAGTCGAGCAGATGCAATGAACTGAAGTCAGCATACATATGTTTTATGTTGAAATGCTACGGTGCATACCCAAATAATGTTGTGCTTGATGCATAACAAGAAATACAAAACAACAGAACACCCAGTAGCTTTAGTTTCACTCTGTCACTACGAATTCTACATAAACCGCTATAAAAGCACTAGAATTTTATACATCGCCTATGTAACCTAGAAAAAAAAACTACTGCGTCATCAGCGGGCGTTCCTGCTTTTTTTTTTTACACAGGCAGCAAATCTTGGCAGTCTAAGAAAACCGTCATAAATAAGTTGAGAAGAGTAGCCTGCTCACGAACGCACTAGACAGCCGCGTTCATAAATCGCAATGTAGCATACTCTCGCTCATAATCAGTGTACAGAAGTACATATACGTTGCTGCAATCACGCAAATGGCTCATATTGGCCTTCCCCAAGATTTAGTGCGCAAAATGGTCATCGAAGTTGGTTTTTACGCCTGCTGTTCACAGATGGTGTTACGATCACGGCGCAAACACCGGTGCGCACATGGCGGTCCCAGTGTGTCGTGCGTATACGGCGGACGAAGTCGCCTGGCAGAATCGAGAATGCGCGGTATCCGTTTACAAATTAAATTAAATGTATTCGGTTTAACTTGTGAAATTATACAATGACAGCCGACAGCGGTCCACGATGTTCATGCCCAAAAGCACAAGCTTGCCTCATTCCGGCTCGAAGTGACGAAATGTTTCCTTCGTAGCTCGCTCCGCGGAAGGAAAAAAAAAACGCGTGCATAAGCTCCCGATAGCAGCGCTAAGCTGCTGCCCACAATCGTAGCACAGTTCCAGCAGTAGACACGATCGGCGTGCAAAAGAACCACCGGCTGCATTACTTCGCACAAAATAACATTTTATTTTCGTTCTTAGCAACCATTATCTCGGGGCACAAAGTATTTGTACTTCAGTAAACACTCAATCCGATGTGTCACCGAATATCAAGCTCTTCCAACACGGCGGCCTTGCCTCGACGCAGTCGGCTTGAAAGGTATATGGCGGTGGCCGCTCAGTGTTGCCAATCAAATCCCGACCTTCGCGGTACTCTGAAATTTTTTCCAGTGACTCTACGGGAGGAACCTTCAAGGCGCCGCCTTACGTACATTCCTTTTTATAAATTAAAAATAGGCCATTGTCATAACTTTTGATTGTGTGAAAATGTATTAATTTTGATTACAACAAAAACGCAGCAGTGAAAACTGGACAACGTTGCAGAAAGTTTGCTATGTTCACCCAATATTATTTCGTATAAACGCGTTCTTTCAAAAAATGATGGCCCCAAACACAAATGCCAACACCACCCGAGAGCGACGCAAATACTATGAGCACGCGTTATGAACAAAGTATTTTTATGGCACCAAACGACGGGGAAAACGTGGCGATACGCATTCCTCGCGGCTACCATTGAATATGGCTGCTCATCAGCATAATTCGCGCGGCTCGTCGCACCACAAATTATCGCGGAAAATGGCAGCAATTGCGGCCCACCGCAACGTCACGCATCGTCGAAATGACGTTTACGAAACAGCCCTTCCTGTGACGCTCCTCACGTCATCTTCCTTCAGCGTGATATTCCTCCTCACGTGATATTCCTTCAGATATGCGCCATGCCAGCAAGCTGGCATGGCGCATATCTTGGATCGCCACCACATAATCCCGAAATTGCAGACGCATTGCACTGGCTTCTGTACGCTACCGCTCACATTCTTTTTGAAGCGCTGACGTCGCAATATAGCTGCCAAGGAGCAAAAAAAATGTATTAGTCCATAAAATGTGCAGCTTCACGTCACGTTTCGTCATCTTGATAAAAACGCAAAATTGCATTTTGCAAAACTTCCGCTTTCCGGCACAAATTTCAAAGCACGTGACCTCGCGACAGCCAATCAGAGAGTAAACATGGCGGATAATGGCGGCCGTGCAGCTGCCATGCGTGTCGAGAATAGCGCCCCAGCTCGCCTTCAGCCCATAGAGAAAGAAATTCAACAAGAGGGAACACTCAGCAAAAACTCTCAACAGGAAACACGTCAGGCCTAGTTTCAACTCCATCCGTTATTTGACGCAAGGATCAGGAAAAAGAAGAATGTGAAATGAACTTACCATGTTTAACTACTTTAATTTTTCCCAATAAAAGTAAAAAAATTTCTGGGTGAAAATGAACATATACTTTGCGCCAAATTTTTGTTGCAATGCCTAGCAACAACCTAGCGGCACCCCAGACGCGCGTGCATACGTAATGCGCCAGACATGCCACAGGAGCGAGCGAGGTGGGCTACGCATGTGAAGCTCGCGTGCTCGGCGGCCTGTCTGTTTTGGATGTAGCCCGTATTTTTTTTGGGCTCCTGGTGTTCTTTTGTGTTCCGTCTGCATTTCTACACAGCACCGCTGCGCCACTGGACTACAGCAAGGTGAGGAATTTTGTTTGGCAGTCTGCGACGCACTTCAAGCACATCAAGGCTTACTGCACAAACTGAACCTATATAGTGACTCAGCGAAAAGCAGCTCCGCCGTCCAGGCCTAGTTAATTTGAGTTAATTAGTCGTACTGGGAGATGTTTGCGACTCTTTCTATGAGCCCAAGCATTATTATAACTTATTTTGGTAGTTTTTGGGCACGCTCGCCGCACCTCGCTTTGTGACGAAATGCACCTCGGCCGTCTGAAGCAGTTACACGTGTACTTCATCTTACCGGGACATGTTTTGGCGCTTTCTCTGACCCCAGACATTATCGTAACTAATTTCGCTACTTTTTGAGGGTACTTTTCAAGCATAGTGGCCACGCTTGGCGTAGTGGCGCAGTTAGCGAAAAGCAGCTCGGCCGCAGTTAATATCGCCTGTACTTAATCTTACTGGGAAAAGTTCGTGATGCATTCTCTGACCCCAGCCATTATCGTAACTAATTTCGCAACTTTTTGAGGGTACTTTTCAAGCATAGTGGCCACGCTTGGCGTAGTGGCGCAGTTAGCGAAAAGCAGCTTGACCGTGTGCCGCAGTTAAGTTTCCCGTGTGCTGAATCTTACTGGGAGAAGTTCGTGACGCATTCTCTGACCCAAAAAATTATTGTAATTCGTTTAATAAATTTTGGGGATACTTTTGAGGCATGCTTGCCGCGCTTGTGGTTGTGAAGCTGTTAGCAAGCCGGCTGTGGTGAGTTAGTTCTGCGTGTACTGAATTTTAATGGAGCAACTTTGTGACGCTTTTTATGGCCATGCAACAAGGTATACCTTATTCCGATACTCACGCTTGTTGAAAGCGCTACGAGCGATTGCCGAGAGTGATAACACGGGAGTGTGTTGCTTGCGCCACGCGTAAAAGATAACGCCGAGGAGCTCAAGAACTTCACATTTCTGTCTTCTGAGCGACTGAAAACAAGCTTTGCACCCACGAATCTGTCTTGAGTGCGACTATAAGACATTCTGTGAGCGTGTAACAGGGTCTGGCAGAGAGCCTGTGTTGTAGCCACCTCTGTGAACTTGGCGTACCATCGCGTCGACTGAGGCCAAGTTGTTTTCGAAACGCGTAGTCACTCGTTTACTTCTGCTCTTAAAGTGCAGGAAATATTGCCCGGGAAGAGAGGGATGCTTGAAAATCGGATGTTTTCTTCAGATTTTATGGCACTGTTTGGGAGGAGCTTATTTGCTACGAAATGTACGTAAAAGTGAATTTATCTGTAATGCCGCTCATTCACCACCTACTCACGTTCCGCCTCTACACGCAATATTCCTGTTAGGTCAATATACCAAAATGATACATGCTTGTAATTTGATATTTTCAGCTGATGGCATCCGGTGGAGCTTCGCACGGCAACGACTGCAGCTTACCTGGCGCCACAACTTTGGCTGAATGCACAAGAAGCCCGGAACGAGCATTTTTATAGAGCAAAATAAACATTTCGTCATTTCGGAAGACGTCTTCCGTTTTCTTTATGAAATTGTACGTGACACAGATTCGGTGGAGGCTTGTAAAGATCGTTCGCGATCATTTTTGCTAAAAAATAAAACGATTCCGCGTCAAGGCCGCGCGTGGTTCAGCAGTAGAAGCTGCAGCTAGTAGATGCTGCGCCGATCAGCGGAGCCGGCGTGGCGTGCACCAGCTGGTGTTCAAAACGCGCGCCCAAAACCGAAACTGGTAGGTGTGGATACCATCCGCTTGGTGCGCTACAGTCAATTCGGCCGCTGGGCTCTATGGGATTGTCCGCCCTTGTTGAAATTTCTTTCTCTATGTTCGGCCGTTCGGCTAAGCGCACGGTACCTATGCCTGGCAGTATCCGATTTGGCTTCACGCTTCATGTTTACGCGCGCCTCGCGCTTCCGTGCCTGGCGTTTGAACGGACGGCGCACGTGCATGCAAGCAAAGAGCCACCACGTTGTTGATGTCAACGCCCGTCCTGACTGATCCTCTATTCTCGTTTAAGGCGAAAGCGTTACTAGACTCGCATTGCAAAAACCGTCCGAACCTGCCAGCTGTGCCCGGAAGCCGTCCGCCGCCATCGTGCGAAGAACTACGTCAGCACGGCAAACGAAGCAAAATCGAAGCGCCTTCCCGTGCACTGACCATGAGCTGCGAAACAGCCGAACCACAGCGCACCAATATAAACTTAGAGAAGGGAAACTGTACCCCAGGGGGGAATCTCCGCGTGGCTGCTATTGGCTGTTTTGAAGCAGACGTTCTTTCGACGCTAGCGCCAACGTCCCCTTCAGTTACGGTAATAACAGGAGGGCGATGCTTTAGCAAAATGGCGGCTCACACGATCGTTTATGTTGTCATGGCAACAGGAACAGCAGCCGCGCGGCGCCTCCTCTCCCGGCATGGCATGGCAGAAACTTTATTTTGGTCTACAGAAACTAGGGCCCGAGGGCAAAAGCCCCCAGGCTAAGCGGTGGCTCCGCCCACGTAGGCACCGGTATGCTAAAGGCTTTCCCGATGTCGTGAGCTCTCAGGACGGCCAGGAGTTGATCTTGGAGAACTTCGTTGGATATGGGCCGACTCCAGTCCTCCTCACTGTTGAGATCCGAAGCCCGTTGGTTGGGGCACATCCAGAACATATGATCGAATAGACACGGAGTGCGTCCACAACTTTTAAATTCCGGGGGAAAATCATGGTCAATTTTGTAAAGCACAAAAGGTGTGGGATAAGGTTTAGTGTGCATCAATCATAATGTGGCTGCCTGAGCTCGGTTCAGCTTCTGATGGGGGTGAGGAAAAAAATCTCCTGCCGTTCCTACAGTGTGAGGTGATCTCTTGAAATATGGGTCTTTGTAGCAGCCGCAGTCATCCTGGAGCAGTTCCTGATCTGATGCGCTGCATGTGATACCGCACAGCAGAGTGAGCTTGCTCGTTAGGATTGCAGCCATTGGGGCTGACCGAGTGGCCCTGATGAGTCTGAAACCAGACTAGGTGTGAGCTATCCAGTTGCTCGTAATTATGAGTATTAAGACTGTGTATAAGTAACTTGTGTGCTTCCATTGAGACGAAGCCGGCTTAGTAGTTCCTAATAGCTGTACGGGAATCAAAGAAAATCGTGGAGCTTCTCCTCATTGTAATTGCAAGTTCTATGCTTGCTTTTGTCGGCGGCGTGAATTGAGCTCGTTGTTAGTGACGCCGCGCTTATTAATTTACCGTTCTCATCGACCATGGCAATAGCCTAGCGGTTGCCCGGTGCATAACTAGTCGCATCGACAAAAAGAGCTGAGCTTTGTTGTTAGTGCAGTTTACCCAGAATGCATTTGGTCCTGGCGTCCCTTCTAACCTTGTTGTGGAGAGGACGAATATTTCTAGGTATGGGGTCCACAACTAATTGTGTCTCCACCTCCTTGGGTATTTTGAACTTAGAGGTGTCTCCTCCTCGAGGCAGTATTCCGACTTCATCTAGAATTTTTCACCCTGTCTTAGTGTTGGAGAGTCTTGCAATTTGTGACATCGAATGCACCTCAATGAGCTCATCTATAGTGTTATGAAGTCCTAACTTGTTGAGGAGTTCGGTACTCGTTCCGTGCGGGAGTCCCAGAGCCCTTTTGAGTCCGGAGCGTATGTGTGCCTCTAGCTTACCCTTCTCTCCTTTGCCCCAGCTCAGGTATGATGCAATGTACGGGACATGACTGGTGAAGAATGCTTGATAGAAGCACAAAAAGATATTTTGGCCGAAGTCACTCTAATTCAAGAAAAACAAACATCGTCTGGGGCAGGTATAGTGAAAATTCAAACAAGACTCGATTCCATCGAAGCAAAACTCGTGGTCCTAGAGAAATCCCAAATAAGGCTATCAAATATTGAGGCAACTATGAGTGGTTGTCAGACGGAAATCGCTGCACTAGCTAAACAAGTTGATGGCTTGGCAAATCAATCCCGGCGTAACAACCTGATTGTAAGCGTTATACCGGAAGAATAGAATGAAAACCAAGAAACATTGCTGAGAAAAGTAAACGACGATGTTTTGAGGCAAAACTCGGAGAGAAGCTAGGCACCTTCGAGAGAATACACCGTCTTGGTAAGCTGAATTCGGGTAAGCATCACCAAGTTATCTTTAGGATTGGTGATTTTAGGAAAAAAACTAAAATTATAAATAATTGCTATGAGCTTAAAGGAGGGAAAACAAGCATTTCAGAGGACTATTCTAAAAGAGTGCATGATATTCGGAAAAAACACTGTAATACCACTGTAGACTAAAGGAAAACGGGGCCAAGGTAAAGATGGTATTCGATAAAACGAATGTGAACAAAATACTTTACACCTGGTATGAATCTATGAAACAAAGGTACAAATGGCATACCCTTTCTGGGAGTAGCGATTGACGCAGGAACACTGGGTCAAAACTGTTCAAAGTGATAAATGGGAATGACAGACGCATATTAAATAAACTTGTTCAAATAGTAAGCGTATAAGCATAGAACATGAACCTTACCTAATAGTAGTCACCGAAACTTGGCTGTACAGGGATGTACTCAACACTGAAGCCACTCCTCCTAACTATAACATAGTAAGAAGGAATCGAGAAGACAGAGGGGGGAGTTGCGTTAATTATCAGACAACATAGAATTTTCTCTACTTCCAGATGTAAATGGCGTAGAGGCGCTATGGGCCAAGATAAAATTATGTAAACAAAGTCTTCATTGGGGGTGTTTACAGAGCTCCAAATGCTCCGGTGGACGTCCTGGTAAATTTACGAACATTTATGGACACTTACCTGCCTCAGGATACTAGGACATTATTACTCGGAGATTTCAACCTACTCGGCATTGACTGCTGTTCGCAATTACCTGGAACACGAGAAGTGCCTAGTTGTGAGCAGTTACTTGAACTGGCTTTTTGTCCAAATTTAGTTCAAGTTATGTCTGATTACACAAGGATATGTCTTACAACATCATCCATACTTGATTTGATTTTTGTTTCCGAACGAATACAAAGTTCTGTCTGCGAATGTGAAACAATGGAGGGCTTGTCAGATCACAGGATGGTTTTGTTAGTAAAGGCATCACCAGATGTAATAAATACTTCGCCCAAAAAAGTTTCATTAATTTTAATGACGCTGATGACGCTGCCGTGATAGACTGTCTCGATTACTCTTATGAAGATTTTATGCAGCTGTATGACTTTGGTGCTAGTGCGCGACAACTATGGGAATTCTTTTCGGAATTAGCAGAACAGTGTCTTAATCACTTTATTCCTAAGAAAACTAAGCGCTCCAATAAACAAATCCCTCGATAACTAGACATATACTTCAGCTCAAACGAAGACTTAAACGCAAACGCAAGGCTTACTCACTCAACAGAAACCCCAAAAATAAACTATGTATTCGCCGCATGAGTCAGGATTTAAGGAGACCTCTTAAGAAATCAAAAGAGCAATTCTATGACGCTCACGAAATTTCTTCTCGGGTCACCTGGCAAATTCTGGCGCAATATAAATCAGTCTAAAGCTCTGCACCCTGCTCAGACCGAGGAGAACGCCCATAAGCGTGCCGTAGATTTTAATTTACATTTTTATCTGTTTACATACGTGATAATGGCATGCTGCCTCCTTTTAGTGTTGAAACTGAAAGATCTCCTATTACTGATTTACAGATTGACGAGCAAGCTGTTCTAAATCTGCCAGTACATATTGACATTAAGAAAAGGCAAGGTCCAAATCGTATCCCTAATGAGTTTTTATATAGATACGCTGAATGGGTATGTAAATACTTGACCAAAATTTTTCAGTCTTCTTTTAGTAGCGAATGCTTTTTAACTGACTGGAAACGAGCAAAAGTTATACCGGTTAATAAAAGCTGAAATAATTCTGTCAGTACTTATCGCCCGATTTCGCTCACTCGTACAGTTTCGAAGTTACTTGAACACATCATATCCAAACACCTGCTCGGCTATCTCGACCAGCATGATATCCTGTATTATCGTCAGCATGGCTTTCGAAAGGGACTGTCCACGATTACCCAATTGATATAATAGTTCATGAGCTCGCAGAAACAATAAATTCACGTGGTCAAACAGACATTATATACTTTGCGAAAGCATTTGATAAAGTTTCGCACCAAAAAGTTTTATATAATAATAATGCGGTCTTTAAAAATCAAACATTCACACAATGGTTTTCTGCGTATATAGCTTCTCGTGAACAGTAGTAACTGTTAGAGGTTTTCAGTCCAACATACTTCCCGTTGCTTCTGGTGTACCGCAACGTAGCGTCTTAGGCCCACTCCTATTTCTGATCTTCATTAATGATTTACAGATAACATTGGTGTTCCATTAAGACTTTTTGCTGACGACTGTGTGATGTACAGTACCGTTAATACAGTTGATGATCAGATTAAATTAAGTTTAGACCTGCAGAAAATAGTGAAATGGTGTAACGACTGGCAGATGGAGTTAAACCTTAAAAAGGCTGTGTTTAGGTCAGTAACCAGAAAGAAAAATTTTCTTCATTACAATTAATCAAATCAACGGTTATATGCTTGAACGAGCCGATCATTATAAATACCCAGGCATAACATTTACATCAGATCTACGATGGAAAACCCACATTGAAATTTCCATTTCCAAAGCTTTTAAAACACTATGGTGCTTGTGACGCACTATGCACAATGCAACTCCGGATGTAAAGTGCCTCGCTTACAAAACTCTAGTCAGACCGATAATCGAATATGCTAAAGTAATAGGGGATCCTTACACAGCCACTAATTGTCAGAAACTTGATAGGATTCAGCGACGCGGTGTAGGGTTTAGGTTTAATAAATACCGCCGGAACCATTCAACAGATATCTGCCAACAAGCCCGACTACCTATGCTAGAAACCAGGACCAGATATGAAAGACTAAAAACTCTTTACCTCATTATCAATAATTATCTTAATATAAATAAACCAGATTACTTTGACATCAAAACTAATGAAACATCAAGGCATCGTCGTAGTAAGCTTATCCCATTACCGACTATAAAAAATAATAAAATAATTGTTTCAAGTTTAGTTATTTTCCCCGAACTTGTAGAGAGTGGAACTCTCTTCCAGAATCTGCTGTTTGGTCGACATCATTAGCTGACTTTCTACGCCACTTAGATAATTTCATCTGTGGAACTAGCACAGGGCAATCAGGTCAGATTGCTGCTGCATAACATGGCTGTTCTGATTTCTGAGTGATGCATTTTTGTTTTGTTTATGTGTGTATTTCACGAGATGATTTTTTGTTTTGACTAATGTATAACTATGGTTTTCAATAAGTTCTGTACTACTTATTTTGCTGTTCAGTTTCGTTTTGTTCTTTCCACTCTAGTTACAGCCCCTGAATGAGGCTGACAGTATAAATAAATGAATGAAAGGAATATGCTCTTATGAGATTGTCCTCCTTGAGGCCTGCATTTTGATTCGAGGCCCCGAACGTTTTTTTTTTCTTTTTGTTTTTATTATGCTGTCCCGCTCTGCTCCCTCTCCACGCTTCCGTATGCCCCGCGCGCCTTTACTGTTGCTTTCTTTTTGCCTGTCCGCGACGCGTAATTTTTCTGTCGCGCGTGTGCGCTACCTCAGGCATTGTTTGTGAACAGGCGAGTGGTGCGCTGTGGGTTCTTTATGCGTTAGCCCGCACGCAGTCTTGTCCATACTCTGAGCATGCCAGCATATGCCAGCACATGCAAGAACGTATATAAATTCCACTTCCAACGCAACAGATCTTTGGCCTCGTTCTATTGACTTCTGTTTCCGAAAACAAATATTTTTCCATGACTTGGTATGATGCACGCTCAGAAAATAAAAGTGAAAAGGGCATGACATGTACATGACTACTAACAACACAAAAGTTCACAGACAGTCAAATAAAAAATAAAACTACAAAAAACGTGAAGGCCTTTCATGCGCACACATAAAAATATTTTTTATATAATGCCCAAAAGACCAAAGTGTAGATGCGCTTCCAATATGAGCACTGAGAGCTGACAGAGTCATGACAGCTAAAGAAAGGGAAATTTCACTGCAATGGAAAAATAGCTAAAAAATGAACAAAATGCTAAGATTGTTTCATTGATGGCCATACCAAAAAAAGAAGAGCTTACTTATAAACCTGCTCAAAAGTATATGATATGCGTGGCATGTTCATTACTACGGAACAAACTGAAACAGACATGACAGAACAAAAATAACATTGCAATAAAAACGTAAATACACATTATCACATTATTTTGCACTTGGCCACAACTTGAGTAACGATGGCAAGGGGGAACAGAAGGTAGTCAGCTTTTGCAGCAGCACATAGAGAACGTTCGCACAAGCGAATGGCCCATTCCTCAATCAAAGACAAGGCAAAATAGGCCTACAAGACTACTTTTCTTTCACCACGAATGCATTGCTTAGCAGTAAAATTACGTCACTTAGGCACTAAGTCAGGCCTACTGGGCCCTTTGTGATATTAACATGAACTGCAAAAATCTGCATATAGGACACTTGCAATGCTCATGCTTTCCAGAAAAAAAAAAGCTTATCATGCCTACACATGAAGGTTGTTCGCGCGGTTTTGCCATCGGCAATTACTGAAATATTATATAAACACGTACAAACGGTAATTTTCAGCGGTTAGTACGTTTCTAGAACGGTGACACACAGAAAAAGCACTGAGGGCGGTATGGAAAGCTGGGCGAGTTAGTGAAGTTGTAGAATGAGACTTGGCACAGAAAAACACAAGTCATAGACCAGGTTACAATGAGGAGCAGCGTCTATTTGTCAGCTTTCTATACCGGCAAGAGGAAGGTGCAGCACAATCAAGGCGCAACGACGTCCGGAGGCTCATGGAGCCCACATATGGACAGGGTTGTGTTCGTGTACATGAGCCTTCTGGTGTCCTTGGGTCTGCGCTCTCATCAGTTGTCTTCAGACAGCCGGAAGAACCTTGAAGAGCTTGTTTATAAGGTATTCGTGCACCACTGCACGATGCACGAGTGGTGCGAGTCGTGAAACTGGTGAAACATTGCGGAGCACAAGCACACAGCTATCCAGGACCACGAAACTGACGAAATTGCCCACGCCGGTCAACGCACAGCAGCGCACGCTTCCCGATAACAGCAGGTAACGAAAGGTGAAACATCACGAAGCGGGATAAGGTGGCGCCGGACCTGCGGGCGCGCGCGAAGGCAGTTCAAAGCGAGGGAGTTACGTGGCAGGGCAAGGGGAAAGGAGTTGAGAGGAGCGGCGAAGGGATACAACCTCGGCGGCGCGCGCGGATCTAAGAGGCAGTGCAAGGGAAGCGGAATTGCTTTCCCGCCCTCCCGATGTATGGCACCAATTATCTCTCGTACGGAAGCGGCTGAGTTTCCGAGGCCGGAGTGTACCTTCCACAGCGCAACGGAAATAAGAGTAGCGGTGGCGTTGCGAACTAAAGTATGCGGCCGAGAGATGGCGCTAGCAAAATGAAACCTCACATTATCAACGCTGCGGAGTGAGCAATATGGTCGGTACGGTAGCGCCTGGTGGGGCTCGAAGCTCTGCTCGCTCGCTGGTTTTGGGCGCTATGTTACCGCTTTCGGGGCGGTATTCGCGTGTACGGTACTCTAACATGACTACAGATATCTTTATTATGTCGCCAGGTTACCGATAGGCCTCAACTGGCAAAAAAACACTTCAAACAAGTAAGCTTGCATTTATTGTCAATGGTGGATGAAGCAGTACATGTAAAAATTTTCGTACAGGTCAGGACGAGTTAATACTGTCAGTTTCAGAGTTTACAATATACAGAAACACTGATAGTCATCCATTTAGTGAAATTTAAAGCTGAAATTCACTTTCCTCATCGTGTTCCGCCAAAGCAGGGAGAACGAAGCTTCAGACAACGATATTTACTCTGGGCTACCCTCCTACTTGTATTGCATACCTGACTGTTTAACGTGTTTCATAGTATATTGTCTGCGTTCAACGATTTCAGCTACTCGTATAATAAAAAAAGAAACATGAAGGCTTCTCGGCAAAGATGTACTGTCAGCAAGATAAGCTCGAGCTGCAATGTCCCTTTGTTTTCATAACACATTGAGGAGAGGCACGATATGTTGGGCAAAAACGTTAAGCTAAATTTTACATCCCACATTGGCTGCTCTTGATATTTCTGCTGCACATTTAGTGTTCAGGTGCGGTAGTAAAGGCTTCGACACAAGGGTAGTACCCGTAGGAAAGCGAGGAACGTTGTGCAGACATTGCATACAAGGACCTCTGCAAATATTGTGTGAATAAACAAGGACACTAAATGAATATATAAGTAAGACCAATTAATGCTCACGGATCCGTGGAAAATGCCATTTACGGTTTCATGATGAAAAAACATTTCGGTTTGTGTATTCAAAAAAGTCAAAGAGGTTGCAAGGAGTTGAACATTTCAATTGAGTAACAGAAGTTATCAAGGGAAGCCTTAGCCTGGAGCCAACGTTTCAACAAGAAAACATTTGTGAGCGCCTTGACGAAGACGAGTTCCCAGTCTGAGGCTTCCTTTGATCGTCTGCTGTTGACTGGCTGAATGTTAATCCAAACTTATTCCAAGCATATTTCAAAAAAGTTTTTGGGAATATACTGCTCAGGTTTGTCATCTGCTGTTTCAAGGGAAAGAAAATTTTTTAAAAATAATTTGTCATGCTTGAAAAGTGTGGAGTAGGCCAGCTGTGTGCATTTGCCTTTTCTAGCTATCCCTTGTGGTGCAGGGCTAGCCTAGTTATTGATTTCATGCAAACTATACATGAGCCTTTTGTATTTATGAAATGTAAAATTATGCGCATGCCCATATCTAACTTTAATCCTAGCACTTACCATTTGAACAACATTCTCTTAGGTTTCATCATGTAATATAAATATATTGGTGTACACATAATAAATGACTGAAATTGGACCAACAATAAAAATACGCCATTATCAATTGTAATCACATGCTCAGGTACTTATGGCAAAATTTTTACAAAGCACCGTCTACTTGAAAACTACAGGTTTACACGACGCTAATATGCTCGAAATTTGCATATGCATCTACAATGTGGAATCCCAGTAGTATTAATCTTATTACTTCACTCTACTCATTTCATTCTCCCTCATCATAACCGTACCACAAGTACCTCAATGAAACCTGACCTAGCACTTATCCCACTAGCTAACCGCCGCAAATTCACCAGTCCCCCCCTCCCCCCATTTCGCTGTTTCATAAATGTTTCCATCGCACCACACTTTACGACGACTTCATACTGCGACCTCAGTAAATTTTAAACCGCGTTGACCATCGCAGTAAGGTGGGTATTTATTCATGTTACACGAAGTCTCTGTTTAAATCTTTCATCCCCAGCGCATCGCAAGAATGGAGCCACCTTCCCTCAAGTATGGTAGCCATCATCAATAGCAAACTTTTTTGCAAAAGATTAGATAACATTGTGTACTCAGGAGAACCATTATGTTAGCAGAACTCACTGCACTGGAATACGTGTTTGGTTTACTCTACTACTTTGTAACTACTCCACTTTTTAATGCCATGTGGCCCTCAGAGCGAATGCCACGGTTTCAGTCAAGATGAAGTATAATTTCCTCAAAGTTGCATTGAGCATTTTTGAAGGTTTTAAAATTATTTGCATTTTCATGTAACAAGTTAACGTTGTGAGTGAGCATGTCATACTTGGTGGTAATACCCGTCAAGCTTATTTGCAAAGAGCAGATGACATAGTTTGTGCATTAGCAAGTAGGAGCTTGCTACATTGTTTCTCTTCTGGTCGTTATGGCTATAGCAGACTTGAAAAGTACCAAGATGGCACTCAACATGTTACTTCCCCGGTTGCCACAAAACGCCCTTAAATACAAGTAACCTTCCATGTAAAATTTTAGCATTCCCGCTTGGTAGCATACAAGACATTAGACTGCTACTTTCCTGATGCTCACACCCCTCTTTTGGTAAACTTGCAAACATTTCATGGTGAGGCACATAGTTCAAGAGGGCCTGTTTCATTATGGTGACTGTTGAGCTTCTTATGGCTTGGCGTGGGCAGCTTGCATACCAATAATCTCTTTTGTACATCTTCATGAAAAAGAGAAATGATGGAACCATGACAAACATGCAAGCAAAAAATGGTGAAACAAAAGTTAGCCGAATAAATGAACAAATCAGAGTTCTGGGTGAAGTGTTCAGAAACATACCTTGCGAAGATTCTGGCCCAGTGGTGACACATTCTCTGTTGACTTGTGCAACCAGAGATAGTTTAGGCCAAAGGGGCGAACAAATATGAGCAGCGTCTTGGAGACTGTAGTAGAAAGAAAATAGAGCCTGAACTACTATGGAGGAAGCGTGGGTGAGTTTCTGATTCATGTATGGCTACGAACAGTGCACAAAACGTTCCATGGCAGAAAAGCACCCACACACAGCACTGTTTGGAGTGTACATTTCTTTCACTGGTATCCTTGTGTGGGCTGTGCTTAGTGAAGCTTCGATTAGATTAAATTTTTTGCCAAACACTAGGCAATACACACAGTACTTTTATATACGAAATGCAATTAATCCAATCGTATCACCGGATATACTTTTTACTAATGTGTAGTGAATTTATCGCAGCGTATCATTGAGCTTGAGCAAAGACACTCCCTCACCAAAACAGCAATTGGTCTCCCTGGTGCAGCATTCTGCCACAACTTCCCCAATGGTATCCACAATTAACTCACGGCCCTCAGTCGCCAACAGCTGCGGATCACCTGACCAAGGTGGTGGTCAGGCCTGTAACGCAGCAGAGGGTGCTAAGAATCGCTGGGTCTGGACAGGCCACCAATGGAAACGGACCTTATCAACTTTTAATTGTCGAACTCTGTAGAATGAGGCTACCTTATTAGTACTGTTCGGGGAACTATCAGACATTATTTGCGATATCATCAGCCTTAGTGAGATTAGAAGAACTGGTGGGGCTTATACATTGCTGAATAATAGCCATGCGCTCTGCTATAGAGGTCTCCCTCATAAGAAGCAATACGGAGTAGGATGCTTAATCCATAAGGACATAGCTGGCAACGTTGACGAATTTTACAGCATTAATGAGAGGGTAGCAGTAGTCCTAATCAAACTTAAGAGGTATAGATGAAAGGTAGTACAAGCCTACGCTCCAACATCCACCCTCAACGATGAGGAAGTAGATCAGTTTGATGAAGATGTTGAATTAGCGATGAAAGAAGTGCAAACTCAGTATACAGTAGTAATGGTTGACTTCAATGCAAAAGTGGGGAAAAAGCAGGCGGGTGAACAGGCAATGGGCAACTACGGCGTCGATTCTTGAAACGCTAGAGGAGAGGTGCTGGCAGAATTCGCGGAAAGGAATAAGCTAAGAATAATGAACACCGTTTCAAGAAGCGTAGCAACAGGAAGTGGACTTGGAAAAGCCCTAATGGTGAAACAAGGAATGAAATTGATTTCACACGTTCTGCCGATCACAGCATAGTGTAGGATGTAGAAGTGATAGGTATGGTAAAGTGCAGTGATTATAGGTTAGTGAGGGCTAAGATTCACCTCAATTTGAAGAGAGAAAGAGTAAAATTGGTCAAGAAGAAACAGGCCAACGTAGAGGCAGTAAGGGTAAGCGCAGACAAATTTAGGCTGGTACTTGCAAACAAATGTTGCAACGAGTGTTCTGTTTCCTCTATTTTGTACTCCGGGGAGCTGGGAACTAGTCAACCTGACTTGTCAGCTTTTCTTTTCCCGCACTCCCTCACTTCATGAGTGAAATAAAGATTATTATTATATTGATATTATTAGTAATAAATTTGCAGCCTTAGAACAGAGAGATGATGATGATGACATAGAGGTAATGAATGTAACCGTAACGAGGCTGGCTTCAGAGGCAGCAACTGAAGTGGAAGGCAAGGCACTAAGACAACCAGTAGGCAAGCTCTCCCAATTAACAAAGGACCTAATAAAGAAATGACAAAGAATGAAAGTGTCCAACTCAAGAGATAAGACAGAATGTGCGGAACTGTCAAAACTGATCAACAAGGTGAAAATAAGTGATATTCAAAATTATAACGTGAGAAAGACTGAGGAGGCCATAAAAAATGACCGCAGCCTGCAATCAGTGAGAAGGAAACTTGGCATAGGACAAACCAAGATGTATGCACTGAAATATAGGCAGGGTAATATTGTCAGCAATCTCGAAGGTATAATAAATACAGCGGAAGAATTCTATACTGACCTGCACAGTACCCAGAAGACTCAGGAGAACTCCATTCGAAACGATAATGAACAGGATACAGAAGCTCCTCCTATAACTAGACATGAGGTCAGGCTGGCCTTGCAAGACATGAAATGGGGAAAAGCGGCAAGAGAAGATGGAATAACAGTCTATTTAATCAAAAATGGACATGACGTAATGCTTGAAAAACTGGCGGTTCTGTATACGAAATGTCTATGAAGTGTAACGGTCCCAGAAAACTGGAAGATTGCAAACATTGTACTAATCTACAAAAAGGGAGACATTAAATAACTGAAACATTATAGGCCTATGAGCTTACTCACAGTATTATATAAAGTATTGACGAAAATAATCTCCAATCCAAATAATCTCAACCTTGGGAACACGCGCGCTTCAGCAAGGTATTCTCTAAAATGGATCACATCCATGTCATTAATCAGGTTATCCAGAAATCCGCAGAGTACAATAAGCCTCTCTATGTCACTTTCATAGATTACAAAAAAAGTATTTGATTCAGTAGCGATACCAGCAGTCATAGAGGCATTGCGTAATCAAAGAGTACAGACAGTTTACGTAAATACCTTGTAAAATATCTACAGGCATTCCATAGCTACCTTAATTCTCCACAAGAAAAGTAGGGAAATGCCTACAAAGAAAGCAGTCAGACAAGGAGACACAATCTCTCCAATGTTATTCAATGCGTGCTTGTAAGAAATATTCAAGCTATTAAACTGCGATGGTTTAGGAGTAAGGATCGACGGCGAATACCTCAGAAACCTTCGGTTTGCCGATGACACTGTTCTATTCAGCGACACTACAAACAAGCTACAACAAATGATTGAGGACCTTAACAGAGAGAGTGTAAGAGTGGGGTTGAAGATTAATACGCAGAAAACAAAGATAACGATGAATAACCGGGCAAGGCAACACGAATTCAGGATTGCCAGTCAGCCTCCAGCGTCTGTGAAGGAGAACCTTTGCCTAGGTCAACTGATCACAGGGAACTCTGACCACAAGAAGCAAATTCACAGAATAAAAATTGGTTGGATCGCATACGGCCGACATCGTGAGCTCCTAACTGGGAGCTTACCGTTATCTTTGAAAAGGAAAGTATATAATCAGTGCATTTCACCGGTGCTCACATATGGCGTAGAGATTTGGAGACTTACGAAGAAGCTTGAGAACAAGTTGACTGCGCAAGGAGTGATGGAACGAAGAATGCTAGGCATAACTTTCAGACACAGAAAGAGATCGGTTTGGATCCGAGAGCCAACGGATATAGACGACATTCTAATTGACATGAAGAAAGAAAAAATGATGCTTAGCAGCTCATGTAATGCGTAGAGTAGATAACCGTTGTGCCATTAGAGTGAGAATGGGTACCAAGAGAAGGGAAGCGCAGTAGAGCAGGACAGCAGACTAGGTCGTGTGACAAAATGAGGAAATTTGCGGGTGCTAGTTGGAATCGGCTGGCGCAGGACAGGGGTAATTGGAGATCGCAGGGAGAGTCCTTCATGCTGCAGTGGTCATAAAATAGGCTAATGATGATGGTGATAATGGTGATGATGATGATGATTTCTGTAGAAGCAGCCAAAACTATTCATGCTTTACTCCGTGTGGGTAATTTTAGCAACATGGCAAAATAACAAGAACCTTGTTTGTATTCCCTTTGAGGAGCAATACATATATAATTAGTATTTCTCACTTTTCAAAGCAATCAAAGCAACTTTAGTTCCCAACTTTACAAGGCGAAAAAGGTGGCCGAAGAAAAAGCTGCTACACTGCAGCTTGACTGGGCTCCAGCCACCCATCAGCAATGGAGACGAAACACATTTAGCATTACTAAACCTTCATAAAAAGAACTGTACTAGACAACAATGAATCGAAGATTGTATTACAATCAAACACGCCAAACACCGCCTATCTAAGGACATGTAGGAAGTAAGAATGAAATATAACGGCTAAGTATTCATAATATACATACATAATACAATGGCTAGACACAACAAAACAATTCTTTTTTATTGCGTGAATAAACTTCTTATGTCTTTCTTCGCTAAAGTTGTGATGTCAATATTTATTGTGTCATAGTGATTTAATGTCGTTGGCAATGTATGCCAAATTCTCTGTCGGCCGTACTGTGTAAGCGAAAAACGAACGTGCCATGGTGGTTGATACCGAAAAGTATATGTTGTCGAGGTCTGCTCACGTTGTGCAATACCGCGAAAAGCATCTAATCTGCTCTGAACTGCTTTCTTATAGGAACATATTATAGTGTAAGTGTACAAATTTTGAACTTTAAGGATTTTATGTTTTTCAAAAAGAGGCGCGGTGTGTTCTAAATAAGTAGATGATACCGCGCGGACTGCCCTTTTCTGTATTAAAACAAGTTTGTGTAGATTCTCAGCTGTAGTGTTACCCCAAACTAGCACACAATAACACAAATAAAAACTAAACAGGGCATCATAAAGCAATCTTTTAATTGCCACCGGGAGATCTTGTCGGCACTTATTCATTATGCCCACGGTTTTGCTTAACTTAAGCAATAATGACTGAATGTGCTGGTTCCAGGACATATGTTCATTAAATATAATGCCAAATGTTTTTACACATTTTCAATCGGCACATTAAACGGCCAAGCATAAGGTAATCAGGTACTTTAACCAGCACAATGCGTTGGCGGGCTAGTTGGTGCGAATCCATGAATACTTTGTTAAGCGCAAAAAGACAGACACAAGAAAGACGACAGGACACGGCGCTACTCTCAACTGACATCATTTTATTGCGTCACTCCTTTATAGACCGCTCAAACCAGAGGAACATGCGCAGTGAGCACCATGCGGTGGAGCCACCAACATCCGATCCCAAGAGCGCACTCATGCGACAGAATCCAAAAAACCAAATTCAGCGCTGTACAAGGTTAAGGAAGCCACACTAATGCACAGTGACCCCAATGACTGAATGAAAAATGCTTCTGATAACTCTCGGGCGGTGGTGTCACGACCCTTCTTCAAAATTGTGGTATCACGAAACATGGGTTTGCATTTGCATGTTGTACAATGCTGAGCCAAATGCGAACCTGTGCCTGTTGGTATGGATCGCTCATGTTCTCTCAGGCGCTCGTTAACACAGCGGCCTGACTGCCCTACATACACTTTGCCACATGACAAGGGAATTTTATAAACCACACCGACGCTGCAATCTAGAAACTTCACGTGGTTCTTTTCACAATCAGGTTTTTTACTTGTTTGAGAAATACGGCTGCACAACATCGACAGTTTCTGAGGAGCGGAAAACACTACCGGAATTTTGTATCTGGTGGCGACATTCTTCAGATTGTGAGCCACTCTGTGGCAATACGGCACAACTTCAGGCCTTTTCTTTTGTGTGCTGCAGTTACTTTTATGCCGCTTGCCTTTCAGTTTTTGAAGCAATACTTCCGAGACTGACCTCACCACCACACTTGGGTAACCAGCAGCCTGCAGCCTATTTAACTGTGCAAGGAAACTCATGTTCGCAGAGTGATGACAAGACTTCTTTAAGGAAGATTCTAAACACATCAAAGCAATGGCGCGTTTCACAGTCTTTGAATGCGCAGACGCGTAAGGTAAAAGTTCTTTACGTGCACGTGGCGAGTACATCCAACAGGCGTGGCCTGTTTGTAAGGATAGCTGCAAATCTAAAAACTGGAGTTTGCCGTCCCTAGATAGCTCATGTGTGAAAGTTAGACTTTTGCCATTGTCATTGAACAGAGTTAAAATATCACCTACCGTCACGGAGCATTCGTTGTTAGCCTGTTTTATCACAACAAGAAAATCGTCAACATATCTAAAAATGTGAACAGAGTCATTGTTTAAGGCACTCTTAAGGGCGCGATCGACAAACGATAAAAAAATATTACAAAGAGCAGGCGCCACACATGAACCAATACACACACCATTTTTCTGCATAAAAAGGTTATTTTCGAACTGGATAAAAGTTGCACTTAAATAAAATTCAAGAAGGGACATGAAACTTTCCGAAGACAACCCGGTCGCATTGCGAAAATCTACCTCGCCACTTCCTTCGATGCACGTCATCACACTGCGAAATAGCTCATCATGCGGTATCGAATAGTAAAGATCTTCGACGTCAATAGAAAAAATGTCGGCTACTGAATGGTTGTCTTCCAGAAAAGAAACAACCTCTAAAGAATTCTTTATGCCATAAGGATCGTCAATAGTTAAATGATTCAACTCTTTTTGCAAAAAGCGGCTAACCAAAACGTGCCAACAGTTGTTTTCACTGACTATTGGATGTGCCTTTCCGTACAAAAGGATAGGCCCCAAAATACTTCCCTGTGGCACCCCTGATACCATCTTTATCATGACCGATTTGTATCTTCCTATTCCAGTATATTGTGATCGACCCGCGAGGTATGAACGAATTAATTCCAGCGCTACTCCTCTAAATCCATAGCGTTTCATTTTATCTAACAAAATGGCGTGATTTACACGGTCAAAAGCTTTACTGAAATCCAAGTATAGTCCGAGTGTCATCAATTTATTTTCCATGTTCTCTAGAATAATTTCTTTTTGCAGCAAAAGAGCACTCTGTTAGGAACGATGTTTCCTAAATCCAAATTGATGACTTGGTATAAGGTTATTGTTTGCTACAGAAACTGTCAATTCGTGCATTAATCACCTTTTCTAGCCCTCTCGAGAAAAAATGGTTACAAAAAGGGTTTTTGTCCCCAACTTTATGAATTACGGTTACCTTATCTACCTGCATGTTATTTCGAAAAATGCCAGTAGAAATTGTGATATTAAAGATATGTGAAATGACAGGTGCGATCTCATTAAAACATACTTAATGGGCTTAATTTGTAAGTAATAGGCATCTCGACTATGGCTATTCTTAAGGCCTTCGAAAACGCTTATAACTTTTGCGATCGAAGTAGGCTGAAGGAAGAGAGAATGCGGAGTTCTAGGGATACACGCAGCAGATACAGAAGTGTTCACTGTGTTACCTATATGAGCAAAAAATTCATTCCAACATTCGTGTTGGAGATGTTATTTCATTCCGAAAATCATTGCATTGTAAAATCAGTAGTAAATCTATAGCAGGTCAGGAGTCACTTAAGATATCAATATTGAAATCACCACCAAGTGTTAGCGTGTATTTATTTTCATTTGCTTGTGAAAACAAATTGCTAACGAAAATAAATGCTGTAATACTGCCATTTGGTGGCCTATACACAACGGCAAACATATTTTTCCCGCTTCTAATGCACAAAATTTCATAGTCTAAAGTAGTCGTAGTAAAATCAATAATTGGAAACCTGGAAGATTTATCTGCAATGACAAACCACCGCCACGTCTGTCCCGTTGATTCAAATAGAAATGGCTATAACCCGGGAGCACAAAATGCTCAGAATCCTCGCTTCCTAATGTTTACCATGTCTCGGTAACCATCAGCACATCAAAATGAGTACCACAGGAATCCAAGAGAAGCAGTAGGTCATCCCGTTTTGGCAAGACAGAACTTTCGTTTAAATGAAAAAAATTCAACCATGTTCTTGCCTTCTTGATTCTTATGATACGCGCGCGTTATTCTTAGGAAATGCTGTTTTAAGCCATGACCCTACACAGTGCTTACGTCTGCATACCTGGGAGTAAAAGCCTCGCTCAAGTGTCTGTGCTAACAATCTTCTCAATGTCGCTCTCACGCTGAATCGACAGTACGGGAGGCGTGTCGGTGCGGCGCGCGAAAATGGACCCATTTTTTGTCCCCACGTGCTTCCATGCGCACGCTCGCTTTCGCGCGATGCTTGCTCCGAGCAGTTTTTGCATAAATGGACAAAGATGCTCATTTATGAAGATGGGCGAGTCCTCTCACGCACCCTGCGCTTCTTGGGAAGATGAAGTCAAGACCACAATTGCATTGGTTAGTCTTTTCTTTCGTGCTTTTTCTAGCACCTGGTCCCGCTTATCGCGTTTTTGAAACTGCATGGTCAGGCTTGCTTGTTTGTCGTATTTTGTGGGTACTCTGTGGCACACATCCATGTCAGTATGAGATATGGGCACACCTACAGCATCGCCTATCTTTTTCAGGATGTCAGGGAGGCTTTCGTGTGGTTCCTGCAGAACCCCTTTGATTTCCAGGTTTTTGTTCGCGAGTATTGGTCCGTTTTTACAACACTCGTTTGACAATCAAGCAGGCCCTGTTCAAGCAAGTTGAGTCTTTGCCGAAGCGTTTCATTTTCTTTTTTCAAGAAACTTTCTCCTCCCTCCCCATTCCTTCCCATTCAATGCAAACGGTACTTTCTAGGGTAAATCTCTCTCAAAAGCTGTAGACCATCGTCACCTAAGCCTTACCCTTCCAGAATATCCCGCAAAACGTTGCGGTCTACGTTGTCATAGGCTCCTGTTGTCTCTAAAAAGGCCACATATAATGGTCTGCTTTCTGCTATTGATATTTGAATACAATGAGCAAGAATAAATAAGTTATCACCCAAACGCTTACCTATTCTCAAGCCATTCCAATGTTCTCCCAATATGCAACTATTCCATGCCCATGCTTTAAGCTTCAATTTGATTGCCTCCATTGCTAGCCTGTATATTACCGATGTAATGGTGAACGGTCTATACGAGTGAATTCTATCTTTTCCCTCTTACGTTTATAAATTCATTCTACTTTGTCGCCAACTGTCGCGTATTCTTCTATCTTTTAAAGCTTTTTTCACTGCTTTCACGAGAGATTCCTTACTTTTCGGTCCTAGCTCATTGACCAGCCTAACGGGAACCTCGTCTCTGTGGCTGTGTGCTTAGGAATTTTCTCTTCGGCTTTCTTTCAGTTGAAATTTGTCAGCACCAGCTCCTTTTCCACCTGGGTCTCTTTCATGCTCTTTTTTCTTCAAGTACAACCGCGTCATTGCCTTGGAAAGATTCGGCAGTTATGATTCGGATGTAATTTAATGCCGCTTCTCCTTCCAGTCTGTTTTCATCTTGGTCTAGGATATGTTGTATTGTTGTTGACTTCCCGCCTAATAATTTTATGTGGTTCTAAAATATTATAGGTGCGGCCTTCCTTTTCTGACGTATTTCTGACAACCAACGTTCACTTTCACTTTTTAATTGTGCTTCCACCAGTATTTGAACCATGGACTTTTTCTCCCGGTATATATCCCATTTACTAGTTACTTCATCCTGTGGCAGCTGCGCCTTCTCTGCCTGCCAGTGTTCTCGAGATGCTTTCTGTCGTTCGGCGATCGCTTTTCGTATCTCCCTGTTCCACCAGCTTTTCGATTTCTTTTTTCCTTCCCAACGAGCATGTTGTTTCTCTTTTCGTATTTATGTCGTTACTACACTTAAAAGCTCACTATATTCGCAGTCTTTATTTGGGCATTTTCCAAGTTCTTCCTCGAATCTAGTGACTACATATGTTATTTGTTCGGCGTTCAAATTTGGACTGGCGATTTTGCACACCTTGCTCTCTTTCCCAACTACATATCCCATTTTGAAAATGATGCGTTTATGTTCGCTTCCTATGGTGCTATACCCACCTCATCAATGACCATTTCTCTCAACTTATCATGAATTCCTTCTGTCATCAGACAGTAATCAATGGTTTATTGCTGGTTTCCCACTTCCCACGTGATCGGCCCTCCGCACTTAGGCCCTGTGTTCACGATAACGAAGTTATATTGCTCACAAAGGTCTAGCATTGACTTCCCGTTGTTGTCGGCATGGCCATCTAAATGCTGTATGTGGGCATTCATGTCACCTAAAAGGACAACTTCAGCACTATTCCCTAAACCCTTAATATCAGCGCTTATGCAATCCACTAACTCTTTCTTCTTCTCTGTGCAATTATTTCCGGTCCACAAATACGTTACGCCCAGCCAGGTTATTTTCAACTCATTGTGTCTGATAACCAAAGATGCTCTTTACACTTTGAATTTACCCTTTTCGATTTGGCTCCCTGATGAATAAGCATTCCGACTCCCTCTCCCTTTCTTTCCGACTTAGTTTTGTTGCACCCTTCCCAAACATAGTTCTCAATCACTGGCGGCTCTTCCGAGTCTCTAAGGTGCGTTTCTGTAACCGCATACACCTATATTTGTTCTCTATTTAACTGCTCCTCAATCTCTACCCACTTTTCCTTTCTTCTGCCGCCTTGCATGTATATGTAGCCTGTTGCATGGCGAGCTCTTTTTCTTGCTTTCCTCCTTTCTCTATTATAATCGGCGATGCTCTTCTGAAGTTCCCCTAGGGGCCCTTCTTCATTACTACCTACTCTGGCCTCCTGAGCGCCTGTGGGCCCCCTAAAACAGAAACAGCGTGACCACCAAGTCACCAGCCCACTTCTCGTGCCAGCCAGTAATTGAAGTGTATCCCGCCTCATTTAAAACAACCACACCTTCTCACTTCCCTGTTTACTTTGTCAACCTCGAAGCCGTTCTCACGGCTCATTTTCCATATTACCTCATTAGAAGCCGTTACGTCTCTTTGTACGTGACTGTCATGTACAGGCACCTCCGGCACCGTGCACACCACGATCTGCACCTGAGGGCATAGCTTGCGCAACTCGCCCACCCCATTCGCTAAGTGCTTGGCTAGTCCTGTCCCTTTCCTGTTTAGGACGTCATTTAGCCCACCTGCAACTATGACAATGTTGCGCACGTGGGCATTTTGCGCGAGATTTTCTTTGGTCGCTCCATGACAGAACCCAGTGTCAGCCCTGGAAATTTCCCGACCGCCACTCTTTTATCATCTTTCACCGCCTCCACAATTGCTTCTGAGCACCTAGCCAGGTTTGAGTCACCGGCGATAATCACCCTTTCACTTTCTTCTGCTTCTCCCTGCTTCCCTTTGTCCTTTTCCGCGTGATTCTGACTCGACAGTGGGCATTGTCCCCTATGCTCCTGCTTTTTCAGCATGGTGGCCTGAAGGTAGGTGCCGCCCTTTACAGCTAACCCTTCACTGCGTTGCACGCATTCCACGTACTTTGCTAGCAATCCCGCTCCTGTCACGTCGGGGGACTGCGTTTCATTGTCACGCAAATCCTCGCATGAAATGGCGACCCTGTTCAGCTTTTCCTCGGCTGCTTCAAGTCTTTTTTCAACTACCTTCCGTGCATCACGCTCCCTATTTAGCTCATTTTTGAGCTCTTCAACCTGTTTCAAAAGATCTTCCTGGAAAGTCTCCCTTTTCTGGAGCCTAGCATCGGCATCACAGCTTGTGCCGATTGACTCGGTTCCCTCTCCATTCTCACCCGTTCCCTCTTTTGCCTTGAGGGACCCCCCGCGCACTGCCTGCTTTCCTGGCTTTCTGCCATGTCTTGCATTATTTTTTCTGATGCAAATACTATAATACTATAATATTTCCGAGCACCTACCTTTTAGCGAAAACCGATATGCACAGGATCCAAAGCTTCGAAATGTCGCGAAGCAACTCTCACCACTGTTTCAAAAGCAATCAAAGCCGCGGAGACCCAAGGTATGACACGCTCTCGCATGCGCTCAACCACGCGGCCACGCTCTCACTTTCCTACCAATACATGCACAGTAAAACCACTAATAGCTATTAGTCTTGCCACCTCCAAGCTACCATTTAAAGGTTACAAACACAACGTCTCACACGGCTGCACGTGTTGAAGCACGTGCCGCGAAGGGACGCTCTAACCATCCATCAAAACCAAATGTTCACAAAAAGGAAGAAAAGAGAAAGAAAACCACGCGATTGCTATTTAAAGGCAAAAAATCAGCAAATCAAAAACAGAAGGAAGCTCAAAGCATCCACAAAAACTAACGATTTCGTCGCCGCCACGGAGCCCCGAAAAGCAAGTTCATTCGCCACAATATTGCGTGCATGGATGGATATTATGAGCTTCCCCTTTGAAATGGGGTGGTGGGTTGCGCCACCAAGCGTTTGCTATTATACTGCCTAATGTCCCACCTAGGTTAAACAATAAAAAAAAACATGTATGAGCTCCTACAACCAAACTTTGCATTTAGGCGCGTTAAGCGCCCCTAGCAGACAAAATACAAATTGAAGTAGCGACCAAATTAGAATTGCTCCACTTGCACGCTTCATGCTGGAACGCGGATGGTGGATGGATGTTACGAACGTCCCCTGTGGAACGGGGCGTTGGGGTGCGCCACCAAGCTCTTCCTATTATACTGCTTAATGTCCTACCTAGGCTAAAAAAAGAAAGAAAAACGCGCCACGGTTGATTTTTTCTTCTGTGTGACGATCGCTGGAACTAAAGAGTGTGCGGGGCCTGGCCGAACGCCGCACTTGAAATTTATCAAGCGCGTAACTTGCCGGACGAAAGCGAGGGCGAAGATTGGCGTCACTCGCCGCACCTAAAACCCCTCAATTTTTTCAAAAGTAGCGGCACTCTTAGATCTTTCCGCCACCCCGCTCTCCCCGACGTTTCCTCCTCCACGCCTCCTGTCACCCCAGCCTCCTCCACTCCCCCATTGGGCAATCTGTGTCACATGGAAGCAGGCGCCACGCTTTTGTATATTTTGTTCATTCCAGTGCGCTCCGACCGCCATTGTTCGCCCGGCGCTACGAAAATACGCGCAAGAGGACTGATCGAGTGCGTTAGCGGAACAAATCGAGTGTGTTAGGGACGAGAACTTTATTTTGATGCTTTGCTGCTGCGCCTTCGGTTGCCGCAACTGACGCAGCAACGGCAAAAGGCTTCTTTCTTTACCACACGGCGAGCTCAACGCACAAAGAAAGGTGTGGCTACGTGTAAAGGCTGTTTCACATGCTGCGACTGCAACGACGAAAATCGGTGCTGTCGCACGCGTCGCAATGCGATTTTTAGAGGGCTCATTTCACATGATTGCGATTTCAACAATGCGACTGGTGCGACGCCCAGGGTTGCTTACAGCCAGGTTTCGCGGCACACGCTGCATAATTACTTTATTGTAGTGAATAAAACGTTTACACTATAATATTATTGACTTATCTTGATTAGAAGCAAATAATATGTACGTTTACTAATTTAAAACCGTTAGTTAAGATTTGTCTTGGAGTGCGCGACGGCGGTTTCTGTAGATCAGTGCAACATCGCGCACGTAAACAGCTGTTCGCAGGTGGTTCAGCAATTCTTTATTCTATGGTTCAGCGCTGTGTGTTGTCTTATCTACCTTCTATGACCGTTTCGTTTTGCCTGCGCTACAACAATCTACAAGATGGCCTACCGACAAGTTCATATAGCTGCCCTCACCGTATATGCAGTATTCGGAGTTCGGCTGCACGAAGTTGTCGTGTCAGCCCAACAAGATCCTCGCGCTACCCGTGCTCGGCGTCAGCTTTTGGAGAAATGATGCGTGTACAATGCCCGTCATTGCGCATATGTGGTGCCTGCTCCTAGCCATATTCTTACGCCAAACGCATCAAGAAGCACCAACCCGAACGCCCGCGTGTGCCCCTGAACGAAGCCTCAAACGATCTGTGTGATTACGACGTGGAATGAAAATTGTGTTGTGAAATTCAACCTTAGCGCTAGCCTGGTTCGTCCATCGCCGTGCTTGCGCTGCGAATATATATATGGGAGCCCTCTATAAATATTTCTAAAGGCGCAAAAGCCGACGAACCAAATGTTTCGAGCAGTTACCGTCACTTTTGTAGAAACCTGTACGTTGCAACATAGCATTCTAAAAGACACACTTCTCGTCCACTTTGTTGTCCCGTGTCTCGCGCTGGTACTATACTCGGAACTTCTAACAAGAAGACCATATCAATACGCGCTATCCATAATGCAGGATCGTGGGCCCACGGCAGGCGCACTTGCCGTAGAATTTTTCAGCTTTCTGCTCAGCCTCGCACGCCTCTCACGGTTAGCCTGTTCTGTGGAAATAAATATTATTATCAATGTTATTAGATATTATAGTTTCTTCACTGTAATTTATAGCAATCTTCCAGATTTCTTAAGATAGTCATGCATTTAACCTGTATTAGATCAACATTGTTACGACATGCTAATGGGAGTCATTTCAAACTAGATTGCTCAGCCAGAGAAAGTACAAATGCAAGCCTCCATGTTTATTCCAATTTGGTATTCCTAAACAGATTATATTGGCAGAATTTTGAGTCTGCTTGCATTTCCTGCAATTCGATGTTCAGAGCTGGAAAAACTGATTCCTTTTCTTGCTGTCGAAAGGCTGCTTCAATGTCGATAGCAAGCTATAATTATTCATTTCGAAAGTGTTAAGCAATGACTATATGTCTAAGCTTATCAATGCATTTTTGTTCCACGAACACAATCAAGTTTTCTCTCCGTCTCATTGACAGCCATGGAATGAAACCGTTCACTTTCATAAGTATCAGGATGCAAACATTCTGGAGTTTGTCCTGAGCATTTGTCTGCATCCTATAGTGTGCATGTTTGTATCAAGTTATGGTGTTACAATCTATAGTAATTAACTATAGTGCAACAGAAATACGATGGACAGGAACGAAGTGAACACACAGAGCACTTCGTTCTTGTCTGTTGTCAATCTGTTGCACTTTAGTTAATAATGATTACACACAAAGTCATCTAGTTTTCAGTTATTATGTCGGGCTTATAAGCCTGCTTGTGTCCTGGAATATCTGCACGGTTATGTATCCTGTAATTTAATTTCTGGCCATGTGCTTGCAAGTCGCGTGTCAATCTCCTGATTTTCCTGACAATCTTGTGTGATGTGCAGGCCCAAATAGTTTCTAGTGAATCCATGCAGGGTGTTGTGCAGGGTGTAATCTGCACTACAAGTGCTGCTTTGATTGCTTTCAGTTCAGCTTTTCTAGGTGTAGGATGACCTGGAATGGTACTCACTTATATAGGGTTTAGCTTTATGTAGTGTCATACTACTGTTACACTGCTATTGCCATGCCATATGTGCCTTATGTTTGCTTGCATCTTCATGATTAGCAACCTCCTCTGTGTGTTTGGCAGTTGCATATAGTCTCCTGGCTTAATTGTTTGCCCCCATATTCCACGGTATGGGCCTGTTGTGTTTCAAGTTCAGGCACTCCCGAGGTTGTGTTTCTGAAGGGAGGGGTAGTCGTCTTTGCATCTCATATGCTAGCTGGCATAGTATCTTGGGACGAGGTTCTGAGCTCTTGAGACAAAGAATTTGTGCTGCAGGCTGCAACTCTACTGTCTAGGTGCTTGTTCGTTAGCTCTTTCTCATAGAGGTCTTTAAGCATGGTAAAGTTGGAAAGACCTGTTATTACTACCCGATGCCTGTATTCGACGAGTTGTCTTTTTTGTGTGCTGCTGGTAATTCATACCGTACCATACCTTGGACACAAGCACAGCATCTGCGATTTTCTATAGTATATCCACTTGTCCACCCCCATTATTTCGAGATTATTCTTTTCACCAGGTGTGGAAGTTGCGTCCAGGCATTGCATAATTGTTTCACCCACGTGCTGGCTCTGCCGTCATGGGCTTACACTGGCTGAGGATTTGTGGATGTTGTCTTGTGGGCATACTTGTCCAGCTATGTGGATCACAATGTGCAATCTGGGGCAGTTCTTGATTCTAGTCTTTCTTTTTTTTTTTCGACGTTGATATGAGCTGACTTATCAGAAAGCGAGAGGCCAGACCGGCCAAGAAAGTCTGAAGTGTTGTCGAGGGCTTGTTGCATCATTCTTGATTTCTGCATAAGATAGCTTTCCCATAGACTGTAATACACCATAGGCTGTAGTGTTTCTTGTAGTATGCCCGTGTTGTTGGTATGTGTGGGCCAAATGTACCTCCAACTCTCACCTGGAATTTTCTGCCTTTCAGAAAGTTACTGTTTAAGTGCTCTACCAAAAATGTTTTTGCTCATCGTTCCTCTTATTAGAGCAGCATGAGGTACTCCTGTTAAAAGCCTCTTAACTCTCTTCATTCTTTCATAAGCGGTATTACACAATGTCCTGCAATAAAGTTCCTGCTGCTTATGGCCCACTCATATCTGCCAGAAGGGACAACTCTTGAAAAAGGTTTTCTTTGTGCTATGTGTGCGACGTATATGTAGTATGAGCATTCATGCCTTGATATTATACATCTGTAGAACCAGCTTCCTGACAGAGTACTTGCTATACCTGATCATGCTTATTTGTGCAGTGCTGTTGAACAATACATATTGATGCAATGAATATTTACACACTCGAATTATCACGAAACATGGTTGTTTTACAATTCTGCCCTTTGCTTTCTATTGGTGTTAGATTTTGCATAAGCATGCCCCCCTATGCAATAGTATATCGAAGTGTAAGGGTTCAGTAAAAGGTGATGAACTAAGTCTAAGTGCAAGAGCTTTTTTTTTCACCTATGACTCCCATTGAAATGCGACTTCCATGGCTGGCAAAACAACCCCTCGCCTTGTGTTAGCAGCAGAATGCTATAGCCACAGTGGCAGGTGAACAAATTGAAGAACAATATTTCTGTCTATAATTTTTTTTCTTGCCTGTATGTAAGTAAAGTTTGGAATAAGTTTGTCATTGCAAAAAAGCCCAGTTTGTGTTATTTTATTGAATAAACCACATATTGTGTATAGTTGAAATGCAGAAATTTGTTCTAAAATCCTCGGGTGATATATGTTCTTGCAAGTAGCATGGTATTTCATTATTTATAAAGATAGTAATCGCAGCGGATATCGTTATATGGTTTTACACACTAATATATGTAATCACAAACTTATTAGAAACTTACTAGAAACATGTAAGGCATGAATGTTTCTGCACACTTGATCAGCCGTGAACGTGCAAGAACTGCTTGTACTGGCTGACTTCACTGCACAGTTTTGATTTACTTTTCTTCAGCGTGTCGTTTTATACTGTTTTATCCCCACAAGAACAGGCCATTTGCCTGCTTTTCGCATTGTTGCACGAGTTCTACATAATTGTGCAGGAGGGTACGTTGTCACTGTGCCATTATAGCAAGCAATTTACTTAATCTACTAGCTGTACAGTTAAGTACCTTGCAGAGCATGTGTTCATACAGATGCAGTAAGGATACAAAGTCCGCAACATAGTCAATGTTTATTGGTTTCTGTGCAAGAAAAAAAAAATATCCAGAGAAGAGGTGCAACTTAACGTGCATGTAATGTTTTATTCAAGCCACGGATTTAATGCTATCGTAGCAAATTCATTATGATAGCCTACACTTTCGCTCTGTCAAATTTAATAAGAGGCAAGATAAGCTTTCAAGATGCATCGGGAAATTCATGCTTGAAAACCGACAAGAAAATGCAACTGAACGGTACCGCGTTCAGCGCAACGTTGAAACTTCGGGTACTTTGCTGTCTTGTCATTTGCCCTTGCCAAGTTTGAAGTAATTCAAGCTGCTTTGTAAGCGCGATTTCTACATGCTACTCAGCAAAAGAAAATTGTGACGACCTCGTCGTCTGCTGGGGTTCGAACACCTCCTAGCACTGAGAACTCCCAAAGGCGTACGAAGCAAACGTGAAAATGCACTTCATTTGCTGTGTAGCGTGTCAACAAACGCATAGCAATCGGAGAATGCAATCTGCGGTACAAGTTTTTTATTCTCCCTTCGCGTACGTACCGAATTCGACGATCCACCTCTCCGCGCATTGCACTTGTCGTGCGAGGCGCCATTTTCCAAAACAAACCGGCGGAATAGCTCCGTTGACAGCTCTCCGCGCAATTTCGACGGAAAATCGCAGCGATCGGTGCGACGGTGCGACTGTGCGACCAACCGGTTGGTCGCAGCCGAAAATCGGGGGGTCGGCACTGCGACTGCGATTTTCATCGCAAACGACGGAAATCGCACTTCCGGTGCGACGAAAATCGCATCATGTGAAACAGGCTTAATCCGGCGGGCTCACTTCGAGGAAGTGGCAAAAAACGCAAGGCTTTGCGAAGTGCCGCGGTTCCTCACAACCTCTTCTTTGGAGCCCAGTCCACGACTGCCGCTTCGAAAAAGTATATGTGTTCATGTTGTGCGCGCTTTTAGCGCGTTTAAGCTCACTTTCTTTTTTCCAATTTCCTCTCTTCGTTTCACATAGTTTCGTCTTGCGGCGAAAGTGTGCGCATCTGCAGCTTGCGTGTGTCATAAAAGCTACTTTATTCATGCTATGTTTTGAGCTCCACCAGAACTTCGCGCATTCTCGACGCTTTTGCAAGGCTCACTATGACTTACGGATGCAGTAGTTTAACTTCGAATGTACACCCGCATGTATTCATTTGGTTTGTGGTGATTAACGTTTTTAACGTCTCGAAGCGACTGAAGCTCGTAGTGGATGGCTCCGGATAACTTCATTTAGGTCACCTGGGGATGTTCAACGAGCATGTTGATCCTAGTTGTGTGTGGGCTGGTAAATTCCTCGTTGGCGTTTCGTAATTCTCGCGCGGGCGCGGTAGCGCTGCGCCAGAAGTTGTCGCCTCGGCGTGATTGTATTTCTTTGTTAGGTTTTATTTACTAGTTGTAACAATGTGTCATTATTTTGTATTGTTGACGGCTCCTCCAGGGCACCAAAGCGGCAACGGGAACACTTAATTGTAATGTCACGTGCTCTCCAGAGGCCTCTGTAAGCCGTTACATGTGCCCTCCCGGAGCAGTACTTGTAAAAAATAAATAGCTATATATCGTCGCGTTTACCAAAGCACCCCGGAACGAAAAAAGTGCCGCGCGACTGCTGCAACATACCGCACCCGTGCGAGGAGAATTACGGAACACCAATGAGGAATCCCCACGGGCCTCTTGCATTTCGCCTCCTTCTGGGCTGCTGACGGACGCGTCCTCAATATTGGAGGCATGAGTAGCGGCTCCTCGCACGTTTTGTGTGCAGGATTATAGTGGCCCAAAAAGGCGGCAAAGGACCGCAAACCCGCTGATAAGGATTAATTTTTTTACTGCTTAGCATTAACATTTTTATGCGTCCGTATAAGTAAATGGGTTTCGCATGCGTCATATGCACTGTATGGGAACCTGCGAAACGACGTACACATATGGTCACGCTGTCAAAACCGGACTCTCGTAATTACGCGCCTGTTCTGGCACACCGCGTGCATGCTTTATGCCTTCAATAATGGTCCATTCCTCTATTTATTCCGCCATTCCAACACGACACTTATGACAAGTTACGAACTAACGAAGCAAGATCTTGATTGAAAAAACTGCTCCGCCGGGCTCGAACGAACTTTTCCGCGGATTCCCTCCAATAGCGTGTCAGCCGTTGTCTGCTACGGCAGGGCCAGCACGGGCGGCGCCACAGTCGAGGCCGCGCCGATTGGAGCAGGAGGGATGTGGTTGGCGCTACATTTGGAGATTGAGGGGTTTTAGGCGCACCTTCAAAGCAGGCGCTCAATGTAGCCCAACGTAAAGTCGATTGATAACATAAAGTAGCGAAGCTCTCCTCCACTGTCGCGCTTTCCTCCTCAATGTCTTCTCCCGGCCAGCTGTGCGCTCTGCGCACGGTTAAAGGGACTTTAGCCCGATGTAAAGCCCCTAGCCAGATTTAGATAACAGCGCCGCAGTGTGGCTCCGCAGCCGCTCCGGCGCCTGCAGCCGTGTATTTCAACGCGATAGCGTTAAGGAGCTCGTGTTGCAGAAAAGCCGGCTTCGTCGGCGTCGTCGGCGTTGGTCGTGAGCGAAAAATGGCGGAAGGTAATTTATAAATGAAAACAACTGCAAGATGAGAATCGAACCAGGGTCTCCGGAATGTGAGACGGAGACGCTACCACTCAGCCGTCAGTTCGATGGTTCAAAGCGGGACAAAAGCGCCTCTAGTGAATGAGGTGTTGTCTTAGAAACGTGCCGTAGGAAGTAATACTGCGGTGTATATCGGTAATTATGACCATGTAAATTACAGAAGTCGCAGTTAAATGCGTAGCGAAGTACGTTTCCGCTACATTTCTTCTGCGCTTGGCGCACACGCACAGCCATCTTGCGGCAAACACAGAAGACCCTCTCCTCGCAATGTATGGCGCTGCCCTGACAGGTGGCGCGCCACTCGCCCGCTTCTCCCCTTCGTCTCGTTTGAGCGCATTGGGGCTTTGATAGGGGCCGTGCGGGGACCGGTGCGAGAATGACCAATACCCTTGCGTTTAATAAGTTTTCTCGCTATCTCCCCTTTCAACTTCCAGCGTGCGTCACTCGAACCATCGTGTTTAGGCGACGCGGCTACTCTTTCCGCCCACAGCGCTATTCCTAGGTGCAGCGTCCAATGCGGGACGCCTCTGACGTGATTGCTGTGGCGTAGCGCGTCTGGTGGGAAAGCGTCCCCTGCGATGTGTGCCGTGCTGCTGGCGAGGAGTCTTGCGTCTGCGTGGTACTCCCAAGCGAGATAGAGGACGATCCCATCGAGGCGTCAGCCCCATGATCACGTCCGCCTTCATGCCGCGTCGCGGCCCAGCTGTCGGTGCCGATCACGACGTTTGGTCGCGTATATCGTGGTGGTGGTGGTGGTAAACATTTATTGCTTGAGCCTTTTTACAACATTACTTGTGAGGGGGCTCAGGAGCGCGTAGGGTGTCCGGGAGTTTGTGGCCCTCTGCGACCCTTAGAGCCAAGTCCACCAGCCGTATTGTTCGGCTGGGTTGGAGCTAGACCCCGCGGTCTCCCATCCCTCGACGTCGGTGAGTTGCCACTCAGAGGGTGGCTGGAGCTCAGGGCATAAGAACATAATGTGATGGAAGTTAGCTCTAGGCGCGCCGCAGAGCGTACATTCCTGTTGATATAGGCCTGGATGAACCAGGGCGAGAAAAGCTGGAGAAAGAAAAGTTTGTGCCTGAAGCTGGCGCCAGGTACTTTGTTGGAATTTTGTTAAGGATTTATCTGGGGGAGGGTATCTCAACCGCATTTCGCGGTAGTGGAGGGTGATCTCCTGATATTCGACCAATCGGTCTCTGGCGTTATCCAGGTGATCGGACGGCGTGCCTCGGTTGACGGCTACTCGAGCGATAGAATGGGCCATCTCATTGCCTGGATGGCCTGCGTGCGCGGGCACCCAGATGAGCTTAATTGGTCTGAGGGGGGTCTGATGATTGAGAATTTTCAGTGCCGGTTCATGAACTCGGCCTTTCGAGTAGTTGCAGATTGCAGTTTTGGAATCACTAAGGATAACCTCGGCAGCGGTGGTTGAGATGGCCAGCGCTATGGCAGCCTCCTCCGCCTCTATGGACGTGCGCGCCTGTATTGTGGCAGCTGTGATGTAACCAAGTTGATGGGACACTGTACTTACGGCATAGGCTGGTTTCTGTTGGTAACTAGCGGCGTCGACACACACAGTGAGGTGGTCGTGTTGGTGTTGTTTGTAGAGGGCTTTTGCCCTAGTCTGCCTGCGTGCCTCGTGATGCACGGGGTGCATGTTTTTAGGCAGAGGGAGAATAGTGATGCAGTTTTGTATGTCCGATGGTAAAGGACATGTCTGATGGGCCTTGGAAGTCGGGATTAGTCCTAGTTTGTCCAGGATGTGCAGACCTGTGGTGGTAGAGGACAGCCTCTCAATTTGGGCTGTGCGATGGGCTTCCGTGAGCTCATCAAATGTGTTATGTACCCCCATGCGAAGGAGGCGCTCGTTTGGCGTGTGCCTGGGGAGGTTAAGTGCAGTCTTATACACTTGACGTATAAGGGCATCCACTTTTTCCGTTTCCGTCCGGTTGAGATGTAGGTATGGGAGCGAGTATAGTACCCTGCTTATGACAAAAGTCTGCACTAACTTTCTCAAGTCATGCTCTCTCATCCCATTGTGTCTATTGGCTATCCGCTTAATCGGGCGCATAGTGTGGTGTGCTGTGGTGGTGAGTTTGTTCAAGGTCGCCGTATGTCTGCCGTTGTTCTGCATGACCATGCCAAGCACTCGTAGCTGTGTGACCTCTGGAATGGAATACGTCTTCATGTGGATACGGATGCTGGGGTTTGGAGTTGGGTCTGTGCGACTCTTCGGGGGGTGAAGAACAAGAAGTTCCGACTTGGTGGGGGAGCACGCGAGACCTATTGCCATAGCCCGCTCCACCACCACATCGGCCCCTGCTTGTAAGGTCGCCTCCATGTCGCCTATGCTGCCTGTAGTGGTCCACAAGGTAATATCATCTGCATACAGGGAGTGCGAGAGGTTGGGAATATTTGCCAGGTCTCTGGCCATGGGAATGAGAGTAAGGTTGAAGAGGAGTGGCGAGAGCACTGACCCTTGCGGTGTGCCTCTGCTACCCAGTTGGACCTTGTCTGTTGTGAGTTCTCCCACAGTAAGGACCGCAGTCCTGGCCTGTAGGAAAGCTGTGACATAGGCGTGAGTTCTCCCGCCTACGTGTAGATCGGATAAGGCGTTCAGCACTGCGGTATGTTCCACATTGTCAAAGGCCTTGGTCAGGTCGAGTGCTAGTATGGCTCTTGTGCGTTTGGCATGCCGGGGGTGCAGGACTTCTTCAGAGAGCTGAAGCATGACGTCTTGCGTGGATAGATGCCCGCGGAAGCCAATCACAGTGTGAGGGAAGAGATTATGTGTTTGCATATGCTGTTGGAGTCTTTCTAGTATGACATGTTCGAAGAGCTTACCTAAACATGAAGTGAGTGAAATCGGACGTAGGTTTTTTAGATCTAGAGGCTTGCCTGGCTTGGGAATAAAGGTTATCTTTGCATGGGTCCACTGTGGTGGGAGGATTCCTGCGGCCCAGTGCGAGTTAAAGAGTTGGGTTATCGCCTGTATCGACCTGTCATCAAGGTTTCGAAGGGCTTTGTTCGTGATGTTATCCTCCCCTGGAGCGGATGTGGTTGTGAGCTTATGTAAGGCTGCGCGGACTTCCCAGACAGTGATGTCTGCATCTAGTTCTGGATTGTCCTGGCCGGTGTAAGTAGGTAAGGGGACCCTTGTGCGGTCCGCCAGATATAGGGTTTGCAGAGAGTCCAGTAGTGCTTTGTCTTCCGCTGGGTTGCTGTGCAGCAGCTGCGAAAGATTCTTGCGCTGTTGGATCTTGTTATTTTCGGGGTTTAGCAGGCATCGCAGGAATGACCACGTGTCCTTTAGGCCTAAATTCGCACTCATGCGGTCGCACAGCTGCCCCCACTGTTGGCGTGTTAGGTGTGTTGCGTGCTCTTCTATTTCCCTGACAAGGGCCGCGATTCGGGTTTTGAGTTTGCGATTGTGCTTATTTGCTAGCCAGCGTTTCTGTAAACTGTTGTGTGCCTCCCACATGTGTAATAGCCTACTGTCTGCGAGTTCTGAGTCTGACACGTTTGGTACCTGGGATGTGGCCATTGTGGTATCTGCCATTAGTTGCTGCACTCACGTGTCCAGGTTATCGATGGTTTCAGGTGCGGCTGCTCTAATCCTTCGAAACCTGTCCCAGTCAGTGATGGCGACTTGGCGGCGTTGTGTCTTGGAGAGCGTACGGGTAGGGATGTAGGTGCTAAGGATGAAGTGGTCACTGCCCAATGAGTTGAGCGTATTGAGCCATGTACCATTGGGTATGTGCTTAGTGAGAGTAAGGTCCGGGTTTGTGTTATGTTGGACACTGCTGCCGATCCTTGTGGGAAAATTAAGATCGTTGAGGAGCGAGAGCCCCTCATTTTGGATGAGCGTCCATAGCGTGGTACCCTTGCGGCAGTTCTTTCTGTATCCCCAGGCAGTGTGGTTTGCGTTGAAGTCGCCCACTATTACTAATGAGTTCCTTCCGCAAATCTCTAAGGTTTTACGTATCGCCGTTACTAGCGGGGATGCAGGGCCCTTGGGGGGGCTGTAGATGTTGAGCACAAACAGACTGGTGTCGTGTCTGTCTTGGGGAAGAAGTTCTATGAGCACTCCATCAATGTCCGGAATATCAAGTGGATGGAGCGTAGCTGTATAATTTCGGTGTACCAAAGTGGCTACCCTGCTGGAGGTCGCATTGGCTATCTCGAAAGGTGTGTAATTGAGGAGCTTTGCGGGCCCTTGTGTTTCTTGAAGTGCTATGATTGTGGGCGTTTGATCTGTGGGCAGGGACTGTAGGTGGAGTTGGAGGTTGCTGTGCTTAGCCCTGTAACTCCGGCAGTTCCACTGCCATACCACGGCCCCGTTATGCCGTGCTGCCATGATGATGACTGTGGAGTGACTCGGCTACGGAGGCCGAGGTTGTAGAATTTGAAGCTAGCAGCCCATTGAGCTGAGTTTGTATCTGAGACACGGTTGCTTCCTGGGTGCCCTGCCGTTTCTCAAGCGCCGTGAGTCTATTAGCTATATTTGCCATCCAGGCGGCATTGTCTTTCTGCATGGCCACGAGGCTTTGTTGCATGCTTTGGATAGCGTTTGCAAAGTCTGTCATGGAAGTGGTCCCGTTTTGGGAATTTTCTCCGCTACCTTCAGTCTGCGCACGGCGCTTCTGGGGGGGATGCCTGGTGGGGGACGTTGCTTGTGACGGAAGGTTAGATGCCTGCGGCGCAGACGGGGGTCTGACAGAGGGAGCCCTAGCGGCGGGTGGGGGATTAGGAGAGTCGGTTCTGCACGTATGCATGTCGCGCTTAAGCAGTGATTGAATTTGTTCACGTAGTTCGGCGATTTCGGCACTTTGTTTCTGAAGCTGGGCCCTGAGCTCCTTATTTTCCCGCTCGAGAGACGGAGACCGCGACCCCCAGCTCACCTGTTTCGTGGACTGAATCTCCGTCCCAGGTAGAGGAGGGTAGGAGGTGGAGCGGCTCCTGGTCCGGCCGCGCCCAGTGGTGGATCGGGACCTGGACCTGGACTGCGTCCTGGAGCGAGAGGCCCTGGCCGACTTCTTCTGGGGGTCCGAGAGCAGCCTCGTGCGACTGCGGGAGCTGCGTTGTTGGGTGGAGTCGGGGGTAGGCTCTTTCTCGATCAAAGCCACCTTGACGGTGGCGGGTGGAGACTTGGTCTTGCCGGTGCGGTCAAACCGCACCTTACACTTTTTGCACCCCGTGAAGTGCGCCTCTCCACAGAGGATGCACTTGGCGTTACAGGTGAGTGGTTCAACGATTTGATGCTCTACTCCGCATCGCGGGCAGCGGTTGCTCTTGGGGTGCGGACACACGTCCACTCTGTGCCCTGCTCTCCAGCAGTTGTGGCATGCCTCCACTTTGGCCTTGAAATGGTGGCAGGCATATAGAGTCCCATAGAAGTTCAGCTGCTTCGGGAACACCTTGCACATTGATGAAGGTGATTAAGATAGACTTGGTTTTGCCCAGAGGTCTTGCGTCAGTGATCGTGTACTGGGAGCTCTTATTCATAGCTACCAAATCTTGGATGATTTCTTCTGGATTTTGATTGTACAGCGCATTGTAAATGATGCCACGTACCGCATCGTCAGGGGCGGCCACGTAAGCGCGGAGTGGATATTGCACGGTGTCTAGTATCAAAGAGTCCACAGCCACATACCTCTTCGCTCGGTCCTCCGCAGGGGTACTGATTGTGAACGAGTTGTTGAATGGGTTCAGGCGCAGTTTGTCCTGCTGCCGGGCGGTGTTATAGTCAATGCGGGCGTTCGCGCACACGAGTGGGAGAAGCACTCCGCCGTTGCACTGTCGCACGCACAGTCCGCCGCCGGGTCGGAATATGACCTTGAGGTCAGTTTTGGGTAGTTTGGGTAGAGGAGCGTGCCTTTTTGGCTTGCCGAAAGTCAGCGGAGCCGTCGGCGAGGTGGTTGAACTAGAAGAACTGCCAGTAGAACCGGCCGATGGCGCCGGGAGCGGTCTCGGCGCCAGGTGTTGGAGCTTGGGGTAGGCAGCCTTCCGGGCTTCAAAGGCCCTCTGCCACCTTGGGTCACTTGCGAACTCCTCTGGGGTAATATTTTCTCCCTCGACACAGTAAGCCATCTCCAAGGACGGCTCCATGGCGCTGAGCGGCGTCGGAACAGACGCCGGTAGGCCAAGACCTAACCGGCTGTCGTGGCAAGACGCTCGTTGCGTTAGGCGTAAAGTAGGCCTATAGCGCGGCGGCCGCCGCGTCAGATAGAAAAGCGCTTCTCGCGCACAAGGTCCGGTCGGAAAGTTCCGAAGAAAGGTGAAGGCACCTGCACTGACCTTTGGGGACCGGTTTCGGGCCATTTACGGTGAAATATCCGCCATCTCGGTGAAAAATTCTCGGAGCCGATGTAAGGTGCGACCGCTCTGCTCCGCCGCTGGTGGCATTCCTGTAGATCGTTTCTCCCTCCGAGACACTGAGTCCTCTGGTTCGTTCCGCTTGCTCAGGCGCACGTTTCGTCTTTGTGTGACAAAAGAGCAGGCCAAGCGAATGAGTGGGCGGTGCGAACGGGGTGCGATAGCGCTATCGCGTTCCACTCTTGAAGGCGAAGCTTAAGCGTCCTCCAAGTTTTTTTTTTATTGCGATTGTACGTTATTTGGCGATTTGGGCGAATGATCTGTACGGACGCTGATAAATAGCTTTGTCGAAGATTTTCGCACCTATTGCTCCCGCTGAACCGTGATTTCAAGTGGTGGCTACGCTGTCACTCTCGATGACCACCAGTAACTATTGAATTGAGCTTTCACTTCCTCTAAACACACCTCAAAAGCTAGTTATGAGCGCTTAGCGCGTCCAATTTGTGAGATCGTTCGGCGATTTCGGTGTCCGTAGGCTTGACGAGACGTGTCCGCGTAGCAACTAGAGTATATTATACCTCGTTTAACATGCTGTTTGCAGCGCTGTGGAAGGTAAGGGCCGCTTAGCCAATCAGGATGGAGCACATCAGGAAATTTTGTTCCTACGCACCTGTCGCTCCGTGATGAATGGATGGATGTCATGAGCAGAGGTACTTATCCCATTGGAACGGGGCGGTGGGTTGCACCACCAAGCTCTGGCTATTGTACTGCCTAATATCCCGCCTAGGTTAAACAATAGAAAAAAAAACACTACGAACTCCAACAACCAAATTATCTGATCCCCCATTGCGAACTGTGCTTTTGTATGTCTCCGTTTTTTGTCGTTTCCCTGCTTTTCTTTCACCAATCCTCCCATCGGGGGGCCTCTAATAATGACAGGTGGCTCTATCTATGTTCAAAGACGTGTACTAGCATTTAGCTTGTTTATTTCTGTAGCAAGTGGCATTGGTGTCTTTTTGATCTTTCTTAGTTTTGTTTGTTTTTCGGACGGGCAACGACCGTTCCAAAGGGACTGGCCCCATTTATTTTTCTACACACACGCAGACAAAATTAATCTGAAATCCAGCTTGCCTGTCCGCTCACTGCCCTTTGCACCACTATGCTTCTTCGGTGACAACACTCTGCCCGCCTTCTCCGTCTCTTTTGTCCACTGGTCGAGCGTTCGCTCACGTGCGTGGGTGAGTTCTGCCATCCTCTTGATCAGCGATTTCAATCTGGAACTGCTACCACCCTGCACGCGAAGCCCTTCAAGAACGTCTAAAGCTATCTGCTTCGCCAGCTTGGGGAAACAGCGCACACCGCAAACAGGGCACACAACCAAATCGGGCGACGCCATGTTGCCGAAAGACACCGTATCACCACCTTGTAACATGCCTCCGAGGACATGTGTCCGTGCGGGTCATTGCTAACAGTTTCGCGACTGATTGAAAGCGCTCTCTATACTTTAAAATTGTCACTGCTAACTGTTTAAGGCTTTTGGGTTTGATGTTTTCAATGTAGTCCTAAACTGCTGAAACATTTGACGGACTATTTGCTGTGCTCCTGCTGCCCTGGTTGGCTAAGAGACCTCTACCTTTCACAGCGCTGCAAACAGCTTATGAAACTAAGTATAGAAGAGGTACTTCCTCCCGCATGCGCCTTGGCAAGCGCCGAGCGTGATGCAAAAAAAAAAAGCTGAAACTGCGGCGGTGCTGTTGATGTTTTCAATGTAGTCCTAAACTGGTGAAACATTTGACGGACTATTTGCTGTGCTCCTGCTGCCCTGGTTGGCTAGGAGACCTCTACCTTTCACAGCGCTGCAAACAGCTTATGAAACTAAGTATAGAAGGGGTACTTCCTCCCGCATGCGCCTTGGCAAGCGCCGAGCGTAATGCAAAAAAAAAAAAATGCTGAAACTGCGGCGGTGCTGCCGTTGCCTTATCCCGAAGCTCCGGCTGTTTCGACAGTTCCCATTGACTTAAGGGAGCTCACGCTCTCAGTAGCAGTCGCCTGCTCGAGGCACCTTCCTTGTTGCGTCATTTTCATCGTTTCCGTCACTTTTTCTCCATTTTACTGACTACAGGTCGGTGCGGAACAAAACTGTTTGCGCCACCGAGTATCTAAACTAGATGCAGCAGTGTGAAACGCCTGTCAACGCTCTATGCAGCTGTGAGTGGGGTCTTCGACCTGTGGGGCTGCTCAAGTGAGGTGAAGGCGACGGTGGCGCCACTGGTTTTACATCGAAGCAGTATACCTCTGCCGTCCAAGGAAATTTTCGTGTCGTAAGCAAAACACTCCCCATACATGGGCGGATCCCCGAGGTAGTGCAATGCCGAGCCGATCCGCGGCGGAGGTGAAGCAGGCGTTAAGCATTCCCCACACGTGGGCCGATCACGAAGATAGTTCAATGCCGGGCCAACCCGAGGCGGAGGTGAAGCAGGCGTTAAGGACCCAAACATGGCCAATCCGCCCATCCGTCCGTTCCGCCCTCATCCGCCCCCGTGCGGTCGCCCAAAAGGAGTGTGGCGGCGCAAAACTCGGTGCACGCTCAATCCACACGAGCGGATCTCACGCGCACTTCTATTGGGCGACGCGGCCTGTTGACAGCAGGCAACCATTCGGTGGAGCAAAGGTGTTCAAGGTTGGCAACTACCTTTCACTGCAGACATCGCATCCTCTACAGCAGACGACACTAGCATATTTTTGCAGATGTGATTTCAAGTTTCCGCGTCGCGGTGAAAATGCGACTCTAGGCTGCCACATTCTGTTCTGCAGCCGTATGTGTTGCATTGGCACCGCCATCCTTCTTCGAAACATTGCACAACCGTCTTATCTGCGCCACCTTACACAGATGTATTGCAATCGCATCACATCGCAACATGCGACGTATTCTCGGATGATTACTTTCAGTGCGCCCTGCCTTGGCTGGTTGAACAAAACCTCTCTAATTATCCAATGTGCTGCGTTCTGCGCCACGCGAAAGTGATAGTGTCGCCGGAAGTGCGGTGGCGCGGTTTCTGTAGTGCTAGTGTCAGCTTGCAAGAATACGGAACACATGCACATCTGCCGCGGAATGCATTTGCGTAGGTCACCAAGACACAACTTTTTACCCCTGAGCACGCGTGTGAGGCTCCGAGTACAGCTTGCTGATACGCTTGCTCATGCTTTTTTTCCACTCTGCCGGTTGTGCTTAAAGCAGTTGGATGCATAGAATGCCTTTCCTTTTTTTACATATGTAAAGGCACCAAAGATGAGGCATGAAACATGCACCTTAGAAATGTAATACTTGCTGCTTGTAAACTTTCCAAACGAAATAAACCTTAAATGACGTGCTCAGCGATGAATGAAGTTCTCACCGTGTGCCAAAAGGTTGTGCATACGTGGTTAACTTCATGCAGCCAGGAATTGAAGGTTAAGCAGCGAGCGTACAATTCATTATGACTGGCTTAAAGCAATATTTATGTACAGCGGTGACCTTATGCAGCTATATGTATACTCAAGAGATGTTTCCAAGGGGAGTATTTATATGAAAGCATATAATTTACATTGCGGATAAGAAAGCTTATTTTGAGTGAAATCGAACAATGGCATTCTTTCTTGCCAGCCTGGGTGGCCAATATGTTGCCGCCTTACTACTTAGCAGGCCTAATTTAACATTTCAGCAAGGTAGAAACATTACCAAAGCGCACGAAATTAAGCAGTACCCTGACAGGCATGCTCCCTCTCTCATCCATGGCCGCAAACAAGGATTTTCCACTTGAGACTGTTAGCATCACACATGCGTGTTGTATTTTGATTGCTCGACATATAAAAATAAGCTTTACTCAGGTTATATGAGTTAGTTGGGCATGGGCTGCATGTTTATGTGTTTATGCAGTAGTAGCCTAGGTAGCTCATTGTAGCATAACCATGGCGTGCTTACAGTGGCGCCAGACCAGTGAAGAATCAGCGTAGTCAGTAGAAGAAAATAATCGTTTATTCAAAGGTGTAGAGCGTATTTTAAGTAGCCGAGTGGCAGTAAGATAGGAAGGAGCACGTGTTAGTAGATAGTCCAAACTCTGAAGCATCGCCAGATGAGGCGATAAAATTTGCGCGCACTTCGAAAACGCGTGAAGTTGCAACATTTCTTCCTCCTCAGAAATGAAAGCGTTGCACTGGCTTGCGTTCTCTCGTTGAGCGTCTGAAAGTTTGTTGGGCGACACCCGTATTCATCGGTGCCACCGGCATATCTGGTGCCGCAAAATCTGGAGAACTGGTGCAATTTGGAATGCGCCGAGTAGTTATGCCTACATCCGGGTTCACAGTTTCTGGGTGCTGTAGTTGTTTTGCTTGATCTGGCTCACTGCGCTGTGTAGTGGTTGTAGTTACTGTCGCTTTATCTGCTGGTGCTCCTTGTCGCGGACGGACCTGGTCTACGTGCCTCTGGACGACTCTGTCCGATGTTTCCACGGTCACCATTGTCGCTCCCGACGTCGCCTTCACATGGCTGAGCGTCCACTTGTGTATGCCCGTAATAACGGGCATACACATCACTTCCAGGTAGTGGCAGCCAGTCATCTTGGTTCTCTTTTGGACTGGGAAGTGCTGGAGGAAGGCATGTGTCCAAGCGTGAGCGTATCTGATAGCCCAAAAGCAGCTCTGCTGGTGATGTACCCAATTTTCGCGGACTCCTCAGGTACTTAAAAAGCAACCGTACTAGGTTCTCTTCCAATTTTCTTTTCCTCATTTTTCGAAGGCCATCTTTGTTGTGTCCGTGATTAGTTCGGGTTTCGGTCCTCGGATGCGGACGGGTGCAGCCGCATAGTGGGAGTGTCCGGAACTATGTGTGAACATTCCCCACTGTGCCGATGGGTGGAGCCACATCCCTGGCAAGCCCTGGTGTGGGACAATCACGTGGACAGTGTGTTCGCGCCAAGTGATGTAGTGTGGTCGCCATCTCTCCGACACGGCTACGTTCTTTATGTGTACTATGTGAGGAATAAAGTAATTCCCAGTACATAACAATCTTTTATAGTTCACACTGCCCTTTCCGCCGCACAATTAGACTGGGGATGGCATGGAGTGCATGGAAGGTGCACAATGTTGTTGTTTGCCAAAAACAACGCGAAGTCTTGACTAGCAAACTGGGTCCCGTTGTCAGAAACAATCGTGTGTGGTATTCCAAACCTGATGAAAATTCCACGTAGACAGTCAATGGTAGTCACGACAAAGGTAGCATGCGACAAAGGTATTGCTTGGAGGCGGCATTTGGCGTGTGCGTCGAGTACTACGAGTATCATTTGTCCGCCGATCGGACCCGCGTATTCAATGTGAATACGGGGCCACCTTTTGCCTGCTTCAGGCCAGTTAACGACGGGGGCCGCGGTTGGCATGGATAGATTTTGCACACAATTCTGGCACTGAGCGGACAACTCTTCAATGTTTCTGTCGAGGGCCGGCCACCAGAACAAAGAGCGTGTGACAGATTTCATTGCCGGTGAACCTTGGCGAGTTTCATGTAGAAGATGCAGCACTCGCTCCCTAGCTTTGGTCGGTATTACGACCCTATTACCCCAGTGCACCAGTTCATGTGCTATGGATAGTTCGAGCTTACGGTCAGAAAATGGCAGTACTGCCCGGGCCATTCCGTTTGCGTTTCTGGGCCACCCACGTAATATGTACCGTTTGACCTCGACCAGGACAGGGTCAAAAGACGTTAATGCCTTCACCCCACGCGTTGTTATGGAGCCATCGTTCAGCTGGTTTAGCGAGAGCACGTATTCGGGCGACTCACCGTCGTGGTAAGATTCCGGAGATCGCTGCGCAAGTCGGCTCAAGGCGTCAGCGTTTAGCATCTGTCGTCCTGATGCGTACTGTAGCCGGTATGGGTAGGCCCCCAGATGGAGCGCCCGACGTTGTATCCATGCGGCGGCCAATGCGGGCGTCTGATTGTCTGATCTCAGCAGGCCCAACAACGGCTGGTGGTCAGTCACCAAGGTAAATTCCCGACCTAGAAGGTAGTCACGGAATTTCGTGACGCCGAATACCAGTACCAGTGCCTCTCGCTCGAGCTGCGAGTAGTTGCGCCCTGCCTGCGTTAATGTACGCGAGCGGAAACCGATGGGCCTGTGAACGTTACCGGTTGTGTGAAACAAGACAGCTCCCACACCGTACGGAGACGCGTCACATTCAAGTTTAAGTTCCTTCGAAGAGTCGAAATGAACGAGAACGTTGGCTGTTTTAAGGCTTTGCGTGGCAAAATGAAACGCGAGCTCTTGAGGCTGTTTCCATTGCCAACGTGCATTTTTTTCAAGCAGATGATACAAGGGACCAAGTGTGGTTGACATGTTAGGGAGAAACCTCGCGTAAAACGTAATCAAACCCAAAAACGAACGTAGCTCACTGATATTGCAGGGACTCGGTACCTGCATGATAGCGTCAAGGTTTTTCTCTGTCGGATGAAGCACATCACGATCGATGCGATACCGTAGATAAGTTACTGCTGGGCTGCGAAAGTTGCACTTATCGAACCTTCGCTTTACACCGTGCTCTCGGAAGCACTCCAAGACGTTTTTCAGCCTTTCGCCGCTGTCACTCACTCTTTCGGAAATGAGCACATTGTCAAGATAAGCCTGCGATCCTGGAAGGCCACCCAATACCTCATCCATTTTTCTTTGGAATATCGAGGGCGCAGAGGCTATACCGCAAGGAAGTCTGTTGTAGCAAAATAGCCCTTTTGGCGTATTAATGACGCAAACTTTCTTCGCGTTATCGTTTAGCGCCACTTGATTGTGTGCATCCCGCAAATCCAAAGTGCTGAAATAGTCCCCTTCATGTAGTTGGGCCAACATATCCTCAATGATTGGCAATGGGTATTGCTCAGTTGCACACGCTGGATTTACTGTGGCCTTGAAATAGCCGCAGATTCCTACTGCGCCATCTTTCTTAAGCACTATGACTATGGCACGTAAAACCCCAAATATTATTATTATTATGGGCGTAGCCCATTCTGAGTGTGCCACCGGCGACAGCACGCCCAGAGAAACTAAACGGTCTAGTTCAAGTGACACTCGCTCGCGTAGCGCGTATGAAATGGGTCTGGCCTGACAGAATTTGAGCACGGCGCCTTCCTTCATGTGCAGGCTGGCTGGAGGACCCTTGATTAGCCCCAGTCCCTCGAAGAACACGTCGTTGTAGTCATTAAATATGATGTTCACGCTGGTTTCACTGGATTTTTTTGTTGACGCTGAGTCCTCTACAAAACGAACCACCGGAGCACTTGCGCTGTTGAGCTGCAGGATTAAATCGCGACCGCAGAGGCTTGGTCCAGCACAGTCCAACGCGGTCAGCGCACACTCCACTGTCACCCCTTTATGAACAACCTGGAGCGTACGCTCCCCAAGTACTGGAAGGCGTCTTGTGTAGCAGGATAAATTCAGACTGGACGGTTTCAATTTCTGCCATTGCTCGCGGTGCTTATAGTACAGTTGACGCGGGATGACACACACGGGCGACCCGCTATCGACATCCTTGCTCAGCTGCACACCGCACCAACCAAATGTTCGGCGGATCGGCGGTTCCAGACAGCTTTTTTGTTGGGATACCGAAGTCCAAATGTGGGCGGCTTCGTGTTCCTCGTCTGCTGAGGCTTCCGTGTCCAAGAGGGTGTTAGTTTGTGCCGTCCTTGCCATGCCTTGTTCACGAGCCCCGCGACTTCGACATTTACTTGCAAGGTGACCACGTCGCCCACAGCGGTAACAGCGAGCGTTAGACCAGGGCCAACCTGCGTCATTATGTTTTGCCCTACCGCACCTTGCGCATTCTTGACGTGCGGCAGTCCTCCTCTCATCCAGCAGACTTTCTTTCTGATACGCCTGTACTTTTAACACGGGTGTCGTTGCCGGTCCGATCTTGCGGTTTACATCACTATTCGCAGCCTCAGCTGCACGGGCCATCTTTCAGCGTTTTGCAGGCTTAATTCCAGCTTTGCCAGTAGCTGCATCTGCAGGGCACCTGACCGTATACCACCTCAATGCGATCTCGTAGCATGCGATCCAAAGCACTGCCAAAATTGCAATTGTCAGCTATTAGGCGAATTTCTACCAAGAATTCATTCTTGGATACGATGCAAGTGCTGGCAGGGAGCCACCTTCCCTGCCAGCACTTGGATCGTATGCGTATTTAACGCAGCAACCAGCAATGCTCTTTTCTTAGTCGAATCTTCAAGTGCGTTCGCTTCGAAGTATGCTTCTACTTTAGTAAGATACGGCTTCCACTTATCTTTGCCTTCTTCGAAGTCCGGAAGGTGGTGAGCCATGATTGCCTTGGTTTGTCGGTTCTGCGTGGGTTACGGTTCAGTGTTGACTTTCACTGCATGGGCGATGTCCATCCTCGTCGCCATTGTAGCATAGCCATGGCGTGCTTGCAGTGACGCCAGACCAGTGAAGAATCAGCGTAGTCTGTAGAATAAAACGAAGGTTTATTCAAAGGTGTACAGAATATAAGTTGCCGAGTGGCATTAAGATAGGAAGGAGCACGTGTTAGTAGATAGTCCGAACTCTGAAGGATTGCCAGATGAGGCGATAAAATGTGCACACACTTTGAAAACACACATGAATTTACAACACTCATGCACAGCCCTATTTTAGGAAAATGAAAAAGGCATAGCACAACATTAACAGCTGGCGAGTGCCTGTATTTATTTGAAAGCAAACCGCGATTATCAAGTGTAGCTTAGCATTGAGTTCTGTGACCTCGTGAAGAGGTTGATATAGTTAGTAGTTTTGAGTTTGTCTTTCTTATTTATTGCCGTTTTAACATGCACATGACAATGAAATGAAGGCACATATGGCGGAAGACAGGGCCACGCAAGAAGTGAGGAAACATTTATTGCCATTTTTTTATTTGCATAGCAAACCGGCGAATAGTTCCTTAGGTTCAGTTTTGTGAATAATACACAAGGTGTTCTGCGTGAAACTGAAACATTGTTGGGCTCAATTACCTATTCACTATTCGAGTAGCCAAATGAATGATACCCCCATTAGCACTGTGAGAGCACAGAAATTGGCAGTCAAGAGGCCACAGTGGCTCAGCCTCTGTTCCAGATGTCAGATTGCTCCAGAAGAATGCATGCATACTGGTGAATTGGGTATGCATTCTCATCTACTATTCAAATCCACACATAAAAAGTAATCTTTAATTCCTTGACGCATTGCTCACCATTGTACAGACCTTGTCTGAGCATTGTGTGTGTGCAGTAGTATAAGTTGGCAAATCAAAGCTGTGGTTATTCAGTACACTGGAAGCAACTTTGCATGTGGGTTAGATATTATAATGCTCCTACATATGAAAAAAAAATATGAGGTTTTACGTGTCAAAACCGCTTTCTGATTCTGAGGCACGCCGTAGTGGAGGACTCCAGAAATTTCGACCACTTGGGTTTCTTTAACGTGCACCTAAATCTAAGAACAGGGGTGCTTTCGCATTTCGCCCCAATCGAAATGCGGCCGCCTTGGCCTGGATTCGATCCCGCGACCTCGTGCTCATCAGTCCAACACCATAGCCACTGAGCAACCACGGCGGGTTCTCCTACATATGGGTCAGCTTATTATTATCAGCCGCTTTGTTTTCTAGTCGTTCGCTGTTATGCCTGGAATATACAGTGCCACTGGACAATGCTGTATTCCTGCAGGCACGCTAGAACAGCTTGGCTATGCACAAACATCCCTTTACATTGCGCTTAAATTAAGGTGGTGTAGGTTTGCTTTCAGAACGTGTTTATAAGCTAACTACTGAGCATTCAAAAAAGCTTTTGAAGTTTAAGGGTGGATACACAGCTTTGCAGGTTTTACATTTTGCATTTATTGTGCAAGGTCACATCGCTGGACAGGAAGGATACCACACAAATGCTCGTGATGTGAGTTCGCAGTCACAATGCAAGTAGTTTTCTGTGGTTTTAGCTATAAACGTGTGAAGCAATCTATAAATTCAAAACTGTATTAAGTAAACTGAGACACCATGAAAAGCAACATAACACTAAGGTGTACACATTTTTCTGTTACATGAGCTCTTTGTGGTGCAGGTCAAATATATATATATATGCGCCATTTGTAGCTGAAAACAGAAGGCATTTCACATTTAGAGCTCAGAATGTTCAATGGAAAAGATTTTTAATGTGTCAGACATCCATATGCTACGTTGTCCAAAGTTTTGCACACAGATAGCTATGTTTGGCACAACTTGAGTAGCACATTCATAAGAGACTACTATATACAAAATCAGTTTTGCACCTCTCCTTTGATATTCTACCCTCCGACACAGAAGTACAGACTGGAATTTTTCTTTATGTCAAGATTCAAAAGGCAAACAGGCTTTTGGCATCACATGTCTCAATCTTTCAGACATGGCACTTATTGCATGTTTTGAATGTGCATTCATTGCCGGTGGTATATACTCGAATTTGAAAATAGTTTGTTCGACATACTTTTACCTCCATACTTTTGAACTCACCAATAAGTTCTCTGCTCTACTTGTATATACTTCCTTCAGTACTCGTATCCGTGCTGTGCCTTCATTAGGGCAGTAAATGTGAAAGCTGTTAATTCATAAAATAGGAAGGTTATCTAATACAAACGAGAAACTTGTAGGCAAGGTAATCATGACAAACCAGCTGGGATGGTGGCACTATTCTACTTGTTTTCACTTGTGATAGTACAAGTGTTACCACTTGTGCTGCCGGATGGTTGTGACCGATATGCTCGCAAAGGTTTGGATCATTCACATTTCAAGGGATGAGCAACTGTTACATACGTGCAACATCTTCCTCTGCCTATATCAATGACTTAACTATATGGGGCAGGTTTGGCTGTGTGATTACTGGTGTAGCTGAAGTGATGTATCACACATAGTTTGCGCACACTCCCCGATTGGCGAAAAGCAATTGGTCTTTTAGCTATTGGTTCATTGGTGGCTTTCCACTAAACTGACTGTTGAAGAGGCGGATTTCACTTCATCGAAAGGCCCATGTGAAAATGAGCCTGGAAATCATGACGCCAAACACAGTCACCATGTGTGGCTGAAGAACAACACGTGACAGAACAATGAGCAGTGGAATTCATCTCACTAGTACACAAAGAATTGCAGCTGCATTCAGTATTCCACTGCTGGTATACTAAACACAAACCTTTACATGAGTTGTTTGAATGGCATAATCAAGAAGATCCCTTTAGTAAGCTAAGGCAAAAGCTAAATAAAAAGCTGCTACCTCAGGTACTGCATTGGCCTAAAATATGCATTCTCACATGCAGTGTATACAGTTCCTAAATTGGTTTACATACAGGTATGAAATCCTGTGGCTGCATCATGTGATAAAATTTGAATAAGATCAGCTGAATACCACATAGAACATCTTTAATTGGATATAGTTGGTGCCACATGCCTTGATATTCGAAGTTGTGCTGTTTTAGTCACACACAGATCCACGTGAATGCAAGGTACAAAAACATTTGTGTTTACGGGCTACTGTGTGCATCAAATGAACAGCACCACTTATACAAGCCATAAAGACAAACAATTTCTTGGTACCAGTCTAATTCCTCTTAGCTACGCAGTGATTTTTTTTCTCACATGCATCAACTCAACTCCGTGTACAAGTTAAGCTGATGTTGCTAATCTAAGCTAGACGTGGGTGTCATGTCCAGAATATGATAAAATAAAGAAGTGACCATGTGTATGGGCCTAAAATTGATGGTTTGACAATATCTTATCTTAAGAAAAATTCAGCACACTGACAAAGCAATGTGGCTAACATAATATAGGGAGCAGACACTCTGCCGGCAGGGTCACTTGAAAATTTTGCCAGCAGTTCGTCCTCATTGGCTGGCTTCGATCACATAACTAATCTGACATAACTGTGAAATTTTTGTTGAGGATGAACTCATAGCAATAGGCGCGTTTTATATTGTGATAGCAGCTGACTTCTCATGGGCAATGAGAAGTCAGCTGCTATCTGGCCATGAACATGCAATCTGGCCATGAACATGCTACAGAATGACAAGAGGCGAGGCCCCCCTTTCCATAGTCTGGCAGCGCAGCTGAAAACGGTTCAGCTGATGAGTGGAACCGTGGCTTGTACAAAATAAAGCTCAGTGAGATAGCCACATAAAGCGTTCAACAACCTACACCCACGAATGATAGGTAGCAGTAAGAAAACTGGCAGATGAAAGTGCACCGGAAAAACATTAAATGGACATACTTTGCAAGCCGAAGTCAATTTAATGCACATTATTTGCTAATGACTGTTGGCAGAATGAACACGCGGAAAGAAATTAAATCACTTATCAGGCACATAATGCTGGTACTTGTGCTATTCGTTTTAAACTGAAGGCTCGTGCCAAAACAGGTGACACGAACCAGATAATCAAATAGGCTGGATATACAAAGTAACGGCAAACTTTCGCCTACCCAATTCTGCCTGCATTAGTAACACGACCATAGCTAGCCATTACTTGTTATTACTTGTCTGACGTGTTAATTTTAACATTCATATTGCTTTTTGTCAACAAACGTAAAATTTGTACTTAATAAGAACGAAGTATCCAGTTCTTACCTATAACATATTCATCTACCATGCCACTGGTACCTTCAGACTGTGTGTAGTCACCAGCCAAAAACAAGCAGTTAGGATTTTCGGGCATGTAAGCCGTTTGCATCACAAAATATAAAGTAATTTACTTCATGAAATCTAGAAATCTTGCTATTCACACCAATCTCCACATGATAAAAAGCAAGGCTGCCCGAAATTTGCATTCATATGACATTAGTGCTCTCAAGCGCGTCCACATTTCATGACAGCGCTGAAAGGTCTTGACGTATGCAATTATTATGATGTTCCCTAATTTCCCCCTACCGATAGAAGCATCTTGAACCGTGCAGTAATAACTTTTGAAACAAACGATAGATGTACAAAGCAGAAAAGGCCGGTGTGATAGGGCTGCTCTATCGGTGTTCTACATAAGGAAACGCACACGAACATCGCGTAGTACGACCACTTCTACACCCAGTAATGCTGCAACACATCGCACATATATGTCACCATAAGTAACTTGCAAACGCACTTCATAACAGCAAGAACACAGCTCGAACGTCGCCGTCACCCCGGCGCATCGCAGCCAGCAAAATGGCCCACACGCAGTATAGCGCACGCGAAATGGCAGCGATAACGCAGCGATAAAAAGTTATCGCTACTGATCGCATCATTACTTCTGAAAGTTTCGAAGGGCTGGCGTTCACCACTTCGCGGCAACGATCCGCATACACAGAACAGAAAGCAATCGTGTTCGCTTGGTGCGCTACTTGGACGCTACTTTTTTCGTCACGCCTTGAACATGTGTGCTGCTCAAAATGCACATGCATGTGATGGAGTTCTCGTCTGCGAAGCACACGCAAAACATGGCACAAGAAATGATGAAGTCGACGGCTTCAAATATTTCTTTCGACGCTTTCGTAAACACAACGCAGGCTTCCTGCGCTCCGTCTGTTGGCGATCTCACGCACTAATGAGGTATGGAAGGGTACACCGGCTTGCTGCTTTCGATGACTATCTCCGTGGGTGCCAGCTAACTCTAGTAAATATTACAAACAGCAGAAAAAATAGGCTGTTTCTGACGCAGCTGTAGCTTGGGCCTTGCGCACCCGCTTCGCTTCCCTTCGAGCACGCGCCTTGTTTGCTGTGACGACACCCGACACCGTTCGCCTCGGATTAGTCAATGAGAGACGAGCAGGCGTGCGGATGGGGAAGGTGCGACCGCTCGTCGCTCTCCACTAGAGAGCCATCAGCACGCGGGTGGACGAGGGCGGAACGGACGGGCGGATTGACCATGTTTGGGCCCTAAGCATTCCCCATAAGTGGGTCGATACCGGATATAGTGCGATGCTGGGCCGACCCACGGCCGAGGTGAAGCAGGCGTAATGTACTTCCCATGCGTGCGCCGTTCCCGAAGATAGTACAATGCCGGCCTGACAGACGGCGGTGTTGAAGCAGGCGTTAAGCACTCCCCATACGTATGCCGATCGCGAAGAGTGTGCAATGCCGGCGTGACCCGCGTCAGAGATGAAGCAGCCGTTAAGCACTCTCCATACGTGGGCCGATGCTGAAGATAGTGCAATGCTGGGCCGACGCGCCGCAGAGGTGAAGCAGGCGTTAGGCACTCCCGATACGTGGGCTGATCCCGGAGATAGTGCGTTGCCGGGCCGACCCGCGGTGGAGGTGGAGGATTACGGAATCAGGGTGTAGATGAGCCATATGTAAAAATACTGGAAGATATCTATAGCGGCTCCACAGCCACCGTAGTCCTCCATAAAGCAAGCAACAAAATCCCAATACAGAAAGGCGTCAGGCAGGGAGATACGATATCTCCAATGCTATTCACAGCGTGTTTAGAGGAGGTATTCAGAGACCTGGATTGGGAAGAATTGGGGATAAAAGTTAATGGAGAATACCTTAGTAACTTGCGATTCGCTGATGATATTGCCTTGCTTAGTAACTCAGGGGACCAATTGCAATGCATGCTCACTGACCTGGAGAGGCAAAGCAGAAGAGTGGGTCTAAAAATTAATCTGCAGAAAACTAAAGTAATGCTTAACAGTCTCGGGAGAGAACAGCAATTTACAATAGGCAGCGAGGCACTGGAAGTCGTAAGGGAATACATCTACTTAGGGCAGGTAGTGACGGCTGATCCGGATCATGAGACGGAAATAATCAGAAGAATAAGAATGGGCTGGGGTGCGTTTGGTAGGCATTCCCAAATCATGAACAGCAGGTTGCCATTATCCCTCAAGAGAAAAGTATATAATAGCTGTGTCTTACCAGTACTCACCTACGGGGCAGAAACCTGGAGGCTTACTAAAAGGGTTCTACTCAAATTGAGGACGACACAACGAGCTATGGAAAGAAGAATGATAGGTGTAACGTTAAGGGATAAGAAAAGAGCAGATTGGGTGAGGGAACAAACGCGAGTTAATGACATCTTAGTTGAAATCAAGAAAAAGAAATGGGCATGGGCAGGACATGTAATGAGGAAGGAAGATAACCGATGGTCATTAAGGGTTACGGACTGGATCCCAAGGGAAGGGAAGCGTAGCAGGGGGCGGCAGAAAGTTAGGTGGGCGGATGAGATTAAGAAGTTTGCAGGGACGGCATGGCCACAATTAGTAGATGACCGGGGTTGTTGGAGAAGCATGGGAGAGGCCTTTGCCCTGCAGTGGGCGTAACCAGGCTGATGATGATGATGATGATGATGAAGCATTCCCCACACGTGGTCCGATCTAGAAATTAGTGCATTACTAGCCCGACCCGCAGCGGAGGTGAAGCAGGCGTTAGGCACTCTCCATATGTGGCCCGATCCCGGAGATAGTGCAATGCCGGGCCGACCGGCGGCCGAAGTGCGGTTCGCCATTAAAAGGCCACACAGCTTCGCTGGTAATCCTTCACAGAATGGAAGGGCACTGATTTTTTACGATAAAAAATCCTCAATGGAACCTCGCGCTGGAACCCCCCCCCCCCCCTAGCAAGTGCTATGGTGGTTAGAAGGGGGCAGAGTGATGGGCGGCATGTCTGCGCCGTGCGTGAAGGGGATACACGTGATGAGCGCTGAAATTTCTCAGCGCCGCTAGAGGCGCTGAAGCGCGCTTGTGTACATTTTGTAGCTTTGGAGAGAAATTCACCTAGAAAATACTGTTTGCGCTTAATGGGAAGTGATGAGGAGCGAGGTGAAAGTTGATATCAACAAGGGACTGAATCCCCATTGCTGTTTATGATGTACTATCGGCCAAAAAAGTTAACGGACCACGGCTTAGGTGGCCGCAGCGGCTGCGGGGCCACACCGGGGCGCTGCTATCTCGCTCCGCGCGCTGACGGCGAGAGTGCCCCGGGTGACGCCAGACTTCGCCCTCACTCTCACGCGGTGCCTTGTCAAGCTTGATAAATTTCTAGTGCACCGTTCGGTTGCTCTACTGCTGGCGGTCGCGAAGAAGGAAACAAGGCGAGTAAGCCAAGTCATCGCGGTCGACGGCAACTTTTCATCGCACTGAGGACCCCTTCAAGCCACGGAATGTTTCCATGAATATACTTTCATGACTAACTATAGTTATTCCTATTCGTCTTCCAAATTATCTCTTCCTGGTCGTACTTTTGTAACGTTTCATTATGGCCTACGCATTGTAGTATCTAATTAAAGCAGTTTTCAGACGCGTCGCTGATGTTAACATTAAACGTAGTACTGGAGACAATGACGGAAAAGTGATCTCGACATATACGCCGTGCCCGCAGTAAACCTTGCCGCCTGCGACTATCGCGCCGACGTGAAAGAGCGCGCGTCACCGTAGCCGCCGTTGCGGCTACTTGTGCGATGTTGCCTAAAATGGAGCAACGGTGGACGCCGGCGACATGCACTATTATAAAAGATAAGGTGAATATAAACAAAACAACAATCAGAATGGGTATCCGTTCTTTCTCAGTGCCGCGGTTTGTTGTCCGGCTGCCTTCCGCCCCTGTGCGACAGCGCCATGTGCTGGACTACCGGCGATGCAGGGTTTCCTTCGTCGCGACCACCAACAGTAGAGCAACCGAACGGTGCACTAGAAATTTATCAAGCGTGACAAGGCTCCGCGTGAGAGTAAGGGCGAAGTCTGGCGTCACCCGGGGCACTCTCGCCGTCAGAGCGCGGAGCGAGATAGCAGCGCCCCGGTGTGGCCCCGCAGCCGCTCCGGCCACCTAAACCGTGGTCCGTTTACTTTTTTGGCCGATAGTACATGGTGAAGATCGAGAGGGCTCTAGAAGGAAGCAATACCGGGTTTAATATTGTCACGTTGTGGTGACGTTGAAGAACACAGTAGCAATACTGTGAAAGACAAAACTAACTTTTATTGGGCAAGCCTGTGCCCACAAAAACAGTCTACACTTATAGCGCAACGATAGCGGCGAACACGGTCGGCAATCGTCGAAAATCGGATCAGCGGGTCAAGCGCGTCGGCTTTTATACAGCAGTCGTCGAATGTTCCAGACTAATCGTTGGGACCCGCGTGCCTTCCACAAAGTTCTACACCATTCGCGTCACGCGATGAAATCAGATAACGCAAGGTTCGGCAACAACAGAGAGCGGATAGAAGCAGCCGTAACTTTCCAGAAACTTCGGATACATGCAGGTGCGTCCCGCGCTGCGCGATAACATTTGTTGGGCGGCGAAACGTGGTTGCCCGATAAAGATCAGTACAAGTGTCAATATCTCATACAAACAGGCGGGTACAGTAGTAGAGCACCAGCTTCCAGGATTATTTTATGCGGACGACATTGTGTTGCTAGATAACAAGCAAAGTGATTTGCAACGTCTGGCTAATACCTGTGGACAGGAAGGCAACAATTTAGGTTTAAAATTTATTGTTAGAAAATCAGGTGCTACGGTATTCAATGAAAACAGAAAAGACATTGGCAATGCAGGGCCAGAAAATACATCGGGTAAGAGAATATAAATATCTTGGTATATGGATAAACGAAGGCAATGGTTATATCGAAACACAGGAAAAAACAATAACAGTGAAGCGGAAGAGAAATGCAGCCATAATGAAGCACAGAGCGCTATGGGGATACAACAGGTACGAGGTGCTCCGGGGTATGCGGAAAGGTGTAATTGTTTGAGGACCTACCTACTTTTGGAAATGCGGTTGTTTGCTTTAAATGGAGGGGTACAATCAGGACCCGATGGGAAGCAAAGGTCAGTGGGACGCCTCGCATTGGGCGCTCGCGGAAAGACTACAAATGAAGCTGTGCAGGTTGATATGGGCTGGATTAGTTTTGAAGTGAGGAAAGCTCGCAGTAAAATTGATTATAAAGAACGACTGAGGATTATAGAAGAAAGTAAATGGGCTGGGAGAGTGTTGAAGTACCTGTACAGGAAAAACATTGATTCACATTGGAGGAAAAGAACTAGGAAGCTCACCAGCAAGTATGCGGCTTGTAGGGTGGGCAACACAGCAAGAAAAAACGTCAAGCGGAAAGTCAGAGAGGCTGAAATAATCTCATGGGTGACGGCGATGGAGAAGAAACCTGCCATGAGTAACTACTCAAGAGGAAAAAACGAAAACAGGATAGCAACCATTTATGATAACTCAAAGGGAAGCTCATTACTTTTCGAAGCGGGATCGGGATGCCTTAGAACACGCACCTATAGAGCGAGATACACAAAGGAAGAAGCATGCGCTTGCTGTGGTAAAGCTAGGAAACGATGGAGCATGTTTTATAAGAATGTGAAGACGTCTGCCCAGCGGTCGATTTAGGCACCACTGGCCTCCATAAAGCCCTTAGGTTCAACGAGAGCAGTGGAAAAGTAAACATGTCAGAAATAGAGATTAGTAAGAGGCTATTGGAAGATTGGTGGAATAAAGGTAGGGAAACTACAAAAAACGGAGACGTACAAAAGCAAAGTTCGCAATATGGGATCGGAAAATTTGGGTGTGGAAGTTCATAGGTTTTTTTTTCTTTTTAACCTAGGTAGGCTCACCACCCCGTTCCAAAGGGGACGCTCATAAAATTCATCCATCCATCTATACATCGTACCGTGAAACTTGCCGTACTAGACACGATATGTCACTAACAAGTACAAACTCTGTTCTGCCCGGGCGATAACGGCACGGGATCTACTTCAATTACAGGCTTGCACGAGAAGTGGGCTGGCGACTTGCTGGTCGCGCTGTTGCTTTATTTAGGGGGCCCACTGCCTTTCAGGGGTGGCGTGATATTTTGTAGCAAATTGACGTGCTCTTGCGGGCTCCGTAGCGGCGACGAAATCATGTTTTTAGTGCATGCTTTGAGCTTGCTCCTGTTTTTGATTTGCTGATTTTGTGCCTGATAATTGGCTACTTTTCTATTTTGATCGCCCTCTTCTTTCGTGTGCGCGGCTGTGCTTGGTGTACATTTCTTTCTTTCGTCCTTTCGCGCCACATGCTTTAATACATGCAACCGGATGGGACGTTAACTCTTTAGAGCCTTCAAATGCTCGCTTGGAAGTGGCACTACTAGTAGCTATTAGTGGTTTTACTGCTTGGGTAGGAAAGTGAGAGCGTGGCAGCGTGGTTGAACAAGTGCGAAAACGTAGCATACTTTATATCTGTGCGGCGTTTTTGGCGTTTAAGACATTGGTGAGAAATACTTTAAGACATTCCAAGGATTTAGATCCTGCGCCTATCGGTGTTTGCTGGAAGGCACATGCTTTGCATTATTAAAGTATTACAGTACAATAGTATTTGCATTTAAAAACCTATGCAATGCATGGCAAGAAAGCCGGGAGAGCGTGCAGCGTGCGGGGGTCCCACAAGGCAGAAGAGGGGACGGATGAGACTGTAGAGTGAATCGAGTCAATCGGCACTGTCATGCCGATGCTAGGCTTAAGAAAATGGAGGCTTTCCAGGAGAGGTTGTCAAAGAAGATAAAGAGCTCAAAAGTGAGCTAAATAGGGATCGTGATGCGCGGAAATTTGTGGAAGAAAAATTTGAAGCATCCGAGGAAAAGCTGAACAGGGCCGCCATTGGGAACAAGAACGGTGGTGACAATGGAACGCAGTCCCTTGACGTGACAGGAGAGGGAGTGCCAGCAAAGTACGTGGAATGCGTGCAACGTTGTGAGGGGTTAGCTAGAAACAGCTGCACCTACTTTGAGGCCGCCACGCGGAAATGTTGGAGAGCAGGGGTCAAAGCCTCTTGCCAAGTCCGAATCAGGAGGAAGCAGACAAAGAAAAGCAGGGAGAGGTAGGAGAGAGTGAAATGGTGATTATCGCTGGCGACCCGAACCTGGCCAGGTGCTCAGAAGCAATTGTGTAGAGGGTGAAAGACGATGATAGAGTGGCGGTAGGAACATTTCCAGGGCGGACACTGGGTTCTGTCATTGAGCGAGCAAAAGCAAAGCTCGCTGAAAACGCCCACAGCGCAAACTTGTCTTTGTAGCAGGTGGGCCAAATGACGTACTAAACAAGAAAGGGAGATGACTAGCCCCGCGCTTGGCGAAGGAGGTGGGCGACTTGCGCGAACTATCCTCTTAGGTGCGGATCCTGGCCTGCACGGCACCGGAAGTGCCTGTAAGTGAAAGTGACGTACAAAGAACGTAGTAGCTGCTATTGAGGTGATATGGAAATTGATCCGAGAGGAAGGATTCGAGGATGTCGAGGCAAAGAGGGAAGTGAATCAGTTTGGTGGTTTTCAACGTGATGGGATCCACTTCAATTACAGGCTTGCACGAGAAGTGCGCTGGCGACTCGCTGGTCACGCTGTTGCTTTTTAGGGGGCCCACGACCACTCAAAAGGCCAGAGTAGGTAGTAATGAAGATCAGGAGTGGACCGTCCAGCGGGCCAGGGCCGTTGCTGAGGATTTCGGAAGATTTTCCTCGGGCGATGGATGCCTGGCAACTAGCCGCGGGCACCAAAAGCACTAACCGTTGGACAAATAAAGTTTATTCCTATCCTATCCTAAGAGGGTCCCCTAAGAGAACCTCAGTAGAGCATCGCCCACAACAACGGAAAAAGGAGGAAAGCAAGAATGAGAGCTCGCCTCGCAATAGGCTACATAAATATACAGGGCGTCAAAAGAAACGAAAAATGGGCTGAGGTTGAGGAGCAGTTAACTAGAGAACAAATAGGGGTGTACGCGGTTACAGAAACGCACCTTAGAGACTCAGAAGAGCCGCCAGGGATTGAGAATTATGGTCGGGAAGGGTACAAAAGAACTAAACCCGAAAGAAAGGGAAGTGGATTCGTAATTCTCATCCATTAGCGACCCAAATAGAAAAGAGCAAATTGAAAATGTGAAGAACATCGTTGGTTATCAGCTACAATACACGAAAAAGAGCTTGACTTGGCGTTACGTATTTGTGGACCGGAAATAATTGGGTAGAGAAGAATAAAGACATAGTGGAACGCATAAGTGCTGATATTAAGGGTTTTGGGAATAATGACGAAATTATCCTATCATGTACATGAATGACCACATACAGGATTTAAATGGCTAAACGAACAACAACGGGAAGTCAATGCTTGACCTTAGTGAGCAACATAACCTCATTATCGTGAATACAGGGCCTAAGTGTGAAGAGCAGATCACGTGCGAAGTGGATAACAGGCAATCGATCATTGATTACTGTCTGATGACATCAAAAATTCATGATAAGATGAGGGAAGCAGTCATTCACGAGGCAGGGTATAGCAGCATACGGACTGCCCATAAACGCATCATTTTGAATAAGGGATATGTATTGGGAAAGAGAGCATGGAGTATAAAATGGGCAGTCCAATTTTAAAAGCTGAACAAATAAAAAATGTAGTCTCTAGAGTCGAGGAAGAACTTGGCAAGTGGCCAAGTAAAGAGTGGGAATACATTGAGCTTCCAAGTGTAATCACGACAGAAATACGACAAAAGAAACATCATGTCTGTTGGAAATGAAAAAAGAAACCGAAACGCTGGTGGATCAGGGAGACTCGAGAAGCGATCGCCGAACGACAGAAAGCATCTCGAGAACACCGGCAGGCAAAGAAGGCGCAGCTGCCGCAGGATGAAGTAACCAGTATATACAAAATATTCCGGGAGAAAAAGCCTATGGTTCAAATACTGGTGCAAGCAAAATTAAAAGGTGAAAGTGAACGTTGCTTGTCAGAAATACGTGAGAAAAAGAAGGCCGCACCTAGAACATTTTGGAACCACCTAAAATTGTTAGGCAGGAAGTCAACAACAATACAACAACATATCCTAGACCAAGATAAAAACAGACTGGCACGAGAAGCGGCAATAAATTACATCCGAAACATAACAGCCGAATCTTTCCAAGGCAATGACGAGGTTATATTGGAAGAAAAAAGGAGCATGAAAGAGACCCAGGTGGATGAGGAGCTTGTGCTGGCAAATTTCAACTGAAAGAAAGCCGAAGAGAAAATTCCTAAGCGCACAGCCACAGGGCTAGACTTGGTTCCCGTTAGGCTGAACAATGAACTAGGACCAAAAAGTAAGGAAGGTCTGGTGAAAGCAGCGTAAAAACTTTACAAGATAGATGAATACCAGACAGTTCCTATATATATATATATATATATATCCCATTGTTGGTTAATATCCCAATTACTGGCTACTTAATACTGCAGCATCTGTGCCTTTGCCTACCTCTATTCTCTCGATGCTTTCTGTCGTTCGGTGATCACTTCTCATATCTCCCTATTGCAGCAGCTTTTCAGTTTCTTTCGAACTTACATGTAGTTTCTCTTTCCGTATTCCTGTCGTTATTACACTTATAAGTTCACTACATTCCCACTTTTTATTTAGCCATTTGCCAAGTTCTTTCGCGACTCTTGTGACTATATTTGTCAGATGTCCAGCGTTCAAATAAGGACTGGCATATGGCACTCCTTGCTCTCTTCCCCAACTACACTGCCCATTTTCAAAATGATGCGTTTATGGTCTCTCCCTATCCTCCTATACCCTTTCCCGTCAATGGCCATTTCTCTCAACTTATCATGAATTGCTTCTGTCATCATACAGTGATCAATAGTCGCTTGCCGGTTTTCGACTTCCTACGTGATCTGCCCTTCACACTTAGGCCTTGTATTCACGATAACGAGGTTATTTTGCTCACGAAGGTGTAGCATTTACTTCCCGTTGTTGTCGGTTTAGCCATCTAGATCCTCTAGGTGGACATTCGGTCACCTAATAGGATAATTTCGGCATCATGTCCGAAACCCTAATATCAGCACTTATTCATTCCATTAACTCTTGATTCTCCTGTGTGCAGTGATTTCCAGTCCACAAATACGTTACGCCCAGCCAGGTTATTTTCAACTCATTGTGTCTGATAACCAAAGATGCTCTTTACACTTTGAATTTACCCTTTTCGATTTGGCTTCCTCATAGATGAGCATTCCGACTCCCCACCCTTTTTTTCCGACTTAATTCTGTTGCACCCTTCCCGAACATAATTATCAATGATTGGCACCTCTTCTGAGTCTCTAAGGTGCGTTTCTGTTACCGAATATACCCCTATCTGTTCTCTGTTTACCTTCTGGGTTTACCTGGGAAACCTGGGAGATGCCCACATGATTTCTCACATTATCGGCCAATAGTCTTGCAAGCTGTGTCGGTAAAGTGAGGGAGCGGATGGTACTGGAGCAGACTGGAATGGGTACTCGAGAAAAGTGGTGGACTTCCTGATTTAATCAATGGATTCAGAAGAGGCCGATCATCCATTGACGGTGTGATCGACCTAGTATCTTCTGTTCAACAGGAAAAGAGACGCCGTCGTCTGGTATGGGCAATATTCCTCGATATCAAAAGTGCCTACGACAACGTCTTCCACCATTCGATTCTTCAGGCGCTTGAGGATATTGGTGTTGGTGGCCGGGTGTATGCATGGCTGCAGAGTTACCTCAGTGGCCGCACCATTTTCATGTCCACTTCGGATGGCGACACTGACAGACATGACGTTCGCAGGGGTGTTCCGCAGGGTGTTGTCCTTAGCCCAATACTGTTCAATATCATACTGGTGGGCCTTGCAGACGCGCTACCTGAAACAGCGCGTGTCAGTACGTACGCGGATGATATGTGTATTTGGTCATCTGGAGTCACACGTCCAGAAGTGCGTGCATGGCTCCAACGTGTGGCTACCATAACGGCTAAGTACTTGAGCCGTAGAGGCCTGCAACTCTCAGTAACTAAGTGTGCAGTCATGGCATTCACGCGCAAATCAATGTCACATTATCCAATCGTTGTCGACGGAACGGCGCTCCCTTTAGTCACCCACCAGAGATATCTTGGCGTGATAATAGACCGCAGTCTTTCTTGGTCCAAACATATTACTGTGCTTAGGGCTAAACTGACCAACTTCATACACGTTCTTCGTGTAATATCAGGACTGAGATGCGGCCCCTCTGAGCGAAGTTTGCTCCATGTGTACCAGGCACTTTTTGTGGGCTACATACGCTACAGCATGCCTGTGTTATTTAACATGGGGTCATCTTGTATACGCACGCTGGAGAGCCTTCAGGCACAAGCACTACGGATATGTCTTGGCTTGCCACGCTGCACGTCAGCTAAGGGCACAATAGCGGAAGCACGGGCTTGTCCTATCGGTATATACAGGTCTTGTGAACCTGTACGAACCTATCTTCGCCTGCTAACCAGACACTCACACCATCCACTCTCAACACTTCCAAGTACCAACCTTGACTGTGCTTTCTTCTAAAGCTATTGCATGTCACGCAAGCATTGTACCTGCAAGATTCCAGGCCCCCGACATCCCCGCAACACCTCCATGGACATTGCCAAGACCACTAGTGAGGCTTCAGATACCCGGAATTAGGAAGCAATCTCACGTCTCCTCCATTGGCTTGAAGCAGCTCACCCTGTCCCATATACTTGCATTATATAGTGGGACTGTACAAGTATATACCGATGGCTCGGTCACGCCATCTGCCGCAACGGCCGCATTTGTCATCCCACAACTTGGAATTACTGAACGATTTCGATTAGACCACAAATCGACATCTACGGCTGCGGAACTTGCGGGAATACGGGAGGCTGTCCCTTTTATGAGAACGCAGACACCCCATTAATGGACGATATTGTGCGATGCCAAATCAGCGCTACAGGCGCTAAAATACTTTGTAAAGAAAGGACCATACTATCTGCTCGTGCTGGAAGTCGTCGAACTTTATCACAGTGCCGAGTTAAGTGGCCACGTGATCACCTTTCAATGGGTGCCTAGCCATTGTGGTGTTTTTGGTAATGAACTCGCTGACAGTGAGGCAAGATCGGCCTCCTTTTCCTCTGATGAAGTACAGATTGCCTACTCGCGACCTGACACCAACTCCATGATCAAGGCACTCATGCAGGACCTTACAAAGGCTTACAGAGCCCACTCTGATAACATTCACAGACCTCTACATATGATTGACCCAGACGGTAAATTCTGTTTGCCCCCGAAGCTTACACGGAGCAAAACATCGTTGCTACACAGGATTCGGCTCGGCGTTGCTTTCACCCGTTGCTACGCACACCTCATTGGCCAATCGAACAGCCCTGATTGTGTACACTGCCAGATGCCCGAAACACTGCAACACGTACTGTGCGACTGCCCAGCATGTATGCTGGATCGAAGCACGTTAGGCAGTTTACTAGCCAGCGTTGGCAGACAACTACTGTCGGAGGAAGCTATCCTCGGCCCATGGCCTGACACTGCAATTTCAATGCGTGCAACCAAAGTATTGTTGAAGTTCCTGCAGGACACCAAGCTCGACGAGCGACTCTAGCGAGGCAACTGTCTCATGTACATAAGCACTCACCACTTCTCTTATCATCATCATCCATCCCAATACTTTCACTCCACTTCCCTCTTCCCCAGTGCAGAGTAGCAGACTAGAGCGCACTAGCTCAGGTCGACCTCTCTGTCTTTCCTATAAATAAATTCTACGCTACTCTCTCTCTTCTCCTCAATCTCTGCCCACTTTAACATTCTTCTGTGCCGCCCTGCATGTTGATGGAGCCTATTAGATGGTGACCACTCTTGTTTTCTTAATTTTTCTGTTATTGACTGTGATGCTATTCTAAGTTTGTCATAGGGGGCATTCTTCATTACTACATACTGTGGCCTCCTGAGCGCCAGTGGGCCCTAAAGAGGTAATGGTGCGACCAGACAGTCGCCAGCCCAACTCACATCCAAGGCTATTATTGAAGTCGATCCCATCTCGTTCAAAACCACCGCACCTCCTCACTTCCCCGTTTACGTCGACAACCTCGAAACTTTTCACTCGGCTCATTTTCCATATCACCTCATTAGCATCCACTACGGCTCTCTATATGGGACTGTCACGTACAGGCACCTCCGGCAACGTGCACACCCCGATCTGCACCTGAGGGCACAGCTCGCGCAAGTAGTCTACCCCTTTCGCCAAGCGGTAGGCAAGGCCGGTCCCTTTGCTGTTTAGGACGTCAGTTAGCCTACATTCTACTATGACAAGGTTGCGCACGTGGGCATTTTCCACGAGCTTTCCTTTTGCTCACTTCATGACAGAACCCAGTGTCCACCCTGGAAATGTCCCTTCCGCCAATCTCTTATCGCTTTTCATCATCTGCACATTTGCTTCTGAGTGTCTAAACAGGATTGAGTCGCCGGCGATAATCACCATTTCACTCTCTCCTACCTCTCCCTGCTTTCCTTTGTCCTCTTCCTCGTGATTCGGACTCGACAAGGGGAATCGACCCCTACTCTCCTGCTTTTTCCGCGTAGCGGCCTCAAGGTAGGTGCCTTTCCTTCCAGCTACCCCCTCCCCCATTGCACGCTTTCCACGTGCTTTGCTTACATTCTTTCTCCTTTCACGTCGGCGGGCTTCGAGCAATTGTCACGACCATTCTCGTACACAATGGTGGCCCTGTTCAGCTTTGCCTCGGCTGCTTAGTCTTTTTTCCACTACCTTCCATTACCTCCTCGTTTATCATCTCTTCGACGTGTTTGACATTCTCATCCTGGAAGGCCTCCTTTTCTTCAGCCTAGCATCGACATGACAGTTTGTGCGGATTCACTCGATTGCATATCCATTCTCATCCGTCCTCTCATCTGCCTTGAGGGACCCCCAGCACACTGCATGCTTTCCCAGCTTTCTTTCTATGTATTGCACGCCTTTTTATTATGCAAATACTTTAATACTATAATAATGCAGAGCACGTGCCCTCTTGCAAAAACCGATAGGCACCGAATCTAAATGCTCAAAATGTTGCAAAATTATTCTCGCCAGTGTTTTAAAAGCAATCAATGCCGCCCCCACTTAAGCTATGACACGTTTTCGCACGTGTTGCAGCCAGGGGCCACACTCTGACTTTACTACGAGAGGAATGTTCCCGATACCAAAGAAAACACAGTAAAACCACTAATTGCGATTAGTCTTGCCGCTTCCAAGCTAATATTTAAGCGGTATAAAAACTTAGCGTCCCACCCGGTTGCCCGTGTTGAAGCACATGGTGCGACAAGACGCTCTGACAATCCCGCAAAACCAAATATACACGAAACAACCGCGCATACGAAAAGAGAGAACAAAAGAAACGTACCGAATTACTATTTAAAGTCTAAAAAATCAGCAAATCAAAAACAGAAGCAAACTCTAAGCATGCACAAATAACTTACGATGTCGTCGCCGCCACGGAGTCCTGGAAAAACACGTGCATTCGCTAACAAATCGCAGCTGGCGCACGTCGCACCGCTGAAGCCTCGCGGAGACACCTCTTCCGACAGGCAAATCTGCTGTTTAGTATTTGATTGCTCACCCTAAGAAGAAGCTTTAGCTCGTGGACGGAGAAAAATACTCTGCAATCACTGCGCCGAATTTGATGAGGTTTGTTGAATTTATTAAAAAAACATTCACAAATAGTGTCCGTGGCAAGTAATTCTTTTATTTATGTCGTCAATGTTTGGCAAGCACTGGTAAAACTTGAAAAACTGAAAGAATAAGAACTTCATCATGTACCAAGTTTCGAACTTTGTAACTCCGCAATAAAAAGGGTATCACAATTCAGTAAACTGCACCCACTAACACATTGAAAGCTTTGTGTCCCACGTCACTTAGGTGGCTGTTTTTAGCTCCAGCTATGCGTCCACCACGTTACTGTAAAATTGAGTTGAAACTACATTTAGAATCGTGAGGTGACCCAGGGGGTCTAAAGCGTTCAGCTTTTCGGTATGTTTACGCAGGCCCTGGTATTATGAAGGCTATTCCCGGCTTCAACAGCTATGGCCTGATAAGCTTCTCCCTCCTGTTTGGCCTCGTCCTGGGAGAACGGTTCTGCAACGACGAAGACATCGTATTCGACATCCTGGAGGGCTTCACAAGTGCGCTGCTGCGGATCAGTCAGCTACTGGCATGGTTCGTGCGCATCACACAACAGGCTCTGCCACCGCGGAATCATGCATATTCTCATGCGCTTAAGGCGACATAGTGGCATTTAAAACAATAAGATTACGTCTATTTCTGCTCAACACTACTCGCGCATGCGTCTAGCCTACACGAGGCTTCGGCGGATATGAGAATGGGGTGAAGTCCTGCTTTATAATCGCAGTAGGGGGAAAATGAGATATCCACTATATTGTTACGTAGGAAGACGCAGACGAAAAGCTATGTACAAGTATATTTACAAGAAAATACGCTGCGCTTGGCCAAGAGGCAACAGCCCGCGCTAGCTTCTAATCGTCGTCGTCGTCTTTTTACTGCTCGGCTCTTCGTCATTGGAAATACTATCCCGTAGCACTACCCCCGGCGGCAAAAGCGCCGTCCCGGAGCGACTAAAGGCCGGAGTCTGAAGCAGCGTAGTTGGTCTTGAGCCTACTGACGTGCATGACATCACTAGATGCCAGAGTAGATGACGAGGTTGAGCTCACAGGAGCAATTTCGGATGTCACAGGCGTCACCTGGCGCAGCACGCGGTAGGGCCGTGTGTATCGCGAAAGGAGTTTTTCTGAAAGTCCGACGTGGCGAGGGCGACCACAGGAGCACGAGTGCACCAGGCGAAAACTGTACGTCACGATGGCGGGCGTTGTACTGACGCCTCTGCGTGGTTTGCGAGTCCGTCAGTCGAGCACGGGCAAGCTGGCGTGCATGGTCGGCGAGGGCGATGGCGTCGCGCGCATACTCGGTTGTTGAGATCGCAGCAGGAGGAAGTACCGTGTCAAGGGGCAAGGTCGGTTCTCGACCCTAGAGTAGATAAAATGGAGAAAATCCGGCGGTGTCGTGCCGGGAAGAATTATAAGCAAATGTGACGTAAGGAAGGGCAACGTCCCAGTCGTGGTGGTCTTTTGAAACGTACTTGGATAGGATATCGGTAAGAGTACGGTTTAACCGCTCTGTCAGGCCATTGGTTTGAGGATGGTATGAGGTAGTCAGTTTGTGTTGAATGGAGCAGGAACGCACAATGTCAGCGATAACTTTCGAGAGGACGTTTCTACCACGGTCAGGAAGCAGCTGTCGCGGGGCGCCATGAAGCAAGATAATGTCACGCAAGAGAAAATCCGCGACGTCAGTGGCGCAATTGGTAGGGAGAGCCCGAGTGATAGCGTATTGGGTGGCGTAATCAGTTGCGACGGCTACCCATTTGTTCCCAGAGGATGACGTGGGAAAGGGACCGAGGAGGTCTAATCCAACACGAAAGAACGGTTCCACAGGGACGGTGATCGGCTGTAGATCACCGGAAGGTAGCACCTGAGGTGTTTTCCAACGCCGACAGGGATCACAGGCAGCAACATAGCGCCGGACGGAGCGAGCGAGACCAGGCCAAAAGAAGCGGCGGCGGACGCGGTCGTACGTGCGGGTTACCCCAAGATGTCCTGCAGTGGGTGCGTCATGCATCTCAAAGAGCACAGTCTGTCGTAGATGTTTTGGCACGACAAGAAGAAGACCAGGGCCATCAGGAAAGAAGTTCCTTCGGTACAGAATGCCGCCCTGGAGGACATATCGGCGAACGGATGCGTCGGTAGGTGTAGAGCGCAGACGCTCGATGAGTACCCGCAGCGATAGGTCTCGGTACTGCTCATCGGCGGTGTTAGCGAAGGCAGACACAGAGTAAATGGCGTCGGCGGTACTACTGTCGGCGTCGTCAGGCTCGTCTACCGGGTAGCGAGACAGGCAGTCAGCGTCCTTGTGGGGTCGGCCAGATTTGTAGGAGACAGAGAACGAATATTCTTGGAGGCGTAAGGCCCAGCGACCAAGTCTTCCTGTAGGGTCTTTCAATGAGCATAACCAGCAAAGCGCGTGATGGTCTGTGACAACGGAAAAGGCTCGGTCATATAAGTATGGGCGGAATTTCGCAACCGCCCAAACTAGGGCCAGACACTCACGCTCAGTGATGGAATAGTTGGGCTCCGCGGGTGAGAGGAGCCTGCTGGCGTAAGCGATAACACGGTCGTGGCCACGCTGGCGTTGCGCCAGTACTGCGCTTATTCCGTGACCGCTGGCATCAGTACGGACTTCGGCAGGCGCAGAAGGATTGAAATGGGCCAGATAGGGAGGCGTAGTGAGAAAGTCGATTAGAAGCGAGAATGCAGAGGCCTCGTTATCGCCCCACTGAAAAGGGGCGTCTTTTTTCAAAAGCTCGGTTAGTGGTCGTGCTTTGGCCGCGAAATTTTTCACGAAACGGCGGAAGTACGAACAAACGCCGATGAAGCTGCGCACATCCTTGACACACTTCGGAACAGGGAAGTGCGTAACAGCATGGATCTTGCCTGGGTCCGGTTGCACTCCGGTCGCGTAAACGAGATGACCAAGGACTGTAATCTGGCGACGGCCGAATTGGCACTTCGATGCGTTGAGTTGCAGACCGGCTCGCCGAAAAACGTCCAGGACTGCTGAGAGGCGCTCGAGGTGCGTAGCGAATGTTGGAGAGAATACTATAACGTCGTCCAAGTAGCACAGGCACGTCGGCCATTTGAAACCGTGAAGAAGGCAGTCCATCATGCGCTCAAAAGTGACAGGGGCGTTACACAGACCGAACGGCATCACTTTGAATTGATAAATGCCGTCGGATGTTACAAATGCCGTCTTCTCGCGGTCGAGATCGTCCACGGCAATCTGCCAATAGCCGGAGCGAATGTCAATAGAGGAGAAATAGCGAGCACCGTGGAGGCAGTCAAGGGCGTCATCAATCCGAGGTAGGGGATACACGTCCTTTTTGGTAACCCTGTTAAAGTGCCGATAATCTACGCAAAAGCGCCATGAGCCATCCTTCTTTTTCACCAGCACAACAGGTGACGCCCATGGACTACATGACGGCTCAATATTGTTCTTTGCAAGCATTTTGCGAACTTCCGTCTGAATAACTTGACGCTCAGCCGGTGATACTCGACACGGGCGGCGATGAATAGGAGGCGCATCGCCGGTATTAATGCGATGTTTGACAGCTGTTGTTTGGGCCAAAGGACTATCGTTCAAGTTAAAAATATCTTGGTAGGAAATCAGAACGCGGTAGAGCGCACGAGTGTGCTCGGAAGGCATGTCGGGTGCAATCATTTTCTGTAAGTTGGCGATGGTACAAGTTGCCGACTGCGACGGTAGAGGAGGATCGGCTGAATGGTCGTCTACTGAAATCGATGCTACAAAGTGATCCTCGAATGAGCAAAGTTGGCCAGAGACATCCCGCGTGACAGCACTTGTGTCGTCAAGCCAAAATTGACCACTGGCAGGCAGACGCAATTCGCCGTAATAGATAAAACTGTTTGAGGTACTGTGATCCCGTGTGTAAGGTGGACGTCTTGCATAGGAGCCGTGATGTAGTGACCGTCGGGGACTGGTGGGTATGGCACGAAGTCAACGTAAGTCAGTGCCGAAGGTGGCAAGCGAACGAAGTCGACGGAACTAAGGCGAGTAGGGTGTTGTTCAGCGGGATCCAGAACAGGCAGGTCGAGGCGGAGAGTACTGGCGGAGCAATCGATGAGAGCAGAATGTGCGGAGAGGAAGTCTAAGCCGAGGATGAAGTCGTGGGGACAATGAGCGATGACTGTGAATAGCACGATTGTAGAGCGATCGGCGAAGGAGACGCGGGTGGTACACATACCAATTACGGGGGCTGTTCCGCCATCGGCGACACGGACACCAAGCGTCGTGGCGGGCGTGATAATTTTCTTGAGCCGGTTACGAAGGTGAGCGCTCATTACAATACTGCAATACTGCATTAGCAATACTGCAAAGGAAAGCCATACGGATTCCTCCAAAATAAAAGCCTCGCAGTCGAGGAAGAATTCTTCCCGGACCAGGGCAAATTTTTCTTCGACTATGAGGCTTTTCTTTCGAGGAAACTGTACGAGGTTTCCTTTGTAGCGATTGTAACAATGAGGTGGATATTTCATTTTCCCTTCATTAATTACTTCCCTCCACCTTGCGGGTTTCCGCAGAACTATTACGTATAGCAGTACGGCCTCCTGGTTTTTTTCTCATTTATTTTACTTGCTCGGGACGAGTGCTGACCCCCAGCTGCTACGGCTGCGTCGGCGTCATCATCTGCACCACCAGCCGCGCAATTTGTGGCAAAAAAAAAACAGAACGCCGCTCCACGTACCAGAGGTTCAAACCACGCGACACATTATCAGCGATCCACTGAGGGCGCGGTGCCTACACTTTTACGGAAGGTATTTACTTCGGTGCCACGGCTCGACATAGCATTGCATGGGATATCTTGCTATTTCCCTTTGTTGCATATAATTGATTGTGACCATAGAGGATGTAAATATTGCCCCTAAAATGTGAAACGATATACACTTTTGCGAGAGACTTGGTGTCCTTTGAGCGAAACGAGGACAAAGTAAAAGCGGGAGCCAACGTTTCGATAAGTGGACTAGCCTTTCTCAAGGCGACATACGCTTTCCTCGCCACAGTATATATAGGCGGGGTTCTTCTAAAGGAGAGAAGGGGTAAGGCGGGTGCTGCGGCAACGACAGAAATTGTGTTAGCGGCCAGGATGTAGAATTGCAAATGAATAAAAAGGCGTGCTCTACACACGGCCGCTGGCAGGACCGTGTGTCAGCCTGCGTGTCAAGAACCGTGTGCATAGCACCTATGATCTGCGTCGCTGGAAAACAGTGGGCTATCGTCTCTCTGAAAGAGATAATAAATGGAAGCAATAAAATTAAAACAGCGCTAGACGACAGGACCAGAAAGAGGAGGAGACAAACACGGTGCTTTGTCTCCTCCTCTTTCTGGCCCTGTCGTCTAGCGCTGCTTGAATTTTATTGTTATCATGGAACACCAACTTGCCCAATCCGCTTCTCTTCTATAATAAATGCAGCTGCAGAGAATGGTGCCCGTGAAAAAAAGTAAAATTGAATAAATATATAAATGAAAGAAAAAATAAAGGGAGGAAATAAAGAAAAGAGATTTGATGCGTCCGTGTAAGCAAAAATGAACGGCGATGGCCGTAAAGGGGCCGCTACAATAATAAACAGGTGCAGAAGCGACGAAAATTGGACCAAACTACCACGTAACAGGGGAACTTGAAGAAGGATGGCTAAAGTTGTCGTTGTATATAATAATAACGATCTTTATTACATACGTTCACATTAAGATTACATACATAGCCCACATAAACAGCATTGCTGGTGTGCGAGGCAGTGCAGTCGGCAGGTACTACGAATATGCGTACACAATTGGCAAGTAATGCAATAAAAATAATAGAAATACTTTGTGAGAATATAAGAACTACAGAAATAATATTGGATGAGCATGCACATATCTGTACAAGGATGAAAAAAAGATATTGGGCGCAAGATCGATTTGAAATCTGTAGCAACAGCTGGTTCCGATGGTTAGCAATATGAACAGGAATTAGATTGTTTGTTCACACGGCGAAATTGTCGAAGACATGCTTTCTATTTCTAAGTCACCCATAGCATGACTAAAGTGTGCGCTGATCAGTGTTCAGCGTTGGCACGATAACTTTGTTATGCAAGGACAACAGAGCCCTAGAAAATTTCACCGCATGAGAAGGATAAATGCCTTTCGCCACTCATAGGCACACCCACTTTCAACATTCATCATCTAGTCCAACTGGCAATCCTTTTGATAAATATTGTTCCCACTGCTCCCTTTTCTAACGGTGTGTTTCTATAAAGAGATGTTTTAAGTCACTTTTTGCTTTTGTGCTGCTGCGGTGTCCTAGCATACAGCTATCAGGATGAACAGCATGGACATAATCACATTATTTCACCAGAGAATTCTTTAGAGCAGGAAAACTTAGAGCAGGAAAGCAAAATGAGCTTTTCCCCTCACAGTGCCATGCCTCTGAAAGGCATGTAAAAGAAACTAACGGTATTTAATGCACAGGCTAGACTGAGCTGTATGCTGCTGTTACATAAACAAAGATAATAGATCTTCATATAATGAAGAGCACTTGATTGTTTTAACATTATTGCAAAAAGAAAATACAGGGCTCTGTTATTGTTTGCTTTTTTTGCTGCCAGCTTACAGTTCCACCACACCTGTTCAAGTGCACATAAAAAGTGTAATGAGAACATCAAGATGTAGTTTCTTTCTGCTAAATCTGATTTGTATTGCAACACAGCTTAAGGTTGGTGAGTTATTTCAAGTTCATCACTTGAAAGCGGCACTGCAAACAACACAGAGACAAGGAAAAGACAGGGCATACCACACTCTTATAATTGCCTTCTGTATGCGTCGTCTGCTTCGCATCTTTCCAAGGGTGAATTTACTTGCACTGTTGCAACAGCAGCCTCTTAACAGAATCCCAGAAGTAATGCCTATGTCATAACTTCTTCAGAGCTGCTTCTGCAAAACAGATCTGCCAGCTTGCATTCTAGGTCACCGCATCAAAGCCTTCTGCTCCTTTGGCATCCGGAGTTACCTGCAAAAGTTGCTCCAGGAGAAACTGACACTGTCGTCTGCATAAGCAACAGGTACAATTGTTCAGCCATCATGGAAATGCTAGGGTACTAGTACATGGATTTACCCAAACTTCATCCTTCTGGCATCAAACGACTGTCACATTGCAAATTGATCATTTTCAACGAAATGCTGAGTTACAAATGCGGGGATTCGCAATGAGTAGGCATGTCTCCAGAGACTTATTGCGTTCGTGCACATTGAAAAAGGTGATTGGTCGGAAATTTAGAAAAATAAAGCCTGGTAATTACAGCCAGAAGAACATTCGAAGCTGCACGCACGAAGACCGGACAAATCCGTCTTTTACCAACCATTCTCACAGTAGCTGAACTATCGCAGTGCCAGATTTCCCTGTACTAAAAACCCCTGTAGGAAACTCAATGTCTGGCATTGTCCGGCAGCGGCAATCAAGTCGCCTGAAGGCTTGCTTGATGTAATGGTATCCATATTGGGCCTCAAGCCTTTGCACGAGCCTTGCGCACGGAGTCCAGTATCTGTCTGTGATTGCTCAGGGCAGCCAGCAGGCCTCCCAGATGTACCAGCGCGGCCTCTATGCTGTAGCTCAGAGGCGTGCCGTCGAGTGCGGTCATGTGGCCTCCTAGCGACGCGAGTATGACATTGCCTGCGCACACGTCCCACTTTTTGATGGGGCTACTGTGCAGGTATGCGTCTGCATGGCCTTCCACCAGCTGTAGCACCTTGTAGCCCGCACCTCCAGCCGGCACTACCTAGAATTCTGGGCCAAAGGCCTTCTTGGCCAGAGCTTGCACTTCTCCAGGGCTAGATCGTGACACCACAACCGTACTGAGTCTCGGTTGCGTCACCTTGAGCAGGGGAATGGACGTTGCTGCCATGGCCAACCCAGCCCCAAGTTGTCTTGTTGAGGAATAAGGGCCGGTGTATGACGCCAATTACTGGTGAGCCGTGCACCAACACACAAACCATGGTGGTGACATAGTCAAGCAGGTTTTCTGTGTACTCCTGAGTAGCGTCTAATGGGTCAATCTGCACTGCGATGGCCTCTGCTGGAACAAGGACGTCGTCTTACATCAAGCCTCCCAGAGTACGTGCTCTGGACTGCAAATTAGCGGCTGCATCACGGTATCCAGTGTGTTCCTCTGAGATGATCGAGAGTCCCGAAAAAGACGCCGACAAACCGCCGTACATGACGCGGTGCGAGCTGAGGTCGCCCACCGCGAGTGGTCGCCGGTGCCTTAGCGCGTCTTGCCTTTGCTCTGCTGCGCGAGGCGGTTGCTGAGGCGCACGCGCCGAACTTCGTCACCACCGGCTTCCGCGGCGGCCACGCCAGCGTCCAGCAGTTGTCGCAGGCTCACCAGAGCGGGCCGCGAAGTCCGTATCCGCGCCACGTAGAGCAGCACGAGCAGTGAGACGGCAGCGGCCAGGACGACCACCACCCGGCCGCTACCTCGAAGTGCCAACCAGGCCATGACGAAAGAACAACGCGCGCACTTTCGCCACTGAGTGCGGCAGCAGTAGTCGTAGTACTACGTGGTGGTTACGGTCACACTCAGACGACGGCCGAGAAGCGGACGCAGCTGTGCGTGACGACGATCCGCTGCGTTGGGTCATAGCCGGCGCATGGAGACGCTGAAACCACGTGCTGTCGTGTTTCCGCGTCGAACGACACCGTCTTGAGCATGAACGGTAATGAACCCCCGCCTTCATTGCTCCATAGTATATATACATATGTGTGCATGTCACGCATGCGCAGGGCGTCGCATCAAGGGCCGTGGTATGACAAGAACTAAACACGATAACACAGCAACGATTATGCCACATCTCCCCTTTTCCAACAAAATAACAACCAACTAAATAATGATAAACACAGTCAAAAGAAACGTTCTGCTTTACATTCAGAAATCCCGCAACCGTCTGGTTTTCTTACAGTTCTGCCGAATCATGTAACGTATTTGCCTGGTACCTGCGGCGAAACGTTACCCTGATCATGTGTGGGGTCACGTTGGAGGGCTTGGAAGTTAGGCTGATCGCTCACTTCTGCATTTTCCAGGCTAGGGGGAAACTCGTATGTCGAGTTGTACGAGTCTGGAATTCTGCTTGGCGCTTGCTTTACTAGAAATTTCCTGTTGCGTTCGATCGGGATGCCGCTCTCCAACGCGACGACATATGACAGCGGCTGTTTTGCCCACTGACAGATGACACCTTCCCGCCTGCAGTCCTTGACCCAGAGAGAATCACCGGGTGTCAATGGGACAAGGTGTCGGGCCGCATGACGGCGGTCAATATTTTGCCGCTGCTTTTCCCGGACAACTGCATCCTTCTTCCGTACCTCTTTCAGGTTGGGTGTCTTTGGCACCAGCCTGTTCGGATGGAGAGGCAGGGTTGTACGAAGCCGCCGCCCCATGAGCAGCTCCGCTGGCGTCTTGCCTAGTGGTCCCGGGGTGTCCCTGTAGGCTAACAGAGCCAAATAGGGATCTTGAGACTCTAGTAGTAGCCATTTTACCGTTTTCACCATTCGTTCTACCTCTCCGTTTGCCTACGGTTACCTAGGGCTACACGTCACACCTTCGAATCCATAGGCCTTCGCGAACTGCTTAAATTCTTCACTAACAAATTGAGCACCGTTATCCGTGACAAGAACTTCGGGTATGCCGTGCCTAGCAAAGACGTCTTTGACATGACCAACAACACAAGTGCTGGTGAGCGATTCCAGTAAACACAATTCTGGAAATCGAGATAGAAAATCCACTAAGAGCAAGTAGTTACGGCCGTTGATATGGAAGATATCTGCTGCGACCCTTTGCCAAGGTCGAATAGCTGTCTGGGTTGGGGTCATTGGTTCACTCGGTTGTTCTCGGAACTGCGAACACACGCGGCAATTGACAACCAAAGAAGCTAGTTGAGAGCTCAAGCCCGGCCACCAAACAGTCTCCCTTGCTCTCACCCTGCATCTCACAATACCTTGATGACCTTCGTGAAGCAGACATTCTATTCTGGAGCGAGAGGGGCACAACGAGGCGAGTGCCAAGCATGAGAATCCCTTTACACACGCTCAATGTAGCGCGATACTGTCAATATGGCCTCATAACGCTTGATAGCGAAGTTGGGCCCAGCCAGCCTTCACGAAGGTAACGGCACAACGTACGGCAGGTCTCGTCCTTTGCCTGCTCTTCGGCGACCAGTCTAAAGTGATCCGATTCACCCAACTCGGATAACGCACCAGTAACAAACTAGTTCATTTCATCCACAGAAAGGAAGTTCTTGGTTTTTTGCCCTCGCACTGGCGCTCTAGAAAGTGCATGAGCAATTTCCAAATTTTTCCCAGGAACATATACGACATCAAAACTGAATCGCATCAGACGCATTCGGAATCTCTGAATGTGCGGCGGTACCAAATCTAGGGCAGTCTTTCCTAGCAAAGTCACTAGCGGTTTGTGATCCGTCTACAGCGTTATGTGTTGTCCACGCACATAACTTTCGAGACGCTCAGACGTCCATGTTAGAGCTGGGTCTCCTTTTCAATTTGCGCGTAGCGCATTTCTGTTCGAGTCAGTGATCTTGAAACAAATATAACTGGCCGTCTTTCTTTGTTTGGTTGTACGTGAAGTAAAACTGCACCTAAACCGTACGACGACGCGTCTGCAGAAATGGTTTGATTCCGTGGATCAAACTTTGCCATACACCTATCAGAACAGATAGCGCGTTTTATGCTGTCAAATGCTATCTGCTGAGGGTTGCTCAAATCCACTCACTGTGCTTCTGCAGCAACTGACGTAACCGCGCAGACTTCTCAACTAAGTCTGGAATTAACAGCGAGCAATGATTTGCAAAACCATGGAATCTCCTCATATCGGCAACATATTCAGGCGGCTTCATATCAATGATCGCTACAACTTTTGCAGGATCTGGCAGTATGCCATCTTTGCTCACTCGGCATACCAAAAAACATAGCTCTTTTACACTGAACTGACATTTTTCACGATTCAAAGTAATGCCGGCTTCCTTCAAGCATTCTAAAGTCTCAAACGATAGCTCATCATGCTCTTTCTGTGAAGAACCAGACTAACACACCGTCCATTAAGTTTACGACCCCCGGCATTCCATCAAGAATTTCAAACATTTGCCTTTGAAAATATTCAGGAGCAGAGTTTATGCTAAACGGCAGGCGTTCAAAGCAACAACGTCCAAAGGGGGTAATAAACGTGGTCAATAGCTGACAATCCTTGCTTAGCTTTACTTAATGGAATCCCGAGTTCGCGTCAAGTTTAGAAAACACAGCTGCTCTGCTTAGTAACCCGAGTGTCTCATCAACCGTGGGGAGCACAAATCGCTCACGTGTCACCCACTTATTGAGTTGGGTTAGGTCAACACATATTCGCACTTGCCCGGACGGCTTCAAGACGGGCACTATGCCAGCACACCACTCGGTTGGCCCTTCAACTTTACGAATGACCCCGTTCTTTTCCATTTCTTCTAGCTCGCGTTTCACGCCGTGCATCAGCGGGATGGGTATACGACGAGCTGTGTAAATGGCATAGGGCACCGCATCTGCTTTGAGATTAATACAGTATTCTCTTTTCATGGTACCCAAACCGCAGAACAAAGAGGGGAAACACGCTTGCACAACTTGGTGGATCGAAACTTCGTCTACAAATGTCATTATTCCCAAAGCTTCTATTGCTGGCCAGCCTAAAATGACATTACTCCCCTAGTTGATGACGAAAACGTCCTGCCTAAACAAACATCGTTTTCACAGAATGTCTTCAGTGAACTGCCCTTTCAGATCTAACACTTCATTGCCTGGCCCTTTTAAAATTACGTTAGAACGCTCTAGAGTCTTGGGTACGCCAGGAAACGATGCTGGAACAATGTTTACCTCTGCTCCTGTGTCACTCTCAGCAGACACTGTAACCCCATTAATAGCGACCTGAAGAAAACGAGCTCTTGCAATTGCGCCAGCTAAAGTCCCAACAAAATAGATGGCACACTCTGTTTGCTGACTCAATGCAGCTGTCCGAGGAACACTGCACAACTCTACCTCGGATGTGCTTGCTTCGGCGATCGTGAAGTTCTGCTTTTGTGGGCAGATCGCGGCGAAATGCCCCCGTCGTTTGCACCTGTAGCAGGTTGCCCCCCTTGCAGGGCACGATGAGGTTAAATGACGGGCCCTGCCGCAAGCCGCATACTTACGGACGTCTTCTTTGGCCCATTGGTCCTCTGGACGTCCGCGGCTTGCTCGTTGATGAATTCCGTCGACCTCTACGCTGGCTGGTTGGTAGTATGGGCTGCTGTGAAGTTCCTGTTGTTGCTGTACCGCTTCCTTCATCCTTGCCTTTGTCAGTGCCGTTTTCAGAGTCAGTGCAGCGTCCATTTGTTGGGCCTCGGACAACTTTGTGTCACGTAGTCCGACCACGAAACGGTCGAGGATCATCCGTTCTTTCATCACGCCGTAGTCACATTTATCTGCCAAAGTATGTAGGGCCGTTACATACTGGTCCATCGATTCGCCTGAAACTTGGTGGCGACGATGAAAACACGCACTTTCGTGGACTAAATCGCGCGCGGCAATGAAGTAGGCGTGGGAACGTTTTTTCACCACTTCATAATCCTTTGACTGTTCTTGCGACAGCTCAAAGGTCTTCAATACGTTGCGTGCCGGCCGCCCCATGGTATACAGAAGCGTGCGTACCTGAGCCTCTTGTTCGCTCATTAAGGCCGGAAGCAAATCGATAATCATTGAATTCTTGCACCCACGCCGGCCACTCTGAGGCCTTGTCAAAGTTGAAGCTCGTTGGTGGCTGTACCGGAAAGAGCTGGCACGAAATACCACTTACCTCACGCGCCATGGCTCGAAGCTCTTGTTCCGTTATCGTGTTCGAGCCGAGGACGCCAACCTAGAAGGTCGGCCGTACCTGTATCTTCTCACGTCGCCCGTGGTTCCACCCAATTTGCGAACCCCACTTCTGACACGATGTCTTGTTTCCGCGTCGAACGACACCGTCTTGAACATGAACGGGAATGAACACCCGCCTTTACTGCTCCGTAGTATATATACATATGTGTGCATGTCACGCACACGCAGGGCATCCAATCAAGGGCCTTGGCATGACAAGAACTAAACACGATAACACAGCAACGATTATGCCACACGCATCTTACTAATCTACAGTGCGGACATGTTGGTCATTCAACCCAAGGGCTTTAAGGAGGCCAGTGACCCCTAAATCGACCGTTGGGCAGATATGTTCACATTCTAAAAAAAACATGTTCCATCGTTCTTCTGGCTTTGCCGCAGCAAGCACATGCTTCTTCTTCCTTGTTGTATCTCCCTTTATAAGGAAGTGCGTGATCTAAGGCATTTCGATCTCACTTCGGAAAGTAATGAGCTTCCCTTTGAGTTATCATAAATTGTTTGTTTCCTGATTTCGTTTTTTACTCTTACGTGGTTACTCATGGCAGGTTTCTTTTGTATTGCTGCCACCCGTGAGATTATTTCAGCCTCTCTGACTTTCCGCTTGACGCTCTTTGTTGCTGCGTTGCCCACCCTACATGCCGCATACTTGCTGGTAAGCTTCCTAGTTCTCTTTCTCCACTGTGAATCAATGTTATTCATCCACAAATACCTGAACATTCTCCCAGCCCATTTACTTTCTTCCATATTCCTCAATCGGCCTTTATGATTTATTTTACTGCGGGCTTCCTTCACTACAAAACTTGTCCAGCCCATATCACACTGCTACAGCCTCATTTCGGCTCATCTCATCTTCATTCGTACAGCTAGCGCTTCCTCAATGAAACCTAATCTTAAACTGCCAGATGTAGTTCTCTGGCGAAAAATTTCTCGCCTGGCCTTGTTTTGTAAAATCTTCCTTTTTTGCCCATTACTAAAAAAGCTAACCTTTTTTCTAGACTTCCTACGTATCATCTCGCACGGACCGCCAGTTTAAGGTCGCTATCCCCTACTTTTGCACTAATTTTTTCTTCAACTTATTTCTTCCAAATATTTGCAGCGAGTGGAACCTCCTTCCCCCTTCCATTGCCTCAGCTATGGACGTACCGTCTTTTAAATCAGCACTTGATGTAATAAGCACTACCTGATGCAATAGCACCACTACTTTTGTTTAAAAATTTGCACTCTATACTTTTGTATTTCCTTTTCATTGTGTAATAACGCCAATATCTTTGTATGGAAATCTGCCCTCTGTACTTCTGTATGTGTTTCTATTTTCCATTCTACCCACCCCCTGTCTAACGCCCTTCCGTGCCTTGAGGGTACTGAAATAAATAAATAAATAAATTTGTAGTCTTCCCGTGAACGCCCAATGCGAGGCGTCCCACTGACTTTTGGTTCCCATCTAGTCCTGATTGTACCCCTGATTTAAAGCAAAGAACCGCATTTCCAAAAGTAAGTCCTGGAACCATTTACACCTTTCCACATACCTCGGAGGACCTCGTGCCTATTGTATCCCCATAGCGCTCTGTGCTTCATTATGGCTGCATTTTTTCTTCCCCTTTACTGTTAATGTTTCTTTCCAATGTTTCGATATATCTATTGGCTTCGTTTATCCATATTCCAAGGTATCGATATTCTGTTACCCGAGGTAGTTCCTGGCGCTGTATTGTCACTGTCTGTTCACTGTTTTTATTGAATACCATAACATGTGATTTTCTAACTTTCAAATTCAAACCTAAATTCTCACCTTCCTGTTCACAGATAATAGTCAGACGTTGCATATGACTTTGCTTGTTCGATAGCAATATAATTTCGTCTGCATGAAACAAAAATGGGAGTTGCTGCTCTATTGCGGCAATTGCGTCTTCTTTGCATGCCTGTGCTCTCGGGATGCTTTCTGTCGTTCGGCGATCGCTTGTCGCTTCTCACTGATCCAACAGCGCTTCGTTTTTTTCCTTTCTAACGAACATGTTGTTTCTCTTTCCGTATTTCTGTCGTTATTACATTTAGAAGCTCATTACATTCCCACTCTTTATTTGGTCATTTGCCATGTTCTTCCTCGACTCTAGTGACTAGATTTGTTATTTGTTCAGCGTTCAAGTTTGGACTGACCATTTTGTGCTTCTTGCTCTCTTTCCAAACTACATACCCCATTTTCAAAATGATGTGTTTATGGTCACTCCCTATGCTGCTATATCCTTGACGTAGTAGTTCTGCGAAAACCCGCAAGGTGGAGAAAAGTAATGAATAAAGGGAAAATCAGACATCCATCCGTTCGTAGCTATTGCTACAAAGGAAACCCATACGGGCTCCTCGAAAGAAAAGCCTCAGAGTTGAAAAATATTCGTCCTGGTCCGGGACTGGAACCCGGGACTACCGCCTTTTCGGGGAAGCCGCTCCACCATCTGAGCTAACCAGGCGGCTGGCAGATGGCAGGCGAAGTCGAATTTACCAGCAACTCAGAAGCAAAGGCAACTCTCAGGCTTTTTCTGAGGCTTTCCTTCAACTCTGAGGCATTTCATTCCAGGAACCCGTATGGGTTTCCTTTGTAGCAATTGCTACGTACGGGTGGATGTCTGATTTTCCCTTTATTCACTGCTATAGCCTTCCTCATCAATGACCTTTTCTCTCAACTTATCATGAATTGCTTCTGTCATCAGCCAGCAATCAATGGTGGATTGCTGGTTTCGCACTTCCCACGTGGTCTACCCGTCACACTTATGCCCTGTAATCAGGATAACGAGGTTATGTTGCTCAAAAAGATCTAGCATTGACTTCCCGTTTTGGTCAGTACAGCCATCTAGATCCTGTATGTGGGCATTCATGTCACCTAATAGGATAATTTTGACATTATTCCCGAAATCCCTAATATCAGAACTTGGGCACTCCACTAACTCTTGATTCTTCTCTGTGCAGTTATTTGCGATCCACATATACGTTACGCCCAGCAAAGTTTTCTTTCTACTAATGTACCTCAAAACCAAATATGCTCGCGATATTTTGAATTTACTTATTTTCATTTGTTTCCCCTGTGGATGAGCATTCCCACTCCATTTCTTTTTTCTAGCATTTATTTCTGTTGTACCCTTCCCAAACATAATTCTCAATAAACGGCGGCTCTTCCGAGTCTCCTAGGTGCGTTTCTGCAACCCCATACACCCTTATTTTTTCCCTCTTTACCTGCTCCTCAATCTCTACCCACTTTTCCTTTCTTCTCCCGCCCTGCATGTTTATGTAGCTTAGTACATGGTGACCTCTCTTTTTTGTTTTCGGCCTTTTTCTCTTATTGACGGCCATACTGCTCTGAGGTTCTCCCATGGAACCTTCTTCTAATAAAACATGCTCCATAGTCTCCCTAGCTTTACCGCAGCAAGCATATACTTCTTCTTCGATCTTATATCTCGCTTTATAGGTGCGTGTTCTAAGGCATCCCGATCCCGCTTCGAAAAGTAATGAGCTTCCGTTTGAGTTATCATAAATGGTTGCTATTCTGTTTTCGTTTTTTCCTCTTAAGTAGTCACTCATGGCAGGTTTCTTCTCCATTGCCGTCATTCTTGAGGTTATTTCAGCCTCTCTCACTTTCCGCTTGAGGTTCCTTCTTGCTGTGTTGCCCACCCTACAGTCCTCATACTTGCTCGTGAGCTTCCTAGTTCTTTTCCTCCATTGTGAATTAATGTTTTTCCTGTACAGATACCTGAACACTCTGCCAGCCCATTTACTTTCTTCCATATTCCTAAGCCGCTCTTTATATTCAATTTTACTGCGAGCTTCCCTCACTTCAAAACTAGTCCAGCCCATATCACCCTGCACAGCTTCATTTGTAGTCTTCCCGTGCGCGCCCAATGCGAGGCGACCCACTGCTGGCTCCCGTCGAGTCCTGATTGTACCCCGGATTTAAAGCAAACAACCGCATTCCCAAAAGCAAGTCCTGGAACCATTACACGTTTCCAAGTACCTCGGAGGACCTCATGCCTATTGTATCCCCATAGTGCTCTGTGCTTCATTATAGCTGAATTTATCTTCCCCTTCACTGTTATTGCTGTTTCCTGTGTTTCCATATATCTATTACCTTCGTTTATCCATATACCAAGATATTTCTATTCTGTTACCCGAGGGATTTTTTGGCCCTGTATCTCCACTGTTTGTTCACTGTTTTCATTGAATACCATAACACCTGATTTTCGAAAACTAAATTTCAATCCTAAATTGTTGCTTTCCTGCCCACAGATATCAGCCGGACGTTGCAAATCACTTTGCTTGTTAGCTAGCAACACAATGTCGTCCGCATAAAATAAACCTGGGAGCTGCTGCTCTATTACTGTACCGGCCTGTTTGTATGCGAGATTAAACCCGATATTACTTCCTTCTAACGCCCTCTCCATTCTTACCATGTACATTATAAACAGCAGCGGGTATAAAGGGCACCCCTGCCTCAGTCCCTTGTTGATATGAACTTTCTCCTCGCTCCTCATCCCTTCCCTTTCAACGCAAACAGTATTTTCTAGGTAAATCTCTCTCAAAAACTGTAGACAATCGTCACCTAAGCCTTCCCCTTCCAGAATATCAAACAAAATGTTGCGGTCTACGTTGTCATAGGCTCCTGTAATGTGCTAAAGTGCTACATATAACGATCTGCTTTCTACTTTTGATATTTCAATACACTGAGTAAGAACAAATAACTGATCACCTAAACACCTACCTATTCTAAAGCCATTCTGAAGTTCTCCCAAAATGCCATTATTCCCTGCCCATGCTTTAAGCTTTAATTTGATTACCTGCATTGCTAACCTGTATATTACCGATGTAATGGTCAACGGTTTATACGAGTGAATTCTGTTTTTCTCCCCCTTACCTTTATAAATTAAACTCTTTCTACTTCTTTGCCAACTGTCTTGTATTCGTCTATCTTTTAAAGTTTCTTCCACAGCTTTCACCAGAGCTTGCTTACTTTTTGGTCCTAGTTCATAATTCAGCCTAACGGGAACGTTCTGTAGCCCTGTGGCTGTGCGCTTAGGTGATTACTTTTCGGCTTTCTTCCAGTTCAAATTTGTCTGCACCAGCTCCTTTTCCACGTGGGTCTCTTTCATGCTCTTTTTTTCTTCAAATATAACCTCGTCATTGCCTTGGAAAGATCCGGTTGTTATGTTCCGGATGTAATTTATTGCCGCTTCTCGTGCCAGTCTGTGTTCATTTTGGTCTAGGATATGTTTTTTATAGTTGTTGACTTCCTGCCTGATAATTTTAGGTGGGTCCAAAACATTGTAGGTGTGGCCTTCTTTTTCTCACGTATTTCTGACAAGCAACGTTCACTTTCACCTTTTAATTTTGCTTGCATCAGTACTTGAACCATAGACTTTTTTTCCCGGTGTATTTCCTATTTACTGGTTACTTTATCCTGCGGCAACTGCGCCTTCTTTGCCTGCCTATGCTCTCGGGATGCTTTCTGTCGTTCGGCGATCGCTTCTCGTATCTCCCTGTTCCACCAGCTTTTCGGTTTCTTTTTCCCTTTCCAACGTACATGTTGGTTCTCTTTCCGTATTTCTGTTGTTATTACACTTAGAAGCTCATTATATTCCCAATCTTTATTTGGTCATTTTTACTTAATAGTAAAATGTCTTCGCACGAAGACCGCACACGGTTAAGCTGCACAAGCAAAATAATAAGAAACAATCAGCGCAGCAGGCGTATCAGCTAGCGTTCAAAACGCCCGCGCGCCCAGAACCATAAATGTGGTTCATGTATTAACGCCGACGGCTTGGTGCACTGCAGTCAATTCGGCCTGTGGGAGTGTCCGCTCAATCCTTTTTCTATGACCGCGATGTGATTATGGGGCACGCCGTAGCGGGGCACTGCGAAAATTTCGGCCAGCTGGGGTTCTTTAACGCGCACCTAAATCTAATGCTATCTTCGGCTGGTCGTTTCTGAGCACTCTGGAGCGCTCTCGCGAGCGGCGTTGTCTTCGGCTGGTTGAAAGAGGGTGCGCGCCCTGCGTTCGGCTGGTTCTTCTCGATTGCTCTCCTCTATCTTGGAGCGCTCTGAGGCGCTCCGAGCCCTGTCGTCGGAGCAGTCATCAAGATTGAAATGTCATCGCAGCGCCGCGTCGCTGCTGTTGGCGACGGCCCACTGTAACATTGGCAACCTAGGCCACTGCATGCTGGCGTCTCGACGAACGTTCGTCCCGCCGGCACGTCCGCCGGTTTTTTCCGGCAGCGCTGGGAGCTTTGGATAGGCAAAACATCGGACGTTGGCAGTAGTCACATGGTTTCGCATCAGCAATTTCCTCCTCCGAGAGCGAGTCGCACGTTCGGCTTGCGCGCTTGTCCCCTACCTTTGAGCTCGGGAAACGGCCGATCTACCCGACTCTGCTTCGGGGCATACAGGCGACCAGTCGAAGATACGATAAGTACACGGGTGTTATCGCATTTCGACCCCCATCGAAATGTGGTCATCGTGGCCGGGATTCGATCCCGCGACCTCATGTTCAGCAGCCCAACACCATAGCCACTGAGCAACCACGGCTGGTACCTTTAGTGTTCAGCTGTCACGAAGCTATGCGTTCCGTGTTTACAGATTCCTGATGACTGACAACTAGTCGGTAATGACGAAGCCGTTATATAAACCGTTATACGCATTCACAGCTAACAAAACCATGTAATTCAAGGACACAACCAAATACAAGGCACACAAAACAAACTAGGCGCGTTAACGACAACGTTCGAAGAACAATCTAACTGGATATGAAAAAGAGAACTGCAACAGATCAAACCCCTCAGTAATGTCGTTCCCCCCTGTGTAGTGGCCAAAAGGGACCTTAAGGGATATGAATAAATAAATTATTGAGTTGGCCTTTACTCCTAGGAATCTTTTTCTTTGCTTTCTGTTTTCCAAATTTGGCAGGCTGTACGCATGTTAGTTTCGACGCAAAATTTTTTTAACAAACTCTGGTACTGTCGTTTCTAGGCTATCATGACAATTATGAACTGCACATGGGCTTTATCTTTGTGCTTGTATGTTCAAGCATTTTCGCGTGTATGGTTGTTTATAACGCTCAATCTTCCAACATTTTCGAGCGCTGATAGTTGTTTAAACACAGCAAGGTAATTTGTCTTTGTGCACGAGCACAATCATTGCTGATTGGGTGGATTAAACGTTACATATTGTTGAAAATTATCAATTTGCAAACTCACAAAGCCGTTTAAGGCCGGAAAGACGAAGTCTAAACAAATCCATTTAATGCACATCACTGCCATTGTGGATGAATCGCCATACTTCCAGCTTCCGTAGACAGTACAGAGCCCGAGTTCCCTCTAGGAATTTCGGTAGAAATCTCTATCACCGTCGTTGGGTCGAATGCACGCGCAGCGCAATGTAAGCGCCGGTGCAGCCACAATTAACGGCGCTCCGCAGGTGCACATTCTCCATCGTCACGGCCAGCGTGTCTCAATTAGCGATGTGCCCGAAGTGCTCGAAGAAAAACCATGGGCTGCTCGTATGGTGCCCCGGTAACGTGATATGGGACCGTAATCGGATACTAAGAATTGTTGGTTTGATGCTCTGTATCATTGACAATATCGACAGCCATACCTGAACTAGAGCTGTAGGTCACAGTAATTATATATCTAGAGTATGTTGCACGTGCTCCACATGCATCAGATTCAGCCCTTTGTTCGCTTACAACCACACAGGACGGCGCCTATTTCACTGGGCTCCATCGCCATGGCGTGGATATTTCGTGTGCCCGACATTAGCGAGCTGTACGGCCATCTGAGCTCCTTCATATGGGTCGTCCTCCTGGCCTTCATCATCCAGCTCTTCGTCGTGCTGCCTTGCATCTACGGCTACATAGGCAGAGTGGACGGCAGGAAATTCATTCGGCGAGTGTTCAACGCCATGTTCATCCCCCTGACCACCACTTCGAGGTAGGCGGCCGTGCACCGCACCAGTCGCGGTAGCGGACAGTGCATTCGATCCCGCGATTGCATCTGCTCGAGGCGGACGCTGAAGTTCTTGAAAAAAAAGTGGGTCGCTGCACAACGATGGCTTCAAGTACTGTAGAGAGATGCTATCGTTTCCACAAAAAAGCCTAATTTACTAAACAAAAAGTTTAACGCAGTAGCTCTTGCGTTCGGTTCAGTAATTCCATCCCGGGCATACTGCGTGCGAAAACCGCGAATTGGCGCGTTTTTTTTTTTTGTCCTTGTTGTCGTAGTTTATGTGCCTAATATATATCTTAAAGAATCCGCTTTCTTTCATAGTAGTAGATGTTTTATACATGCTCATCTTGTGCACGAGTAAACAGTGGGTTGAACTGCACGAGCTGTTATTCGCTTTCCAGAGCTGCTTCGGTCTACTGACAAAAGTGCCTTTTTGACTGAGGCTGAGGCGATATTTTCATTTGTAGGACAGCCGTATAGGTTGTCGCCATTTCAGAGTCTCCCAATATGTACTGCCGCTACCTCCGCCCACGTAATCTAGCTGCTGCGTCGCCAAACGCTGAGTTTAAAACATCAATCACGGAACGACGCCGTCCGGTGCGAGGCCGTCTTCCCTTCTTTTCACGCGCATTGAAAGCCGCGGCGGCAAAGCTCTCGCATCGCAAGCCAGCTATCACCTGATCAACGTCACGAGCTTGAGGAAATATTCACGAATGCGAGAGTCACGGTCTGTATACTTGCGGCGAGCATGTAATTTCAAAATAATCTCCGAAACGTCCGAGCCTCCACGGTAATCGAACGAAGCCACGAACAACGCATAAAGATTGTCGTCAGTTGTGCCGTTGCTCTCGAGGTATCGGAAAATATTGAAAAGCGCGGAGAGAGAGTTTCTAAGAAGGCAGCGAGACCATCAAATGTATTGTGAGACACGGAAGTCCTCGTGGCGCATAGTTCAAAGATGGCGCTAGTTTTCGTGGCTGCGGAAGCGTCGGAGTAACCGAAATGATAACTCTTTCGCTAGCGCATTATAGAATGAACTGCACTCGCGGACAACTTTTTGTGGCAATGAAGGAAAAGCTACGTGGGCGGAGCTTCTGCACACGTGTGACGGCGCCAAGTAGTCCGCCAGCGTTTGATGGTGCTTTTGATTGCTCGGAACAGACGCTGAATCGACGCAGCTTCCACATGTGACGGTTTCGCGTTTGCCCAGACGCGGAAAGGAACAGCCGCAAAATAAGTAAGCTTTACATTCAGTGGCGTGTTTATCTTATTTGACTGATGCTAATGAGCCGTTTATGTATTCTCTTCCTCAGCTTAAACTAACGGGGTTGAAAACACGCGACTCCGTTTAGAAGCTCTCTCACTTGTGCGCGCTTTGCCTCTGTAGCTTTCCCTTCATTGCCATAGAAAGTTGTCCGCGAGTATATACAATGTTATTCTAGCACACTCTAGCGCGTTGGTCGCGTCTGCAAGGGAACACACAAAAGCTTCTCCGCTAGGCCTCGTGGTGGCGCTAGTAGTACCAGCGCACACGGCGCACGAGGCGGATAGCTCGCGCCTTAAAACGATCGAAAAGTTTAGTAACGTACACAAAGAAACGAAGACGTCAAAATACATTATTTTATTTGATGTAACGGTGCAAAATAAATGCTCACAAAAGTTTGCCAGCATTGAAAGTGAGCGGAAGAACTTGCGTTGCGCTACAGCTCCTCGGCCGGTGTACTAACAAGTCGCGAGAGTGGCATGTTGGCGCGACACAGCGTGCACTTGTGGCTACGGCACATACAGCGCCCTGACAAGTACATACAAGCCGTCTCACAGCGCTGGCGTAGAATTACTATGCACGGCCACCAAAGGGAGCCCTTTGGAAACCCTATAGAATAACTCTACGTTGGCGTGGCGATGTCTGCCACCAGTGGTGTTCCAGGCTTCCCACCCCGACGGTGCACGAGATGAGACCGAAGGAAAGCCGTGAGTGTCCGGAGCCTAATGTTTCCGGTTCGTTCTGCTCAGGCCGCGGTAGGTACCATGGTGTGGCACATACGCACAGCTCCTCAGCAGAGGTGCTAGTGCCTCTGTGCACAACGCTCATGCCAGCAGTGGGAGGCAGAACGGTGCCCTGGCTCCGCTGCAGAGCCGGGATAGAGAAAGAAACCTTCCTACGCGAGGGTGGAAGTCCCCTGAGGGAGGAGCCCTTTGCCCAGGGCCCCTGTGAGACGCGCGATGTCCTGGGCCCTCTGTATTGCATGGCGCTGGACCCATGGTCCGAGATGGACAGCGCAGCTTCCTAAAAGGAAAGAGTGGGTGAGCGGATGACATTGTGATTAGGAGGGGTGGTACAGTGTAGCGCGGGCCTAGCAACACGGGAAGCTGGGCATTGAGCCAAGAGTAACGGTGCGTCCACCGCAAACGCATTTTGCGCCCTTCGCGTCTCTGGAGAGTTGCTGAGTGCCGTGCCCGCGTCTGCGGCACCTCGAGTGACTGTATATAACAATAAACGACCCATGTTTCTTGTTTTGCTAACTAGCCAAAGAAGAAAGAAACTTTGCCAAGTCATTGTAACGCAAAGGAAAACGAACACACAGAACATAAGACCGGATAGGTGCACTCCCTATTCGTTTTCGTTTGCGCTACAACGGCAGCACCAATTATCAACAAACTTGCCCAAGAACAAGTCATCTTAAGAACTGAAAGTTCAGCGAGTTGTGTCTGATTCGTAATGTAGGTTGCGCAACCCAGAATACTGACAATCTGATGCCTCAGCACTATTGCAAAGTGCTTAAAGACACAGACGTGGAATGCATGCGCATTTCCAACCGTTTTGCATGTGCCTCACATAGAGAGAACCTCGGGTCTTGTAACGACTGAAGCGTTGATTCATGTTCACAGACACACGTCAAACGATTCCAGACAACTATCTCGTCTCCTAAACACCACCCTTAGTGACCACCATACACCCTTGGTGGTCGACCCTTATCCTGAAAGGCTAGAGAAATTAGAGTTTGATTCTGATTTCTAAGCTGCATACAGGCACCGGTTTAATGGTGTTTTACCACAACAGGCTATAGATGCTTTGTGAGAAAGCGCTACATGCATCAATGGCAGATGGCTCAAAAGATCGAGTTAGGTAACACTGGCATAGGAAGCATTGTGCGGAGGGCCTCGAAACTGGCAAGGAACATTCACACGTATTGGTTATTAGATTACTTCTGCAAAGCTCATAGACCTGGGCACCCGTACTCTCGTTTTAAGCAACGAAGCACACTTTTATACTCATGGCTTCCTTTAAAAAACTAGGGGGAGTATCGCAGGAATAAAGGGGCCGATTTACTCTCCAAAGCATGGTTTTACTCTCGCAAAATGTCGAGCGGAGTGAAATTCATTGCCGACTCCATCAGCAAGGAGACCGTGAAATAATCTTTTCATTCTTCCTTTGTGAGAGAGAGCACAATGCCCCTTCAACTCTTACGGCAATAGAGAACAAAACGCAGCGTAAGCTTCTACTTCAACTGTGGGATGGCGGCACCGAACATCACGATGTATCACTCACGCACGTTGAGCAACGAGCCGACCATTTTGCTTCTATGAGAACAGGCAGCCACACTTCAAAGGAACGGGTAGCGAGCCTTCTACTTTTTCACTCGGAGTTGCCTCACCGCAGGCGCTCACAGCATCGCGAAACAGCGCAGCACCGGAGAAAGACGATCTGTCCGTCGAGCGGGAACGAAGGCGATCGAAGGGAGATCGTGTGTCAGTCATCTTGCGTCGCCGCGAGGGCAGGACAGTCGTTCGCCCCCCGCCCCCTCCCCATTCGTCGATAAAAATAAATCCTCCACGGTAAGTGAATTCTAAGTTACGTGCGCATTCTGCGTATGTGACCTGCTATCGCCAGGCAGTCGTCGCTATGTTTAGCCGACGCGGTTGACAACGGACCAGGCAAGCGTAATGCGTCTCGATGTCACTCGAAAAAGCCAGGTGTCGCGATAACTGCATGTGATTGTATCACTTGTCGCTATCCGCAGGAACTTTGAAAATCGCAAACGCTGCCTGAACTATGATATGTTGAATAAGACCTGAGGCGAGGAGACGCATAAACAGGTTTGTTTACCAGCCCGTAATTCCTAGCATATGCGGAGCGTGCTTAGCGTGCGTTTTGTGTGTTTGAATTTATTCACTTTTGCAGTCTACTGTGTACCGAACGCTGTTTAAATAAGAAGTCGTAAAACCGAAAGCGTCATTTTGCTGGCGGCATACTTTCGTTATAATAAGCCGGGCGCTTGACGATGTCTTTCGCACATGGTAATCAGCGGCCACTGAAGTTACGTGCATGCAATTTCGAAACATTGCCGCAGACGTTCAGCTGCGTACTGAGACAGGTCAGTTGGGCGCGTAATCTTGAAGTTACTGAAAACGCATGCGTAATTCATATCGTTGCAGAAAGAAAGCAGGCCCAGGAGTGTAAAATAATGTATATTTACAACTGAGGTATATGGCGTTCAGGCCCCTGCCAGTCTTCGTCTTCGTCTAGTCTAACTCAACTTCTTCCTTCCCTTCACCGTAACATCACCCTCCCGGCGGAGTAGCTCCGTCCCGGTGCAAGTTATAGAGCCTCACTAAAGGGGGGAACGTAGAGCTTGAGCCTGGCGACGTGAACAATATCGCTGGTGACGTTGGGAGGCACTCAAGGCTGACCGACTGGGGCGATCTCGTATGTCACGTCGGACAGTTGGCGTAAGATCTGGTACGGACCAGAATAACGGGAAAGTAGTTTTTCCGACAAGCCGACGCGACGTAAAGGCGTCCAGAGAAGGACAAGGGAACCAGGTGAAAAATGGGAGTCTCGGTGCCGCAGGTCGTAGCGTCGCTTTTGAGAAGCTTCCGAGACTGTGAGGCGATTACGGGCGACTTCTCGGGCCTGGGCGGCTCAGTCAATAGCATCGCGAGCGTAACCAATGCTGGGTGATTGTACTGCGGCAGCCAGACGTGTCAAAGGGCAAGGTGGTATCGCGGCCATACAACAGGTAAAATGGTGAAAATCCTGCAGTGTCGTGACGGGACGAGTTGTATGCGAAAGTGGTGTATGGTAAAGCGACATCCCAGTCGCGGTGATTGTCGGAAACATACATGGCCAGCATTTCAGTTAGCGTGCGGTTGAGTCGCTCGGTGAGGCCGTTCGTTCGAGGGTGGTACGCGGTAGCAATCTGGTGTTCTGTAGAACAGGAGCGGAGCAGATCATCGACGACCTTCGATAGAAAGTAGCGGCCGCGATCCGTCAGCAACTGGCGAGGGGCGCCGTGGTGCAGGATGACGTCGTGTAGTAAGAAGTCGGCGACATCTGTAGCGCAGCTGGTTGGTAGCGCTCGTGCGATGGCATACCTCATGGCATAATAGGTTGCTACAGCTATCCATTTGTTTCCTTTGATGGAAATTGGGAAAGGGCCAAGGAGGTATAGGCCCGCACGCAAGAAGGGCTCTGTAGAAATATCAATTGGTTGCAGCAAACTAGCGGGAGGCATAGCAGGCGTCTTCCGGTGCTGACACAGGTCGCAAGAAGCGACATAACGGCTCACAGAGCGATAAATGCCGGGCCAGAAGAAGCGGCGCCGCAGGCGGTCGAATGTACGAGTGATGCCCAGATATCCAGCAGTAGGAGCGTAGTGAAGTTGCTGGAGCACGGTGAGTCGAAGGTGCTTGGGAACGACTAGGAGGAGCTCCGGGCCGTGAGGACGAACGCTACGACGGTATAAAGTTCCATCGCGCAAGGTGAACATACGGAGGGACGGGTCATAAGGTGAGGAGCTTAGGCGTTCCATAAGTGTTCGAAGAACAGGATGATTGCGCTGCTCGTCGCCAATATGGAGGATGCCGGAGAGGGATAGAACACTGATGTCCGAGTCTGCATCGGTATCGTCCGGTTGATCCACGGTATTGCGGGACAGGCAGTCAGCGTCTTTATGCAGGCGCCCTGACTTATACATAATAGAAAATGTATATTCTTGTAGACGCAATGCCCAACGTGCAAGTCGTCCAGTTGGGTCCTTCAAAGAGGAGAGCCAGCAGAGGGCGTGATGATCGGTTATGACGCAGAAGCTCCGACCAAAAAGGTACGGCCGAAATTTGGCGACCGCCCATACGAGCGCTAGACAGTCTCTCTCAGTAATGGAGTAATTTCGCTCAGGCGTGGAAAGAAGGCGGCCAGCGTAAGCGATGACGTGGTTTTGGCCCTGTTGACGTTGAGCGAGGACAGCGCCGATGCCATGACTACTGGCGTCAGTTCGTACTTCAGTGGGCGCAGAAGGGTCAAAGTGTGACAGAATTGGGGAAGTTGTAAGACGCTCAATCAGGGTAGAGAAGGCTTTCTCCTGCAGTGGTCCCCAAGAGAAAGAGGCATCTATATTCAGAAGGTCAGTGAGAGGGTTAGCGATGTCGGCAAAATTTTTCACAAATCGCCGGCAATAAGAGCATAAGCCCAGGAAACTACGGATATCGTTTGTTGAATAAGGTACAGGAAAATTTCGCACGGCGTGAACTTTCTGTGGATCAGGTTGGATTCCGGCGGCTTTTACGAGATGACCGAGCATGTTAATTTCACTGCGACCAAAATGGCACTTGGAGGAGTTGAGCTGAAGGCCAGCCCTGCGAAACACGGAGAGTATGGTCGTGAGGCGCCGCAGATGGCCCTCAAAGTTCGGCGAAAACACAATCACATCGTCGAGGTAACAGAGGCATGTAGACCACTTCAAGCCGCGCAAGAGAGAGTCCATCATGCGCTCGAATGTAGCTGGCGCATTGCATAATCCAAAGGGCATGATTTTAAATTGGTACAGACCGTCCGGTGTGACGAAGGCGGTTTTCTCGCGGTCCATCTCATCGACGCTAATCTGCCAATAGCCGGAGCGGAGGTCAATTGATGAAAAGTATTGGGATCCGCGAAGGCAGTCAAGAGCGTCATCAATGCGAGGCATTGGATAAACAGCCTTCTTCGTTATCCTGTTGAGGTTACGGTAGTCAACGCAGAAGCACCACGAGTTGTCTTTTTTCTTTACAAAGAACCGGTGATGCCCACGGGCTACTGGAAGGTTCAATGATGTCCTTGTTCATCATCCTGTCTACTTCTTTCTGTATGATGACCCTTTCTGTTGCGGAGACATGATATGGCCACCTATGAAAGGGGCTGGCGTCACCGGTGTTGATGCGATGCGTGGCAATAGATGTCCGGCCAAGTGGACTGTCGTCCAAGTCAAAGGTGTCCCAATAAGATGACAGGAGGTGACGAAGAGCTGCTGTTCGCTCGGAAGGAAGGTCAGGGGCGATCATCTTAGAAATATCGTCCGCAGGCATCGAGTACTGAGGAGTGGGTGACAAAGGTCCATTGGTACTGAGGAAGGATCCAAAGGTCAAAGAAGAAACCTCAAATTGTTCCAAAGGAGTGATATGCGCTATGGCGATGCCGTGTGGCAGCACATGCGACGAAAATCCAAAATTGAGGATGGGCACGCGAGTGCAGTTTTCGCGATTCCGGATTAAGGTGCTCGGCAGGGCTATATTGCGCGAAAAAACCACGTCAGTAAGCGGCGACACGACGTACTCGCCATCAGGTACGGGAGGACAGGGCGTCAGGAGGACATTTGTAGCCGCTTGTGGAGACAGCCTTGCAAACTCCGCAGAACATAATCGGTGTGAAGCACAAATTGTTGCCTCGGCGGGCAGCGGCAGATCCAACTGTACAGCACCTGCGGAGCAGTCAATTTAGCCAGAGTGTTTCGAAAGGAAATAGCGGCCGATAATTAGGTCGTGCGGACAGTGTTTAAGGACGATAAATAGAACAACGGTATAATGGCCGCCCCCAATGGTCACACGTGCTGTGCACATTCCACGAACAGGTGAAGTACTCCCATCGGCGACTCGCACAGTGCCCGGTACGGCGGGTGTCAGAACCTTTTTGAGCCTTCGGCGGAGAGCAGCGCTCATAACTGAAAGCTGCGCTCCTGTATCAACGAGAGATCTAACAGGAACGCCATCAACTTCAATGTCCAATAGGTTTCCACATGTAGACAGGGTCAGCAGAGGATTTGTGGGCCGGGGCGGAGTTGCAGCTTCATCTTCGGGAGATGCACCGCTTAGTTTCCCGAAGCGAAGCGAGCCGTTGCAGAAGGGGACGAAGAGCGGTGAACGAGAGGCGAACGGGACCTACGACCTTGCGGAGACGGGGAGCGGCTGGGTCTTGGTGGAGCACTGTCGGCGTTGATGTTCCTAGTCGGCGTATAGGGCGAGAAAGTACGATTGTCTGGTACTTGGCGGTAGTGACTCGGAGACGACCACCGAGGAGGCGACGACCAGTGGTTGCGGCAATGACGGGCGATGTGTCCAATACCGGAACAATTAAAGCAGATGGGTTTATCATCCGCTGTGCGCCAGTCAGCTGGGTTGCGATGGGTCAGTGGAAAGCTTTGCGTATGTATGGGAGCGAGCGGCCGGAGACATCTGGTAGGTGTTTGTATGGAGGACCGAGAAGAGAGATGGAATACCCAAACTTGCTATTTCCTCCCGAACGACCGCTTGTATAAAGGAGATAGCGGGCACGCTTTCCCGACAGTCGGGACGAACTGGAGCCGGAGCCATGGCCTCAAGCTCACGGCGAACGATGCGCGTGATATCTTCCGGTCCTGTGGGCTGAACGAACCGCGACGAGTCTTCGCAAGAAGATGTCGCGGCGGTATTCGGCAATCGGTCGAAAGTTTGAGCGACGCGGCGGCCCTTCGCTTGTTCGAAGCGCCGGCACTACTTTATAATTGCATCCACATTGGCACAATCCTTACACATCAGGAGATTGAAGGCATCGTCTGCAATACCTTTCAGTATGTGACCAATCTTGTCTGCCTCAGTCATGTTGTTATCAGCCTTGCGACAGAGGGCCAGCACATCCTGTATGTACATGAAATAGGATTCTGTGGATGTCTGAGCGTAGCACGCAAGTTATTTTTTTGCTGCCAGCTGACGACCGACAGGTCTGCCAAACAGGTCTCGCATTTTTTCTTTGCAGACATCCCAGCTCGTTAGGTCAGCTTCGTGTGTGTCGTACCATTGCTTCGCATTTCCTCTTAGATAAAATATCACGTTTGCTAGCTTCATTGTTGGATCCCACCTGTTGTTGTCGCACACTCGCTCGTACATCGTAATCCAGTCCTCGACGTCGGCGTTGTCCGTGCCACAAGATGTCCCTGGGTCCCGCGGATGAGTGAGGATGACCGTTGGCACGGGCTGCTGAAGCGTTGTCGCATGTGTCGGTTGATTTGCCATTGTGGCGGCAGGTAGATGACGTCCGCTGCGAAGTTCCGTGATTGTGCCGCGCACCTTCCACCAAAATGTTGCAGAAAGAAAGCAGGCCCAGGAGTGTAAAATAATGCATATTAACAACTGAGGTATATGGCGTTCTGGCCCCTGCCAGACTTCGTATTCGTCTAGTCTAATTCAACTTCTTCCTTCCCTTCACCGTAACCATATTTTAGGCTGAATAATGCTGAGCTGTTTTGCGTATGTACTGAAATGGTGTGATTAAATGTCTGATTAAATGTCTCGTGTTGGAGTTTTCGAGCACGGTGCGAATATAAAAGGGTGCTTATGTGTACGAACTCGGTCACTTGTCAAGCGGCGAGTTATGTACCGGAGTCGAATGTACCGACTACTGTATGGAATTACAGTTGCAATGGCATTTTACATACGCTTACTGTTTTGGACATGCCTGTGAATTTGATAGTACGAGTTAGAGCTTCAGAGTTATGCCATATGAATTATTAGATTACCCTTCCTTTGGGGGTTACAAGCATAATCCGTGCACGAGAATTAGCGTTCTATTTCAGTCTTGCTCTGTTTGACTCAAATATTAGAAAAACATCTGGTGTTTACAATGACAAGTTTCTTAGATAAGCACAAAACCCTGTCACCGCGTCAGTATGGTTTTGTACAAGGTAAAGGGTCGAAAATGCGTTTGGAGGACTTTTCTGACATGTTAAATCGTTCTTTTGAATGTAACCAAGTGGTGTGTGCACTGTTTCTGGATGTCAGCAAGGCTTTTGACAGCGTTTGCAACACTGTGTTATTGTGTAAACTGTCCAGGTCAGGCTTCCGTGGAGCGTTTCTTTCGCTTTTGGAAATTTTTTTGTAGCAGAGAACGCAATACGTTTTGATTGGGCGGGCAAAGAACCCTTCTTGGCTAATAAAAGTTGGCGTTCCTCAAGGCTCGATAATTAGTCCCCTGTTATTTAACGTCTACGTGAACGACGTTTCAAGCGCCGCGCCTGTGGGCCTGTATCAGTGCGCTGACGATACTGTCCTCGCATCCCGGTCATCGAACTACTCTGACTCCCTTTCTTCTCTTCAAGCCGCAGCAACTCTTGCTATGAACTGCTTCTCACACAACCTCATCAAAGCAAACAGCTCTACGACTCAACTTATATGCTTTCACAGCTCGATGAAGAAAGTAGATTTTAACCAGCAGCTGCTCTTGCACGGATCTGATTGTTCTGAATGTCAATGTCTACCCCTGAGCAATAAAACTAAGTGAAATACCGAGGATTATACTTTGGCAGTGCTCTTTCTTGGAATGACCGCTTATCCCTCGTTTGTAAAAAGCTCCGAACCGTCTCCTGTGTACTTTACAACATTAGATACCACATGCCGCTTTCAATACGCAAAGGTATTGTAAATGCTCTCGGTTATAGCGTACTGCGTTATGGCATAACGATCTACGGTCACTGTGCTGTTCGTTGGAAGAACAGGATCAATTCTCTCCTACGATCTTTGTTAAAAAATATTGGCTATGATTTAGGCCTGCGCCCCAATTCTGATGTTTTTAAGGTATTTTCGCTACCTGATTTTGATCGCCTTTTGATGGAAACGATTGTCCTGAAACACTTTTGGTCTAGTGACTACAAAATTCCGTATGTTCTCACACGCTCTCTTCGACCGAAGGAAGCTTTTTGTATTCCCCGACGGTTTACAAGATATGGAAAGCGAGTAAGACATTTTTACGTTCCCTTTTACTTCAATAGGTTGCCTCCAAGTGTTCGCCGGGCAAAAACTAGATATAAAATAAAAAGGTGCTGCGATACACTAGTTAGTGGGTGTACGACATTGTACACACATGCTCCTCCACTTGTCAAATGAATCCTGTGAATCGCACTGATCTGAGCATTGTCATGCTATTTTGTTTTTCTTCCTCGCTCTTTATTCTGATGTGTTTTTTATATGTAACTTGGGTTCTTTGTCTATTGTTATTTTGCCACTGTACTAATTTGATGTTCCGAAATTTTTAATGCGCGTTCATGCCTGCGTGTATATCTGCGCGGTTCCGCTGTCTGTCGGGCTCTGCCACTCAAGCCCAATGAGGCTTTGGCAGGCCGGATGTTTGTACATTTTTTTAATACTTGGCGCAATAAAGTAATTTATTATTATTATTATTATTATTATTATTGATATTCCATGGCAGATCAAAATGTATTTATCGCTTGAATAATTTTAGTGAAGAAATAAAGTATCAGTATCAAAATAAAACGTTCTTTCAATTCTGTTACGAGTCGTCTGTTATACACAAAACAAAGAGTTGGTATAAGAAACTAATTAGCGTGGTCTCACTGCAACTTTTGCACGCATTCAAGAATATAAAATGCTAGATTTCAAATTGCAGCAAGAGTGCAGTTTATAAAAAAATTCCCGTTCTGTATCTCATAAATGAAAATGGACCTGAAAATGAAGCTTAGATGCAGGCCGCAGTGAAATGTTTCTTGTTAGTCTTCAAATGCGGGTCAGCTTCCCATAACAATCCTTGTTGCCCATTCCTATAGGCACATCCAGTAACATCCATTGAAGCGCAAAACCATATTTTCATCCCTAGTGAGCATCATGTTTGCAGATATGACCCTCAAATTATGGCTTGAGCAGTGGCACAACCAGAGATGGTGTGGAGGCAGACTGGGCACGTGCGTAGGATGTGTCACAAGTGTTGATTGTGGCACACCAGACTAATGACAGACTCATGACATCAGACAATGACCAATATTCGACTTATTAGTAGGAGTATTCTAACATTGGTGCTGAACGAGGGTGAACTGTCCGTTATTTCTTTTTTCTTTAGACCTAAAAGTTGAAGTTAGTTTAGCAGTTGACTGTCGCAGTCATTTAGATGTTTCCCATGCATTTCAGTCGGGAAACTAAAGCTAAGAATTTCATTTAGTGCGAATACCTTATTTCTTGGCTCTATTGATGTGCTTTTACACAACATCCTAGTGTTGACTTTCGCACACGATATTTTTCAGGCACCTGCTTTTTATAACGCAAAAAAGTAAGCTGCAAGGTCGCAAGGACATGAAAGAGCCAGCATAGCACGACTCCACATGGTGCAGAGGAGTGCACTGCAAAGCATCAAAATGCATTGCCATGGAATTTGGACGAGACAACTAGAATGTTGGTATATTGGGCGTACCATATAATGTCACCAAAACTTTCAAGACAGTATGTTACACCAAGATTGAAATTCTCACGTGCCCTTCACAGTCATCTTAACATTTTATTTTTGTAATGTCCCGGTTGGGAAAGTTAACATTACGTATTCGCTCTGGAAACAAACACATACGGGCAAGTGTCATTGAAAAGTCAGAAATATGTTTCCAAGAAAAGCTGATTAGTAGTATTGTGAGAAGAGACCACTTTTTGTCTTGCCTCTCAACAGATATATTCATGCGGCAAAAACATAGTGGTACAATAACATTGCAGACATGTGTAGGGACCTAATACGTACTTGCAATGAGCATGGTGCCTGTGTTGAGTACAAAAACTAACAGCGCATGCTTGGTTAGCTGCTTTCATAATTTAACAGCACGTAAATGCACGGGCACAATACGAACCACTGTCATTCTATATTTTAAACGCTGGCATGAAGCAGACAGATTTTCATGTATTCCCTTTTATGCATTTTTACACCTAATTTCAGAAGTATGGTTTGCTCTTAGGTTCCAGCAAGGGAAAGAATTGGGGGCAGGGTACTCCAGGTTTAAGAAGTCATTATCGTTTACGTACACGCTCACAGAACCAGTTCATTATTACTGCTCGCAACTCCCGCAGCTAGAGCAAGGCCTTTAACTGTATACACCATGGTGCGCACCTTACGACTTAATTAGAAGCCACAGAGTCGTTTGTAGTTGAGAAATCAATTTGGCACGCGTAAACTTGTGCCTTCTCCATCTGTGAAATAGTCATGTGTGTGCTTCTTGCAGGTATTTGAGATTTTGATTAGGGTGACTTTGATTAGGGTGATTAGGGTGACTACTTGCCGGGCAAGTATGTTAGTAGAGGCAGGAATGTGCTCAATGCAAAGAACACTGACAGCATCTACATGGAAAATTTGTTCATCAATTGGCGGATGGGAAAACATGGCGTTAATCAAGCAAAAGTGCCTTGGATTGATTGCTTCTGCAGGCAAAATTCTTATAAGGCGAAATAAGATTAAAGCATTTTTGCACATAGTAAATTTATTTTTATTCTAAGGAAGGCGTCGTAATCCTTGTTGTCTTGTGGTGTCGGGTCAATGGGGGCGCGTGATAGACAGTCGACATTAGAGTGTTTTTGTCCGCACTTGTGGATTACAGTGATATCATATTCTTGGAGTCTCAGGCTACACCACGCAAGGCGTGCTGAAGAGTCCTTCGAATTTGCTAGCCAACACAACGCGTGATGGTCGCTGACGACCTTGAAGGGCCTGTCATATAGGCAAGGGCGCGTTTTCCTGTGGCCCGAATTATGGCCATGCATTCCTTTTCGATCGTAGGAATAATTGCCGTCTGCTTTTCATAGCGACCGGCTAGCTCAAGCTATCAACCGTTCAAATCCTTCTTTCCACTAGACTAGGACGGCACCGAGGCCTAGGCTACCTGCGTCAGTGTGGACTTCTGTATGAGCGTCTTCGTCGAAGTGCGCATGTACCGGTAGCGACTGCATACGTCGTTGGAGTTCATGAAATGCGTCGGTGATCCCTCTTCCGACGCAAATTTCACGAGCGAGCAGTAGAGGTTGATCACGCCTTCTACGTCTGCGGGTGTTTCGCTGCCGACGGAAATGGCAATGCTGGAGCGAGGCGGGATGCGCACTTGATCTTCGAGCCCACTTGAGGCGTGGTGGCTACTAGAGCCCTCTGGCGGTATCGCTTGATCTTCGGACAGCGTTGTCGACTTCGACTTCAAGTTGATTGCTCAGTGTTGGTTCAGGAAGTCCATGCCGAGAAAGACGTCTCGTGAACACTGTCGGAGGATAACGAAGGTGGCAGGATAGGTCCGGTCATGATTGATAATCCTTGCCGTGCAGATTCTAGGACGTTTTACTAGGCGTCCTCTAGCGGTCCGAATTTGCACGCCCTCCCATGTAGTCTTAACTTTCTTCAACTGCGGCATGATGGGTGCACTGATGACGGAGGAGTGGGCTCCTTTCACCACGAAGGTGGTGACTGCGTGGCCGTCCAGAAGCACGTCGAGGACGATGGTTCTTGTTTTGCGTTGCAGTTACGTATTGGCGTCGAGTCACGGCTGTGTCGTGTTGACTTGTGGCTGGAACGTCGCGTCGTCACGTCTTCTTTTGTCGGCGTACTCTTTGTTTCGAGGCTTCGTCGGGATGGCGGCGTCTCGTTTATGTGTCGTCCGGATAGTCTTTTCGGCGACTTTTTCGTTGGTGAAGGATCTTCGTCAGTTCGACAAACAGCAGCCGCACTTCCATCGATTACTGCCTCTAGTTTTCCGGATATAGGCAGACAGGATATGGTCCAGGGCTGGGCCAGTGTGTGGTCGGCGCTGCGGCGACAGGTACCGGCCAGGTGAGGGCGAACAAGATGGTCGTCGACAGCTCCACTGAGTGGCGGAGAGGTAATCGATAATATTGCGAGGGCGTGCACCTTGCTGAGGGCGCCAAGCGTTGAAAACGAACCCTCGTACTTCCATTTAGCGGTGTGCGCACCGGCCGTAGTGGTGGCCCGCATCACCACAGTGATAGCAGAGCGGACGGTAGTCCGGGGCGCGCCATACGTCGGTCTTCCTTGGAACGCTGGGCTGGGTGAGGGTCGGGCGTGCTGGCAGCAGTGGCGGTGGACAACGGAACTGCGGTGCTGCTGGGCTCTGGCGCGGGCATGGAGAGGGACCATGGAAGTGGGTGACTTGGGCTTATATAATTGCTTCTGGCTTGGGTTGCGGCGATATCGGCTCCAGCTGGGGAGCTCCAAGTGATTGCTTTATTCCCTCCTTGACTATTTCAGTGACCGAGGCCACCTGAGGTTGCGACGAAGGCAAGACCTTCCGCAATTCTTCGCGTATAATGGCCCTGATGGTCTCCTGAAGGTCGTGTCAGCCCACTGCTTGGATGACGCGCTGGGGCGTGGCCACTTGGTGGTTCTATTACCTGGTGCGCATTTCCACAGTTTCCTCAGTCGTTCATGCTCCTGTAGAAAATTCAGCTGCGGTTCTCGGTGGGTTGCGTATCAGTCGGGCGAAAAGTTCTTGCTTGACACCCCGCATCAGGAAGCGAACTTCTGTCTCCTCAAACTTTTCCGGGTCGGCGTGCTGGAAAAAACGGCCCACTCCTCCATGAAGATCGCGCTGGTCTCATTGGGCAGCTGCAGTCGGGTTTCTAGTAGAGCCTGGCTAGCTCTTTGAGCTCGACGCTTGTAAATGTCTGAAGAAAGCCGCTTCGGAACAGGTCCCTCGTCGTTGAGGTGGCTTCTGGATTCCCGAACTACGTCCTGGCGGCGTCTTCGAATGAGCAAAAGACATGGTGCAGCTTGCCGTCGCTCTTCCAGCTGCTAAATGTAGCGACCCTCTCGTACGTCTCCAGCTAGCTTTCAGGGTACCCGAATATTGGACCATGAAACGTTGGTGGCTCCCTGGACTGTTGCAGCACGATGGGTGTTGGCGACACTGGGGTTGTTATTGTAGCTGCTGTCTTGGCCGTGTACTACCTGGTCTTCTCAGGCTCCGGGGGCAGTCCTCGCAGCCTGCTGCTAGCTCCCTGGTCTTTGGCAACGTTGGTGTTGTGTTCGTGGCTAACGCTTGGTTCACAGGTCCCGTTCAGGTTCACGGTACATGAAGGTACCCAGCAGATCCACCAGGTGTCACGTAGCAGTGACGCTGAAAAATACAGCGTAAAATCTGTGAAGAAACTAACTTTATTGGGCCAACTTTTGCTCATAAAAGCAAGTTTCAGTCGAAGTACAGCGATAGCGGCAAAACGGTTGGCCATCGTCGAAGTTTGATGCTTCGATCAAGCACGTCGGCTTTCATACTTGAGTCATCGGAGCTTCCGAGTAATCGCAGGTGTCCGCGCCTCTTCTAGAAAGCTCTATAAAATTTGCGTCGCACATGCACTCAGATTACATACACAAGCTTCGGTGCAACAGACAGCAGAAAGAGCCATCTATATCATTCCAGAAACTTCCGATACATGCGTGCGCGTCCCACGATGCGCGATAACGTTTGTTAGACGGTGAAAAGCGGTCACCCGAAAACGATAAACAAGTACACGTGATAATATAAACATATACATTCGGTTCTAGAAATGCGTTTGCTGGCCAATAATGTGGTGCATATTTCTCTTCAATCGTAGAGTCAATACTTGTCATCTTGCGCACGTTTGTATTATGTTTAACTTTCCATTGCATACTTTCTTTTTGAAAAGATGGAGCCAATGAAAAATAAGTTAGCTTTTTACACAGCAAAAGCGATGAAACTTTAGAATATATACTTATGTTTAATCACAACATGTCTTGTAAATTTCATGGACATCATTGTAATCTGCCTTTATGTCTTTGTCAGTATGTTGCTCGAAATATTGTTCGATTTGTCTTATGACTAATCAATGAACGTTTTGACCTTTTAAGAGAAAACAGTGTTTGATTTGAGTAAGTCGGTGACTACAGATTACAACCAATTCACCAAGCATAAGTGGAGGAGCTGCTTATAAAGGAATCAAATAGTCCCCACATGTAAGTATCGCGAATTCCTTTTAACGTGACCATTGTTCTACACCGTGAGAGCATTCACAGGTATCCAGCTTTTCTGTACACGACGGTTTAGTTCGCGTGAGTTGCACCTCGTGGCGTACTGAGCTAAAACTTTTCAAGCTTCCCGCGGTGACGCGTGACCACGTCAACAAAACAAAAACCAAATAATTAAAAGCTATCCCTGCGCATTGAACTTCGTCACAATGCTTGTCCTGCCGGCGATATCAGTGTTCTTGATAATGCATAGCCGCTCGTCGCCTGGACATGACTTATCCTAAGAGCGTTTAGTCGCGACGAGCGATGATTGATTCTGTGCATTTGATACGGCTCCTTTTTTCTTTTTCTTTTTGATGCTACGGAGTAAACAAGATAGGGTAACTGCCAGTCGGCACACATTCTTAACGTCCGAACATCACACAGCGTCTACGAGAGACGCCGTGGTGGACGGCTTTTGATTTCGACCTATCGATTTCGTTAAAGTGCCCCCAATTATTTCCCTAGTGATTTTGCTATCCGCACTGATGGGCTACCGCAGCAGCTGCAAATCGAGATGTGGTGAAGTATTAAGACATATACATGGATAAGTTGGTTTTGCACCTTGACGCAAAAGTCACGACACAAGAATTGAGCAAACTGTCTCTGTTTCGTCGTCCGTTAGCATGCTATGGCCGAAGGTGCTCGCAACATCACGTCACATTTACTGCCCACTATGCCTGGTACACCCTTGGGTATGACATATACAGTACTTGCAGTTTTCAAAGTAGTCTCCTGTCACTTTTATCCACATGCGTGAAGGTAAACTGCTACTTAAAATAATTGTGCAGTAATATATGCGGGATTTGTCCGTTCTCCATATTGTCTGCCATGTTGCCTGTCCGCTGTTATAATATAGCCGCAATATAGACTAGCCGGTACTGAACGCCATAAAGGCAACCCACATACTCAAAGACCTCGCGCACAACTCCTGACACTTACTTGTATTCAAGAATTATGCGACGGCCAAGGACATTCTTAACGAATGTTACATAATACAATATGGGGTTTTACGTGCCAAAACCGCGATTTCTTTATTAGGAAGCCGTAGTGGGGAATTCCGGAATAATTGGACCTCTTGGCATTCTTTACCGTGAGCCTAACCCTAAATTAAGTACACGGGTATTTTCGCATTTCTCACTCATGGAAATACTGCTGCCATGGCTGGGATTCGACCCCGCGATCTTGTGATTAGCAGCCTAACCCAATAAATACTAAGCAACTACGGAGGGGAAGGAATGTTGGCAGTTCGAGGAAGGTGACAGTCGGCACGTGAGACAATTTATTCTCATCCTCATTGCGCGAGAATCGGTGCGAACCGTCGAAGAATGACACCGTAGGATGCACTGCATTTAATGTGATGGAGTCCGCGTCCAATATTTCAGACCCAAATCACACTGTAACAACTGACGTCTAGGCATCTCGCTTATACGTGCAGTCACCTGACAGCTTCCGGGCGCTGGCGTTGGCCACAGGACCTACGTACAACGTACGCCACGGACCTACGTACTATCCGGCTCCCGCAGCAGGAATCTAACCTGCTACCTCAAGCAATGCCGTAGCCGTCAAACTACCGCGGTGGGCACATAAGTGTTGATTTGACGTGCGACGAATTCAGTAGTGTCACCTATAACCTACGGTAATTAATTGCGGCTGACGCGTAATGAGCTTCCCTTTGCGTTATTATAAATTGTTTCTTTCCTGATTTCGTTTTTCCCCTGAAGTAGTTACTCATGGCAGGCTTCTTTTGCATTGCCGCGACCCATGAGATTATTTCAGGCTCTCTGACATTCCGCTTGACGTTCTTTGTTTGTGTGTTGCTCATCCCACAGGCCGCATACTTGCAGGTGAGCTTCCTAGTTCTGAATCAATGTTTTTCCTTTACAAATACCTCAACACTCTCCCAGCCATTTTACTTTCTTCGATATTCCTCAGTCGTTCTTCATAATCTTAGTATGAGCTTCCCTTTATTTTAAGCAAGTCCAGCCCATTTCATAAATTTGTAGTCTTCGCGTGAACGCCCAGTGCGAGGCGTCCCACTGACCTTTGGCTGCCATCGAGTCCTGCTTTTATCCCTGATTTCAAGCAAACAATTCTGCATTTGGGAGCTGGACACGCTAACCATTACGCTAGCAATATGGCCGCCGCCTGCTTCACGCGCTCCCGTAGGTGGCGGCTGGGACTGGTACTCGAGAAGTTTAAGTATATAACCTCGTTGCATAGAAAGGACAGCATGATTGCTAATTTATTCTTGGCTTCGATATGCTTGGCATGAGGCCAAAGACGGCACCCTGTGTTCTAATGCGTTCGTATGTTTGCGTTCGTGTCTCTGTCTTGAAGGGACGCGCACCGTAACATGCTGCAATGGTGCTTGCGTTGAGCGTATGTAAGGCGAGAAACGCTGTTCTGAAATGTCTATTCTCTTACTTGTGCAGTAAAGCCTTGTTTATAGTATTCCCGCAATAGTAAGAGTCAGGAGTGTCGCAACCGTAACCGCAAGCGTCATGGTACGGTCGTAACTTGTCGCAAGAGCGTAGTTGTATTCCACAGACTCTGCCACTTTGGAATTCGTGGCGAGGTATGGCTGATGAATAAATAATAAGATTGGTTTGCAGTAAACGTTTATTACCAAGAACGGCGGGTGCTTATACTACCGCAAAGAACGAATGCTGGGCAGTGACTCCAATCATTTACTCGCCACATCACACATCTACACTGGAATTAAACTGGTTTCACTAACTCTCGCTCATATCCTCTCGACCCTAAACTGCGACTTCACCTGCCACCCGGGCTCCAGCTTTTCCTTTCTTTATCCCCTGCTCCTTTCCCAATGTGCTGAGACGTGCTTCCACCAATGCTTGCTCCCCCCTTTTCTCAATAAATAAAGGCATTCATTCATTCATTCCTAAGTTGCTGCAGAAAATAGCGTTTCTTCATCTCCATAGCCACCCTGTCTCTCACCTGCGCTCTCCCATCGCAAAACAATGTTGCTGTGTTGCAAATAGCTGGGCGTCACAAATACAATTTCCTAGGAATGGCCAACAGCCCAGCGTGCAATTTTCGGTGGGTGAAGAGGCAGTATAGAGCACCTTCTCTGCCACTTCCACACGTAGCACTCTGCTCCGTGAGCAACTGTTAGCCTCCTAGGACGAAGTACGAAGTGAAAGAAAGCAAGCTGGCCTGGTCGGGGGCAGCTGTTTTCGAATTTGTGATGCGTCGATTTAAAATATACATTTCTTATCTAAGCCTCAATGACAGCGATATAGACGAGGTGAGTTATGGTAGCTCGTTGGTTTGGACTAACGACGCTCTTCACGCCGTACTTTCGTCTTATGCGTGTTTGCGAACAGGAGTGAAATGCAGGAGGGCAGCACGCCCTCCTGAAATGAAACATTCGGAATAACTCTTCGTTGGACGTTGGACATACGTCAAGGGCCCAGGATACGAACTACCTGCAAGTCGGTATAAGCTTGCAAAGGGGGATATCAGATGAAACATTGTCAAGCAGACAGGCTTTTATCACAACGATATCTTTACTGAAATTCCTTACCATGAGGTGAAAGCCGACTAATCAGCATTTAAATTTTCTGTGTTAAGACCTCCTGTTCATATAAGGTTGCTTTATTTTACAGCCTCCTAAATTAAAAAGTAAATTATGAAAAATAAATTGTGCTAAATGTGTAAACGCACAAGCCCAACATAAGAACTAGTCAATTTCCCAGTATTCACTCAATGAAGATGTACCACATCTATACTGTCACGTTGTGGTGACGTGAAGCACAAAGCACTTCCAAAATAGTGAGTCATGAATATATATAACTCAGTATAGGTGAGCTTGCGCTGGAAAACACTCAAAGCACAACGATGGCCGCGCGCATAGTGCTTCCTCTGAACCTGGGTTGGTATAAGGTAAAACTATTCCGTTCTATTTTTATTTCAAATCGGCCATCACCGCTCGCTCATTGGTCGAATTTTTTGAGGCTGCGGCCATTTGGCCTGCCTGTTAAGCGACGTCCGGAATGCTCAAAAACCGACACGCCAAAGTGACGTTTACGTCCTCATTATGCTTAATTATGCCGAACAAACCCTCCAAAATCGTGCAATAACCGGCGACTGCCCCGTTCCATTTGGAATAGAAAATGGCTGCCTTCCTGATTGCGTTGGCGGTGGCGGCGGCTCGTCAGCCCGGGCGCGGGAGGAGGAAGCCCGAGGACGCGTTTGACATGCCAGACGATCTGTTTCGGCGGCACTTTCACCTGAAAAAAGAAACTGTTATGGTGGTTGTGCGACGAAGTGGTGGACGAACTCGGAAGCGTGAGAACAACAGCGCTGTCGGTGGAGCGGCAAGTGTTGTGCGCGTTGCGATTCTTTGCAACGGGCAGCTTTCAAGCCTCGGTATGGAGCGAGGAGACGATCGGCGTGACCCAGCCTGCGGTCAGCCTGCGACGCGTGGCGGAGCCAATCATCCACACCGGGGCCCGCAACAAGTGGGTCCATTTCCCGAGGACGTCGGAAGAGAAGGCGGCTGTGAAGTAATGGCTCCTTAGACGCGGCTCCATTCCCGGTGTCATCGGATGCGTGGACGGCAGCCTTATCGCCATCATACCACCGGAGGGCGAGCAGAAGGCGGCATTCATGTGCCGCAAAGGCTACTACGCTCTCAACACAATGTTCGTAAGTAGCTTAATGTTTGTCTAATTTGCCCGTCATAGCAACGCGTGGCTTATGTTGTGCGCGCTCTCGTCAGACCTGCGACGCAGGCATGCGGATCCTCGCCGTCGACGCTCTGCGACCGGGGTAAGACCACGACGCCCATGTCTGGAGAACTACGTGGTTGCGTCGTTGGTTCCAGGAGGGGCATATTGCCAATGCCGACGAGCACCTCCTCGGTGAGCAGCGGGAAAAATTTTTACAGTCGCAATTCTTGCAGCATACAGTAAAGCGTGCTCGCGCCGTAAGAGAATATTGAAGCCCGAACCCCTTATGTTATAGTAGATTATTAAGTATACGCGAGATGTAGAAATTTTTCAATGGTATCTGCGCGAAAAAACCTGACAACACACCTTCGCTGTGCTTTAAACTTATTTTTAATATGTGTGAACAGTGCTCGTGTGTTGTCACATTCTTTTTTTTTTTTGCACTGATAGTCATTTATGAATGAAGACCACACAACTCGCACAAAGAGCTGCCTTACTGCAAATAGGGATGCTACTATGTCCCAGCAATTGTTATCTGTGATCACAGCTGCGTCAGGTGCTCAGCCTGTATATTCCTTTATTGCAACCTTTCTGTAGTAAGTGCATGTTACAGGACCCATGCTTTGCTTACTCAACTTTGTGCAGAAGATTTCATACCAATTTTTATGATCATGCAGGTGACAGCGGCTACCGCCTGGAACCATGACTCCCGACTCCAATCCCAGGCCACCCTTCCATGCACACTGCAGAAGGCAGGTACAACACTGCACAAGCTGCGGCGCGGTCCGTAGTGGAGCGGTGCATTGGAATTCTGAAGATCCGCTTCCGCTGCCTTCAGCGGTGCCGTGCCCTGCACTATGAACCAGACCGTGCTGCCAACGTCGTTGCAGCGTGTGCAGTGTGCACAACTTGTGCTTTGATGAAGGTGACGACGTAACTGATGATGTCAGTGCTGACAGCAGCGACAGCGGCAGTGACGATGACAATGGCAATCCGTCCTCACAGACAGTTCCCCGAGTGAAGGCAGCACGCATGATATATTTGACAGGCTGTGCTGCCCTAGATAATGTGATTAGGTCATTTGGCACAACTCGGCATCAGCACCAGCACTACCTGCAAGGGGTGCGAAAGCGGCTGCTTCGACAGCAGCACCGACAGTAGCAATAAACACGTGCCTGACACTGCAGGCAGATGTTTATTACTGCTGTCTACACACCTAATAGAGAGAAGGAACCAATGTGAAGAAATGTGTGCAATTAGTGGATAGCGTGCTGTTTTTTATCGAACCTGCTCAATCAAAACCAGCGTTTTCACGTGTCCTCTGCCAGTAAGCTGTCACTACCGGGGATGATTGCATCATTCCACTGTGACACTACATGAGAGCCTTTCATTTAGTACCTGCGAATAGAATACTTTGTGTTCATCAGCAGAATGCTGTAGCCACTTCTCTGGGCAGCTGGGGTTTGCCAAATGATATGCTGCTGCTTTTGCTTCTGTCATCTTGATGCATTTCGCTGCTAGCATCACCAACACCGTCACCACCATCTGCACTGTGCATGGGAGGATATCGGCCTTCGTCTCCTGGCTGCCCATTTGGTTTGCAGCAAAGCACAACACCTCTCGCTCCACCATGTGTACTGTTCTCACGCACCTTGTAGGCCCTGCGCTGTTTTGCCACACAGCCACCGCACAGTTCCTTGACAAAAGGCCTAGTTATGCCGAAAACGATCGTCTGGAATGTCAAGCGCATTATTCTCCCTTGGGAGAGTGTATATATTGTTCCGGTTAATGTGGAACCGGCTTTATTTAAGGGGCTAGATTGATGGTGAAGTCAAGATGGCGTCCCGAGGCTGCACCAGCTAACGTCTTCTTCCTCTTCTCCTCGCCCGGCTCATGCTGTAGCAATCCGCGGTTGTCAGACGAAGCCCGCTGGGCAAGTCCAGATCACTCGGAAAGCCCAGGGTGAAACCGCTTAAGACGGGCAACATGTACTAACTGGGTCCGGCTAGACCTACCACCAGCGAACGTCGAGCGTGCCACCAAGTATGTCAAGTCACTCAAGCGATCTACAATGACGAATGGGCCCATGTACTGGGGTAAAAACTTTTCGCATAAGCTGCGTCTACGTTCCGGAGTCCACAACTACACAAAATCTCCTTTATCGTACGAGACAGACTGGTGTCGGCTGTCATAGCGCTCTTTCGATCGGTGTTGCGATGCCAAAGTACAAAGACGAGCGATACGCCAGGCTTCTTCAGCAAGACAAAGCGTCTTGGCAACAGAGTACTCGCTGTGAAAGTCAAACGGTAGTATAGTGTCAATGCAGCTTAGCGGTGAACGTGCGCAAAGGAGATAAAAAGGACTATAATCGGTCGTCTCATGCTTTGCAGTATTATAAGCATAGGTGATGAACGGGAGTACGTCGTCCCAGTCCTTGTGATTGGAAAATACGTACAGGCGCCGACAAAAGTGGTACACTCCAGCAGCGGGACCCGGAGCAGCGGCACACTGCATTGTGACGCCATCTACAATGACACGAGTCAAGCGACATGCCTGCAGATAATAAAGGGCACCCATTGGCAGCCTCGACCCCAGATGCTGCCTGTAGATGGCTTTGCGATGCAGTTTGCCGTTGCTCCGGCTCCCGCTGCGTGGAGTATGCCACTTTTGTCTGCGCTTGTACATGGCCAACATGTTAGAGTTCTGTTCGTACGTTCTACAAGCCCATTTGTCTGATGGGTATAAGGCTTTGAATGACGAAACTGCGAACTGCAGAGACGAAGCAGTTCTTCAACGGCGTCCGCAACGAACTGACGACTGCGATCGGTAATGATGACACGGGGGGGGGGGGACCATGTCGAAGAATAATGAATCGAAGCAAAAACGTTGCATCAGACGCAGCTGTTGAAGATGGTACGGCCGCCGTTTCCGCGTAAGGGGTCAGATGGTCGACACATACGATGACCCATCGGTTGTCGTTAGATGATCGGGGAAATGGGCCCAGAAGTTTGATACCCACTTGTTCAAATGGCAGGCGAGGCGGCGGCAGAGGTTGGAGAAGAGCTGGCGGAGCGGTCGTAGGGCGCTTGTAGCGTTGACATTGTTCGCAACTGGCGGCGTAGTGCTTGACTGTGTCCCACATTCTGGGCCAATAAAAACGCTCCTCTGTCCGGTTCAAAGTTATGATAAATCCTAGATGGCCAGAGGTCACATCGTCGTGCCTGGCTCTCAGTATGTCTGTTCGCACTCTTCGCAGACTCTGCGGCACCACCAGAAGGAAGCCTGCGCCTTTAGCCGAATAATTGGTCTTTTAAAGCAGGCCGTCACGGACGCGAAATCGAATGCTGGCTCCAGGACGCGATGCGGCTACAAATCGAGGTTCCAAACTAATATCATTTTTCTGCTCTGCTTTGAAAGTCATCGAGTCTGGGAATGCAGAAGAAATGGGAGCACAACAGTCATCAAAATTGTCTTCGTCGCACTCCGTCGTCGTCAGAGGAAGGTGGGAGAGACAGTCCGCATCTGCGTGACTACGCCCGGACTTGTAGGAAATAACGAAGTGTTACTCCTGCAGTCGAAGAGCCCAACGTGCCAGTCGTGCACTCGGGTCACGGAGATTCACCAACCAGCATAAGGCGTGGTGATCAGTAACGATAGTGAACGGGCGTCCGTAATATAGGGCCAAAATTTGTGGACAGCGAAAACAGCTGCCAAGCATTCTTGCTCGGTCAGAGTGTAATTGCGTTCCGCCTTAGTCAAAGAGCGACTAGCATAAGCCACAACGTGTTCAGCTCCTTGACGTCGTTGCACTAGTACGGCACCAATGCCGATGCCACTGGCATCAGCGTGCACTTCCTCAGGTGCAAATGCATCGAAGTGACGCAATATGGGCCCTGACATTAGTAGAAATTTTAGCTGGCGGAATGCGTCGTCGCAAGCCGATGTGCAGTTGAAAGGGACGCCTTTTTGGAGAAGACATGTTCGGGGGTACGTCACGTCGGCGAATCTTGGGACGAAGCGACGAAAATACGAGCACAGGCCCAAAAAACGCCTCAACTCCCGCACTGACTTCGGTGCTTCGAAGGAGCTGACTGCCTGAATCCATCGTGGATCTGGCCTCACGCCGTTTTTGTCGACCAAATGCCCAAGTATTAAGATCTCGGTTTCCCCGAAACGACATTTCCTGGACTTTAGGATCAAGCCGGCTTGTTTGACACAATCCAGAACAAGACTGAGACGGCTGTTATGCTCGCTCAGTGTGCTGCCAAAAATCGCCACCTCATTGAGGTAGCACAAACGAATTTCCCATTTAAGTACTCGGAGGATAGTATCCATGAATCGTTCGAATGTTGCTGGCGCGTTACAAAGGCCGAACGGCATAACGTTAAATTCATAAAGACCGTCTCGTGTCACGAAGGCCGCTTTCTCCTTATCGTCTGGGTGCATGGGTATCTGCCAATACCCTCATCGCAAATTCAGCGATGAAAAGTAGGCAGTGGAATGCAGACAGTCGATGACATCATCAATTCTAGGAAGCGCATACACATCCTTTTTGGTGACCGCATTGAGTTTCCTGTAGTCAACGCAAAACCGCCACGATCCATCCTTCTTCTTTACTAAGATTACTGGTGCTGCCCACGGACTAGAGGACTCTTGAACAACACTTTTCCGCAGCATCTCTTTCACCTGTTCACCAATAACTGTCCTCTCTGTTGAAGAAACGCGGAAAGGCTTTTGCCGAACGGGTTGCGCAGATCCCGTGTCAATTCTGTGGCGAGCACGAGAATGCAGGTGTGAAACTTGTATTCACTGTCACTATCCACCCGGGTTCGTGAACAAGGGAGGGTTCGAGGGACCCTCCGTTAGACGGACGCTCCGCAGCGTGGTTGTGCTGAACGATGACTGACCCCGAGCAGCTGTGCTCGTCGGTGTTTATTGCGATGCGCTGACCAAGGTTGCCTGCAGAGCTTAGCAGCCCACCGAGCCTGGCGGGCGAACCAAGATTATGCCCGAGGGGGCGTCACATGCTTGCTACACCCCCTTACCCCCAGTTTGTTTGTTAAATAAACGAAACAAACATCCGTGTTCAAAATACGAGGCTCTGCCTCCAGCCTAGCTGGGTCGACGGTGCCTGCTATCGAGGCGAGTAACGATCCGGTGTCCTCCGCCCGTCGAGTACTCCGCCTGGGCACCGGTGTTGATGGGTCGGGTGTGGCAACGCCGGGTGCTGCTTGAGCCAGCCTTGCTCAATCCGGAGGGTTCGTAGTGGTCGGCCTTGCCAGTGGTGCCGGGCTCGACACCCGTCCAATAGCTGCCGCACTACTGGCTACGGTTGCCGCCTCCGAGGTGGGTGGTGTTCCGCTAGAAACGACTAGTGCTACCGCTCGTCCTCCTGCGGGCTGGAACTCGGAAGTCGCAGTCGAGGGTGTTGGCAAGGTCCCGAGGCGAGGCCTGGTATGGTCGGCGTGTCTGTGCCACATGGCCCCGTCTGGCATGCGGACGAGCAGCGATGAGGCGCTGCTAGGAGACACCACCTCTCCGGCAGACCAGGGTGGGCCAGGACGAAAGTTCCTGGCGAAAAGTGTAGCTCCCGGCTCTGGCAGTAGCTCCCGACTCTGGCAAAGGCACGGGGCGGCACCCTTGTTCAGCAGCCAGCTTCTTCTTCAGCTGCTTCAAGAGCACTGTGGATCAGAGGTCTGGATGCAAGATGTCCGAAGGTGTGTTGACGATTCGACCCAGCAGGAGCTCACAGGGGGCACGGCCAGTGACATCGTGGGGCGTGGTCCCGTACTGAAACAGTATCCAGGCAATCTGCGTCCGGAAATTACCAGTCTGGCTCTTGTTGAGCTTGTCTTTGATGGTTTGCACCACCCTCTCGGCTGCACCATTTGAAGCAGGGTGGTACGGCGGAACGATCATCCGGCGAATTCCGTTCTTCGTCAGCCAGGCTAGGTACTCTGTGCTGGCGAAAGCAGGACCATTGTCGGACATGATGACATCCGGCACCCCCTGGGCGGCTAACACCTGTCGTAGCACTGCAATGGTCGTGCCTGCTGATGGAGTGGTGACAGGTAAAACCTCCACCCACTTCTAAAAGGCCTCCTCCCCCACCAGGAAGTAATGGCCCGTGAAGAGTCCCCCAAAATCCGCATGTAGGCGGGACCAGGGTCTCTGTGGGAACGGCCAGAGGGTGATTTCCCCACGACGGGAGGCTCGCTCATGCTCCTGGCGGATTTGGCAGCTCTGCATCAAGTGAGCGATGTCCTGGTCCAGGCCGCCAAACATGGGACCGGGTCACCATCTTGGTCTTTTCTATGCCAGGATGACCCGCGTGCAGCAACTGCAGGACCCTGGACCGGAGACTTTGTGGGATCACCACCCTAGAACCTCACAGTTGGCAGCCCTGCTGCACGCTCAGCTCAGCGGCCTTGTGACTATAGGCCTGCTGCACCAATCCCTCTCCACGGGACACCGCCTTGACCACCTGAGATAGGACTGGGTCCCGGCTGGTCGCTTGAGATACCGCTGATCTGGAGAGCACATCCGGGTACGCGTGTTCCAACATGAACACGTCAGCAGGTTCTGGAACAGCATCAGGTACTTGTGGCACGGGCAGGCGGCTCAGGGCATCAGCAGGTCGTAGGTCCTTTCCTGGACGGTAAACCAGCTGGTAACTGTGAGCTGCCAGCCTCAAGGCCTAGCGTACCACTCGGGGTGATGCCTGCACAGGAACTGCCTTGTCAGGCCGCAGCAGCCCCAACAGCGGCTTGTGGTCCGTGACCGCCTCGAACTTCCGGCCCCACAGATACTGGTGGAAGCGTTCGACACCGAACTTGAGGGCCAAACCTTCCTTGTCCAGCTGGCTGTAACGTTGCCCTGCAGCATGAAACCGTCGAGAAGAAAACGACACAGGACGTTCCTGGCCATTTTTGTCCCGTAGTGCCAGGACGGCTCCCACACTGTACGGCAACGCATCTATGGTAAGGACGACAGGCTTAGCAGGATCGAAGTCCGCAAGCACTAGAGCCTTGGTGATTAGCTCCTTGCTGCGCTGGAAGGCCCGGTCCTGCTCCTTCTACCAGACCCATTGTTCACCATCTCGAAGAAGACGATGGAGCGGTTGTAGATGCTGCGACAGGTTCAGCAGAAAACTCCTGTAGAAGTTGATGAGGCCCAGGTAGCTCTGAAGCTACTTCTTGTTCTGGGGCTTGGGTGCCTTGAGCACAGCATCAACTTTGCGGGGAGCTGGGGCTAGGCCTGCCTGAGAAATATGTCCCAAGTACTCAACGCTGGGGGCTAGGAAAACGCACTTTTCTAGCTTGAGCTTGAGGCCGGCGTCCTGCAGTCGTGCCAGGACGTTGTGCAGGTTCTGCAGGTGGTCCCCATCGTCGCTGCCAGTAACCAGTATGTCGTCCAAGTACACCGCCACATGCCTCATGCCCCTGAAGAGGTTTTCCATCTCGGTCTGGAATATGGCTGGGGCCGAGTCCATGCGAAATGGTAAGCGCGTATACTGAAAGAGCCCCAAAGTTGTCGATATTGTGACATACTTCCGGGAGGCATCCTGGAGTACCAGCTGCTGGTAGGCATCTCTGAGGTCGAGCTTTGTAAACTTCTGTCCACCGGACAATGCTGACCAGAGATTTTCAATCCGGGGCAGCGGGTACCTCTCGACGGCAGCGACGGGGTTGATGGTAACCTTGAAATCCCCGCAGATCCTGACACTGCCGTCTCACTTTATGACTGGTACGATGGCAGCGGCCCATTCAGATGTCTTGACAGGTACCAGGATGCCCTCTCGCTCTAACCGTTGCAGCTCCTGGGTGACCCCGTCTTTCAGGGCGAACGACAGTGGGTGAGGCATGAAAAAACGTGGCCGGGCTCCCTCAGGTACATAGATGCCAGCCGTCGTGCCGGCAAATTTGCTCACCCCTGGCTGCAAAAGCAACTTGAACTCGGTCAGGAGGCTGGGGAGGCCTTGCACCACATGCACGCTGGCTTGCTGGTACTCTGGCAGACGAACTCCCAGTGCATGAATCCATTTTCGGCCCAGCAGCGTCGGCGACGACCCCTTCGTTAAGTAAACGGGAAGGGTTGCCTGCCTGTGGCCAAAACGAACGCTGACCTGTGCTTGACCCTGGACCTGGGAGAGTTTCCCGGAGGAGCGGCGCAGCATCACGCCCGAAGCCTCGACGGGCACGCCGGGGAAAGTACGCTTGAAAAGTTTCCCGGCCCCTACTGACACGCTGGCCCCTGTGTCCAGCTCCATGGAAATGGGGTGCCCGCAGATTTCTATGGTCAGCATGTACGGCGCTACAGACGATGGTACAAAGCATGTGTGCCACATGTCGAAAATCGGCGGGTCCTCCGCCAACCACGTGGAGCCTGGCCGCGGAAGAACTTGAGCCTGCTGCCGCACGCCCCCGTCGCATACGCTTGCGACGGCTACCCTGGCCGCGGCCTTTTGTGGTACCTGGGCTTGAATCAGGCTTCTGCTTGCTGTTCGTCCTCCCCCTTCGGCATACAGGTGCCAAATGCCCAGTTTTCCCGCACGTAAAGCATTGTGCTTGAGCGAACTGGCACTGCGAGGGGGAGTGAGCACCACCACAGCGACCGCAGGTATTGCCCTTTGTCGCCAACTAGTTGACCGCCGCTTCCGCCGACGGTGAGCCATTCGCACGGGAAATCTCGCCGGCGTCCTTGGCGGCAGCTTCCATTGCCAGCGCTGCCTTCACGGCGTCGTCCAGCGAGGAGTCGGGAAGCTCCAGGAATCGTGTCTGCATGGCGGCTACATTCGGCTACAGCTACATGGCTACAGTCACCTTGTGTGAAATCGAACACAGAAAGATGTGCCCACAAAGCTTGTGCAAGAGCATGGCGCTCATGTGAGGGCAGCGCCTTGTTGATCATCCGTAGGATCTGCTCTTCAGAAGTGCTTCGGTGGGGGTCGCTAGACTGCTCCTCCTCGCTTAGAACTGTAATGGAGCTGTAAGTAATCTCGTCAAATACTGCGAGCTTCATATCACGCGGGAGAACAGCAGGGACGCAAGAACAATTGAAAGCCCACAAATTTAAGGCGCCATTCACTACACTCACGACAGAGCGTGGTACAAGTACATCTTTCTTTGCGCAGGTCGACGTAAGTGGCTGTACATGCGCGTGAAACGAGGAAAGGTCGGCAGCAGAGAAATTGACAGGGATACGTGACAGCGACCAAGGCGGTAGCAGTAAATCGTTCGAAACAACACAATAGTTTTTCACTAGTAAGGATGTGCCGGCAAGGGTGGCAAGAAGCACGCTATTCAAAGTAATTTCGCCTGTGCCACAGTTAACGGGTGCACCACAATCCTGCAGAAAGTCAATCCCGAGAATCGCATAATTAGTGCACCGCGGTAGTACGAGAAATTTTGTTTTAAGATCTTCTTCTCCGAATAAAACCCTTGCAACACAAATACCAAAGGGAACTAGGCACTCTCCACTGACACCACGAAACGTCACAACATCATTCCACGGGAACATAACTTTCCGACCCTGCTTCTCTTTGAAAGTCACACTCATGCCGGAAACGCTAGCACCAGTATCCACAAATGCTGTTGCAGGTATACTATCAATTAACACACGCACTCTGTTCTTCACCATCATAATAGGCAGAGGAGTATTTCGCAGAGACGAAGACTGTACGGCGACCTTACCTCCATCGGCGGCGCCTGCTAGTTTCCCGATGGCGGTGGTGACATAGCACCTCACCGTGGTGACGGTGAACGGCGTTGGCGGCTGCTTGGGGGCTTAGGCTTCGGTCTAAAGCTGGCGAGCCACTCATTCTACTATATTGACGGAAGGTATTCTGGGGTGGCGCGCCTATGATGTTTGCAGTATCAGGGACTGTCGGCAAACGGTCGTTATAACTGTCCCGTTAAAAATTAGGCCAAGTTGGTGGTGGGCCATATGTTGTTGTCTGTCGGCGCCGGCGACAAAAACGAGCAATGTGTCCTGAGGCGCCACAGCTGTAACACACGGGCGATGTGCGACCGACGTTGTAAGCCTCAGGGTCAACCCTGGGACGCTGCGAATAATTAACGCGATCTTCCGAATTCCGATTCGTGGTGGTAGCTCGACAAGTTCGTTGATTGTGCGTCATGTCGTTGGGAAAGGTCCGTCGGTGCTGTCGCAGCTGGTCGATTCGACAGTCTGCAACGCCTGGCACGGCACACAATGGGGACACAGCAGATGCATGTTCTTGAGGTTGGTTGGAAGCGCAACCAAGCTGTTCGACATCCGCCCCTTTGGTGTGTCGTTCAAGTTCATCGCGGATAATTTGCCTTATAGTTGCCGCAAGGTCAAAATAAAAACTATAGTTGTTGTTTTTGTCAACGCTTGCCACCGTTGCGACATTTGCTAACCTGCCTAACTTTGGCGTGATACCGCGCAGCTTCAAGGCCTCAAATGTGCGGCAATGCTTGATGAGGTCGGCGACCGAGGCGAGACTCTCCTTTCCAATTTAATAATTGTAAACATCCTCCGCTATGCCTTTGAGAAGGTGTCTAACCTTGTCCTCTTCGGACATTCGAGGACTGACCGTTTTGCAAAGCTACAGGATCGCCTCTATGTACGTAGTACAGGTCTCACCAGGGACTTGAGCGCGCTGAAGCAATGTCTGCTCCGCCCGCTTCCTTTTCGTGGTGGAATCGCCAAAACACTCTCTGAGGTGAGTAACGAAGCTGTACCCTGTTGTTGGGGAATCTTCATGGTTATCGAACCACACTAGCGCAGTGTCTGTGAGGAACAGAACCACATTGTCGAGCTGAGCCGTGGAGTTCCAGCCGTTGTACTTGCTTACAAGCTTGTAGTGGGTGAGCGATTCCTCCACGTGCTCGCCGAATTTTCCTGAGAAAGGGCGGGGCTCCATCTGATGCACCCGGCACCGGTTGTTTGCACTGGAGCAGCCACAGAAGGCTGTTGGTCGCCGCTGTGGGACATCGGGATCTCAAGTGGTGTTGGAGGCAGTCGAACGAGGCGTCGGCTCCGGCGTGGCACTTGCTGCAGCAGCTCCGTCGTCTTGGTCGAAGTACCCCGCTCCTCCACCACAAAACTGTTACGGTTAATGTTGAATCGGCTTTGTTTAAGGGACGAGATGGATGAAGTCAAGATGGCGCCCCGGGGCTGCACCAGCTAACGTCTTCTTCCTCTTCTCCTCGCCCGGCTCATGCCGTAGCAATTTGTAAATAGTTCCGAAATTGAAGGAACACGAATTGTAAATGTTCATTTCAAGTGCCAGTTGCATTGCTGAAAATCGTTTATATATATTGTTACGTGTGGAAAGACACAGACGAAAGATACTATTTACACGCTATTTACACTGGAGCCCCGCAGCCAGGCCGACACTCGCTCGTGCGAAGGGAACCGACCAACTTCGTCGTTCTCGCGGCGGCTCGTCTCTTTAGCATCGCTCGATGATACGGTAATACTACCCCGCGGCGTCAAAAGCACCGTCACGGTGCTGTTAAATATCCAAGGTGCATGGAGAGTTGTAGGGCTTGAGTCGGGCAACGTGGACAATGTCACTGGTTGTCACAGCGGATGACGTGTTGGGCGTGTCTAAAACGATTTCATAGGTGACATCGGTCACTTTTCGTATCACGCGATATGGGCCTGTGTAACAGGAAAGCAGTTTTTCACAAAGGCCAACTTTACGCGATGGTGACGAAAGCAACACGAGGGCGCCGGGCACAATATGGACATCACGGTGACGGAAGTCGTAGCGTTGTTTCTGCTTGTCTTGAGACACTTGTAGACGAGCGCGCGTAAGTTGGCGAGCATGGTCAGCATGGGCGATTGCACCACGAGCATAATCGCTAGTTGAAGTTGTGGCGGACGGAAGCACAGTGTCCAGTGGTAGCGTCGGTTCGCGGCCATACAAGAGGTAAAATGGGGAAAAGCCAGCAGTTTCGAGACGGGAAGAGTTGTATGCAAAGGTAATGTAAGGTAGAGCCAGGTCCCAGTCACGGTGGTCATCTGAAACGTATTTGGATAGCATGTCTGTAAGGGTGCGGTTCAAACGCTCAGTGAGGCCGTTCGTTTGGGGGTGGTAGGTGGTAAATTTGTGCTGTATTGAGCAGGCACACATGATGTCGTCAATGACTTTGGCCAAAAAGGTGCGGCACCGGTCTGTAAGCAATTGACGCGGAGCACCATGCATCAAAATTATATCATGTAGGAGGAAGTCCGCAACATCAGTTGCGCAACTGGTCGGAAGAGCACGGGCTACGGCGTAGCCGGTCGCGTAGTCCGCCGCGACTGCAACCCACTTGTTTCCTGATGTGGATTCCAGAAATGGGCCGAGAAAGGTCCAAGCCGACACGATGGAAGGGCTCGGCAGGGATGTCGAGCGGCTGCAGGTAACCAGCGGGGAGCTGGGAAGGCTCCTTGCGTCGTTCGCAAAGTTCACAAGCGGCGACGTACGGAACGGGCAAGGCCCGGCCAGAAAAAACAGCGACGTACCCGGTTCGAGACACGCCGAGGTGTCCTGCCGTTGGTGCGTCGTGAAGCTCTTCTAGAACGGTGGAGCGGAGGTGTTTAGGTATTACAAGCAGGAACTCAGAGCCGTCGGGATGAAGGTTATGACGGTACAGAGTACCGTCGCGCAGGACGAAGAGGCGTAAAGCAGCATCGGCCGGAGAGTGTTCAAAACAGTCGATGAGCGCTCTGACGTAGGCGTCACGGCGTTGCTCGTCGGCGAAATGAAGTGGCTGGGATACAGAGAATACGCAAGAAGCACTGGCTATATTGGAGGAGTCAGAGTCGTGAACAGGGTAACGCGACAAACTATCAGCGTCTTGGTGCAGGCGGCCAGACTTGTTCACCACGGAATATGAAAATTCCTGTAGCCTCAAAGCCAATCGACCAAGCCGGCCTGTAGGATCCTTTAGCGACGAGAGCCAGCAGAGATCACGATGGTCAGTGACTACGGAAAAAGGGCGACCGTAAAGGTAAGGACGGAACTTTGCAACCGTCCAAACAACAGCAAGGCACTCTCGTTCCGTAATGGAATAGTTGCGCTCCGATGCTGCTTGGAGGCGGCTCGCATAAGCAATAACGCGATCCTTGCCACGCTGACGCTGGGCTAAGACGGCACCTACGCCATGGCCGCTGGCATCTGTACGTAATTCTGTAGGGCCCTCAGGGTCGAAGTGGGCGTGAATGGGTGGTGAGGTTAGAAGAGTGACGAGACGAGAGAAGGCGGCGGCTTCTGCAGTACCCCACGAGAATTGTGCGCCTTTCTTTAAAGGATTAGTTAGGGGTCTAGCAATTGTCGCAAAATCTGGAACAAAACGTCGAAAGTGCGAGCACAGCCCTACAAAACTTCGAACGTCTGCGGCTGTCTTCGGAACCGGAAACTCTCGGACAGCGCGAGCTTTGTCGGGATCAGGCTGTACTCCGGAGGAATCAACGAGATGGCCCAGAAGAGTAAGTTGTCGGTGGCCAAAATGACATTTGGACGAGTTAAGTTGCAGCTTCGCCTTTCGAAATATATCAAGTATAGTTGTGAGACGCTCAAGGTGAGTGTCGAACGTTGGCGAGAAGACGATGACGTCATCGAGGTAGCAGAGGCATGTGGACCATTTGAAACCTGGTGCAAGGAGTCCATCATACGCTCGAAGGTGGCAGGGGCGTTGCATAATCCAAACGGCATTAGTTTTAATTGGTATTGGCCATCAGGTGTAATGAACGCGGTTTTTTCTCTGTCCACATCGTCAACAGCAATCTGCCAATATCCCGAACGAAGATCAATAGACGAGAAATAGCTGGAACCGTGCAGACAGTCAAGGGCGTCGTCTATACGTGGGAGCGGGTAGACGTCCTTCTTTGTAATGCTGTTCAGATGACAGTAGTCTACACAGAAGCGCCTCGTGCCGTCCTTCTTCTTAACCAACACCGCAGGTGACGCCCAGAGACTCGATGAAGGCTCAATGATGTTTTTATCGAGCATTTTGTTCACTTCCTCTTGAATTACTCGGCGTTCCGACGCAGAAACTCGATACGGTCGTCGGTGAATAGGCGCAGCATCGCCAGTAAGAATCCCATGCTTGACCGCGAGCGTCTGGCCTAAAGGGCGATCGTCGAAGTCGAAAATATCGCGGTAGGACGATAATACTTCGCAAAGGTCTTCATCCAGCATAGAGGACAGGTCCGTCGCAACCATTTTCTTTATGTTGGGATCGACGCCCTAGGCTGGCGCGAGGGGCATGCTAAGCTCGCGAGAACCATCGGTCGATAACGCTGCCACGTATTGGTCGCCGAGACAATCAATGGTGGCAAGGCAAATACCTTGCGGTAGAATTTGCTTAGCCAATCCAAAGTTACAGACAGGCATGCGAGTGTGGTTCGCAGTAATAGTAAGTAGATTGTGAGGCACGGTGACGTCATACTGTATTGGGATGGCGGGCAGAGGAGTGACGAGGTACTCGCCATCAGGAACTGGTGGGAAAGACAACAGTTCAATGTAGGCTATGGACTTTGGCGGCAGGCGAAGAAAGCCGGTGGAGCGTAAGCGGCAGTGGGGTGCGTCAGAAGGTTGTGCGAGCATCGGCAACTCAAGGCAAAGGTTACTGGAAGAGCAGTCAATAAGAGCAAAATGGGCGGAGAGAAAATCGAGGCCGAGAATGAGGTCGTGGGGGCAATGAGTAATTACGGTGAAGAGGACAGGAGTGTGGCGGCCGGCGATGCTGACACGTGCCGTACACATGCCAACGATAGGCACAGTACCGCCATCCTAAACGCTCACGACGTGTGCCGACGCTGGAGTGAGGCGCTTGTTCAGTCGTCGTCGGAAGGCAGCACTCATAATAGAAAGATGTGCTCCTGTATCAATGAGTGCCGTGACAGGATAGCCGTCAACGTCACCATCAGGAAGGTTTCGGTTAGTAGGTAACCTGAGCAGAGGGTTTGAGGGCAGGGTCGACAACGCAGCTTCACCTCCAGAAGCTGCAGTGCCTAGTTTTACGCCTGGGCCCGGGAGGCGATAGGCGGCGAAGAGAAGCGGCGGGTTTGGGGCGAACGAGACTGGTGGCGTCGAGGTGAGGGGTGAGCGGCTGTAGCGAAGGTTCGGAGCAGGGGCATCAGCGGTAGTGGGTTCATGGCGGATGGCATAGGGTACAGAAGGTGCAAAGGTGCGGGAATAAGTGGCGGTGTAAGTCCGAGGTTATGGTGGCCATCGGTTGCGGCCTTGACGGGCGACGTGGCCGATGCGACAGCAGGGGAAGCAGATCGGCCTGTCATCAGGGGTACGCCATTCGGACGGGTTGCGGAGAGATGTGGCAGAAAAGGACTGCCGGGGACGAGGAGGGCCGCTAGATAACTGGGGAACGCTGCGTGTAGACGTTGAACACATGAAGTTCCGACCCATGTTCTCAAATTCCTGTCTGACGACGGCCATAATCATCGCAATAGTGGTTGCTAGCGGATCGGGAGGCGTCGTGGAGAAGGCTGGCGAACAGGCGGCCTCGAGTTCGCGGCGAACAATACGGGTGACGTCGTCACAGGTGGTAGTCTGACGCGGTCGACCCTCACATGTCGACGTAGCAGCAGTGTTGGGTAGCCGCGCAATGTGGTGTGAGAGACGGCGGCTCTTAACCTGTTCATGGTGACGGCATTCTTCTATAATGGCGTCGATAGTCGAGACGTTGCCGAAAACAAGCAAATTGAAAGCGTCGTCGGTGATGCCTTTTAGCACATGTGCCACTTTATCTGCTTCGGACATATTGTCGTCAGCTTTACGGCATAGAGCCAAGACGTCGAGGATGTAGGAAACGTATGGCTCTGTAGATGACTTAACACGAGACGCAAGAGCCTTTCTCGCGGCAGCCTTGCGCCCAATGGGGTCGCCGAACAGTTACCGTAGCTTTTCTTTAAAACTGTCCCAACTGGTTATTTCGTCATCATGCGTTTGGTGCCACACGCGTGGGGTGCCGCCGAGATAAAAGATGACATTGGCGAGCATAATCGTTGGGGTCACGTGTTATTAGCACTGGCGTGTTCATGGAGCTTGATCCAGTCGTTGAGATCCTGTCTCTACAGTCCAGAGAACACACCTGGGTCACGATGTGGGGCAACCGTGACGATTGGAGCAGTCTGACAAGCCGAAGCCGTTGCAGAGGCGGGCTCGTCACCGGGAGGCATGGTGACAAGCTCGGTGTGCCGACCACTTCGGAGTTCCGTGGTGAGGAAGGGGATCGCTGACCTCCACCAGAGATGTTACGTGTGGAAAGACACAGACGAAAGATACTATTTACACGCTATTTACACTGGAGCCAGGCAGCCAGGCTGACACTCGCTCGTGCGAAGGGAACCGACCAACTTCTTCGTTGTTCTCGCGGCGGCTCGTCTCTTGAGCATCGCTCGATGATATCGTAATAATATCTGCAGTGTAAATTAAATCATCTGATCTATTTCCAATGCCATCTTTCATCAAAGCAAATGACAGAGAAGTACACAGAACATGACCTCATGGCGACAAATTAGCTGTGTGATGTTCACTACGTGGGACCCATTACACTACCAATGGGCCGTTGGCAGATGTTAAATCGCATAAATATGACACGAGCATAATGATGTTTTTTTGAACTCGTGCATAATCGTTTATCTTTATCCAGCAACTTCACAGCAAGAAATATGTGTCTTGTCTGTTATGTAGCCAACATGTTAGTATCACGGCATAGTTTCTTTTCAATGACTAGTGCCTTAAGAAGATCACAATATAAAACAGCCGTCACATGCCTTTAAGGAACGACAAGTGAGAAAATGCTTGGCAGTTCAACGGTATTTCATATAACGGCTGCAAGAGCAGCCTGGCAGTGAATGTCAAAATAGTGGCCACATCGATGGCTACGTTACGTGTGCTAAAAACTTAAATTATGGGGTTTTACGTCCCAAAACCAATTTCTGATTATGAGGCACGCCGTAGTGGAGGACTTCGGAAATTTCGACCACCTGAGGTTCTTTAGCGTGCACCTAAATCTAAGTACACGAGTGTTTTCGCATTTTCGCCTCGATCGAAATACGGCCGCATGGGCGGGATTCGATCCCGCGACCACGTGCTAAGCAGCCCAACACCATAGCCACTGAGCAACCACGGCGGGTATGTTACGTATGTCACAAACTGTGCTTAACTACAATGGGGACTAGACTGCATTGCTATCATAGGTAAGGACACCTGAAATATCACAATAAGTATCACAAGTAACAGGCGCTTGGCGTTAAAAAAATACCAATTCGGCCACTTTGCCTTCCGTAGGCACGAAAGGCTTGACATAGCAAACATGACATACCTATGGCATGAAAATTCAATTCCAGCAATCACAGAATTCTTGTTAAGTGTCCCTGTATGTGTGCGACACAATGTCGAAGTTGCCGTAAAAGTGATTGCATAATGTATATCTTCCTTGGAAAAACAGTGCACATTTAAACATATAGGAAATAGCAAAACAAAAGTGAACAACATCTAACGAAAATATGGCAAATATTTTACATATAATTTATAACGCCTCACTTGGACAAGTAAAAATACACATGAAAACAAATGAACTTGCGAAAAAAAAATTGATTAGGGACAGAAATGTGCGGAAAAGTCCCCCCCCCCCCCCCTATCAGCCTTTAGTGCTACATACCAAAAAAATGTGCATTCTTGTTTCAAGTGACATCACAGCACTATCAATTTTTGCTGCCATGGTCACGCATGACCTGCACATCATTTCAAAAGGCTGTCTACAACTCGTCACTACAGCATGTGAGGCCGTATGGGCACCAGCACCAACTGCTGCAGTGGTGATTTCAACGGAAATATAGGCAACACTTGTACCTGCTAGCACTAAAGGATGAGATGAGGGGGTGGGGAAAAAACTGTTCCTCTTGGCCGAGGCGGCTCGCGGAGGCCATGCGCAAGGGCAGCCAGGAGCTGACGCAGGGTGGTCGCAATGATGCCAGTGGCCTCCCGCAAGACCCGAATCTGCAATGCCAGCTGTTGCATAAGCTAGTGAGCCCAATGACTACAGATGCCTCTCATGTGTAATCTGGTCGTAACGTACATTACCATGTGCACTAATCTCCTCTTAAAAAATGACCTCGCCAAGGTGTACGTACCTGCCTATTTTACTGCAGCAGCAGCTGGTGGAAATTGGCGGCCTCCGCCTTAGTTGCCTCGGCCAGCTGCCCCTGCCGCGCATACTCGGCGGCTGCCCTGCAGGCCGCATCTTCTAGCGGCTGTTGGCGGGGTGGCCTGCGGGGCTCCTGCCGAGTTGATGGTCCTTAGAAATAAAATCAGTAAACAGGAGAAAAAAAATTGCTCCGTCCACCGTAGAGATTTTACTGGCTCATTATCAGGTGAAATCCCCCAAAAATAATTCAAGCAACAAACCGGTCACAAAATGAATCGTAAATTTGCATAAACAAAAAGGCACTTCACCATTATAAAATGCTACACTGATAGTAACGTCAGCTTGTACGCTACACAAGCTGCGTTACAAATGGTGTTAATAGTCGAACACAATCTTGTTCTATTTCGCAGTGACATTTAGGCAGGCACTTTTCCTTTGCCATGTAAATAACAGAAATACATAATTTCTGTTTAAAAGGTCTTAACGGATACTGCTTTGTTGCTTTAAGTGATGTGCTCATATTGCAATAGCTGCTGAAGTGCCTACGTGCAGTGCCACTTGGGCCGGGCTCAGTCCCAATCGACTCGTGGGCAAGGTGGGGTGGGGGGCATCGGAACAGCAGCACCAGTACGCTCCTCGTCACAGGAGTTCTCCTGCTGGAACAATAAAGTACAGTAGACTTATAGTGATTAGGTTCAATCAACTGTTTGCAATGCCTATTTCACTTAGTCTTTCAGTTTCCACAGAAAATTCTTAATGCAGCATGTGACATACTGGCGACTTAGAGCTTTGACAACTCATTGCTAATGCTTTACGGATTAACGAGCCATGCAATCCATCACAAGGTGTTCCTTAAGAGCATTGTTTTAACAGCCGTGGGGCAGCATTTCCATTTTTGCAAAGTACGGATATCATGTGCTGGCATGTGTGCTGAATTGTAAGAAAACGCACAGAAGCACACAACGGCAAAATATTCACCACCACCGAACGGTGTAGCTGCCCTAAATCTGTACACATAGCAACGAAAATTGCTACGGACCTCGGCGTCGTCGCCGAAAAGGTCCACAGGGGCGGAAGCTGGGGCTGGTTCGGCCAAGCACATCAAGCACGCGGCGCTCCAGGCCGCCCAGCTTCCCGCCTCCCGTTTTCCCGCAAATGCATGAACACAGTGAGCTTATACGTCCCGAAGCTGTTGCTAGCGGCAGGCTCACCTCTTCTTGGCGCCCACCTGCGCCGCGATCCTGCGGTAGTCGTAGCATGGCCGGGCCCAATACAGGCGCCAGCGCCAGGCTGTTTTGACTGCCGGACCGATCGCGTTGAGCGCCGCGGTGCTTCCTCCCACAGTGCTTTTTTTCGCAGCACTCATACTTGGCGAGAGGCTTGTGGTGCCTCTCGCCAAACATGGATGCTGCTCAATGAATTCGATCAGCAAGGTGGCCTGCGCCGCCGAAACGCGCGCGCTTTTGGGTGCAGCCGCCATTTCTTTTTCTTGCTCTCAATTTTCGCCGGACTGCAGCGAATTAATGCCAGTAAATTGTACCGTTTCAGATATCACTATGCCGTTAAAACATAACGGTCACATTTATTTAATGTGTTGTTTGTTTTATCATGACATAAGTGTTACGTTATATTCAACACAATTGAATAACAAAAAAAAAGCCTTTTCTCGTGCAGGTTGTATCCAGCAGAAGTATCTGTACTGCTCGCAGGGGTAATCTATCACTGCGCAGCAGTGTGTAGCAGAAAAAATTACCGACGATTACGTTACTTCCTAATGCGAAATTTGAGCGCAGCAAATAAGCTGTTTCACCTTTTCGATAGATTGAGGCAAAGAAATCGAGCAACACATGTATGCGCTATCACAGAATTTTTTTTTATATTTCCCGTACTCCTGGATCATCTCGACGGCGGCGACGGTAAGCTTCTGCTTCGGCGGCACGCACCTCTGGATTCTGACGGCGACGGCGCTGGGCCTCTGCTCTGGCAGCTCGTTTAGCAGCAGCAGCAGCAGCAGCAGACGGAGGACTTCCATCGGTCGTCTCGCTCATGGCTCAGAAAGAACTGGCAGATAATTTCGCAGTGGCGAACGGCAGCGGCAATTTCGGCTCGGGCGGTGCACATATACAGATCCGCCGTCACCGATCTGGCTCTCTGATTGCCACCGCACAGGGCGAACGGCAGCGGCAATTTCGGCTCGGGCGGTGCACATATACAGATCCGCCGCCACTGATCTGGCTCTCTGATTGCCACCGCACAGGGGTTGCATTGGAGGAGGAGCGAAGAAAGGAATAAAGTTCGAGCCGGCGCTTTGACAACCGGAGACTCGCAGGAAGAGGGGGGAGGGGGGCGGCGTGTACACCCAGCGGCAAACGATGGGGGCAGAAGCGCGCGCAGCAAGCGGACAACACGATAAAGGGAGGAGGGAAGAGATAGCAGCGACTGACTGATGCCGCTGACGCCGATAGTGAGTCAACCTCAGCTGCGGAGTTGGTTTCAGGGACAACGCCGCCGATGCCGACACAAACAATATGATACCCTCGCTTCCGCAGCGCTAAGAACCAGGTCTAGCCGTGGGAAGGTGGTCACGTATTCGTCGACGTGCCGGGGCCTACGTGAAATAACCGGCGCTTCGGCAACTGAAGAGCACCCTATCCGCCACACAAGAACAGGGGGGGGGGACCCTTTCCTCCTCTTTCTGCATGGCGGCGACGGTGTTCTATGCAGTCACGTTATCTTGACTCGCTAGCGGCGTCAGCGGTATCAGTCGATCGCTGCTAGCGCTGGGGGGATGAAAGGGGGGCGGAGCTGGTTACGAGGCCGACGACAACGCCGACGACGACGCGAAACCCAGGAACGGACGCCAAAGAGCTGCGCTCTAAAAAAAAGAGCCTCTGTTACAGATCACCTTCGATTTAAATTGGGACCTACATTCAGAGATAGTTACGATCGTTTATAGAAAACGTTTACTTACCAGCTATCTGTTGAGATGCCTTCCAACCTTCATCGATTCTTCCGTATCTTATGTGAATAAAAGCGAAAGTGAACACCATGCGATCACCGCAGATGTTCAAATGCTACTGCTCCGTTATTAAGCACAAGAAAGAGAGAGAGAGAGAGTAAAACATCTTTATTAATAATATTTGAATGGCGAGAGCAGTGTGGGAATAACCCTAAGTCCAGGTTCCCTAAGATGATTCCGCCGATGTTTCGAGCCCGTTGTATCACAGCTCGGTGGACCTCGGGAGGTCCGTCGCGGAGGGCATCGTCCCACAGCTCTTTGTTGCGTAGGGGGTAAACTAGAGTTGGCAAGGGAGGAAAGAGGTTTGCAGTGCACTCAATCGTGACGTGGAAGATTGTGCGCGAGCTGCCACAGCGAGGGCAACGATCTGCATAACAGTGTGGGTAGAATTTATTGAGAGATACAAGATTTGGAAAAGTTGTGGTTTGTAATTGGCGTAATGCCACTGCTTCCTCCCGCGAGAAGGACGGCGGTGGTGCGGCGTGGGTGCGACGAATGCGTGTATAATGATGGAGTATGTCTTTGTAACAGAGCAAGGGATCCCCCCATTCTGAACTAGTCGCCTCACCACGCCGAGTCACCCGGAGGGAAATTTCTCGGGGAACCGCATGTGCGCGTTCGTTACCCGGCAGCGAGGTATGACCAGGGGTCCAGAGTAAGTGGATTCGGGGAGGTGTGGTTGGTGTGTTTTGCGGGATCTGTTCGAGAATTTGGTGCGCCGCTCTCGGGATGCCATTTCCTCATTGGAACGCCCGGCATGCCTGTTGCGAGTCCGTCAATATATACACTTCCTCAGGAACACGGATGGCGTATCGAATTGCAAGAGCAACACCGAGAATTTCTCCGTAAGCGTCATTTGTTCCGCGCATTGCAGCAGAGTCTCTTAGGGATTCGGTGCCATCCAAAACTACCGAGGTATAGCCCTCTTGAGTGCGTGATGTGCGCGTGTATAAAGTATGTGTTTCAGGGATGTTCGCAAGCATGCGGCCAATGCATCCTACACGGGCTTTGCGCCGCCCTTTGTCATGCTCTGGGTGCATATTACGTGGCAATGGATGAATACTTACTGCTTGGCGTATCGCTGACGACAAGATCGTTGGACGGGTTTTAGACTCAAGGGGTGGGACAGAGTATCCTAGCCGTGTGAGAAGATGGCGGCCAGTAGGAGTGCGTAGGAGGCGCTGGGGATGGCTGACCCAATGTGCCTTTAGCAGCTCGCCTAGTGTGTTATGTGTCCCTAAGTTAAGGAGACGGTATGTGGAAGTATAGTTCGGGAGGCCATGGGCCAGCTTCGTCGCTTTGCGAATCATTGCGTCTATGCGAAGTTGTTGAGCTTGGGTCAACCGCTGAAATGGGAGATGGTATGTAAGGCGGCTGATCACGCATGCCTCCACCAAGCGCAGCAGGTCCTCTTCTCGAAGGCCTGAGCGCCTGTTGGAGACCCTCCGGATCATGGCCAGAATTTGCTCAATCTGTCTGGATAGAAGGGAAACAGTGTAGTTTGAACTGCCATCCGCTTGGACGTGTAAGCCGAGGATACGAGCACGATTAACCTGTGGTATCCGTGTGCCATCCACGCGCACAGTGATAGGGGGAGTAGAGGAACGGCTCCGGGGGCGAATGATTATCAGCTCCGACTTTTCCGGAGCACATCTTAAGCCGCATTTTCTCGCGTACTCGAAAACTGTATCGACTGCTTGCTGCACGCCCACAAAATGTATACGCATGCACGCACGTACCTACCTGCACGCGCACGAAAATGTATACGCATGAACTGACGTCCGCATACACTCACACAAACGCACGCACGCAAGGTACGACACTTACTCGCCCGCATTCCCATTTACATGCGCCCAGCATGCACGCACACACGCAAAAAAATGTGTACTCACACACGAACATACCTACACACATACGGAAATGAATACGTATGAGCTGACGTCCGTCCACATTCACACAAACACGCAAGTTACCACATATACTCGCCCGCATTCCCATTTACATGCGCCCAGCATGCACGCACACACGCAAAAAAATGTGTACTCACACACGAACATACCTACACACACACGGAAATGAATACGTATGAGCTGACGTCCGTCCACATTCACACAAACACGCAAGTTACCACATATACTCGCCCGCATTCCCATTTACACGCGCCCAGCATGCATGCACAGACGCCCAAAATGTATACGCACGCACATACCTACACAAGCACGAAAATGTATACGCATGAGCTAACGTCCGCATACACTCACACAAACACACATACGCAAGATACGCACATACTCGCCCGCATTCACATTTACACACGCCCAGCATGCACGCACAAATGTATACGCATGCACGCACGTACCTACACATGCACGAAAATGTGTAAGCATGAGCTGACGTCGGCACAGACTCACACAAACACACACATGCAAGATACGACATACACTCGCACACATTCACATTTACACGCGCCCAGCAAAGACGCACATACGCACAAAATGTATACGCATGCACGCACGTACTTACACACGCACGAAAATGTATACACATGAGCTGACGTCCGCACACACTCACACAAAAACACACACGCAAGATACGATACATACTCGCCCGCATTCACATTTTCACGCGCGCAGCATGCACGCACACACGTACAAAATATATACGCATGCACGCACGTACCTACTCACGCACGAAAATGTATACGCATGAGCTGGCGTCCGCACACACTTACACAAACACATACGCGCAAGGTGCGACATATACTCGCCAGAATTCACATTTACACGCGCCCAGCAGGCACACACACACACACACACAAAATGTATACGCATGCACGCACGCAACTACCCACGCACGAAAATGTATGCGCATGAGCTGAAGTCCGCACACACTTACACAAACACATACACGCAAGGTGCGACATACACTCGCCAGAATTCACCTTTACACGCGCCCAGCAGGCACACACACACACACAAAATCTATACGCATGCACGCACGCAACTACCCATGCACGAAAATGTATACGCATGAGCTGAAGTCCGCACACGCTCACACAAACACACACACGCAAGATACGCACATACTCGCCCGCATTCACATTTACACGCGCCCAGCATGCATGCACACACGCACAAAATGTATACGCATGTATGCACGCGCGCGAGAATCTATAAGCATGAGCTGACGACTGCACACCCTCACACAAACACACACACGCAAGATACGACACATACTCGCCCGCATTCCCATTTACACGCGCCCAGCATGCACGCACACACGCAAAAAGTGTATACGCATGCACGCACGTACCTACACACGCACGAAAATGTATACGCATGAGCTGGCGTCCGCACACACTTACACAAACACATACGCGCAAGGTGCGACATATACTCGCCAGAATTCACATTTACACGCGCCCAGCAGGCGCGCACACGCGCGCAAAATGTATACGTATGCACGCACGCGCACGAAAATTTATACGCATGAGCTGACGACCGCACACCCTCACACAAACGCAAGATACGACAAAAACTCGCCCGCATGCAGATTTACACGCGATCAGCATGCACGCACAAACGCGCAAAATGTATACGCATGCACGCACGTACCTACGCACGCACGAAAATGAATACTCATGAGCTGACGTTCGCGCACACTCAAACAAACACACACACGCAAGATACGCACATACTCGCCCGCATTCACATTTACACGCGCCAAGCATGCACGGAGAAAACGTATACACATGCACGCACTTACCTACACACGCACGAAAATGTGTAAGCATGAGCTGAAGCCCGCACACACTCACACAAACACACACAAAAGATACGACACATACTCGCCCGCATTCACATTTACACGTGATCAGCATGCGCGCACACGCGCACAAAATGTATACGCATGCACGTGCGTACCTACACACGCACGAAAATGTATACGCATGATCTCACATCCGCACACACTCACATAAACACACACACGCAAGATACGCCACATACTCGCCCGCATTCACATTTACACGCGCCGAACATGCACGCACGCACGCACGCACGTACCTACAAACGCATGAGAATTTATACGCATGAGCTGACGTCCGCACACACTCACACAAAGACACACACGCAAGATACGACACATATACGCCCACATTCACATTTACCCGCGCCCAGCATACACGCACACACCCACAAAATGTATGCGCATGCACGCTCGCGCACGAAAATTTATACGCATGAACTGACGACCACACACCCTCACACAAACACACACACGCAAGATACGACACGTACTCGCCCGCATTCACATTTACACGCGCCCAGCATGCACGTACCCATGCACAAAACGTACACGCATGCACGCACGTACCTACAGACCCACGAAAATGCATACGCATGAGCTAACGTCCACACACACTCACACAAATACACACACGCAAGATACCACACATACTCGCCCGCATTCCCATTTACACGCGCCCAGAATGCATGCACACACGCAAAAAATGTATACGCATGCACGCACGTACATACACACGCACGAAAATGTATACGCATGAGCTGACGTCCGCTCACACTCAAACACACACACGCAAGATGCGACACATACTCGCCCGCATTCAAATTTACACGCGCTCAGCATGCACGCACACACGCACAAAATTTATACGCATGTATGCACGCGCGCGAGACTCTATACGCATGAGCTAACGTCTGCACACACTCACACAAACACACACACGCAAGATACGACACATACTCGCCCGCATTCACATTTAGACGCGCCCAGCAAGCACGCATACACTCAAAACATGTATACGCTTGTACGCACGTACCTACACGCACGTAAATGTATACGCATGAGCTGACGTCCGCACGTACTCACACAAACACACACACGCAAGATACGACACATACTCGCACGCATTCACATTTACACGCGCCCAGCATGCACGCACACACGCACAAAATGTATACGCATGCACGCCGTACCTACACACGCACGAAAATGTATACGCATGAACTGGCGTCCTCACACACTCACACAAACACACACACGCAAGATAGGACACATTCTCGCCCGCATTCAAATTTACATTCGCCCAGCATGCACGCACACACGCACAAAATGTATACGCATGTATGCGCGCGCGCGAGAATCTATACGCATGAGCTGACGACTGCACAAACTCACACAAACACACACACGCAAGATACGACACATACTCGCACGCATTCACATTTACACGCGCCCAGCATGCACGCACACACGCACAAAATGTATACGCATGCACGCCGTACCTACACACGCACGAAAATGCATACGCGTGAGCTGGCGTCTGCACACACTTACACAAACACACACGCGCAAGATACGACATATACTCGCCCGGATTAGCATATACACGCGCCTAACATGCACGGACAAACGCACAAAATGTATACGCATGTATGCATGCGCGCGAGAATCTATACGCATGAGCTGACGACTGCACACACTCAAACACACACACGCAAGATGCGACACATACTCGCCCGCATTCACATTTATACGTGATCAGCATGCGCGCACACATGCACAAAATGAATACGCATGCACGCATGTACCTACACACGCAAGAAAATGTATACGCATGGGCTGACGTCCGCACACACTCACACAAACACACACCCGCAAGGTACGACATATACTAGCCTGCATTCACATTTACACGCCCCCAGCATGCACGCACACACGCACAAAATGTATACGCATGCACGCCGTACCTACACACGCACGAAAATGTATACGCATGAGCTGACGTCCGCACACACTCACACAAACACACACCCGCAAGATACGACATATACTAGCCTGCATTCACATTTACACGCTACCAGCATGGACGCACACCCGCACAAAAACGTATACGCATGCACGGACGTACCTTCACACGCACGAAAATATATTCACATGCGCTGACGTCCGCACACACTCACACAAACACACATACGCGTGATACGACACATACACGCCCGCATTCACAATTACAGGCGCGCAGCATGCACGCACACACGCAAGAAATGTATACTCATGCACGCACGTGCCTGCACACGCACGAAAATGCATACGCGTGAGCTGGCGTCTGCACACACTTACACAAACACACACGCGCAAGATACGACATATACTCGCCCGGATTAGCATATACACGCGCCTAACATGCACGGACAAACGCACAAAATGTATACGAATGTGTGCATGCGCGCGAGAATCTATACGCATGAGCTGACGACTGCACACACTCAAACAAACACACACACGCACGATACGACACATACACGCCCGCATTCACAATTACACGCGCCCAGCATGCACGCACACACGCACGAAATGTGTACGCATGCACGCACGTGCCTACACACGCATGAAAATGTATACGCATGAGCTGACGTCCGCGCACACTTACACAAACAGACACGCGCAAGATACGACATATACTCGCCCGCATTCACATATACACGCGCCCAGCATGCACGGACAAACGCACAAAATGTATAGGCATGCACGCACCTACCTACACACGCACGAAAATGTGTACGCATGAGCTGACGTCCGCACCCACTTACACAAACACACACGCGCTAGATATGGCATATAGTCGCTCGCAATCACATTTACACGCGACCATGAACACACACACGGTCAAAACTGTACGCACGCACACATGCACAAAAGTTTATACGCACGCAAGCCCGTTCGCACACACTCACACAAACGTACGCACGCAGAGATACAACACATCCTCACCTGCATCCACATATACACGCGCCTTCGTAAGCGCCGAAATGAACGCACGCACAAATATATGTACGCATGCACACACGTTCGCACACACTCACACCAACGCACACACACATACATGCCGCCCATGATCATCCGCGTTCACATTTACACGAGCCCATGCACGCAAACACGCTCAGAAATACACGCACGCACACACTTACAAAAATGTGAATGCATGAACGCACGTTAGCACACACGCAGAGATACGACACATGTTTACCCGCATTCACATTTACACGCGCCCAGGCATGCACACACGCGCAAGAATGTATGTGCATACAGGCACGTTCGCACACACACACAGACATATGACACATACTCGTCCGCATTCACATTTACGCGCGCCCAGCACGCACGCACACACGCACAAAAATATTTGCGCAGGAACGCGCGTTCTCACACACAGAAACGCACACACGCAGAGATACTCCACATATTAACCCGCATTCACATCTACACGCGCCCACTCACGCACGCACAGACAAATATGTATAGGCACACACGCAGGTTGGCACACAGACAGAGAAACGACACATACTCTCCCGCATTCACACGTTGCCGCTAGGTGTAACGCGCCAGCGCTGAGAAAGAAGTGACTGGAACGCGCGCTCGGCAAGAGATGGGCGCTGAAGAAGTAGTAGTAGAGGCTGAGGACGCCGGCTTGAGTTTTGTGTACGCCATCTTGTACAGCTGTCTGTCTCGCCGACGCCGGCTGCATCTTCATTTGTCTTTTCGTGACAAAACTGGTGTAGGTGCGGGGTACGGTTCATCCGATGCCGCAAACCCCTCCAGGTAGCAGGAGTACCAGCCCTATACTAGTGGACACTCCTGTTCACCGGGCCAGCAGGAAAATCCGAGGATTGCCTCCGGAGCTTCATCATCGCTCCGCAATAACATTGACGCCCCCACGGATCATTATGGAAGGAACATCGACGTCTCTTTCGCCCATTATGCACGGTACGGCCAGAACGGCAACTCAGTACCTGTTGCAGAATCTCCGAGTGCCGAAAGTCTTCCACGCGTATATCTTCAAGGATGTAGAAGACTGGCTAGCCCAATTTGAGCGCGTTGCCGAGATAAACGAATGGTGTGACGCGGTCAAGTTGAGAAATGTCTACTTTAGCTTGGAGGACGGTGCTCGCACTTGGTACGAGAACCGAGAAGGGCTCCTCAAATCGTGGCTCGAGTTCCGCCGTGCCTTGCTGGAGACATGCACCAATGCTGATCACCGCGAACGAGCTGAACGGGCTCTCCAATCCCGCATTCATCTGCCGAATAAAAGCGTCACGTCGTACGTAGAGGATATGACGCGCCTCTTCCGTAGGGTGGACCCTACCATGTCAGAGGAAAAGAAGCTGCGCCATCTAATGCGGGGAGTTAAGAACAGCTATTTGCTGGCCTGGTTCGAAGCCCGCCGAAGACCGTGGCTGAATTCTTAACCGACGCCACGACGATGGAAAAGATGCTGCACCAGCGCTCAGCTTTCTATGAAAGGCAAATAAACGCTACTTCACCTTCGGACCAGCGCTCCGCTAAGTATGACAGGCACGCGAATGCTGCTTCACTGACGGACGTGGTTGCCTTTGCGAACCTGGACGTTCTCCGAGACGTTATCCGCTCGGCAGTGCGTGATGACCTTCAACGGCTCAGCAGCCCACCTCAGCCCACGCTGGGTTCCATTTCTGCCCTCGTGAGAAGGGAAGTGCAGCAAGCGATCCAAGGTCCCGTTCCAAGCAGCAATGCGCCACCTCTGACTACAGTTGCATCGGCCGTCGTATGCGGAAGTATTGGGGCGAGTCCCTGTCCGCGCTCCGACCCATTTCATCCCCGCCACGTCTTGCGCTGCGTCATACGGCCCGCCGCTCCTATCAGTGCAACGGATCCAACGTATGGAGGATCGGCGCCCGCTCGAAAGGAAATCTGACGTCTGGCGTACCACGGACAGAAGGCCTCTGTGTTATCACTGTGGAGAAGCCGGTCACGTATACCGTGAGTGCCCATACCGCCGCCTCTGACTGCAAGGTTTGGCCGCGGATTCACCAAAGCCCAGATATGGCGAAAGGCCTAAGGCGATTGAAGACTACCTGAATCAGCAGGGTATGCCACTGTTTCCGCGGCGGCAGTCGCGCTCGCCGTCCCCCAGGCGATCTTCCCCAGCTCCTAGAAGCCCTCCAATGGCAGCGCAGGGACGATCGCCATGCCCTCGCCGGGAAAACTAAGAACAGCGACCTTCGGGGGCGAGGCCGCTGATAATCGCCCTTCTGAAGTCCTCCCATCGACGCGAGCACGGTCTATTCAGAACGATTCAACGACGACAGCAGCCGAACTCAGCGACAGACTCTCGCTAGACATACCTGTTGTGCTCGATGGCCGCCACGTTAGTGCGTTATTGGACGCGGGTGCCGACTACTCAATCTTGTGCGGAAAACTAGCGACGGCACTCAGAAAAGTTATCACGCCTTGGTCTGGAACGCAAGTTCGTACTACTGGCGGGCATATCGTAACACCGTTGGGCATGTGCACGGTCAGAGTACAAATTCGTGGGTGTACGTTTCCAGCCAACTTCCTTATACTCCGCGATTGTTCTCGGGACGTCATCTTGGGCGTCATCTTTCTGCGAGAGTATGGTGCCATTATATACCTCCGCGAGCGCACAGTGACTTTTTCGACAGAGAGAGCAGCGAACATCCGCGACAACTGCCGACGTAACGCGCTTCGGGTTTACGCCGACAGTGTAGCTTTACAACCACGCGCAAGTGTCCTGGTAGCGGTCGTATGCGACGATCTGCGCGACGGCGAAGCTGTTGCAGAGGGCAACTCCTCCCTTATGCTGACTCATGGTGTATGTGCAGCCCGCAGTCTCATTACGCTTTGAGGTGGACATTCTGCGCTCCTCGTGAGGAACTTCAGCCAGGAACATCGGCACCTGTTTCGTCGTACTACTATCGCTTTTGCTGAGCCCATAGCAGACGTTGCTGAATGCTTTGCGTCTATGACAAACGACAACCCAGGTCAGACACTCAGCAATATCGACATCAATTCAGGCCTTTCGGAGGAAAAGCAAAAAGCGCTGTGGGAATTGCTACTTCGGTTCAAGGAGTGCTTCGCATCTTCTTCTAAGGTACGCCAAACGCCCATCACAAGACACCAAATAATCACATACGACGATTCTCGTCCCATACGACAACTGCTTTATCGCGTATCGGCGAAAGAGCGCAACGTGATTAATGCACACGTGAAAGAAATGCTTGACAATGATGTCATACAACCATCCCAAAGCCGTTGGTCGTCGCCGGTGGTCCTTGTCAAAAAGAAAGAAGGAACACTTCGGTTCTGTGCTGACTATAGAAAGTAGAAAACGTCACAAAAAAGACGTTTATCCGCTTTCACGGATCGATGATTCGTTAGATCGACTGCGGCGAACCAGGTATTTTTCATCGATATATTTGAAGAGTGGATATTGGCAAATCGAAGTTGACGAACGAGATCGCGAAAAAACTACTTTTGTTACCCCGGATAGACTGTATGAATTTAAAGTACTTACATTCGGCCTGTGTTCTGCACCGGCCACATTCCAGAGAATGATGGACACTGTTCTGACGGGTCTGAAGTGGCACAGTTGTTTAGTATACTTAGATGGCGTCGTCGTGTTTGCGGCGACCTTCGAAGAACATCTGGAGCGTTTAGAGGCGGTACTTGAGGCGCTCCACTCCGCTGATCTCACACTAAAGCCAGAAAAGTGTCACTTCGGTTACGAAGAGTTGAAGTTTCTCGGACATGTCGTGAACGCCGATGGCGTCCAGCCTGACCCAGACAAAACATCTGCTGTTGCTGCTTTTCCGAATCCTCGTGACAAGAAAGCAGTACGCCGGTCTCGGTCTGTATGCGTACTATCGTCGCTTCATCGCTAACTTCTGCTGGATCGCCGAACCACTCATACGCCTCACGCGAGAAGATACACCCTTCGTTTGGACGGATGAGCAGGACGCAGCTTTCACCGAGTTACGGCAGCCCTTGCAGGAATCACCCGTCCTCGCTCACTTTGACAAGGACGCTGACACCGAGGTACATACCGACGCAAGCAACATCGGTCGTGGCGCTGTACTCGTTCAACACCAGGAAGGCGTAGAGCGAGTGATCGCTTACGCCAGTCGCACCCTTTCACGCGCCGAAATCAACTACTCCACTTCCGAGAAAGTGTGTCTAGTGGTTGTGTGGGCCATCATGAAATTTCGGCCTTATCTCTACGGTCACCCTTTCAAGGTGGTGACAGATCACCATTCCTTGTGTTGGTTAGCCAACTTAAGAGACCCCTCCGGACGACTTGCTCGATGGAGTCTCCGTCTGCAGGAGTTCGCTGTTACCATCGTCTACAAATCGGGCCGCAAACACGAAGATGCGGACACGTTGTCGCGCGCTCCCGTGAAAACTTGTGATAAGGACATGGACGAAGACGGCGCATTTCTTGGGGCTCTCACCGCATCTGACCTGATCACACGGCAGCGCGAGGACGCCGAAATACGACCTCTCATCGATCACCTTGAAGGCAAGAATGTTACAATTCCACGACACATTTCTCGCAATCTATCGACCTTCTGCCACCGAAAGGGTGTCCTCTACAAGAAAAACTCGAGTGCCAGCGACAAAGAGTATCTATTAGTCGTACCTGCCACCCTCCGTGATGACATCCTGCTAGCCTGCCATGATGAACCCACGTCTGGACACTTGGGATTTTCACGCACTCTTGCAAGAGTACGCCAGACGTACTACTGGCCCAGACTTTCTACCATGGTGAAGCGTTACGTGCAAAGCTGCCCTGAGTGTCAACGCAGGAAATCGCCGTCTTTGAAACCCGGGGGGTTACTCCAACCCATCGCACCACCTAGCGCGCCGTTTGATCAAATCGGCATGGATCTTCTGCGACCCTTTCCCTTGTCAGCCAGCGGAAACAAGTGGATTATAGTCGCTACAGACTATCTAACACGCTACGCCGAGACGAAAGCTGTACAACGTGCCGCGGCCTACGAAGTTTCCCAGTTCTTCATCGATCAGATAGTCCTCAGACATGGTGCCCCATCATACGTCATCACCGACAGAGGAACTGCCTTTACAGCCCAACTGATAGAGGACATATTCGAGTTGAACTGCACGCAGCATCGCAAGGCCCCTGCCTATCATCCGCAGACCAACGGACTGACGGAACGGCTAAACAAGACCATTGCTGAAATGCTGTCTATGTATGTAGACGTCCAGCATAAAACATGGGATCAAGTCCTGCCATACGTTACATTCGCGTACAACACCGCCATTCAGGAAACAACACAATTCACACCGTTCCGTTTGTCTACGGGCGCGAGGTCCAGACCACGCTAGACGCAATGCTCCCGCACGACACCGACGCATCACTTACTTTCGACGCCGAGCTACCTACACAACACATAGAGGAAGCTCGTCAACTCGCGCGCACAGACATCACGAAGCAGCGGAGTACAGACGCACGGCGCTACAACCTTCGACATCGGCAAGTTGAGTACGAGCCAGGTGACCAAGTCTGGGTGTGGACTCCAATCCGTAGCCAGGGCTTATCTGAGAAGCTGCTTAGTAGATACTTTGGACCCTACAAAGTGATACGCCGCGTTAGTGAAGTGAACTATGAGGTCATTCCCGACGGTGCCGCGTCGCCTCGGCGTCGACAACACCACTCGGAAATAGTGCATGTTATTCGCCTCAAACCGTATTTCGCGCGTTAAGGTGGCCTCAACCCGATGTCATACGACTTCCACACTTCCACTTTCCTTTAGTAAGCATCGTAGTTTAGTAAGCATCGGGGTCGATGCTTTGCTTTTGGCGGGGAAATAATGCCGCTAGGTGTAACGCGCCAGCGCTGAGAAAGAAGTGACGAACGCGCGCTCGGCAAGAGGTGGGCGCTGAAGAAGAAGTAGTAGAGGCTGAGGAAGCCGGCTTGAGTTTTGTGTACGCCATCTTGTACAGCTGTCTGTCTCGCCGACGCCGGGTGCATCTTCATTCGTCTTTTCGTGACAATATACACGCGCACACGCACACAAGCACACACAAGCAGCATAATGTACACGCATGAACTCACGCTCGCACATACACAAACGCACACACACAGAGATACTAAACATGCTCGCCCGCATCCACATTCACACGCGCCCAGGCATGCACACGCGCACAAAAATGTATACGCACACACGCAAGATCGCACACACAGGGATACCGATACATACTCGCCCGCATTCACATATACACGCGCCCAGCATGCACGCACACACGCACGAAAACGTATATATGTGAACGCACGTTCGCACACACTCACACAAACGCACACAGGCAGATACGACACATGCTCGGCAGCATTCAGATTAACACACGCCCCCACACGCACACACTTTCAAAATGTACGCATGCACGAACGCACGCACACGCACAAAAATGTATACGCATGAACGCACTTCCACTCACTCACACAAACGCACACACGCAGAAATACGACATATACTCACCCGCATTCCCATTTACATGCGCCCACTCACGCACGCACACAAAAATGTATACGCAAGACACACGTGCACACACCCAAAGAGATACGACACATACTCGCCCGCATTCACATATACGCGAGCCCACGCACGCTCACACGCTGAAAATTGTAGGTATGCAAGCACAATGCGCAAACAAATGCACATGCACGCACGCACCGCACGTTCGCACACACACGGAGACGCATGCTCACCCGCATTCACATTTATTCGCGCCCAGGTATGCACACACACCCAGTAATATACACGCACACACGCATGTTCGCACACACAAAGAGATACGACGCATACTCACCCGCATTCACATTTACACGCGCCCACTCACGCACGCACAACGGCACAAAAATGTATACGCATGAACATAGGTCCGCACACACTCACACAACCGCACACACGCAGAAATGCGACACGTACTGTCCCGCATTCACAATTACACGCGCCCACGAATGCACGCACAAAAACGTATATGAATGAACGCACGTTCGCACATGCCCACACTAACGCACATATGCAGAGATACTACACATGCTCATACGCATTCACATTTACACGCGCCCATGCACGCAAACACGCTCGAAAATTTATGCACGCACGTCCGCACACACTCACACAAGCGCAAACACACATAGATGCTACACATGCTCGCCCGCATTCAGACTTACACGCGCCCAGCATGCACGCATAAACGCACAAAAATATATGCACTCACGTCCGCACAAACATGTTTACGCGCGCACGCACGTTCACACACTCTCACACAAACGTGCTCGCACATACACTCTAAAAACTAGGAAGGGTATCGCAGGAGTGAAGCTGCCGGTTCACTCTTCAAAGCGTCGTTTTACTCTCGCAAAATGTCAAGGAGAGTGAAATGCATTGTTCACTCTGTCACCAAGGAGAGAGTGAAATGTGCTTTTCACTCTCCCCTTCAGAGCTAGAGAGTGAAAAGACTCTTGCGACAATAGAAAAGAGAGACTCTTGCGGCAATAGAAAACAAAACGTAGCGTAATCTTCTGCTTCAACTGTAGGTGGCTGGCCCCGAACATGGCAATGTATCATTCATGCACGCTGAGCAAAGAACACATCGTTTTGCTTCTAAGAGAACAGGCCGCCGCAGTTCAAAGGAACGCGTAGCCAGCGCTCTACTTTTTCACTCGGAGTGGCTCCACCGCGCGCGCGCGCGCTCAAGATCGCGGAACAACACAGCACCGGAGAAAGGTGAACCGTCCAGCGAGCAAAGGCCAGCCGAGGGAGATCGTGTTTCAGCCATCTCGCGTCGCCACGAAAACACGACAGTCGTTCGTCATGCCTTGGATATAACAACAAATCCTCCACGGTAAGTGAATTCTAACTTAGGTGCACATTCTCCGTATATGTCATGCTATCGCCAGGAAGTCGTCGCTGCGCTTAGCCGACGCGATTGACAAAGGACTAGGCGTACGCGCAGTCTCTCGATGTCAATCGAAAAAGCCAGTCGTCGCGATAACTGCATGTGATTTTATCACTTTGCCGTTGTCCGTAAGAGCTTTAAAAATCGCAAACGCTGCCAGAACTATGGTATGTTCAATAAGACGCCAGGCGAGAGGACGCTTAAAATGGTTGGTTCACCAGCCCGTGATTCCGAGCCTATGCGGAGCGTGATTAGCGTGCGTTTTGTGTGTTTGAATTTATTCAGTTTGGCAGTCTACTGTGTACGGAACGCTGTTGAACTAAGGAATCACATAACAGAAGGCGTCATTTTGCTGGCAGCATGCTTTTTTTTTTATAAATAAACCGCGCGCTTGACGGTGTCTCGTGCAGGGGGAATCTGCGACCACTGAAGTTACGTGCAGCACCAGTGCTAGTTAGAAACTTTGCCGCAGGCATTCAGCTGCATGCTGCAAGAGGTCAGTTGGGCGCGTTATCTTGAACTTACTGAAAACGCATGAGGAATCCATGTTTTATGCTGAAAAAAGTATAAACCCCATATAAGCGATCTTGCGCGCGGCAGCTACAAGCGACGCGACGGAGATGGCTGTCGCGTTCGCTCGTCGCCTACAAGTCGTACTCCGTGCGAGCGACGATTTTGAGCGACGCCTCCCCGGTGTTGCCGGCATGAGGGCTGCAGTCACGCGTGACGCGTGCTTTAGTAATTTACGTTGATGTATTTTACTATAAAAAGTAGCATAAAATATTTCGGGAGGTCTTGCTGTACGTTCTTATCCTTGCACGTATAAAAATTGAATCATTTGCTCGTTCCGCGCGACAATCGGTAGTATTTGAGCGATGTATGTACATCCAGTTCCGGCTTCGCGCTATTGGCTAGTCGCTCATAGCACTTCTGGGCGACGAGCGACGATTTCTAGATTTCCAGAACCGAGCCATCTGTTCAAGCGACAGCCCGTTTTGTCGCTCGAAGCCGTCGCTCGTCGCCGTCGCGCACTAAATCGCTCTCACAGTGTTTATCCCTAAGACTGAACTGTTTTTGCTCATGTTGAAATGGTGTGATTATAGGTCTGGTTTTGTCTCCTGTTGCGGTTTTCGTGCACGGTGCGAAACTGAAAGGATGCTTATGTCTACGAACTCGGTGAATTGTCAAGCAGCTAGTTACGCATCGGCATCGAATATAACGGCTGCTGTGTGGAATTACAATTGCAGGGGCGCTTTGCATACGCTTATTGTTTTGGACATGCCTGTGCATTTGCTAATATGAGTTGGCGTGTCAGAGTTATGTCATATGAACAGCTAAATCAGCCTTCCTCTGGGGGTTACAAGCGTAATGTGTGCATTTTGCTATAGCATGGCAGATCAAGATGTGTTTATCGCTTGAATATTTTTAGTAGAGAAATAAAATATCAAAATAAAATGTTGCTTTAATTCCGTGTTACCAGTCTGTCGTACACAGAACAATATGTTGGTGTAATAAACTAATAACTGCGGTTTAACTGCAACTTTTACATGCCTACAAGAATCTAAAATGCTAGATTTCAAACTGCAGCAGTAGTTGGGTCTGTCAAAAATGAACTCCACTGCGCACCTCATGTATGAAAATAAGTTCATGCCTTTTAGTAAGCTTAGATGCAGGCCGCAGTGAACTTGTTAGTATTGAAATGTGGGTAAGCTTGCCATAACAAGCCTTGTTGCCCTTTTTTATAGGCACATCCATATATCCATTGAGCTGAAGGACAATATTTTCATCCCTACTGAGCATCATGTTTGCAGCTATAATCCTCAAATTATGGCTTCAGCAGTGGCACAACCAGGGATGGTGCGGGGGAGGGGGGGCACACTGGGCACTTGCTTAGGATGTGTCACAAGTGGTGTTTGCGATACACCAGACTCATGACAGACCTATGACGTCTGAAAATGACCAATATTCTATTCATTAGCAGGAGTATTCTAACATTCATGAAAAACAAGGATGAACTGTGGTTTATTTGTTTTTTTGCTTAAATCTAAAAATTGAAGTTAGTTTAGCAGTTGACTGTTGCAGTCATTTGGATGTTTTGCATGCATTTCACTAGGAAGACTAAGAGCTAAGACTTTTTATTGCCATGGCCTTGACTGTCTTGATGTTGTTTTGCACCATGCCCTTGTGTTGACTTTTGCATACGATATTTTTCAGGCACCCGCTTTATATAACGCAAGAAGGCAGCTGCAAGGACACGAGGATGTGAAAGAGCCAGTGCAGCGCGACTTCACGTAGTGCAGAGGAGCCAATGCCAAAAAATCAAGATACATTGGCATGTTATTTGGACAAGAAAACTAGTATGTGGGTATATTGGGTGTACCATTTGACCAAATGTCAACAAAATCAAGATACAGTATGTTACACGAAGATGAAAATTCTCACGTGCTCCAGGCAGTCGTCTTAACATGGTATATTTATGTAATGTCTCTGATTGGAAAGTCAAATCAAGTATGCTCTCTGGAGACAAACACATAGCAGCATGTGTCATTGAAAAGTTAAAAATGTGTTTTAAGAAAGCTGATTAGTTCTGAGAAGTGACTGCTTTTTGTCTTGCCTCTCAACAAATATATCCATGTGATAAAAAAATAGTGATACAATGAAATTGCATATTTGCTTAGCGACATGATACATACTTGCAATGAGCACGATGCCTGTGTTTACTATAAAAAGCAACAGCCCATGCTTGGTTAGGTTAGGCCCACTACAACATGCATGGGTGATTGGTGCTTTTTTTATTTCTGTGTCATGAGGTTTATTGACGTGCGTATAGGTGCAGTGGCACGCAGTATGGCTAGTACAAAAAGGGGGGGGGGGCAGATATATGTAGCTCACTGTACACGACACAGGGCAAAGGAAATCCGTGTTCAGCAACTATGTTAAATGCCATGTACGTAAATTTTACAATGCTACTCGTTCGAAGCGCGCACAGGTGCATATTGAAGAAAAGTTTCCAGGGTAGATAATTTAGTTCGTAATTTACACTAATTTTGCTCTAACCACGAGACATAATAATTTGAATATACTGCACGGAAAAACCTAGAGCGAATTAAATTGTGTCAGCTTCGTGTGTATACATATAGTCTTTCCTATGCATTAGGTTTTTTGCGTAATGCATTAACACTTGACAGCCTATCTTATGATGTGTACTCTGTTTACATTACAGTTCTTTATTAGTTTACTCGTTTATTTTGCGACTGATGAAATGCCGGCATATATATATTTTCAACATTTGACATAACCCTGTATGTTTTGCAGGGACAACCCAGGATGTGCATTTCTCAGCACCCAGTCAACTGCCAAAAGTGACTCAAACACAGGCCACCAGTAAGTGGACATCAGTTGCAATTTCACATTATGCAGTTGGCGGCTGCCTTGTACGGAGGCTTTTTTTTAATGAGATGGTGATGTCGTTATAATGTACATTTTGACCACAAAGGTGCGATCATGTCTCACAGAGGCATATATGGTTGCTATTCTCTGCGAGGGACGTGTTCTCGTGTTTGTGAAGCATTTGTGTTTGGCAGTATTGTCGCCCAATGAGTCGGATATAAATACTAACTCGCCACTGCCGGCAAGTAGTTGCGAGAAACGCATTATGACGCTGTAAAGTTATTTCATTAATTCGAAGGAAAGTTTTGCAGCAGGAAAAAAGGTTGCTATTCCAGGTAAACATGTCTTTTTCTCACAGGTTATTTAGCCAAACTGTGGATGCATGAAATTCGTGACTTATGAATAGATTTTAATTTATTCTTTAGTAATGCTTCTAAAAGAGACTAGAAATAGCATGTGACTACCTCTGCAATCAGCAGACCATACATTTACAGTCATAAGTGGCAGTTCCATGCAGTCTCGCATTTTATATAACCTTTCCTTTCAGCAACATTGGAACTGGTGGCTGCGTTTTCAGAAGGAGAAGTGTACTTGACACTGTATGTGTATGTGTGAATTCGGTTTTCTTTGTATGTGTCGGCTCACTGACAAACGGTGCAAAAATCTGTTGTACCATGAGCCTGACGACGCCTTCTGCTGGTAGAAATGCGACACTTCGTATTTTATAGTACTGCATGACATTTAAATCAAAGCTACCACATAAAATGATCAAGAAAACTAACCACTGTTATAGCTGTTTTCCTCAAAGAACGCTTGTCCTTTATGGGCTGTGTTAATCTGAGCTCTCCACCGATGTTTCAGTAGTATTATCCCTTAGTGAGTGAGAGATTGGGGGCAATTAATCGTGTTAGTGTTTAAGTGGTGTCCTAATTATGTGTATTTGTTCCAACAAAGTTGTCAAGATTACTTTATTGTGTAGTGTAAAGCTTATGAAACCATCAGCAACTACTGAGTTGCTAACACGCATATGGATTTGTCACTATACAGGTGGAACTCGGCTGTACCACTGCAGTGCTGCGGAAATTGCCTTCACCAGCGGCTTTGCAACAGCTGTTTCACAGCATGTCGGTATGTGTTAATTTATAATTATGTTGGGATGGGCTAGTATTATGGACCACTGCTACTCTGTATTGTGACAGATCCATATGATAAGGGATGTAATGGGCACAGCGAAAGCCTTTGAATTTTTTACTATGGTACATAAACAGGCTCTCCTTTTCGTCACTGGAGCAGGAGAGAAGGGCATGCAGGCACTCCTGAATGTACATATATTTCAAAACATGAGAGAGACATATATACACATACACACACACACAATTAATCTAAAGGCAGGGACGTTCCATCTTTCATCTTGAATTGAATTGTGCAGCGCAAAAATACAACACAGACCACAGAGAAGCACACATGTTAACAGGTTTGATACACACGTTAGTTCAACAGATTTGATACTTCAAATGTGCTATTTTACACAAGGGGGAAGGGAAAGGGGAGATAATCTGAAAAAAAAAAGTGGAGTGGAAAAAAAGGAATCGTGCCAAAAAGCATGAGAAGCATCGCGCAGCCAGGATCACCAGCAGGACATCTAAAAAGCACTCTGATAAAATTACATACAGGACAACCTTACGTATAGCTTGTTTCAATCAACTCAGATCACATGCAGCCATTACTGCAATCATGTTGTTTCCTTATGTCATATGGGGGAATGATGTGGGCCCAAAAAACTGTTAAGAGCTGAAGGATTATGTTCCATTCTAGCCTCATTGCCTGCTTTTTTATCATATTGTTATCAGCTGCTTATGTTAGGGACAAAAAGTAAGAGTACGAACTGTTTCCTGATTCGCCATTCCACACAACATGTCTTTGTGACTATATGTACATGCATATGATCCATAGTTGAAAAATATTCAGTACAGAAGAATCTCATTACAAAATGCACTTGGTTGTAAGAGACATCTGAAAATGGTTTGGTTGGTTTGCCGATGTTTGCCACGTTAACAATACTGTATACAAGAGACACCTTTGTTACTAAGGATGACTTTTTAAGTATTCACTACTTCGAAGGGACACAACCCAGACACATTCACTTTGTGCACCTTGTGTGCTCCGAAGGGCGTAAAGATCACGCAATCCTTACACAAGTCAATCCCGCATGTCTCTTTTAGCATGAACCAGAAAAGGAGGGCAACGAGGACAGTGCAGGGCAGAAAGTGTCGGCAGTTGAAGCTGACGAGCGTCTAAGAGCACCTCAAAGGTACTGCGAGCAACAAGGCTTGCAAAGTGAAACGTTTAAATTCCAGAAGTTGGGAAGGAAGCTAACACAATCTACAGTCACTAAAAAGCTGTGAATGTCTTCTTTAAAGGGCCCCTAAACCACCGAGGTTGAAATTTAGTTGCGGTGTTGCAGTTCTACACAATAAGGCAATGAACAGGTAGCCGCGAGAATTTTTCGAAACGGTGCAGTAATAGTGGAGCTACGTGTGTTTGATTATCGAAACGTAGTCCCCACTCATTTTACTCTTTCATCTGGTACACGCCATATGGACAGTATCGTCTTTTCCTTGCCTAGTACGCCTCCAAATGTTACGGGACAGGCCAACACCAACGAGCTCTGTTGCTGCCGCGCTGGCCCGTCGTCCTGCGAGGGGTGGCGCTAATACAACGGAACTGTATGGTGACTCGTGTTGAAGAGCCTCATAGGGAGACCCTTCTGTTGGCGTTTCTGTTCTTTGCCCCCATTGGCTGCCCACAATAGCATCGCGCGCAACGCGACGAGGAAGAAGGAGTGTGTGTATTTGCTTGCAGGCCTTGCCGGCAGTCGTACACTTTCGTTCGACCAATCGACAGCACCGGAAACTGGTGATATCATCAGAGACAGCCTGGTGACGTCAGGACAAACTGGGGGGTGCAGGATAGGTCCAGAGAGGCGCACGGGGTCATTTTCTTCATATTGTGGTGCTCCGGCAGTGCTACGCACTCTGGCATTTGGCTTCGTCGATCGTGACGGCATTCTGATTTCGATACGCGTGTTTACTTGAAATGTTCAAAAAATGTCGAGAAGTGGTTTAGGGGCCCTTTAAGCCACCCTGAGCATTTATTCCTTCAGATATATCAAAACATACTTTAGTGATGATGCATAATAAAGTGATCTAGTCTGGCTCCTCAGTGTCTCAAAATTTTTGGTTTAGAGAGACATGTTTCCCGTGCCTCTTGAATATCTTCTGATGAGGCTTTACTGTAATATACACAAACAATTGTGTAACTCCTCCTGCAAGTATTATTCATTAAGCCCGGTCACTTATGTGCAAAGCTTGTGGTTAAGTCTTGATGTCCGTACTTTTTAGAGCTATGTTTATTAATTCATGCTGTTCTTATTGGTTCTTCGATGCAGGAGACAATGCCTACGAAATTATTGGCCCTGATCATGAGAGCCCTCAAGGGGCAAACAACATCTCTGTTGCAGAAGTGAGCCCGATACCACTTGGAAGTTACCATGACAGATGACACGGCAGCAGTCGATACAGAGACTGCCATGTCTACTGCAGCTGCAACAGTGTACGAGGCAAGCAGCAGCGCGTCAGCATCAGCAGCAGTGTCAGAAGGAACCACACCAGGCCTGGTAGAGCAACATGTGTGCTATCACTGACTTTTTTTGTAGTGGATACAACTCATTTGCTCAACATACAAAAGCTTTTCACCACGACTGTGAGCCAGTGTTATTGTGGAGCAAGTACAAGACCAAGTTAGGTGTTATAACACAGTACAAGCATCACTTTAATATATGCAAATGCAAACATATTACAGTTGTTGCCTCCCCAGCCAGCCCACATAGTGACAACAATGTGGAACACATGGTGGGACACACCTCTCCCCCATTACAAGATAATAGAGACTGTCAGTGTTGTTGCTAGATTGACTGGTCTTTGTAGGCAACTAGAAGGACAACACAGGTGTCATAAATTTGTTGTTGATGTTGTTGTTGAAGAGGTAAAAAAGAAGTTTGATGGGAGCTGAAGTGCCAACTGATATTGAGCAAATCAAAAGCAACCACCTGAGAAAGCAACACTATCGAAATTTGGGTATCTATGTGCCGCCAACTCTGGTAAGAATGGCATAGGACAGAAGTGTGATGAAAATTACACAGACACTGCTGTTGCATCACTGGCCACAGTGAGCAGCGACTTGTAGGGCAAGAGAGTCAACTGAAACTAACATTATGATATAGTGTCATGATCCCATGTGATCACTTTTCAAGTTATTTTACAAGATACAGCTCAACCTCCAGAAACGAGACTGCAACTTGTCTGTAAAAAAGCTTTCACAAAAAATTATTCATAACACGATTAACATAGCAGTATCTTTTTTTTGTGTCGGTTCGAGGTTCCCGGCTGTCCATTAATGCAAAAATTGAGGAAAAAAAGAACATGTCGTACTTACACCTTTTTAACAAGTACGAGGGGGACAGAACTTTTCTAGTCATGCATCTTCATCATACTATCAAGTTTTTAAATGCCTTTTATAATTATTATTACCAGTTTATCTGAGTGCATTGTATGCATGTAGCAGGTGTAAAATCAGGTCAGTTGGATCAGATGCCTTATCTGCAAGCGAGCCCTATATTCAAGAAATTTGAATTAAAATAGTTACGTTAGAGACGCAGTCTTTCAGCACTTTATTGCCTGTGGTTTAAGCATTGCTCAATACTTTTGTGGGTGGCAATTTCAACCGGCACAGCACTGCGCTTTGCCACAGTCACATTTGTCTTCAAAGCGGTTTTTACCATTTGTGTTGATCTGTTTGTGTATGCATAGAGCAAGTTTTTAATTTATATTTTTCTGCATTCTTGTGCTTGCACTAAGCTTGTATAAGGCAGTTACAAAATGTGCGTCACTATAACGAACTGTTCTGTTGAGCTTACACTTGCAAATAATCGTGTTCAGATGGCCGCACTTCTATGCGGGTGCACCGCTAGCTTTGTGTATGTTCTCATGTTTGTATAAAGCTTATATAAGCTAGTTAGAAAATGTATGTCACTAAGCATTGTGATATTCTTTAAAGAACTGCTTGGTTGGTTTTACACTTGTGAATTAGTATTGAGGCGGTGGTATTCCCATGTATGCCCACTGCTAGCTTTCTGTGTCCTCACGTGTTTGTATTAAGTTTCTACAAGGGAGTTACAGCATGTACGTCACTAAGCGCTGTGATATTTTTTAAAGAACTGCTTTGTTGGTTTTACACCTGTGAGTAATAGTACTCGGGTGGCACTAGTCATGTGTAGGTACACAGGGACCATTTGTATACATTATGCTCATGTAAAGCAGTTACAAAGTGTATGTCACTAATTACTGTGATATTTGTTGAATTGCTGTAATGGTTTTACACATGTGAATAATAGTGGTCAGGACACAGTACTTGCGGTGTATAGTTGAATTTATACACTGCCAAGACATGGGCTGTATACGTACCAAAAGAAATGTATGTCATTATATTGTTGTGATTATTACTGTTTGGATTTTATTAAACTGTAATAAAATTGTTTCTTGTATCTATTGAGGTATGGCAATTTGTCATGCAACCAAACTGAGGACCTGAACTTGTGCATACAAATAAACAGCTAATTTAAGAGTATACTGCTCATATTCTGCTAAACCAGTTTAACAAATCTTGTACTACAATGCTGGAAAAATGACAGAGCTGACTCGGATGTACAGAAAAAGTTCTGCACTGGCTGAAGGACTGCCCCACACTGGAGTTCGTAATGTTGCGTTTATTGGAGTAGAACAGAAAGTGCACTTCTATTAAAAATGCGACAGTCGGTGCAAAAACATAAGGCAGACGAGCAGATGTGGCACATTTTTTTCAGGGCCCTCCTTGCCTACTACTGCATTTCTAGTCTTCCTGTGCTCTGCGTATAAGCCCCTGTTCAGCCAAGGTTTTTACTCCATGACAGTTGTTCTACTGGGTTCGTAGCAATATTGAAGAAAAAAATTCAATGGTTTTCAAGGACTTTCGAGGCCCCGACACAGTAACTTCAAGGACCTCGCGCAATGTGTGTAGTAGTTTGGACAGGCAATAACTTGTTCAAGAACACCGTTAACTTTAATGCAAACAAAACAAATCGCATTTCAGTGATTTCAAACATTTGAAAGACTGCTAATTTGCCTTTCACCGCCCACCACTAAACGCACACAAGGAAGCATTTCAAGAAAGCGCTCAAAGTTTTTCTGCAATAGCACAATTAACTACTTGGACCTGCAACATTTGCAGTTTTTGAATACTGTTTGGTTTGACAGTGTATGTGATGTCATCTGTTGCCTCAGCTTTTTTCACCATCAAATAAGCAATAGTCATTTCTAATTTCTTTTTATTGTGTCTGTCGCTCTCAATTTACTCTTCACGGCTTCTCTTCGAATGCCTCAACTGTTGAGCTTCCTGCTTCTGCTCCTCCAAGCACATTTGTCGCCGGTTCCATGTGCTTAAAACTGGTATCTGCAGCTCCTTTGTAATTTCAACTTTAAGGATGTCGCTTTCCTTCTATTACCTCCAGAGACAATTTTCTGTGACATGCGAAAGAGTGTCACAGAAGGGAAAAAAAGCGCTTGGCAATGTCTGCTAAGTCTAGCCAAGTGTACAAGTTTAAGGACTTTCCAATACTTTTAAAAATTCAAGGGTTTTCAATGCCTTGAAAAATGGCATTTTAGAAATAAAGGATTTTCACGGATCGCTACAAACCCTAGATTCTAGCACCTAAATAATTTTACAAGCTTATTTTGGCATGGAGTTAGGAAATTCATGCTTTCTAGCTAACGCTGCACTATCTCTGTACAGTGAAGCCACGAGAGCGCAACTATTTTGGAGTAAAGAAAAATACTGAAAGCTTTTAATACCACTCTTCTTTCTTTCTATGGAGCTTCGTAATGCCTAGTTAAGTTTACGAATGTGCCTGGTTTTGGCGGGCGTTTCTTCGACATTTTCTGGAAGAAGCAGATGTCTAGCCGCCGTATTCAGAAATGTATCTTAATACAAAGCTCATGCTTGACTTGATATAAACGACGCCTGGTGCGAACGTCCCCTAAGACGCTCACTGCCTTTCTTTTGGTGCGTTCACGACTTGCGTCGTTTAGATCAAGTCAAGCATGGGCTTCAAGTTATGATGCATTTCTGCATATGGGGGTAAGCGTGCACAATTCCGGGCAACGCACTGTGCCATTGACACTGAGAGAAAACGGGGAAAACAGAGTTAACCACTTATGCTCCTAAACTTTCGCTTACCTGTGGTGTGCGTGTATCGTGGAAGAAGAAACAGCGCAAACACAAGGACGAAAAAAAGCATCAACCACACCAGCGCTTCGTGGTGTGGCATGTTTTTGCGTCGTCCATGTGTTGCGCTGTTTCTTCTAAAATGCTCAACCAACTAGCCGGCAAGTCCATCCTGTGTATATATAAATTGAACACACGCATGAGTGTAGATGGTCTTCGAAGCTTTTAGAACGAGCACTGCCACAGGATACGAGCAGTGCACGCGTAACAAGTGGACACATTAGTCATTTAAACATGCGTGCCAATGCATTTGACGCGGCTATCGGCATAAGCAGTCTCCAAATGCTGGAATGCATGCGCTTCAATACGCTAACGATCCGCTGCTAATGCAGGACAACAGCTCACAGCGGACTGAACCAAACTCCAAACTAATGCACTTGAAAAGAACGCCTACACGGCAGCGTGAGGCACGTCGAAATGCCTGGTACTGGCGTCGCAGTTGCTCACCAGTATACGCGCGAATTAAATTCACATACGTGGATGGTTGGCGCAATACTTTGTATCCGCGTATTTTGGAGAACATGGACTGGAGAAGCACTCGATCATGAGCTGAACGGCACATTTGTTATTTTCCTGCGGTGACGACAAGCCGTGAATAGTTCTCACGTTGTCGTCTACGTTGTCTTCCTTCGTTAGTCAAAGCAAGGAATGGAAATGATGCAAACGCACACGTATTCCAGTACACAACAGCACAGCACACTGCAGAGAAACCCCATCCACCGCAGCCGATTCATCAAATACGTTTGGTATATATATAACCTCTAAAGGAACACGACTGGCGTAGCGGCGCTGTGGTGTAATGGTTATGATGTGTGTTTTGAATTGTACAAATGCGAGTGTACGCGGGTTCGAATTCACATGATGTATAGAGCATTGTGATTCTTGATAAGTATGTGATTCCCTGAACAATTGTATTCTAATTAGATTGTGTGACTCCTGATTGTGAAATTTGCGAAGATATTTGCAGATTAAGTGTTAATTCGCTTTTTTTTCTCCTCAGTGGCGTTCGTGACGCATACGCATAGGCCGCTTCAGAGCAGTCACGCCTCACGTAGGCAGCAAATAGCCAGGAAAAAATGACTTTAAAATCCTGCATAACTTTGCTCACGCCTATTCTGAAGGCCGCTTGGAATCGGGCCAGTGTCTCTGAGGAGCCGCCTACGGAACAGTATATCAGCGGCGCTAATTTGATCTGATTTCCTGCCTACATGCGTGACCAGGACTTGGCTAAGAGGGTATTGGGAAGAGTACTAGCACTCTGTTCTGAAGGAGTACAAGCACTCTGTTTGGGGGAGTAGAAGTACTCGGTCTGGCGGTGTACTATCAACCCTGCGGGGAGAGTATTAGCACTCTGCGGAAGAGTACTAGCACTCCCTGTGGGAAGAGTATTATCACTCTGCGGAAGAGTACTAGCAATCCCTTGCGGTGGAGTAACAAAACTCTGTCAGGAGGAGTTGACCTACTCTCTCTCAAAGAGGGTCGATCTACTCTCGAAAAGAGAGTGAAATATGGGACAAGCAGCTACTCCCTCAAAGAGAGTGCCCGGCACTCCCTTAGTTTTTAGAGTGTAGATACGACACATGCTCACCCGCATTCACATTTACATGCGCCCACACGCACAAAGATATATACGCACGCACACACTCACACAAACGCGCACGCACATAGATACGGCACATTGCTCACCCGCATTCACGTTTACGCGCGCCCACACATGCACACACACACGCACGCACGCACACATGCACAAAATGTATACGCAGCTCGTTCGCGCACACTCACACAAACCACACACACAGAAATACCACACATGCTCGCCCGCATTCACATTTACACGCGCCCACGCACGCACACACGCACAAAATGTACGCACGCACAAATGTATACGTACGCACACATGTTCACACTCACACACTCGCACACACACATTGATGCGACATACGCTCGCCGGCATTGACATTTACATGCTCCCAGCACGCTCGCATACACGCACAAAAATGTATACGCATAAACGTACTTTCGCACACACTCATACAAACGTACACACGCAAAGATAATACACATCCTCGCCACTTTGACATTTACACGCGCTCAGCATGCACACGCGCCCAAAAATGTACGCACGCGCGCACACGCACAAAATATATACACACCAGGGGCGCAACCAGGGGAGGGGGTCCTATAGGGCTTCAACCCTCCTCCCCCCCCCCCAATTTTTTCGTGCTATCCATGAACCGTCGACCAAAGCAACCCCCGCTGCCAGAAATCATTCTGGATTTTGTTTAGAAAGGGGGTGTTTTTCACTCTCAAAACGACATTTCACCGCGAACATTGCGAACTCGGGCTGAATTTTGCGGCAACGCCCATGCACTGAGAGTCATGTAACGCCAAGCTGCCCCATCATCATCATCAACCTGGTTACGCCCACTGCAGGAAAAAGGCCTCTCACATACTTCTCCAACAACTCCGGTCATGTACTAATTGTGGCCAAGTCGTCCCTGCAAACTTCTTAATCTCATCCGCCGACCTAACTTTCTTCCGCCCCCTGCTACGCTTCCGTTCCCTTGGAATCCCGTCCGTACCCTTAATGACCATGAGTTACCTTCCCTCCTCATTACATGTTCTGCCCATGCCCCCATTTCTTTTTTTTGATTTCAACTAAGATGTCATTAACTCGGGTTTGTTCCCTCACCCAATCTACTCTTTTCTTATCCCTTAACGTTACACCTATCAGTCTTCTTTCCATAGCTCCTTTCGTCGTCCTCAATTTGAGTAGAACCCTTTTCGTAAGGCTCCAGGTTTCTGCCCCGTACGTGAGTACTGGTAACACACAGCTATTATACACTTTTCTCTTGAGGGATAATGGCAACCTGCTGTTCATGATCTGAGAATGCCTGCCAAAGTCACCCCAGCCCATTCATATTCTTCTGATTATTTCAGTCTCACGATCCGGATCCGCGGTTACCAGTTGCCCTAAGTACATGTATTCCCTTACCACTTCCAGTGCCTCGCTACCTATCGTAAACTGCTGTTTTCTTCAGAGACTGTCAAACATTAATTTTCTGCAGAATAAATTTTAGACCCACCCTTCTGATTTGCCTCTCCAGGTCAGTGAGCATGCATTGCACTTGGTCCCCTGAGTTACTGAGTTTGGCAATATCATCAGCGAATCGCAAGTTACTAAGGTATTCTCCATTAACTTTTATCCCCAATTCCTCCCAATCCAGGTCTCTGAATACATCCTCTAAACCCGCTGTGAATAGCATTGGAGAGATCGTATCTCCCTGCCTGACGCCTTTCTTTATTGGGATTTTGCTGCTTTCTTTATGGAGGACTACGGTGGCTGTGGAGCCGCTATATATATCTTTCAGTATTTTTAGATACGGCTCGTCTACACCCTGGTTCCGTAATCCTTCCATGACTGCTGAGGTTTCGACAGAATCAAACGCTTTCTTGTAATCAATGAAAGCTATATATAAGGGTTGGTTATATTCCGCACATTTCTCTATCACCTGACTGATAGTGTGAATATGGTCTATTGTTGAGTAGCCTTTACGGAATCCTGCCTGGTCATTTGCTTGACAGAAGTCTAAGGTGTTCCTGATTCTATTTGCGATTACCTTAGTAAATATTTGTAGGCAACTAACAGTGAGCTGATCGGTCTATAATTTTTCAAGTCTTTGGCGTCCCCTTTCTCATGGATTAGGATTATGTTAGCATTCTTCCAAGATTCCGGTACGCTCGAGGTCATGAGGCATTGCGTATACAGGATGGACAGTTTCTCTAGAACAATCTGTCCACAATCCTTCAACAAATCTGCTTTTACCTGATTTTCCCTAGCTGGCTTACCCCTTTGCATATCTCCCAAGGCTTTCTTTACTTCTTCCGGCGTTACCTGCGGGATTTCGAATTCCTCTAGACTATTTTCTCTTCCATTATCATCGTGGGTGCAACTGGTACTGTATAAATCTCTATAGAACTCCTCAGCCACTTGAACTATCTCATTCATATTAGTAATGATATTGCCGGCTTTGTCTCTTAACGCATACATCTGATTCTTGCCAATTCCTAGTTTCATCTTCACTGCTTTTAGGCTTCCTCCGTTCCTGAGAGCATGTTCAATTCTATCCATATCATACTTCCTTATGTCAGCTGTCTTACGCTTGTTGATTAACTTCGAAAGTTCTGCCAGTTCTATTCTAGCTGTAGGGTTAGAGGCTTTCATATATTGGCGTTTCTTGATCAGATCTTTCGTCTCCTGCGATAGTTTACCGGTATCCTGCCTAACAGAGTTACCACCGACATCCATTGCGCCCTCCTTAATGATACCCATATGATTGTCGTTCATTGCTTGAACAGTAAGGTCCCTTTCCTTAGTTAAAGCCGAATACCGGTTCTGTAGCTTGATCCGGAATTAGTCTACTTTCCCTCTTACCGCTAACTCATTGATCGGCTTCTTATGCACCAGTTTCTTCCGTTTCCTCCTCAGGTCTAGGCTAATTCGAGTTCTTACCATCCTGTGGTCACTGCAGCGCACCTTGCCAAGCACGTCCACATCTTGTATGATGCCAGGGTTAGCGCAGAGTATGAAGTCTATTTCATTTCTAGTCTCGCCGTTCGGGCTCCTCCACGTCGACTTTCGGCTGTCCCGCTTGCGGAAGAAGGCATTCATTATCCGCATATTATTCTGTTCCGCAAGCTCTACTAATAATTCTCCCCTGCTATTCCTAGTGCCTATGCCATATTCCCCCACTGCCTTGTCTCCAGCCTTATTCTTGCCTACCTTGGCATTAAAGTCGCCCATTAGTATAGTGTATTTTGTTTTCACTCTACCCATCACCGATTCCACGTCTTCATAGAAGCTTCCGACTTCCTGGTCATCATGACTGGATGTAGGGGCGTAGACTTGTACAACCTTCATTTTGTACCTTTTATTAAGTTTCACAACAAGACCTGCCGCCCTCTCGTTAATGCTATAGAATTCCTGTATGTTACCAGCTATATTCTTATTAATCAGGAATCCGACTCCTAGTTCTCGTCTCCCCGCTAAGCCCCGGTAGCACAGGACGTGCCCGCTTTTTAGCACTGTATATGCGTCTTTTGTCCTCCTAACTTCACTGAGCCCTATTATATCCCATTTACTGCCCTTTAATTCCTCCAATAGCACTGCTAGACTCGTCTCACTAGATAACGTTCTAGCTTTAAACGTTGCCAGGTTCATATTCCAATGGCGGCCTGTCCGGCCGCCATTGGAATATGTGCCCCATCCGAGCACAAAATTTCAAGGGCGTTTTGAAGGTGAGCGGGCTCGTCGCAGAATCGCGCGGAGGCCGCGGAATCTACGGAGCGCATGGATTTTAATTTCGAAGCTTTATGGGCATAAAGTTCTCAGAAACGTTTCATGCGAAAGTTGCACTGACATTTCCAAAGTTGTGCTTCAGGTATTCTATTGCGGAAGTTCATGGGTTTAATGTTGTTATAAACATTTGGCGCCAAAGGTGCATTGAGTTTTCTAAAGTCATACATTGGAACATACCACGAGACAAGCCAAACCTACACACTATCAGACAAGTTGACAAAACACGCAGCGAGGTACGATGAGATGAAAAGTTGTGGGGGTTAATTAGTCCCGTCATGTCGCATAAAAATATCAAGATTTTTTTTTTTCACCTACGCCAAAGCATCCACGTCAAGGCACTAAAGCCAGCCAGGGTAACTACGTTCTCATTTATTTTTTTCACTTTGACTTTTAATCGTGAGGACACATTGAGCCCCTTATTTATTTAATTCTCGCTACCCTACCCGCGGGCTGCCAGAGCCAGCCAGAGCGCATGCGTTTTTCTTGTGTTGCCCTGACCACCGCGCGGCGCACTCCAGGTGCGCGTTTGGTTTTATCTGGCCGAATGAATTTTCGCCTGAAAGAGTTTTGGACGCCTTCTGGCGTCCAAAAATTTCTGGCCAGAATGGCGAGAAAAGAAGCAATGGTCGCTCACCGCCATCACTGTGAAGACTAGACGGATTGCAATGCGTTCGCTTGAGCGTTACGTCTCCAGAAAGTCTTGTCTCTCCGGTGTAGGATACCGAGCACTATTCGTATGGTTCTCGATGGACCAAGCTTCTCACGTTTACTTCGATATTCATTCGGTAGCCACATTAGGTCCCCAAAATAGGCATTGCATGGATTGTGGCCAATATACTCTCCTTTGCGTTTTTTTTTTCATTTCGGTGCCCCCGCCCACAAATGTAAAAAGAAAGATACATTGTTGCGGCGCAGCCAATTGTCGCATGGTGACAGTTTGTTACTTCTTTTGCGGAAAGTAAACGGCCAAGGCATGCTTCAGTTGCCGGATATTATTATTATATAATCGTGATAGCAATTATATGAACACTCCAGGCGCATTCCTGCTGTCCCCGTCGCCCTCATGTTTCTTATGAAGTCTAACGGCGATAACGTCGTGACCGCGCACCGCATGCTGTATGTGCGATTGAAAGAGTAAGGGGAGGTGGGGGCGAGGGGAGGGGCGAGCGAGCGTAAGGTGGTGAAAGCGTAAGAGGAGGTGTTGCGAGGTTTTGTGTATGCGTGCAGTTAACTTTCTTTCCAGTTACACTTTTTTGCCCTTTATCAAGCATTGGTATACTCCATTGTATCTTCGCATTTCTAATGAACGAGGCGAGTTAAATGAAAGTGAGCCTACCCTCTCCGCGCAATAATGGTTCGGTTCATTATCTGCGAGGCATGCGCGTAGCACACAGGCATCTCTCATTTACAAAAGTGACACGCAGGTGTGAGGATAAATGTTCTTTCATGATGTCATACACTGGGTTGAACATGGTTGCGTGACGTAATGGATGCTCTAGAAGTTGAGCAGCGTGGGGCCGTGAGGTTTTTGACAGCTGAAGGTGTTTCCCAAAAAGAAATTAGTCGCCGTATGGCTGCCGTGTTCGTTGAACATTTCATTGGCCACTGTGAAGCGTTGGAGTAAACCGTTCAAAGAAGGACGTGAAAGTTGCAAAGACGATCCAAGACCGGGCCAATGCCATCGTGCAATGACCCCCAACAAAATTGCAAAGGTTGATGAGCTGATGAGACGAGAACGGAGGATAAGCATTGATGAACTGGCAGAGCGTGTGCACACCAGTCGCGGTTCGGTTCACACTATAATTCATGAACATCTCGGTTATCGCCTCTTGTGTGCGCAATGGATGCCCAAGATTTTGAACCACCGCCTGAAGAAGATTCTGCGCTGCCTTGACTCATCGGATCCGGTATCACAATGAGGGTGACGACTTGTCTGCAATTGTGATCAGCGACGAACCATGGTGCCACTACTACGAGCCTGAAACACGACGGCAAATCTTACAGTGGAAACATTCGAATGCCCCATACCCAAAAGAAAGGAAAGGCGTTTATTTCCGCCGGAAATGTGTTGACTTTTTTTTCTCGATCGTCAGGGGCCATTACTGATAGAATTTGCTAAACCCGGAGAGACTATTAATCGTTTCCGACATTGTGAAATGCTTGATCGGCTGCGTGTCGCAATCAAGAACGAAGGACGTGGAAAATTGACGAATGGGGTCATCTTGTTCCACGAACTGGCTGTGGAGTTGGGCTGCTGAGCACGAGGTCACGGAATCGAATCCCGGCCACAGCGGCCGCATTTCGATGGGGACGAAATGCGAAAGCACCCGTGTACTTAGATTTAGGTGAACTTTAAAGAACCCCAGATGGTCGAAGTTTTCGGAGTCCTCCACTACGGCGGGTCTCAAAATCAGAGAATGGTTTTGGCACGTAAAACCCCATAATTTAATTTTTATTTGTTCCAGGACAATGCCCATCCCCACGTCGCTGATGTGGTTAATACAAAACTGGCAAAGTTCAAGTGGGAAACGCTGCAACATCCGCCATAGAGCTGAGACCTGTCGCCTTCCGACTTCCACATTTTGGGACAAATGAAAAAAAGAACAGCTCAAGGGAAACTTATTCGTGTCGGGTGATGACGTGACAGAGTCAGTTGCAGATTTTTTGAAGCAGCAACCCAAGGAGTTTTATGAGACGGAAATCACCCGACTGGTTTGTCAAAGGGACAAATGTCTAAATGCTCACGGAGACTACTTTTAAATAAAGTACCCGGTTTGTCATACATACGCAATGGCTCACTTTCATTTGACTCGCCCTCGTATATATTGCAGAACGGCTTTATATAGGTCTGTTGGGACAATAATTTAGGTGCAATTACTCACGATACACGACCGCTGACCGCTGCTGCTGCGTAATACATTGGAATAAATGACAGCGTCATTGAAGTTTTTCACAGGCTGTTGCATATGTACAAAAATGTAAACAAGGTTCTTGAATGACAAAGCTTCATTAACATATTTGTCCTCACCTTGTTCATTTCATGGCCTTTACATTTTTCATATCAGTGGCATACACTGCTTTGCTGGTTTAGAACTGATATATTTCTAAAGAAAGTGTGATGTTTTCTTCAGTTATGAAATAGACAAACACATGGAAGCATTGATATCAGTTATATTGGGCACGATTTCTGGCACATTCGAGTATATCTTTTTATGAAAAAGATGCATATATTACTTGTTTTGACAGTGCGTAGGGTTCAAGAATTCCTTTGCAGCATTTTTGGCAATGGGAATGCAGTTCTTATTCATGTACTTGATCCCGTGACAAATTCTTTAAGAGGAAGCTTTAGCTCGGGCCCAACACCGACGCGGCCTATTGAAATACTTGTAAAACGCAGAAATGCTTTTCTGAGATAAACCCCTGGATCGGTTTTAATGAAATTTGTTGCATTTGAGAGAGAAAGGTAAACTCTGGCATCTGTTGGAAGCGGAATTTCGACTTGAGCCCTGAATTTTGTTTAATATATATTGAAAAATGTTAAAGTGCGAAAAAAATAGAAGCGCGACGTTTACAAACTAGTAGCTCTGCATAAAGAACAGATATTGCAGTTCTTCAAACGGCATCTATCTTAAGAGTCAAAGCGGTCAAATTTGATATGTCAATTTGTATCTTACGTGAGTTGGTTACGTGGTGTACAAGGGTTCTACAAAAGCCGTATTTCGATAATACTAAATTGTTTGAAATTCATTTGTAACATATCAATTTTGTCCACTGTATATTGACTATTAGATACGATTCACAGAATTGTGATATTATTTTTCATTGTTGAGTTACAGAGCTTTAAACGTGATAGTTTCGTCTTCTGAAAATTTGCGATTTCTACCAATTTTTAATTAAGAATTGCCAACCTAAATGAAGAATTCGAAACCAGAAGTCAGTATAATTTACGTTTTTCTTTTAAATCCACCAAAACCCGTCAAATTTGGTGCAGTGTTTGCCGAGAAAAACGAATTCACGTTCTACATGTATTTAGATAGGCGTACCCGAGCTAAAGCTTCCTCTTAAGGAGGAGGCCAAGCCGCAACGTGAGCCCCCCCCCCCCCGAACAAAATTTATGGCTACGCCACTGGCACGCACACACGTTCGCACACACTCACACAAACGCACACACACAGAGATACCACACATACTCGCCCGTATTCACATTAACACGCACCCACGCACGCACGAGCGCTCAAAAATGTACGCGCGCACAAGAATGTATACGCACACACACGTGTATACACACACACGCACACACATTCATGAGACACATGCTAGCCCGCCTTCACATTTACATGCGCCAAGCATGCACACACACTCGCACAGAAATGTACACACATGAAGGCACGTTCGCACACCCTCACACAAACGCACACACGCACAGATACTACACATCCTTTGCCCGCTTTCATATTTACACACGCCCGCATTCACACACGTCCAAAAATGTACGCACGCGCGCACAAAAATGTATACGCACGCACGCACGTTCGCACACAAACATAGATACGACACATGCTGCCTCGCATTCACATTTAGACGCGCCCACGCATACACACACGCCCACAAATGTACGCACGGACGCACACAGGACTGCATGCACACACAAACACGCGTATGCTATCACACGCATACACACACTTGTGTGCAAGCATATTCAAATACTGAGACACAAACACGCGCACACGCAAATACAAGTACACACCCACGCATGCTCAATGTGTGCCACACCCATATAGTCACCTTCTCCTTCCCTGTTGTCTCACAAAACATGCACGTGCATACAGACTGAATGACACTCGCTCTGCAATTACCGTTCGAAACTCCAGCTGTGATAAATCACTCTGCGGTTTAAATTTCGCGCTTCTTCAAGTCAATGCGCTCTCTGCTGGATGGGTGCCAGACCATATGCTCCTGTTGTGTGACATACCTACCCATCGCCGACCTAAACACTGCTTTAACGCAGCATCAATGTTGCGACTAACTGTCATAAATGCATACGTTATTGCAAACGACTAACCTTTTGGCGTAGACACTTCATACTTTTTTGATACCCGGCTGTTATGTAGAAACAAAATTTTTAATATTTGACCCTATCAGTTACGCATGTGCATTGCCGTGAAGTTCCACCAGATGTTGAAGGTGCAATGTCCAGCATTGCTGAGTATGTCCATGCTACAAGGCACGATATTATTTTTTAACGTAACACAAAGATATGCGCATGCTTGTTGTTATGTTGTCCAAGGAATAAAATCTGATAATAAAAGCGTTGAGTTAACAAATAAGCAACCCAGCCCTATGATTTAGGAAGTAAAACTAGAAAATGTAATAATTGAAGAGCCCTCCTGAAAAATAGAACTCAAGCAAAATTTTAAGTTTGTTTTTCGGCCTTGCGGTGGAAGACTGACGAAGTCAGTCCTACGTGGTGCCGCGAGCGTGACACAAAACATTAGGTGCGAGCGATTAAGCGACTCGGACACGGCTTCCCGCGTTCCCACAAGTGATACGCTCGGGTTTTTATAGATACCACGTGAACTTGCATGACTGCTTAAAAAATCTCTTTTGGGAAGAATGTTACGCAATGTGTAGAGATCGAGATAGACATCAATCGAAAGCTGTCTCCTGACTACATACGCTGCAGGCACGTTTACGATAGACGCCATAGTTTTATCGCAGCTATCATTCTTGTATCGAAAATTGGGTACAAATTTTATTATTTTCAATAGGCTTCCATCGATGAATCTTTAACCACTCTGGGAACAAAACTCTTGCTTTTCAGGGAGTGGTCACTGCATTTGGCTCGTGTGTATTTCCTTACAAAACATGTCTGTCACCTGCCTTTTTCAATAATCGAACTGCAGCTTTTCTTATTCGCGAAAAACCCGCTCGTTTCATTGAAAACGCCCTAGCTTCGTGCCGGGGCCGCTTGGGGCGCTAGTTGGTACGTGTCCAGAAAAGGTGGATATTTTATTTTTATTTAGTGATACTGCAATACCAGGAAGGGATTTTCGCAGGGTGGGCGTACAGATACAAGCACTGGTCAAATATTTACAAATGAAGCCAGGAAAAAAGCCGCAAATTATTAGCGAACAAACAAAAATGATCAGCGTTTGAGAGAACAAAGTTCAATGATGACAGTGTAACATAGGAGTAGACATAGTAGCACTGTAAGGTTTATGGCATATCTTGATTATTCAGGAGCAATACTGTATATTACTGAATATTACTGTATTACTCAATATAAAATATTGAGTAATACAGTAATACAAAATGATGGGGCATAAAGTTGAAAACAATAAGAAATTAGTAACTATATGGGCAGCAGGGAATGAATACAACAGAAAATGGATGTTAATGAACACTGAGGCTTCTGGTGAATGACGTCAGAGAATGGAGTAGTACTTGATCGTTAGCAAGCCGATTCCATTCCGTTACTGTTCTTGGAAAAAAATGAATATTTTAAGCAGTTATTACGCGGACGAAAAGAGGTGATTGGGAGATTATGACGTTCTCTTGTAGTGTAACCTGAAGAGAAGGATATTAGTCCGTCAATATTAATCTTAATATGACCTTTGTTTAATTGGTATAAGAACTTAAGTCGGAAAACGCGATTTCTTTCGGATACAGATACCAAACCAGCCCTATTTAACAGACCAGTTACTGATGTGCGTCCATAGTTATTGTAAATAAAACGAACTGCTTTCTTCTGTACATGTTCAATTTTATTATTGTTCGTTTTAGTAAATGGATCTCACATTATCACCGCATAATCTAACATTGGAAGGACAACCGATTTGTAAGCTAGGAGTCGGAATCTGGGTGTGGAGAGCTTTAGCGCTCGCCTGTGAAAAGTTTGACTATTGAGAAGAGTACTCGCATTCTGTTCTCAAGGAGAACAATTTCTCTGTTAGTAGGAATGCAAGAATTCTTTTTGGGGGAGTAAAGACACTTGGTTTGGGGGAGTACAAATACTTTGGGGGAGTACTATTATCCTTGTGCGGAGAGAGTATTAGCACTCTCCTAAGAGTACTAGCACTCACTTGCGGTGGAGTTACAAAATTCTGTCGGGGAGAGTTGCTCTGCTCTCTCTCAAAGGGGTCAATTTACTCTGGAAAAGGGAGTTAAATATGGAACAATCACATACTCGCTCAAAGAGAGTTGCGGGCACTCTCATTGTTTTTAGAGTGTAGGTAATGAATATTTTGATTTCTGCTTGAAATGTCCAAAGCAACCAGTGCACCACAGCATGACATCACATCGAAAGCGCATATTTACCTGTTTATTTTGTATCAACAGGCAAAATGACATGACTGTGCAAAGGCTACTGCTCAGAAAATAAACAGAAGAAATATTTTTCTTCAGATGAACGTCCAGTATAACATCATAAAAATTAAAGTTCACATAAAACAAAAAATTAACTTTGAGCGCGTAGAAGGATGTTTAGTGATATGTATATGCAAGTTTATGCATGTTTATGCACATTGTAAGCACAGTGCACGCATGTGTAGCCGTGTAGGTATATGCAAAAACAGATTATCCGCATTGTTTAAGGGAATTTGAAAGGATCATTTGGGAAGAGAGAGAAATAAAGACAAGCCAGAAATAGTAGCTGACTAGGCGAAGAACTATATAGTTTCACTAAAACGAGGGGCACAGTGAAGCTGCCCTAAGAAAATTAAAGCACAAATTTATGTTAGTCAAGCACTATCCGCTAGAGCAGTCGGCACGATGGGGAAGTGTTTCTAAGCAGTTACATCAAGCGCAACGAGGGTTGCAAAACACTTTATGTACTTCTCAGGACGGACATCTGGAATGTATATTTCATTTTAACTCTACATTCTAAAGCACCCGAAATCACCAGGCTTTACTAGGGGCCCCTTCTTACCGATTTCGATTGTTTTTTTCTGTAGTCGGCGCATAGTGCCACTGTTTCACTCAGCGAAAGTTGCTTTGCGCCTCTTCGCTTCTTTCACAAATAATTAAGTGTCACTTCACCCCCCTCCCCTCTTACACTGCCTAGCTGCGCCCCCCTGAGCGTAGCAGCCGGGGTTGTCCGCCCACACCTACCCCCCCCCTCCGCTAGTGACGTCACTGCTTGCCGGTGCTCGTAGTGAATGAGGTCAGTTGTAAGTATAGCCGCACAGTGTCAGTGGATTTCGCATTATGGATTGCCCCTCTGACATCTCTGTCTCTGGCTTTGGCAACAGCCAAGCGAGCGTGCCGCTGACGATCGCCTACCTGGAGAGTTCCGAGCTGCTGGACATTCGGCTGGTGCGCCTCCTAGTGCCAGTCTTCGCCTGTATGCGCAAGGACGCCAGCGGGGCCGTGCGGTTGTCGCTCACCCTCAGCGTGGCGCAGGCGCAAAACGCACAGCTCACCGTCGCCCAGTCAATCTTTCTCGTGTGAGTATAGGTACCGCCTCCAATGGGGCGCGGCCTGGTCGCTGTTAGGCCAGCTCACGTACACCTCACTTGTCTCCACGAATTCGCATCAAAGAAGGTCGATTTCTGTTGTCGACGTGCTTGCGTGTGTAACTACGACTAAATTCTCAACCATTTGTTGCCAATTCACGCCTGCCATGATTTACCCACGCGTCTTCGCGAACCGTCTTTACAGTAACTTTCGTGCCGACGGCATTCAATATAAATGTACAGTGTTAAGAACGTGGAGCCGCTGTTAAGAACGGCCCAGCTGAGGTGCAAGTTTTGCCAGCCGGTTGCGACAGCGGCGTCAACTTTCTTGGAACGCCACCGTTACGCTCTAGTCTCGTCGCCGTTGTGACTGAATGTGATCGGCGGACCAACTATTGTTACCGAGCCCGCCACCACCGCCCTGTTCTGCCGCGAGCGGGGGAGTGCTCGCGTGAACTTAGTTCGAGACCCCTTCCCACGCGCCGTCCAAGACGCAAGACAATGGGCACCCGGCCGCGCTGCGGGGGTCAGCTCGGGGTATAAAAGGCACCTTTCCTGACACAATCCCCGGGTTCTACGAAGTCCGCCTGACGTCGGCTCCGGACTGTGAACCTGTGCGGAAGTGTGTGTGTGTGTGTTTGTAAGCCGTCCGGCAGAGAGGCGGCTTGTTTACGATGAGTGGACGAACGTTTTCATCACCTTGGGATCGAGGGGCGACCGAGTGTTTACAAACCGTTTGTGCGGCTGCTCAGCACTTTCTCAAGCAGTCATGTTAGACTGCTGCACTTTGTCTCGCAGTCATGCTAGACTGATGGACTGCATGTAGATACTGTAAATAAACCCATATTCCTCGTTCTCGCTGAGAAGCAGTCCTTCCCTTCATCAAAGTCCTCAGCGTGGATAAGTTGGACGACGGCATGGGCCAGCTACCTTCTAATTCATGCCCGACTCCAATCTTGACAACTGATTACGAGCGATGGGATTGAGCCCCCAATCCTGACAACAGTCAGTTACCACTTAGATTAATAACAACACTGCTACATCGTCTAAATACATGATGTATATTCCGGAAAGTGTTCATATTTCGAACAAGTGTTGGATATTCCTCGCATTCCTACCTATCTGTCCTTCATGAGTATTTTCCTGTAATACATTCCTGCACACTCAACTCTACCACAGTGCCAACGTGGTAATTCGGCTTCATTCACCGTTAAACCGTGATTTTCTTATATGAATATTATTATTGATGGTAAATGTTCATCTATTCATTTCCTCGGCAAACTCTGCGCCAAATTTACAAAACATATTTTTGGCATTATCTTATTGATGGCTTCTGGTTCACGAGCTGTTTCCCTTATGGGCGGCAAGAAAGGAAACTGTCCTGATGACGCAAATTCTGTACCATTATCTGTGCTGCGTTTTATTTCATTTCAAAGCTCTTCTATAAAATTATTGAAATGACCTGTCCGGTGAAAAACAAAAACATCCAGACCGAACAGCAAACAAGAAGGTTTTAGTATTATTTTTTTAACTATATCTGTACGAGACTACGCGTTGTTTTCTGGAGGGCCTAGGCCACAGAAACGGTGATGAAATGTAGCGCCAGCATCTTCGAAACGCTGGTCGCGATAGATTATTGAACATGTCAGCTAGATAACTCTCCTCGAAATTTGTCATTGGGTTAGTTGTAATTTTCTGGCCAAATGTATTTTTGTTTCTCTGCCCCATGCATCCCTCAAAATCAGTCAAGCCTCCCTTTGTTTCTCTTGACTGAAAAACGGTTTGGAAATAAGGTTTTCTTGCTAATCGCTGTTTAGCTGTAATTTTATGATGCACCATTCTATATTATTGTTTTAAGGTCATGTTCTTTGAATGTTTATTGAGCTTTTTCCGAAAGCTGTTACGTCTACTGCTTAGTTACATTATTTCCTTATCGAACAATTTTCTCTGGCTATTCCTTTGCTTGAACAGCTTCTGTATTGTTGTCTTTGAATTTATTTGATGGAAGTGATTAACTAATCTGTCGTACATCTTTACGGAACCGTAAGGTATCAGTCTACTCCAGCCATTGCCATTGGCTAACTCATCAACAAGGGCACTTTTTCTTTGATTCATAAACAAGGCCTTCTTCATATCCCCTCTTCCTTGCGTGTCGCCTTTCTTAGAAGGTTATGGCTACGAAATACTGGCCTGTCACGTTTTGACATATCACATCGCAGCTGTCACAATATGAATTATACGTGACTGAAAAAAATTTACCTCTATTTCCCTCGGTTGTACTCTCGAATTAGGTTTTTCACCCATAGCCCGCAATACAATGTAGATAGGCAATAAAAGTCAGATAGGCACTACAATCCCTGCAGAAACAGGGATTGTAGACACGTCAAGCTGTTGAAGGACAGCTTTTTATCTACAGTCCCTCCATCTGTATATGTAAGACGGCAAATAAACAATTTCATTTCATTTTAAGTCGGTTTGCTCGAAGCCAAATCACCTATGTTAAAGTCAACAACTACGACGATATTTTTATTTTACACATTCCTGAGCAGGTTATCCAGTTCTTGTAAAACTCATTTATGCTGTCTCCAAAGAGTCTGTATATCGCACATATAAAGCAGCTTTCTGACTTAGTATCCACTGTTAGCACCAACTCAATGCGTTGTGTATTCCGCAATCTCCGACACGTGGTTCTCATGGACAAGCACCCATACGATGCTACCAGTAGAAAGATCACAACCAGGCTTGAATAAATATGGCTCAGAGCGATGTAGAACAATGAAAAATCAACTTTAATTTTCTAGCAAATAAAAAGTGGACGCTAATTCATGTCTAAAAGCTTCGACAATAGCCAGATGGGGCCCACAATACTTCACATGTCAAGGCCAGCATAGTACATAGTGAGACATACTTGTTGGTGTAATAGTGTGCAATGATTGTGAAACACGAATAAACTATGGCTACAGCAACAATAAAAAAATCTAGCGTAGTGCACCAACTAATTGCAATACATAACAGAAGAAAGCATGTGATCCTGGATATTAAAATTGAAATTGAAAAGAAGTGAAATGAGGTTTGAACTTGCAGTGGCGCGTGTAATGATGACTAAAATTCGTATGCGATGTCAGTGGTACACAATTAAAAAAAAAACAAGAAAACATTTTTAACCTCTTCTGGCCCGCTGTCGCGATTTTAACATACCGAATCTCAGCTCATAAATCCAGGTGGGGCGGTAAAGCGAAAGCACTGCTGATTATTATATCATATGTTTTCATCCAGCAAAAAATGCCTCAGTGAGTCAGTACCTCTGACGGAGACTAGAACGCTTTGCGTATAATGCTTCCCACGAGGGTGAGTACACTTAAGAAACTCATGTGGCAGAGTCCTTTCTGTGCGTAAATTGAAGTCGCCATCGCTGCAATACATTGTTTTACATTCTTCATTAAGAAGTGAGATGGATCACTTGGCAAGTCTGATCTTTTTCAGTGCGAGAACAGCTCATATAAACACATGATATTGTGCTAGATGCCTGTGCAAGCTTTCTTTAAAGGAGTCTGCAGATCTCACTCGGGGTACCAATTGTGTGAGAATAATTTTAGATGTTCTTGACTCGGGAATAAAAGCATTTCGAACTTCAATAAGAATGTTTTTTTTTTTTCAGGTAAACGAAACTCAGGCTATAAGAGTCACCGAACAAAATATGACCGAAGTTGCTTCCGACTGTACCTCCTAACGTCTGCGTATTTATTCAGACTGTTTGGTAGAGTGTAAGCTACTGTATGATGTTGATAACAAAATGTGCCGAAATGTCGAATAACCCATTTCTCAGGATTTCCTATGTTTACGATTACTCTACCGTGATCTAAACATGCACTGATGTCTATTACAAGCCTGTGTGAAAATTCAATCGCATATAGTGAACGATATGTCAATATTTTCGAATGAAATATTGTTAAATTATTTAAACTCATCTCTCGTGATGGACAATGCTTCCCTAATTGTGACATGGCAGATAATCCAATCCTTAAGGTAGCTTTAGTAGTTTTGCACAAGAATAATGTGCAATATTTTACGTTGGAATGAAATAATACCTAATATATCTGTACTTTAGCGAAAAACAGCAGCATGTTGAAACAACGGGGGACCAGCCACAGAACGTAGCTTTCTTGACAAATAGTTAACTGCGTCCCATTTTAACGTAGATTTCATTTCATTTTATGTATTGAAGCCTTAAAGGCCCGAAGGCACTACATAAGGCGGGGGCAAACAAAGTGTGAGGAACTCATCACGCAAAGGAGGGAAAATAGGAAGAAAAGATAGTTGAAGAATAGAAAAGGAAACAACGCACAGCAGGGAACCGAGCAAGCGGTACTATCATCAAAATCAAGGTAAAAAATGACTATAAAATACAACAAAATACATGCTAGATAAATACTACTAAATACATACTATGCATGAGAACGAATCACTATCAATTAATTACTTAAAGGGGGTCAAGTAGCAAATGCAACTTTAACAGACCATTCTAGGTGCAGTGGATTGTTAGTTTCTCACAGAAAGTCGTGTGGTCAGCGGAAGAGACAATACAGTCGGGCAGAGTGTTCCGCAGCGCTACTGGGGCGCTATAACGTAAAGCTATTCCAAACTTTTCTATTCCAATTCTGCTATCAGCCCTCCACGATTGGCCAAAACTTTTTTCGACCACCCCCACTTCACCTGTCTGTCACGCGACGTCACGAAAACCGCGATACCTCCCCATCTGATATGATATGTACACACTGATTATGCATGATTTGACAGAAAAAAAGAAAAACAGTTATTTCTGATTCGACCCCTTTTCGCCATTAGCCCTCGGCTATTGGTAAAAAGTTTTCGGGCTGCACCCACTTCACCTGCCTGTCACGCGACGTCACAAAACCACAAGGACTCTCCGCGTCAAAGTGACGTGTACGCGATAAAGATGCATTAATATGCCGAACAAAACTGAATTTTCTTCGGAATAGCCGCAGGCTGCCCCGTTCCGAAAGGAATCGAAGATGGCTGCCGCCGATCGCTCAGACGCTGGCTACTTGCACCTGCCGGAGAGCATGGGTGTATTTAAGTATAATAAAGCTTCTTGCGTGGCCGTGTAACGTTTTCGAGCACTTTCAGCACGTTTACCCCCTTATTCTGCCAACTCTTCTTTGCTGAGGGTCCGTTTTAGCGTCATTCTTGAGCTTCCATTGCATGCCGGCGAGATTTTCGACCAGCCACCGTAAGCTAAGTAGGGGAAGGCCGACCAATCGCAGACTCCGGCACCACCCTCTTCATCCGGTTATCGACTTTCAGTGCAGTGGCTCGGCACCATCCAATCCCTCTCCACTTGAGCGTTCTCGTCGCCTCTTGTCAGGCAATTAGATACGACAAGCCGCTCAGTGTAGGCAATGTTATTCGTTTTTCAAGCAAACAAAAGTGACCTCCTATGAACGAGGAGAGCGTTTGATTGGTCTGTTCAGACAACCCTGCGGGTGACCGCCCGGTGCTTGCGTTGGTGGTTACGCAAATTTGACGTCAGGAGATTGGAATAGAAACATATTGGAATAGTTTTACGTTATATGGCCCCTGCATTTGGAAAAAAAGGAATCCTTCATCGAAGACGTACGGCACGGAATGTGCGCGATTGGACAGCTGTGGATGAGGCGGGGAGAGATTCTAGGCGGAGGTTGTAGTCGAGGGTGTCTGGCTATTGGGTGATAGTAGAAAGAGTGAAGCATGCAGAGACGCGAGATGATACGACGTGATTGGAGACTGGGAAGATCGAGTGTGCATTTTAGTTCAGTTATGCTGGTTTTACTTGAGTAGTTTGACAAGATAAAGCGTGCAGCACGATTCTGAATGGCTTCTAATTCGTAGGTGAGATATGCTTGCGAGGGGTGCCAGATAGATGATGCGTACTCCAGTTTCGGCCGAACGTATGTCTCATATACAAGTTTTTTTACAGCGGACGATGCAGATTTCAGATTGCGACGCAAGAAACTAAGTGTGCGCGAGGCGTTTGCGCATATTCTTTTAATGTGAGTAACCCATGATAATGACGATGTCAAGTGAACACCTAGATACTTATAGCAGTCTGTTCGTGGTATTGTAGTTGAGCTTATATGGTACGCTTAGTTTGTAATGCTGCGCTTACGCGAAAAGGACATACATTGGCACTTATTAAGGTTAAGATGAATGAACCACCTTTCACATCATGAAACGATAGTGTCTGTCTTTTTGTAGGTCAATGGAATCACCAGGGCTATGGATGGCGTTGTAGATGACGCAGTCATCAGCAACAAGTCGAAGTCTGCTTTTTGTGTTACATGGCAGGTCTTTGATATAGGTTAAAAATAACAGGTGGGATAAGCCTGCTCCTTGGGGGACACCGGATGTAACATCAGAAAGGTGTGAGTCGTGAGAGTTAGTGGATGTGTATTGTACGCGTCCTTTTAAGAAATGTTCGATCCAAGTAATCAGTGATGGGGGGATTCCAAGAGTAGATAATGTGGCAAGTAGATGATTGTGGGGGACGCGGTCGAAGGCCTCCGAAAAGTCTAAGAAGGTGGCGTCAATTTGTAGGTGATCATCCATGTGTTGTAAGATTTAATCGGTGAATTCAGAGAGCTGAGTTTCGCAGGATAATAATTTTCTAAAACCATGCTGGTATGAATAGAAGACAGATGAAATGTAGACTCTCAGAATTTTGTAATTTTTAGACAATCTTTATTTCTCCACCCTTCAACACTATAGCATTTTTCAATGTTGCCATTATTCCCCTTGCGTGAAAAAGCCTCACCTTGGTCTTCGCTGCATTAACATAATTTGATTCACCTTGGGCCACACAAATAGCCTCGTTAAGAGCTTTATACAGTGGGATCATAATTAGTGTTAAATTAGATCCGGCCATAAGAAAGTACTCTCAACATATATACCGAATTTCACGTTAATAAGTGTGTGGTAACATTAGTGTAACCACCAAACAAACGTGGTCTCGGAACACTTTCTTGTGGCACACTTAGGTTATTGTGTAGGTGAGATGATATTTGACCATTTATACATGTGTACTGTAATCATTTATTGGGATCAGATTAAAACAAGGTCAACTACCGCGCATTCTATAGGACTATTACTTTTTTCCAAAATAATGTTACACACTCAAGGCCGTGAAATTTCTGGCTAAATTCACAAATAGCACCAGTAGTTTCCATGATGTAGTCCTGTGGAGATAAAGTGTGCATTCGTTCAAACAATGAATTTATGAGAAAGTTCTTCCCGTTATTAAATGTAAGTTTTTCAAATCTCTTAGAAGAAGCAGGCATACCAATATTGACCTGGAGTTCCTGGGTAATTCATGACTGCAACCCTTAAAAATTACTTATAACCTAGCTCATTTAACCCGTTCCGGAAAGCTTCCCAATCACCGTGATAAGTTAAATATCTTTGTTAGTAAACTGGAAAGAGAAAACTGTAGTTATTGATCACTATTCGTACATTACGAGGTGAAGTGCTTTACTTGTCTTAAAGGTACTGTGCACTTCATATTCATCAGTAGGTTGCATAAAAGTGCTTTATTGATCAATATTATTGCGATAGCAAATACATGGACACTCCAGCCCCATTTATGCCGTCGCAGTCGGCGTCGCCGTGAGGTTCCGTATAAAGTCTAAGGCCGATAAATTTGTTGCCGTGCGCCGTGTGCTGTATATCCGAGTGAAACGTGCGAGAGTGAGCTGGCGATCGCGGCTCAATCTCTCACACGCAATGGAGGAAAGGAGGGAGAAAGCGCGCCGTCTTCCATCGCGAGCAAGGTTTCAGGGGGAGAGCTGGAAGGGGGCGCGTTCAAATCCAGCTGGCCCGGGCAGCTGTGCACGTACGGCAGGGCCTATTTATCTTGAAGGTTATCTGCGACTGGTCGAGAGACCGAGCAGGCCTGTGTTTTCGCGCCTTAAGGTCCAACCACTGGCACGCGTCGGCAAGCTTAGTCACGCGCCGACAAGCGAACGCTTTGCTTCGCGTTGGTCGGAGCAAGCGGGCACGCAACCACTGGACACAAGCTCTGACACGCGCCAAAGCTCGCTCCCCGGCCATAGAGAACGAAATTCAACAAGAGCGAACACTCCCATAGAGCGCAGCGGCCGAATAAAACCCCTCAATTTTTCAAAAGTAGCGACATTCTTAGATCTTTCCGCCACCCCGCTCACCCCGGCGCTTCCTCCTCCACGCCTTCTGTCGCCCCAGCCTCCTCCGCTCCCCTATTGGCCAATCGGTGTCACGTGGAAGCAGGTGCCGCGCTTTTGTATATTTTTTGTTTCTAGCGCGCTCCGACCTCCATTGCTGGGCCTGCGCGACGAAAGTACGGCAGGCGAACTGACGGAGCGCGTTAGCGTAATAGAATGTGTTAGGGCTAAGAACTTAATATCGATGCCGTGCTGCCACGCCTTCGGTTGCCGCAACAGACACAGCGAGGGCAAAAATTGGAGGACGCTTAAGCTTCGCCTTCAAGTGTGGAACGCGACAGCGTTCCCGTCGACCCGCCAAGAGGTGTAAGACAATGGACTACGGCGCAGCGACTACGCGCCCCGCATCGGACGCGGTGAGCGTCGAGCAACGCAGCGTTCGGCGCGACAACTAAATGTGCGCCTGAGCAAGCGACGCACGCCCGAGCCTTAGAAACAGCTCGTTTCTAAGGCAACACCGCGTTCACTAGAGGCGCTTTTGTACCGCTTTGAAGCATGGAACTCGTGGCTCAGTAAACGTGGCAGTGCTTTTAGCTGGGAACTGTGGAAGACAAATAGCAAGCTGATTAAAGACGATGCTTTCAACCTTGCGGTAGTTGAAGAAATCGGCAAAATAAAGCCGAATAATGAACTGAAAACATGGCAACAGTGGAAGCTTTGTAAGGAACAACTTAAAATAAAAGCAATAGAGCGGTCTTGTTCTATGGCGTACGAGGAGAAACTAACTGAACGTAATCGAAGGTCTATGCTTGCAAAACTGCTCGAGAAAGAATGCGAAGCGCCTGGTAAATGGATCGATGACATTAGGAAAACGAAACAAAAAGTTGAAGTGATAGAAGAGGACCGCTATCGTGGTGCACTGGTCCGGGCGAGAGCGGAACATGTAGCTGCTGGGGAGACGCCGTCTAAACGAGCGCTCGGAACTGAAAAAGTCCACGCTCGTCGAAATCACATAGACAACATAGAATGGGGAGGCGTCTTATCGGATGATAACGAACATATTAAGCGTGCATTTCTTCAGTACTATCAGGCGTTGTTCGCTTTACATGTTGCCGACACGAACATGTTTAAGGATAAGTTCCTTGGGGCACTGCCGCGACTCAACGATGAGCAGAAGGATAGGTTAGAGCTGGCAATAACCGAATCAGAGGCAGAAATGGCGATAGACAATTTAAATCCTGGTAAATCGCCAGGACCGGACGGGTTAAGCGCGGCGTTTTACGAAGCTTTTAAGCGTGGAATCTCAACCGCACACGTCATGGTACAAAGGTGGCGCTGGCAGCATGGATGCCCAAGGCTATAAGAGCAGCTCCGTGGGATCACTACTTCAGTGGGTCCGGTGGCGGCATGGCGAACGCCCGTTTCAAGCACGTCTGTTTCATCTTGCAGGTAACATACAATTGTAAATGTTACAGAAGTGATAATCGTTGTTTGCTGCTGCTGCCGGACCCTCTGAATTGTACTGCCGTTTTGAAAGAATTGGTGCATTGCCTAAAAATGTCATTGCTGTTACTTTGCGGTGACGTTGAGACCAATCCTGGACCAAATGTGGACGAAATGCTGTCGCAACTGCTGGATGGGCAGGCCCGCATTAGCCAAGATATAGCTAGCCTATCTGAAACGGTTGCATCCTTTGATAGTCGTCTAAAAAATGTTGAGCAAATGGCGGCGACTATGTCAAACATTGCACCACGTGTAAGCGAACTGGAGCACACCGTCGGTGCGCTTCAAAAACTAGTAGACAAGCTAGATCGTCAGAACGATGACTTAGAAAATCGACTCCGAAAAAACAATTTGGTTATTCATGGCTTGCGTGAGAAGCCTTCCGAGTCGGCTGATGATCTGCTTAAATCTGTATTGGAACTTGTATCAGTTAAACTCGGTGTAAAATGTGACGACATAGAGCGTTGCCACAGGCTTGGAGTTGAAAGAAAGGATAAACCTCGGCCAGTAATCATTAAATTACTGGATTTCAGAACAAAGGTTGCTATATTGAACAACGCCCGGAAACTTAAGGGGACTAATATATACATAAACGAGGACTACTCTGCACGTGTACGGATGGCACGTAGAGCGCTGTGGCAGAATTCGCAAGATATGCGCAAGAATGCTGGTAAATATAGACTTAAACATGACACACTCACGATTGATGGTGTTCGTTACATGTGGGACACTGATAAGAATGTCATTGTTCAGGCTTCAGCGCGCTCGCCTTCAACGGTGTCAGCCTCTGTGCCTTCGGCTCCCGTGAAATCGGCTTCTGCAAAAGCGACTGGCAGGAATAGAGCTTCGGCTAATACTGCTTCGGCTCGTGTTGACTGACGCTGCGAGCAGAATATAACTGTCCTCAATGTAAATGCGAGGAGTGTACTCAACAAAGTTGAAGCTCTCAATTGTTTGGTGGAAAGCCACAGCCCATCAATTGTCTGTCTTACAGAGACTTGGTTACATGAATCTGTTATTGATATCGAAATTTCGCCTCCCGGTTATTCACTACTTCGGAAGGACAGAGAAGTTGGCCGTGGTGGTGGTGTGGCAGTTCTCATTAAAACAAGCCTTAAATTTTCTTTATTACCTGAACTTCCTGGCATTGAGGCTATTTGGTGCAAAGTATACAGCAGAGGTATTGTAATAGTTGTTGGTGTTATTTATCGCCCTCCGAACTCCGACGATATTTTTCCTGCTATCAATGAGTACCTTATTAGTAACAAGCTGTGTGGTTGCAAACTATTGTTAGCAGGGGATTTCAATCTCCCATGCATTAACTGGAGCACACTTACCCCAACTGGCCGTGATAGGGCGCTTTGTGCTTCCCTGATCGACCTGGTTATTTCATTTGGGTTAACTCAACTTGTGGATTTCGTAACGCGCGAAAACTCAATATTAGACCTTGTATTTGTAAACCAACAACTCTTATCGCATGGAGTTAAATGTGAAGTCACCGAAGGCTTATCTGACCACAAAGCAGTTGAAATTGCCTTGAACTTAGTGTGCCCTCGACTAAGACCTGCATTCACAACCGTTTTGAACTTTTCTGCAGCTGACGATACTTCCGTACTTGACACTTTAGCCTCAACTTTTGATGACTTCCAACACTGTAGTGAACTGCACAATGTAGACACGTTGCTCCTTAAATTTTGTGACATTGTACATGAATGCCTGTCAAAGTACGTGCCCCAAAGATGTATTAAACGGAACCAAAGACACCCTTGGTATAATAGGGAGATAATTCAGCTCACTCGTCGCATTAAGCGGCTGCGTAAGCGAAGCCGTTCCGAGTGTAAGAACAATGCTTCTTTCTTCAACACGTTGAAGTCTAAATTAAGAGCGAAAATGCAAGAGGCTAAGAGCTTTTACTTTAATAATACATTGGCTACATTTATGAAAAAAAACCCATCTAGGTTCTGGAGATCGATTAGTCCTGCATCGTCTCTACCTTCTTCCTTTATTGTTAATGACCAATCCTGCTCCCAATCTGAAACTATAGCCAACGCCTTCAACAACTTCTTCGAATCTGTTTTTTCTACCGATAATGGCACCAATCCTCCATTTTCCGCGTGCCGCAATCTGCCCTCTCTTCCAAATCCTGATGTAACCTCCTCTGGAGTACATAACCTCATATTAAAACTTGATGTAACGAAAAGCCCAGGCCCAGACGGCATTCCAAATATGTTCCTAAAGAGGTACTCGGAATGGTGCGCAAGCTATCTGACTATAATATTTAAAAAATCAATAGACTCTACAACAGTGCCCCGGCTGTGGAAATTGGCTAATGTCGTGCCCGTATTAAAATCGGGAAACAAACAAATAATACCGAATTATAGGCCAATATCTTTACTTTCCACCAGCTCGAAACTCTTGGAGCACATTATTCACAAGCACATTGTGGAATACCTAAATGCCAACAATATTCTTTCCCAATCGCAGCACGGTTTTCGTGCTGGCTATTCCACTGTTACGCAGTTGCTTGAATTTACGCATGACATTGCATCTTCCCTTAACAGCCGAGGACAGCTTGATGCCATATTTATTGACTATTCTAAGGCCTTCGATTTAGTTTGCCATGCTAAGCTTTTAGTTAAACTTCGTACATATTTTGGTGACAGCAAGCTGGTTGATTGGATAGCTGATTACTTACGGTCGCGCTCTCAGTTTGTTACGTATAACCACGCGAAGTCGTCTGAGGTACAGATTACATCTGGGGTGCCGCAAGGCTCGGTGCTGGGGCCGCTTTTGTTCATTATTTTCATAAATGACGTGGCAGAAATCATTGGCGATACTCAAGTTAAACTTAGAATGTATGCAGACGACTGCGTAATCTACAACACAATCTCTGATGCTCATGATCAGGTTGCGCTAAATAACGTTTTTTCATTGTTTTGTAACTGGAGTGAAACCTGGCAAATGTCTATTAACTTAAAGAAGACTGTGGCCATGACCTTTTCAAACAAGAAACAACCCCTTTCTTTTACTTATACTAACGACGGAGTCGGTCTAGTACATGTTACGGAGTTTAAGTACCTCGGTGTAACTCTAGCGTCAAATTTAAAATGGCGCAAGCATGTTGAAATGATCTGCAATAAGGCTCGTCGAAAACTTTGGTATCTCCAGCGCACGTTAAGCAACTCAACAAGAGAATGCAAATTGACTGCGTACAAAACTTTGGTCAGGCCCATACTAGAATATGCATCGGTTGTTTGGTCACCTCACCTCAAGCACGACATAGCTATGTTAGAATCTGTCCAAAAAAGAGCAATTAGGTTCATTTTTTGTCGCTATGACCGGCAATTCTCGCCTACTTCGCATGCACACGTTTTAACGCTGCAATCTCTCGAACATCGGCGTAATTCTGATCGCGTTATCCTTCTTCATAAGATAGTTCACACCGGCTTGAGTGTTCTGGCGCCGATTTCTTTTGTTGCAGCTTCAGCACGCTGTACTCGACGATCTGATCCCCTGAACATTGTGCCCTTCAGGTCGAATATTGATTCTTTTAAGTTTTCCTTCTTTCCACGGACGGTGGATTTATGGAATAAACTTGATGGGTCTCTGCGCAGACTCGGTACTGAGGATTTTGAAAAAGAATTGTGTAATTATGCATTCTGGTAATGTTTTCTAGTATTCTGGTGAATTTTGTTAAAAGTACTTGAAATTGTATTTTTTTTTTGTTACTCTGTACTCACTCCTGCTATGTCTCAGAAACTGAGACAGCAGTATTTGTAAATAAAAAATCGCGCCACTATTGACGGTAGTGTTTAATGAAGCTTACGAAATTAACGAATTGCCTCCGTCTTATGCAAGATCACACACTGTCTTAATATCCAAAATTGACGATGCAGAGAAATTACGACAAGTAACAGCGTACCGGCCAATCGCACTTACAAATGTGGATTACAAAATTTATATGAAAGTTTTAGCGCGAAGATTACAGTCAGTAATCCAGGAAATCGTTGGACCACATCAAACGTGCGGGATTAAGGGACGATCTATTACGACTAATATTCACACAGCAAGATGCGTGCTGGAGTGCTGCGATATTACAAATAGCCGCGTGGCCATCTTGCAACTAGACCTTGAAAAAGCTTTCGACCGTGTCGCGCATGAAATTTTGCTTTGCATACTAGATCATGTTAACGTTGGTTCTGTTATTCGCGAGGGTGTCGCCCTGGCGTATCGGAACTGCACGACGAGATTGATCGTTAACCAGAGTCTGGGTGCCCCCATTAGCGTGCAGCGGTCGGTACGCCAGGGTTGTCCCCTTAGCCCTTTTTTGTTTTGCATCTACATAGAGGCGATGTGCTTAAACATCGTGAAAAAACAGACAATTCCTGGCTTTCGGTTGCAAGCAGCGGAAGTCAAGCTGCTGGCATATGCGGATGATGTGGCGGTTTTTTCAACCAGTAGGGAAGGTGTAACTGAGGCTATTAAATGTGTAGAGAACTTCTGCCAAGTCACAGGCAGCAGAGTGAACTTAGCAAAATCACTAGGGCTCTGGCACGGAGAATGGCAATCGACGCCCGACCGCTTTGCAAACGTGTCCTGGGTTACGAGCCCAACGAGGTACTTGGGAGTACCTCTAGAATGCTACCGTGATAGTGCGACATATTGGACAGCGCAGACGCATGATACACGTGGAAAAGCGGAAAGGTGGAAAGGAACGAACTTATCGATTTTTGCTAGAGCCACCGTGTGCAAACTGTTCTTTATTAGTAGGCTGTGGTATGTAATGCAGGTGTTACATTGTGCAAGGCTCAATGTACAGAAGCTGCATCGAATTTTCGCCATTTTCGTGTGGGATGCGCAATGGGAAAGGTGTGGAAATCTGTTCAGAGGAGTCAAGAATGGTGGATTGGGCCTGGGACACCTTTTTTTGCGGCAGATTGTTAACAGGTTTCTTTTCCTTCGTGACGTCAGCGATCCTTTTTTGCGCACCGCATGCCAAGTAAGGCTCGGGCGCGCGTTGCCAGACTTTGTTGTTTCAACCGAAACACTCACGGGAGGCATTTTTGGATATTTTAGAGAAGTTGTCGCAAGTGTACGATTCCTTGCAACGAGGTTTTCAAATGAATATTTATCTACTGTCAAAAAGAAAAAAATGTACAAGGATTTGTGTGATGTCGTACTGCCGGAGCCAATGTACAGAGCCTTGTACAGTGGAGGCCCTGGTAGGGACGTGTTAAAGAGAGTAAGAAAAATGCAAGTTGCGCCAGGGGTTAAAACCTTTTTTTTTTTTAATTACACACTGGAACGTTGCCAGTAAAAATGTTTTTACAGGAAAAGGGCTTATTTCTTCCCTGGGGATCTCACTGCCTTATCTGCAAACAACCAGAAACGATAGATCACGTTTTTCTTCATTGTTGGGGAGGGGTATTTTTTTGGGACGTACTAAAAAGAACGTTAAAGAAACAATTTCCCCTCGACCCTCATGGAATACGGTATCTACCCATTACCAGAGTCCTTCCATGTTCCAAAAAAAAATGGAAGGACTCTGCCATTACTAACGAGGATGGTTTTCCGTTTGATTTAGTAATGTTAATTGGCCTCCGCAGTATTTGGCGCTCTCGAATGGCAGGATACTACTGCGATCCCGACGCACGGCCCACGCGAATTTATTTCCGTGAAACTGTGCATCGGTTTGTTGAAATTTTGAAGGACGGCGGCGATACCCCCGAGTGGCTGTCAAGGGTGGAGCCATTGATGGCTCTAAATGAATTTTAATGTGGCGAAGCCAGCCCCCTACCAGGCTGTATATGTCAATACGACGTGTTCATTGTATCTTTTATGTTTTTTGTGTATTACTATTGCTGTTCTTTCTTTGTCAAAGTCAGGCAATAAAGAAAAAAAAACTCGTGGCTCAGTGGTAACGTCTCCGTCTCACACTCCGGAGACCCTGGTTCGATTCCCACCCAGCCCATCTTGCAAGTTGTTTTTTATTCATGAAGTGCCTGCTGGGATTTATCGCTCACGGCCAACGCCGCCGACGACACCGGCTTTTCTGGGACACGTGCTCCTTAACGCTGTCGCGTTAAAGAACTTTTTGCTTTGCCATCCGGCGGGCGCTACGCAAGAAGTGTGGATTCACAGGATCGGGCGGGCTGACTTCGAGGAAGTGGCAAAGAACGCACGGCTTTGTGAAGTAAGCGCCACGGCTCCTCACAACCTCTTCTTTTGAGCCTAGTCCTCGGCTTCCGCTTCGAAAAAGTGTATGTGTTCATGCTCTGCGTGGTTTTTAGCGCGTTGAAGTTGACTTTTTTTTTTCGAATGTGCTCTCCGATTCATTTAGTTTCGTCTTGCAGTGAAAGTTCACGCATCTGCAGCTGGCCTGTGACATAAAAGCGACTTTATTTAGGGTGTGTTTTTAGCTCCACCAGAAGTTAGTACATTCTTGACGCTTTTGCAAGGCTTGTGCACTATGACTTATAGGTGCAGTCTTTTAGCTTCGAATGTACGCCCGCATGTACTGATTGGGTTTGTGGTGATTAACGTTTTTAATGTCCCGAAGCGACTAAAGCTATGATGGAGGTCGTAGTGGATGGCTCCGGATAACATTATCTTGGTCGCCAGGCAATGTTTAACGTGCACTTCGATCGTAGATTCGTACGAGGGCAAGTAATTTTCTCGTTGGCGTCTCATAATTCTCGCGCGGGCGCTCTGGCGCTGCTTTAGAAGTTAGCGCCTCGGAGCGATTGTATTTCTTCAATAGATTTTATTTACTAGTTGTAACAACGTCTCATTATATCGTATTATTGACGGAGCCTCCAGGGCACCAAAGCGGCAACGGGAACGCCAAAGCTAGAACCAGGGCTGGATGGGGCTCGCCGAAGCCTGTGCATGCCAAGGGGGTATAAGGTAGCGGACAGCCAATTTTGTATGCGAACACTCTCTGTGCCGCCTGCTTTATTGTAATGTCACGTGCTCTTCAGAGGTCTCCGTTAGCCGTTACATGTGCCCTCCTGGAGCAGTAATTGCAAAAAAATAATCTATGGTCACGATTATCAAAGCACCCCGCAATGAAAAAAGCGGCCCTGTTGCCAGGCGTTGCTGACCGCAGACAGTCGGAAACTCTCACGCGCCGGCCGAACAAAAGTATCCTGCAGGTACGTAAATGAACCTACGAAACCACGTACACATACTTTCGCGCTGTCAAAACCTGAACCTTTGGTAATTACGCGCGTGTTTGAGCACACCGCGTGCTTGCGTCGTGTTTCAGCAACACGAACCCTCAACGTACGCGCGCTTTACGCCTTAAGTAGCCTTGAATAATGGTCCTTTTCTTTATTTCTTCCGCAATTCCAACACGACATTCTTAAGGCCAGTTACCGACTTACGAAGCACGATCTCGATTAAAAAAGACTGCTCCGCAGGGCTCGAACGAACTTTTCCGCGAATTTCCTCCCGTAGCGTGTTAGCCGTCGTCTGCTAGGGCAGGTCCACCACCGGCGGCGCCACCGTCGAGGCCGCGCCAAGCGGAGGAGGAGGGAAGTGGTTGGCGCTACTTTGGGAGATTGAAGGGTTTTACGGGGGTGCGACTGTTTTCACAATAAATCCGTGCAGGGGCGGATCCTCGCCTCGATGACGTATCACCATTTTTCCCCCTCTGTTTGGCAGCGTGGTTGGTGTGCGGCGCTTCAGTGGAGTGAAATATCGGCGCGCGTACCATATCAATGCCTCCTTTACTAGATGCCAGCCGCGTTGTCCGTAAACTCGGTTCCTGGCCCTCCCTCTTTTCTCTCCTCCGCGAAAAGGTAACGAGCGCCGCTTGTGGCGGACGTCAGCAACCTAGATCACGTGCTGCGGCCTCCGAGATTACCATGGCGTCTGTTGCCATCTCGGAGGCCGGCGATAACGCTCGCTAACAGACGCCCGCGCATATAAAGCGCCGGCGGACCATTCAGCCGCCGCTGCCACATCCGTCGGAAGTTGAAAAGGCAACGAGCGCCGCCTCACGCAATTTATGCTGAACTAACTTCAAGTAAGGGAACCGCCACTGCAATGGGAAAGCGAGCAACGCGGCTGGCATCTAGTAAAGGAGGCATTGACCATATTCGCGGCGCGCGTTTTGTTTCGCTGGTGAATGCGCGGAATGCAATGAGCGAGCCTCTCTCCCATGGCTACCTGAAGTCGGACAATAAGCTTTTTGAGAGGTCCTTGGCTGCCGTCAACGAGAGGTATGCTGTGCGGACATCAGGAGACCTGAACAAGCCGTCTAAATGTAACGATGCATCGACTGCTTCTTAATGTTTCGCTCTGCGTGTAGATTTAACATTGTAAAACGCAGTAGTAATTTTAACCAGGGACTCAACCTGGCAGAACGACTTTTCAGTTGCGGTTAGTGCGCAACACTAGACAATTGGTTCATCTTGATTCGCCTTTTTGAAGATGGGGTTATATATTGTTCTGGTTACCGGTTCAGAGTTCCCCTAGCACCGATTTAATTCGGTTTGAGTGGAGTATTGTCCTGGTTACCGCGACATGACCTGATCTTCAGAAATTCCGATAAACGTAAAATTAACAACTGTTATTTTTCGGTTTTCAGTCATGATTACAACCGCGCACGCAAGGTAACCACGAATACAAAAAAATGAAAGGTCTGCCCCTGTGTTCTTTACATATTTGATTTGAATTCAAGACAGAGCTGCGCTTGGGCGTTTGTTTTGTATGCATCTGCGCTTTTCTCTAATACTGAGAAAGCAATCGAGCGCAACACGGGACACGAATTTCGGTGGGGCTGTACTATGTGGCTAGAACGGCCACCATAGCTGTACTCCATGTCGTGACACGGCCGTCTGTGCCATACGTGGTCCTGCTACAAGGCATAGGCCTGATATTGAACTCTGTATACGAGAAGCTGAATCGTCAGCGTCGAGCTTTTTTGTCGTGTTATATTAAAATCCCAAACAAACTGTAACATGTTGGTTTTTTGGCGCTGCTTGCAAGTTGTTACTTAAGACCACACAAAAGAGTCTGGGTAATTAATAATATTATTTATTATTATTATGGCTGAGGAGAGCCAGAATTTCTAGCCAGAAGCATGCAGAGCTTAAGTTTTATTTGCTGCCCATAAACAAAAACTAAAGCCAGATTCGATATTGCCTCTGCCATGCATAAAACTAGGCACCGTCATTAAATCGTCTTTATTGTTTATTTTCAGCCAATGTCGTCTTCTCCACAATCCACTGCGGATGTCAAATCTCTCTGGGGAATGTGCCATTTCGAGTTGTGAAAGAAAGTCAGTCTGCAAGTTCGGAATGGAATACTACAACAAGACTCAGGGAGGAAAAGACCAGGTATGTTACATGGATGCGCTTGCAAACACTTCACTCTCATGCAGATATCCAGCAGCCTTCCAACTCAAAGATTGTGTGCAAGCAGTGTAAAGGAGATACTTCGCGACAGCTGTTTTCAACTTATTTTTCCTTATACAATGCCCCTTTCAGGGCCCTCAGGCTGTTCCTAGTAAATGAATAGATTTAGGAAAAGACCATTATGGCTGTGTACCAGGCACATAGCCAGTGGTTGGAGTCGCCCAGTCCCCCAAGAAATCTTCAGTTTTGCTGGGACGTCCTTTACCACCTCTCCCACCTGTGGCGTTTTCCCCTCCCCCCCCCCCTACATTCAGTAGTTGCGAGCCAAATAAAATCCTGGCTACATGCCTGGTGTGAACTATGGAAGCATGTCACTGTTGTTGTTTGTACTTACAAAAGTCGCATGATGTTACAGTTGACCTGTGTGTCTTTTAACATGCATGTAAAAACACCAGAAATAAATATACTTTATTTAATTTACAGGATTCAAGCACCACTGACTGGCCGGCCGAAGGAGGTGTACGAGAAAAAGTGAATGAACCTCCAAGGCGCAAAAAAGAGGGTTCATGAGACTTTTCCCATTTCCGTAGAACGGCTATGTAGTACGCACCATACTAACGACTGATGCACCATACATCAGGTCGGATGTTTTCGTGACATGATGGGCAAAAACTAGACAGCTCAACATTGACTGTTTCGAGTTCCACGATACTAAAGTACATGTTGAGACTAATTGAAAAATACTAGCTGATAAATGCTAAGTTTAGACGATTGCCTATTTTCTTGTGCATTCCTGTTCCTTATGCAGCCCCTTTTTATATCCCCATTCCCGTAGGGTGCCATTGAAAAATGTTTTAAGTCTGGATAATGAAACAGCTCGCTCAAGTCACTAGTATCAGTATGTATACCTGAAACGTTTCGCTGAAAGGGTAGTTCTCATAATTGCCCTCGAAAATGGCCAGTTTGCCCAGCCTCTAATTCCAGTCACAACTGTTGAAGTACTCTTGGCGAAATTGCTCTACTGTGTAGGTAACTATGCTTCACATTTTCAAAATAAACTCTTGGTGCACATTAGGCATTCTCTCAAATGTGATTTATTCACAGTCGATGCATATTACAAGCACACTACTGAACTTTTTTTGAAGTAACCACCAGACAAAAATGTAATAACATGTTTTCATATACAATAGCTGCTATATTAAAATGTTAAAAGGAAAGTATAAAAGCAAGCACTTTCATGGAACTACAGAAGGGATGAAACTTTACAAACAGTTTTATACACATACATTGAAAGCACAAGCCTAAAAACATAGTTTTATAGAATCAATGAATTGAGTCACCGACACGAAACATTAAAGGGAAGCTGAAAGGTTTTCCAGAAAAAAATGAGTGAACATCTGTACAAAATGGTTTTCAACCCTCCGAATTCGAATATCGTATCGAAATTGAGCGAAAGAAAGCGCAAATATATTTTATTTCGACGAAAAGTGAAGCAGCGGACACGCCCAGCTCGCGCGTCTCGTTTCCGCCTGTGATTGGTCGGTGCGCCTCGTGACGTCAACTCTGCCGCTGCCCACCGCTGCCGCTACACATGAAGCGCGGTGCCAGGTAGTTTGGTGCTGTTTTTCTGAGACGGTAATGGAAAATTTAGAGAGACTGCGTTTTTCTGAGGAGTTCGGCGTTACTCCCTACATGTGCGAGCCCATTGCGAAGAGCCGGCCTCTCGAAGAAGCAAACGATGCTGGTGCGAGCAGTGCTTTCGACGCGAACGAAAGCAAAGTCTTGGGATCTCCTCGTGTTGGAAATGCTCTTTGGTGAGTATGTTTTTTGCAAAGCGATCTAGGGATCTCGCCGATCTTTCGCCGATCTAGTGAGCTCGTTTCCGGTCAAACAACTGTAGTGTTGTGTTCCTGCATGCCTCCTCGTGGAACGTAAGCGGGGATGCGATCGTCGGCATTTGTGCGCTGTCCAAAGCTGTCGGCAATCTACAAAGACGGGTTAAACGCGTGAAAAGCTTCCCGGTTCATGCAGTACGTGTAGTGACCTTCATCTGTTGACTACCACTCACGTTGACTACCACTCACGTTAATTACCACTCACGTTGACTACCACGCACGTTGACTACCACTCTACATACACGCAGGCGCACCAACAAAGGAATGCAGGGTCGATCGAAGCAGATTACGATGGCACGCACGCAGAAACAAGCGCGGTCAGGCACGGTCGCGGACGCTGCGAAGGAACGAAGCAGAGTTGACGTCACAACACCGCGGTTTCCGGTCTCCGCTCCGCTCGCTCACTCAAAGGGGGGCGGAGCTACAGCGCAATTTCAACCGACGATTACGTCGCTCCTAATTGAAAAAAACCGCATCCGTATATGAGCGTCTTATTGAATTCGACAGACTCTTCAGCAGTGGCGTGGCAACAGGGGGGGGGGGGCCGGGGGCCGTGGGCCCCGGGTGCAAGGGGCCAGAGGGGGGGGTGTCATTTACGCCTGAAGACACCCCTCTTTCCGCCGGCGCGACTGGGCGCAAATTGCAAAGAATGCTCCGGTATGTTTTTTCGTAAGACTGGGGAACCTGCGCACAAGCTCCCACGCCAGCCTGTGACTCAAGTGCAAGAACACGCTTTTTAAGTATGTCCACTTCATTTTTCACAGTAATCTGCATGGTCAAAACTTTGTTGACAGAATCCAAAAGCTGTGTGTGACTTGATTCAATGCGGGTAACTGCGTAAAAAAAACGAGTTCAGTTTCTCTTCTTGCGCTTTAGTCATTGGCCCCGGGTTTTCCTCAATATCCCCGCTAAGCAATAGCATGCTCCAGATACACAGTAATGCTTCACGAACACGTTTCAAACAACCAGGGGGCCACGACACTGCTATCAAGCATACATCATCACTCCGGAAGTTGCACGACGTGCAATAACTAACCTGAAGGTACATAATTGATGAGTGCGCTGACACGGCAGCAGTGCCGCAGCCCAATGCGCCGAGCAAGTGAGCAGGCTTTTGAAGGGGTGTGCCAAGTGACTCGGTGCCGGGTTGCCAGATAATGGACGAAGGAAAATTCCTGGCGGCGGAGCACACGGAGCGTCCACAGAAAGGCCGGGCAGTTCCTGGATCCAGCCCGTGCAGTGTCTGTTGGCCAAGGGAGGCCCCAGATGAACCGTTGAAGCTGAGTGGGAAGGCGGATGACCCAGGATAGCCAGCAGCAGCAGCTGAAGGTACATAATTGATCCTGATAATCAGCTGGAAAATGCTCCAGTTAGTGAAGTGCGCCTTCCCGCAATGCCGCCTGGGGCACTCAGTCACCTATTTCTAGCGAAGTGTACTTTACAGCAATGCAAGAGGCGGCTCGCTCCAGCGCTGTAGCAGACGACGCGAAGCACCTCCCCTTGGTCCCTGTGCGCTTGCGCCGCTTCGCTTCGATGCGCTGCCGCGCCGGATGCACTGGCGCCCCGCGGAGCGCGGCCACGGAAAACTGAGTACACCCTAAAAGTGGACGAGACTGTACCTACTGGGCACTCCTTTGTATAATAAAAACGAACAGCAAAAATCTGCATGTAGGACACTTGCAATGCTGATGTTCTTCAGAAAGAAAAAAAGAACGTATAATGCCAACACATGAAGGTTGTTCGCATGGTTTTAACATCGGCGATCACTGAGAAAATACACAAACATGAACAGTAATTTTTCAGCTGTTAGTACGTTTGTGGAACGTGACACACAGAAAAAGCACCGAGGACAGTATAGAAAGCTGGGCAAGTTACTGAAGTTCCAGGTTGCAGAATGAGACTTGACACAGAAAAACACAAGTCATAGTCCAGGTAACAATGAGGAGCAGCATCTATTTGTCAGCTTTTTATACCGGCACTAGGGAAGTGTAGCACAATCAAGGCGCAACGACGTCCGGAGGCTCATGGAGCACACACATGGACAAGGCTGTGTTCGTGTACATGCGCCTTCTGATGTCCTTTGGTCTGCGCGCTCACCTGTTGTATTAGCAACCAGGACAACCGTGCAAAGCTTGTTTTTGAGGTATTCGTGCACCACTGCACGATGCACGAGCGGTACGAGTTGTGAAATTGGTGAAACAACGAGGAACACAAGCACACAGCTACCGAGGACCACGAAACTGACGAAACTACTCACGCCGGTCAACGCACAGCAGCGCAGGCTTCCCGATAATAGTAGATAACGAAACATAAAACGTCATGCAGCGGGCTAAGCTGGCGCCAGGCCGGCGCGGCCGCACGGCGCGCGCGCTGAGACAGGCGAAGGTGAGGGAGTTGCGAGGGAGTTAAGAGGGAGGGCCAGGGGAGAGAAGTTGAGGGGGAGGAAGGGCTCGGGCACCCGGATCGGCGCGCGTGCTCGCGATGATCTAGGAGGCCATGCAAGGGAAATGGATTTTCGGCTTCGCCCTCTTCATAGATGGCGCCGATTACCTCTGCCACCGAAGCCAGGGAGTTTCCCACCACGGCTAGTCCCACTAAAATCTAGTACACGCCAAAGTGTCACCGCGGCCGGCTTGCTTATTTGCTAACTGCTTCACAACGCCAGGCGCAGCGAGCATGCCTCAAAAGTATCCCAGAAAGTTAAGAAATTAATTACAATAATTTTTGGGGTTGGAGAATGCGTCACAAACTTCTCCCAATAAAATTCAGCACATGCGAAACTGCGGCCCACAGCCGAACTGTTTTCGCTAAGTGCGTCTCAACGCCAGGCGCGGCGCGCGTACCTCAGAAGTATTAAAGCCCCTTGATAAGAAGTATCCTAAGAAGTAGCGAAATACAATAATGCTGGGGGTCAGGGAAACCGTCACGAACTTGTCCCAGTAAGATTCAGTACACGCGAAATCGTCACCATGTTCGAGCTGCATTTCGCTAACTGCGTCACATAGCCGAGTGCGGCTAGCGTGCCCAAAAACTGCTGAAATTAGTTACAATAATGCTGGGGCTTATAGAAAGCGTCGCAATCATTTCCCAGCACGAGTCATTAAGTCATATTAACTGCGCCAGAACGGCCGAGCTGTTTTTCGCTAACTGCGCCACCAGTCTCGGTTTTGTGCCGTGAGCCTAAATTTGCTTGAAATTCACTGCAACCCGCCGTGGCTGCTCAGTGGTTATGGTGTTGGGCTGCCGAGCACGAGGTCGCGGGATCGAATCGCGGCCACGGCGGCTGCATTTCGATGGGGGCGAAAACACCCGTGTACTTAGATTTAGGTGCACGTTAAAGATCCCCAGGTGGTCGAAATTTCCGGAGTCCTCCACTACGGTGTGCCTCACAATCATAAAGTGCTTTTGGCACGTTAAACCCCATAATATCTTAATTCTTTAAATTCATTGCAGACTCAAACAAAATTTATCACCTAAACGGGCTGCGTCCAAAAAAGACGGGTTGCCGAACATACGAACTTCACATGCGCAGACGACCTCGCTCGCTTCGGTGGCACGTCTGGCTCATGACGCATCATATGGCGCGTCTGGTGTGCCGCTAGCCTGTTGCTATATGGCGCACGGAAAATAGGTTACGAAGTATAAGTTCATTTATATGCAAAGCTTCTTAGTTTTGCGGGAAAGAATTCAAAAACGAGACGCTGTCTTTAAGTTAATTTCACATCGTTTTTTCCCGTGCTCGGGACAACAATCGCATAGGATTAACACTACACACTAAACATTTTAACACCCTTAAGGGTGTAAATCCGTTTGTCGCCAGACGAACACCCTAAGGGCGCTGTTATCTACACCCTACAGTTGGGGTGCAATTATAGCACCCTAGAGGAAGGGTGTCCAGCAAAATAAATTTAGGGTGTAGGGGTGCAAGTCCATATTAACACCCATCTATGTGGGTGTTGGAAGGGTGTACACCCTTTTATTTCTAGTGTGTATGGAAGGCAGGTTCGGCAGTACACGCCTTCAATTACTCTATGTACAGCGATCCACGCGTAACTCTCGCGTATGCCAGAAGGTTCAAGTTCAGCTACCAAACGCACCGTCGAACAGCCGGCCTTGAAGCTTCGATGGGCACACACACACATATACGTGTGGATCACATTACATATTAGTAATTCACGGTGTATATTGCAAAACCTGTCTTCGCTGCACAAGTATAACCTAGCACATGTCACTTTTGAGCATGTATATCAACACCAACGGTTATCACGATTTCCAGATCCGCATAACGTGCAACACAGAATGGTATGATATATGCTGCATTTTCAAGAAAAATGTAAATATATTTATTGCATGCTGCAATGCAGAGTACAAGATATACATAAATCACATGAAATATAAACATGCACAATCACCAAACACATCGACAAGTACAAGAACATGTACATTTCCCACAAAGGTATCTAAAATATATGTATTGATCAAATCTGTTATTAGCGAAGAAACTATGTATAGCAGCACTGAAAGAGCACGAGTTGACCTCGCAGTGTTTTGGGCCACATAAAGGAATAAATTTTCAGTATAAGGCTCAATGAATGAAAATTCAAGTTTTGATGCCTTGAAAAAAAGGGGATATTGCAAAGGTGAATTAGGGAAGTAATTGAAATGCAGAGCAAACGCACAAGACACCTGCTATTTTGTACACTAATGTAATCGCAAAGCATTATGAAAAGCTTGGAAAGTCGATGTAAGCATAATTGGCCAACACTTTTCGGACTGAAACAATACTTTCCAAGCATAGACGTGCTTTAAGTGAGGTTTGCGCCAGCAGCATTATTGCTAATTTTCTCTTTCCAACAAGATTACTTGAGCACGAGAAATATGTAGAATTTTTTAGTGCCTACATAGTTTGTCCTCTTTTGTGAAACGAGAGTTCTCTGTGCTAAAGGGGCTGTGTAGCAGATTTTCTAACTACAGTTGCAGTTTCTATAAATTTTTGTCTTGAAACCCGAAGGCACTGGTACATATACAATATGTAGTTTGAAAATACGTTCTTTTCTTACTATAAATCAAGAGTGAATATTCCACATTTACTATTGTGTGGGTGCAAAGTGCAGTAGAAGGCCTGATAAAAGCAAACTACTGTCGATTAAACGATTTTGCTGAGCACGAAAGGTGGACAGTGTTTTAAAATACATAGTAAATTTCTAAATTATTTCCACTTAGATGCAGTAATACAAGAATAGGGCTTGCTGTAGCATGTGAGTATGCAAATTAGCAAATATGGTTTAATAATTTAGCCATACTCTGGTTACTAAAAGAACACAGGCACAGGCAGTCATGTAAAAGTTCAAGTTAAATATCACACTGTCAACATTTGCCAGCAAGTGGTCGTATCAAACATTATAAATATACTGAAAAAGGTGCTTTCTTGGGATAGTTGGCAATTAATGAGAAAAAATTACGTACAGCGTGAATTACAAGGACTGCGAGAGACGACATAGACTGCGCTGGCTTCCAATAATATTTTATTGCGTTGCCACATTGTGTGTATGTATACAAGAGCGAGCATGCGCAGAAAATGAGTCACAAGGGGCGTCTAACAGCAAGTCATTCTACTAAGGACGTGGTCACCTGAAAAAAAACATAATTTCTATCTCTTGAGATGCAAGACTTCACTAGGGTCAGCGTGATAGAGGGGGACACTAACGCACACACTGCCCAGTTTTCTGGTGAAATTTGTTTCTATAATTTCCTGGATTACCTGTGAGTTGTCTCGCTAAAACTTCCGTATCTTCAAAGAGGGGCACGCAGCCACACTCCCGGGGCAATGGATGCCCAAGTGGCCTTGAACAGTGTTATGGACGTTATGGTGCTCTCTTAGACGATCATTTAGGCACCTGCCTGTCCGTCCAACGTATTTACTGCCTGAAAATAGGGGAATGTGGTAAACCAAATTCGTTGCACGTATCGCAAAACGTTTTCTGTGCCCGACAGAGCAAGAACACTGACGCGATTTAGGCGCGTTTACACGCTTAGAGCTTTGCCAGCTTTTCCGGGGTTGAGAAAAGGACTGATTCCTGGAGGTTGCCGAATCTTTTTTAGCCTATCGGAGACATCGTGCACATACGGTGGCACTGCGAACCTATGTCTTTCAGCCGGCTGGTTCTTTGACTGAGCGGGCTCATCACGGTTTGTGCCCCTCAGAAGCTGTTCCGCTCTGGCTGATATTAAGGCCAAAGGGTAGTCAACCCTAGAAAGGCGATTAACCTGTGCAGCAAGACTATGTTGCATGTCGTGTGAGCAAGATTTGTTGAGGCTGTTAACCAGGCAAAACGTTTAATGTCTCATTTAACGAGCTTTGAGTGTGCAGAGTTAAAGGGCAAGAGTGACTTCTCGGTTCGAAGCACCAGCCTGAGATATATAAAGCGCGACGAATCATCAATGGGGACCTCATGCGTTAGTTGTAGAGGCTTTTTTAAACATCTCCAAGACTCCCGAAGCAGCAGGCTCGAAAGCGTGATCAGTGCAATCAACAACTACCAGGTAGTCATTCACAAACCTGCACACTTTGACAGGAGACGCATCTAGGTGACTTTCAATATTGCAATCATGATGAGCTAGATAAATATCATGTAGTTGCGGCGCCAGGCATGATCCTATACAAACACCATTTATTTGTATATGGTGTAGGATCGTGCCTGGCGCCGCCACTAAGTGATATTAATCTAGCTAAGCATGATTGAAATATTCAAGGTCACCTAGATGCGTATCCTGTTGTGAAAGTGTGCAGGTTTGTGGATGACTACCTGGTATTTATTGATTGCACTGATCACGCTTTTGAGCCTGCTGCTTTGGGAGACTTGGAGATCTTTAAGAGCTGCAGCCTCTAGAACTAACAAATGGGGTCCCATTGATGATTCTTTGCGCTTTCTAGATCTTAGACAGTGCCTTGCAAACAAACAGGTGTGCTAGTGCTTGGAACCGAGAAGTAAGAAGTCACTCTTGCACTTTAACTCTGCACATTCAAAGCTTGTTAAACGAGGTATTGTAAAGTTTTGCCTCGTTCACAGTATCAATAAATCTTGCTCACACGAAATGCAAGATAGTCTTGCTGCACAGGTTGATCGACTTTCTTGGTTTGGCTACCCTTTGGCTTTAATTACAACCATAGCGGAACGGCTTCTGAAAGGCACAAAACGTGATGAGCGCACTCAGTCAAGGAACCAGCCGGTTGAAAGACACAGGTTCGCAGTGCTACCGTATGTGCATGATGTCTCTGATAGGCTAAAAAAGATTCGGCAACCTCCAGGAATCCGTCCTTTTCTCAGTCCCGGAAAAGCTGGCAAAGCTCTGTAAGCGTGTAAACGCGCCTAAATCGCGTCAGAGTTCTTGCTCTGTCGGGCACAGAAAACGTTTTGCGATATGTGCAACGAATGTGGTTTACCATATTCTCCTGTTTTGAGGCCGTAAATACATTGGACGGACAGGCAGGTGCCTAAATGAACGTTTAAGAGTGCACTATATCGTCCACAACACTGTTCAAGGCCACTTGGGCATTGATTGCCGGGACTGCCGCTGCATGCCCCTCTTTGAAGATACGCAAGTTCTTCAAAGAGGGGCATCTTCAAAGAACATGCCCGCAAGTTCTTCAAAGAGGCACCCGGTATATTATTGATGCTGATTTCACTAGAAAACTGGGTAGTTTGTGCGTTAGTGTTCCCTCTATCACGCTGACCCCTCGTTAATCTTGTATCTCCAGAGATAGAAATTGTGATTTTTTTTTCAAGTGACCATGTTCTTAGTACAATGACTTGCTGTTAGAACACCCCTTGTGACTGCCTTTCATTTTCTGCGCATTACCCCTCTTGTGTATAGACACACGATGTGGCAGCGCAATAAAATATTGTTGGAAGTCAGCGTAGTGTATGTCATCTCTCGCAGTCCTTGTCCTTCACACTGTACGTCATTTTTTATACTGATCAGTGAATATTATTTGCTTCAATATTAGAAAAAACATAGTACACATTTGAGCTGCAAAAATGCAATTGATGCAGCAAATGACGTTTAGCTTTCCAAAAGAAAAAAATATGTTCACGGTTAACCACGAGGTGCAGGGACTCCACTCTCTGAGCATCTTGACCAATAAATGCAGCGCATGGCATTTCTGGAATCTTGCATCCTGCATTAGCAAAATAAGAAGAGAATCATGAGAGTTCAGTCTGTGCAATTACACATGTACACTGTGGAAAATTTGATAAGGCAACAAGCTCCTGAAAGTAACAAAATTAATGTGACTGGGAACAATGCACAGCTCAGGCAACTGGGCAACACAGGTGAAAGGTAGGAGAAATTTCTATTTTGCAAATTTAGGAATTGCATTTACTGTGAACACTAAACCACTATGTCACTGTGAATACAAAAAGGCACATACTGCAGCAAAAGCAAAAAAATTTACAGTAGCCTTTTCACCATAGAAAATGAGTGAATAGAATTTAAAGACACTACCAATGACATCTCTCAACAACAGACATTTGTCCAAGAGTGCGTATGTGACCTTAATATAAACTTGACATGAAAACTGCATTATATCTCTGCATTACACTTTATAAGTAGTGCAGCTGAGAACCTTGCGGGATATGGCACATTAAGACTGACATGCACAAGACAAAAAATGGCTTTTTTTACACAACATTATTACACTAGGAGACAAAGAGTAGTTTTAGAGTGCACACAAAATGAAAATGAGGGAACCCCCACTGGTATTCTCATTTGCCCTGCAATACATGCATCCAGCCCAACAATCTGCAACTCTCCAATGCAGATTATTAGACACTTTCTGTATCCTAAAATTTATTGTGTATTTCTTATTTACTAATTTAGTAAGAATTGACATTTCGGCATACTTTCCTTGAAAATTTAGCATGTGTTAACTATTTTCCTTAGAGTAGGCCTCTTTCTTTCAATGGATTAGCTTGGCAATACGGTGACAAGTAGAATTCCCAAAGATCATAAGTTTAAATAAACTTATGATCCTTCGTCATGCTCCCACTTACTTCATGCTCTAAACTGTGATACCTCTCCTAGGCAGTTTATGTTATTCTGCGAATACATACATGGTCCTTTGTGTAGCCTCTCAACTGGAGCCTGAAATCTCTTGTCTCCTAAAAAAATCATCTTTACCGCCCAAAATATATTGCACGGTTACCGCTCACTCGAGGGGGGGGGGTAGGGATTGTATATAACTGTTCACATATTCAATGAACCTCAGAGCCACAAGCATTTCTCATTCTGTGTTGCAACTACCGCATGAGTCGCAATGGTTGTAAATTGGCTACCCGCCCTCTCCCGCCTAAAAGTACATTTTGCCACATGGAAAATGACCACAGCATTGCATTTGATTGAATGAGTCCTGCTGTGCACGTTGTTTTCTCGTCTTGCAATGGCTAGGTTCAACATGGTCAAATTGTGTGAAAACTGCCAAGCCCCAACCAATACTTTGCGTAGTTTCAAAATTATGAGACATTCATTTTTCAAGACTTGTTCCAAATTAAGCATGAGGCAGATTTTCATGATGCAAATGAGGAAAGGTTGTGCTCAGTGACAATGATAGGCCTGCTATATCCTGCAAAACTGTGTGAAATGACATATGCTCGCAATTTTCATGAGCAGTTAGCTCAGTACAAGAAATAGGCGCAATGCCTGCGGAAATGTTTTTAACACCCACGAGAGGTCCTATTTTCTTGTAATTTCTTCAAATCCCTTGCAGTCTAGATTGCAATCCGGCGCATTTTGATATTGTATTTGAAATAAAAACTGCTCAAATTTTAAGGTTTTGAGAACTATACGGGATTAAATTAAAGGTAGAAGAGTAATGCAACGATCAAATAACAAGCTCATTGCATAGAGTAAAGAAATATTCCTTTCCTGCCAAAACATTGGTAGCAGGAAGGTCATACAAAATTAGCACTAAATGCACAATAAAGAATATCATGCTGGAATGCCCCAGTCTGTGAGTATTCTTGCACAAAGAAAATCCTCATTATGAAAGGCCATCAAGAAAATGCAAGTGTATGCTTTGGATCAGCAGTCATACCTGCAGTATGCACTACAATCGGCAATATTTAAAAACACACACAACTGCACATGACATCAAGCTCAGGCCGCCAAGGCGCCTCAGAGTTTTAAATTATAACTTGACTTACTATATTAAACTACACACCTATATCTACTTACAATGTTGTCTTCCCAACTGCTTCCTAGAAGACATCAACCATCTGCCTGAAGGCGAACGCAAGTGGCTTGCTCTTGACGGAGGGCACCAATTCTGGGCATTGTGAAATTGCTGCTATCATCTGCATGACCTGCGAGAAACAACGCTCTAAGTTCAAGATAGACAAGTGCTATTAGAATGAAAGACAAGATGACTGGCAATGAGCCTCGTTTTGGTTTGCACGAGAAAGGCAAAAAATATGGACTTTGTGCTGCTTACTGAAAAAGAAGCAAGCTTCCTTCCAGATGTTGCAGTCATGCATTAAGATTGTCACACAGCTGCATGTTTGTATGCTCATATGCTGCTGTCGCTACTGCGCCAGCATGCTTTGCATGGCTTATTATTTCAAGTTATATTGATTATTGTGTTTTCTTGCCAATTTTTGTCAAATAGCACCAGCAAAGAAGTAGCTCACTTACACACACACTCCCTTGTGAGGAGCGAATTCACACACGCGCACGCATGCATGCACGCGCGCACACACACGCACACACAACACACACGCACAAGCCTCTACCGCATAAGCAGCTTCCCACGCTTGACACTGCATTTTTTATCCTTTGACACTCCTACTGCTAAGGCATAAAAAAGCCTTCGTGTGACCAACCCCAAACTCGTCAACCTACACTTCCAGCTTAAACACTTTCTCGAGAGCAGGACAAGCCTTCTAGCTTCCCCAGTGCTCCAAACTGTAGTTACGAATTTCAATAGGGCTATGGGCGACAGCTCTCGAAGGGCATGCAAACTACCCGGAGAGACCTAAAGCTTGCATATGATACCTCTAAAGCACAAGAACACTTCACATTTTCAAAATTCATCAAAGCTCCTGAAGACAATTGATATATACGTAGGATGTCTCGAATAACCTGCTGTTCACAATTTCAGCGGTTGTCTGCATCAACGGAAATGTGGGCTAATTGCAAATTCACGTCTTTAAGATCAGAATTAGTGTAATGGCGAAACACACTACTAGATTTCTTAATCATTTATTTATGCTCTGGATGTAACATTCCTTTTAGAATAACAATCAAGGATATCGATTCGTCAGGGCAGAGGAGGGAAAAAGGAAGAAGCGTATACCTAACGCCTTCCCATTGATCATCCTGAGAAACGGCGCCTGATACAGCAGCTGTACAGGTTGGCTAGAAACCAAACTCGGCTTTCAGGCGGCAACACTCGCTGCACCAAATTGGAAGAGTTTTATTGCGAGTAAAACTCTACCAGCCTTATGCAATACATATGCACGCACACAAAACGCACTCGCGCGCACACAGATATACGCACTCTCAAAGCGCAAACACAAAAGCACGTACGCGCACATTGATAAACACAAACAAGCACACATACATGCAGGCAGACACGCTAACACGTGCACGCACACACAGCGACCCACACAGAAACACGCTCACAAAACACACCCAAGCACGCCGGCCCATACAAACCGGCATGTACGCGCGCGCGCACACACACACACACACACACACACACACACACAGCGAGCTGAGCGCACGCACACACACGAATCGAGCCGAGCGCGAGCGCGCGCACACGCACAGATAAAGCGAGCCGAAAACATGCTAAAGGCGCCCGCCAAGCAGCAACAGCAGCACGCGACCGCATCAGGGAGAACCAATACCGCGCATGTTCCTTCGAAAGGTGGCAAAGTCAGTCGTTCTTCTACGCGACGCAAAAGTGGTCGACCACATTTAACTTAAGTGCGAGCGACCGCATTACAAGAAGCCGCGTTGAACGCACAAAAGAATCACATCTATGAAGATTCAAGCGCTGAGAAACAAAGCGTAACTATGCAGGCGCACCACGCCCGATGTAAGACGGTGCGCGATCGAGGTAGTTAACTTGCCCTACTAGGAGTGCAGCTGCTCTTGCTCTTACATTAGTGAATTATGCTACGAGATCACAGTAAGATACTTCTAGAGCGAACAAAAACACGTAACCCACCAAAGAAATACCAAATAAATGGGCACTTGCCTGAAAATTTCCATTATGGCAGTACTACCGACCGCTGACACAGGGCACGTTGCAACTGCTCGTCTCAGCGTCCGTGGATACATCTTCCAGTGCGTACGAACGCTTTGCTTTGAAGTGCAGCACGAGTAATACACAAAGCGCGGGCCACACCTTTTTCTACACCGCGCACAAAACTAATCACACGTTTAAAATTATTTCGCAAAGCGCGAGACGCGAACGCATTTTATGTAGCTAGAGAATGCAATAATGGTGTAGCTTCCGCCTTCCCGTTAGGGTGGCTATTCCCGTCCTGCCGCGCGCCGAAGTGACGGTACAGCGTCGTTCCGTCACTTCCGGTCGCTTTTCATTGGGCAAGGGCGGCCGCGCAAATTGAACGTTTATTCTGACAGATTTGCTTGCTCGCATGACCGCCTGTTTGCTGCCGCTTCGTTGTGGTCTCCAACTAGAGCGGTGAGGCGGGTAGTTGCTACTACGTTTCATGCCGAGCATTTTTTTTGGGAGGGGGGGCGCAGTCTGTGCTGCATGACTGAGAGTACAGTACACAAATCGGGACCGTGAGCGAGACGATTGGCGCTCTTCTGCTGGTGCGATTAGATTATTCGCTGCGTCCGAAGGAAGCAACCTTGCGAGGTCACAGCGTAGTTACAGCGATATCCTGGCTCGATAAAGACCCTCACATCTTGGTCGTGCGACAGCGACGCGTAAGCATTCATGAGGCGACTGAAGAATGCGTTTGTAAGAGCGTGTGCTGTGGATAAGCAATTACAGCTTTGACGACACCAGCCCCTAATATATAGGCTGAGCCTTACAAACTGTGTCCGAGGATGCGCTTAGAAAGCAGACCAGTAGCTTAGTAAAACTCTGAATAACTTAGGCAAGGTACGTGGGGATTCGGATTTGAGAATTTCCAGCGTGGTCTCGCCGCTATAAGTGTCTTCGTTATGGCTTCACCAAGAAAATTGTACGTTGATGCCATTGTACAGCAGAGGCTCGTCTAACAGCACGTCCCTGTTTGTTCAGCAATGTATCCAGACAGCTTCTTTAATTTCGCCACTTTTTGTTGGGCTTTTAAGGGCACCGAAATATTCGTGCAGAATTGTGCAAGTTGCTCGTGCTTTTTCATTCTGCTACTGCAGTTTGTCTTAGAAGTGTTTAATTGCATAATAATATAATTGAGAGCACAAAATATAGTGATAATTAAATTGTAAGTGAAAGTGCGTAGATTTTCTCGATGATACATTTTGGAGTGGCCGTCATGCCAGAAACATCAGAATCCTAGAAAAAGATCGACAGTCACTTAGGAATGCGAAAACTTAATGACTTCATGGATGTACACTTGCAATTATCACGTGACCGTGATACGTCATACATTGTCACGTGTCCTTCACAATTCTACCTTCGTCTGCCGTAATCCACCTTGCTACAGTTTGTACGAACCTTAACCAAATTTATTCCACCCTAATTCACATTATTTACCCATAATTGCTCATAATTAACGTTGTTCTATTTACTACCATCTGTATCACTACTGACGTCATACAAGACGCTGATGACGTCACATTTTATTGCTTTATTCTACATACTTTCAAGGCCTAGTAGACACAACAGAAAGAAGGGGTGAAAGTATACAATATCTGCAATGCAGGGCAAGAATAGAAAATCAAACTGTAAGACACTTCGAACAGCGATGTTGAATTAGTGGTGTCACAAATTGAGACTGTGGAGGCGGGAAGGCGGTTCCATTCAGTGGCTGTTCTTGGCAAAAAGGAAGAATGGCACATCAATTTTGTGTTGATGGTCATGCGAGAAGAGATATAACTTGGTGTGGTGAAAGTGTTTTCTTTAAGAGAAGAGTTAAAGTACCATATTCTATGAAAAGTACAGAGACGAAGGTAACTACGACGTAACCAAAGGTCAGGTTGATCTAGTGTTCTTTTTATGGACGTGACGCTAGAATGACGTGAATAATTTGAGAGAATAAAAGGGCGGCGCGGTTCTGAATGCTTTCAATGGAAATGACAAGATTGGCATGGAGCAGGGTCCCGTATGGATTGTTGTTGCGGAGAACGCCAGCTTTCCTACCTTAAAGGCCATAAAATGCTTTCGCATTAAAAATGCAATACATACACACACTGCTCAATGCGTGGACGTGTACACGTTACTCAGATTTAAGCATCAATGCATTCAGCGCCCTTCAGTCATCGATTTAACATCCTTCTTCGAGCAAAGTCACACATTATGTGTGGTATACACCCTTGTGATAGGATGTTTTGACCGAAAAGGATACTAAAAGAGTGTGGACGTGGGTGTAAATGCAGGAAGCACCCCTTTTAACACCCATAAGTGTGTAAAATGTTTAGTGTGTAGGCGTGACGTCTTTGTTGTTACCAGTTTTCGCCGAAGGCGCTATTCTCGACACGCATGGCGGCATCACGGCCGCCATTATCCGCCATGTTTACCCTCTGATTGGTTGTCGAGAGGTCACGTGCTTTGAAATTTGTGCCAGAAAGCAGAAGTTTTCAAGATGCAATTTTCCGTTTTCATCAAGATGACGAAACGTGACGTCGAGCTGCAAATGTTATGGACCGATACATTTTGTTTGTCCTTGGCAGCTATATTGCGACGTTAGCGCTTCAAAAACAATGTGACCGGTAGCATACAGAAGCCAGTGCAATGCATCTACAATTTCGCGAATATGTGGTTGCGATCGAATATACGCGCAATGCCAGCTTGCTGATTGGCTGAAGGAATATCCCGTGAGGAGCGTCACAGGAAGGGCTGTTTCGTAAACATCATTTTGACGATGCGTGACCTCAAGCTGGGCCGCCATTGATGAGATTTTCCGCCATAATTTTTGGTGCGGCGAGTCGCGCGAATTATGCTAATGAGAAGCCATATGCAATCGCAGCCGAGAGGAATGCGTATCGCCACATTTTCCCCGTCGTTTGGCGCCATGGAAATCCTTTCTTCATAACGCGTGCTCACAGTATTTGCATCGCTCTCGGCTGGTGTTGGCATTTGTGTTTGGGGCCATCGTTTCTTAAAAAAACGCGTTTATACGAAATAATATTGGCTTAACATAGCGAACTTTCGGCAATGTCGTCCACTTTTCACTGCTGTATTTATATTGTGATCAAGATTAATGCCTTTTCGCACAATCAAAAGTTATGACAACGGCGTCCCTATGATTTATGAAAAAAAATGTACGCAAGGCAGCGCCTTGAAGTTTCCTCCTGCGGTGCGAGTACCTAGCGAAGTGAACAAGAGATGGCAGCGCCGGCGCTTGCGTCACGCTAGTGGATATGTCTGGCGCCTGCAAAGCTAGCGGTGACATTCGGCCGGTCCTCAGCCAGCCGAGTCGGGCTGAGTCACTTGCGTTTCACGAGATAGCGATAACTTGGCCCAGAACGTGCGCGCATCGCCACTGGTAGGTCGCGTTTCTTGTCTCAAGGAATAAAACAAGCGCGTTGGCACCAACATACGATGACTCATTCCGTTTCCCGGGGACACGCATGCTAGCTATTGAAGCAGGCGACGGCTTGTACGCAGCAGACAACGGAAGCGAGAAGCCTTTTCGACGGAATAATCATGCGCTTTAAGCTAGTTGCTTTATTTTTACTGCAGAGGAAGACTGTTTTGCTTTACTGAGAACGTTACGTTCAGTGGCTTCATTTTAGTTTCTCAGGCAAAACGTCAAGTTGGTGTCACGTTACGAAAGAAAAATGGGGTCATCAGCGCCATTTTATTCGCGTTGCGTCTACGGCAGGCATCGAAGAAAATGGCGGAATGTCCAGAATAGCGCTCAAGAGGGGACTATCGGGGTGCTCTTCTGGACATTCCGCCATTTTCTTCGTTCCGTGGCGTAGACGCGACGCGAATTAAATGGCGCTCATGCTCCCATTTTACTTTCGTAACGTGACACCAACTTGACGTTCTGCCAAAGAAACAGAAATGAAGCCACTGAACGTAAGGTTCTCGGTAAAGCAAAACAGTCTTCATCCGCAGTAAAAATAAAGCAGATAGCTCAAACCGCATGATTATTCCGTCCAAGACGCTTCTCGCTTCCGTCGTCTGCTGCGTAGAAGCCGTCATCTGCTTCATTAGCTAGGATGCGTGTCAATGGAATGAGTCATCGTACGTTGGCGCCAACGCGCTTGTTTTCTTCCTTGAGGCAACACGCGACCTACCAGTGGTGATGCGCGCACGTTCTCGGCCAGGTTGCCGCTATTTCGTGAAACACAAGTGACTCAGCCCATCTCGGCTGGTTGAGAAACGACCGAATAACACCGATAGCGTTGCGCGCGCCAGCGATGTCCGCTTGCGCGACGCAAGCGCCGGCACTGTCATCTCTTGTTCACTTCGCTGGTTTCTCCCACTGCTGGAGGAAACTTCAAGGCGCCGGCTTGCGTACATTTCTTTTCCTAAATTATAAGGACGCCGTTGTCATAACTTTTGATTGTGCGAAAAGGCTTAATCTTCATTACAATACAAACGCAGCAGTGAAATGTGGACAACGTTGCAGAAAGCTTGTTATGCTCAACCAATATTATTCCGTATAAACACGTTCTTTTAGAAAAATTGTGGCACAAAACCCAAATACCAACACCACCCGAGACCGATGCAAATACTATGAGCGCACGTTATGAACAAAAGATTTTCATGGCGCCCGAAGACGGGGAAAATGTGGCGATACGCATTCCTCTCGGCTGCGATTGCATATGGCTTCTCATTAGCATAATTTGCGCGGCTCGCCGCACCAGAAATTATGGCGGAAAATCTCGCCAATGGCGGCCCAGCTTGACGTCACGCATCGTCAAAATGACGTTTACGAAACAGCCCTTCCTGTGGCGCTCCTCACGGCTTATTCCTTCAGCCAATCAGGAAGCTGGCATGGCGCCTATATTCGATCACAACCACATATTCGCGAAATTGCAGATGCATCGCACTGGCTTCTGTATGCTACCGCTCATATTCTTTTTGAAGCGCTAACGTCGCAATATAGCTGCCAAGGACGAAAAAAATGTATTGGTCCATAACATTTGCAGCTCGACGTCACGTTTCGTCATCTTGATGAAAACGCAAAATTGCATTTCGAAAAACTTCTGCTTCCCGACACAGATTTCAAAGCACGTGAACTTTTGACAGCCAATCAGAGAGTAAACATGGCGGATAATGCCGGTCGTGCAACCGCCCTGCGTCTCGAGAATAGAGCCGTCCTTCTCGCGTGCGTCTATTTGTCGTACAAAAATCCCTCACGTGACCTGATCCTAGGTGTCTAGGGACAGCATCGTTTAGGGATTCTTGAGAAGGCGCGATGCTGGCGCCGAGCGACGCCGTGGCGTGTTCGTCCTCGGCGTGATCGTTCTCTTCACCGCGCGTTGTTCAACATTGCTCATGTGATTGTACGTGCGTTGCTTGTGTGTTGGTTATAGGTTCTGTGTTACTTGGCGGAAAGCCGTGAGTATTGGCGGTGCGGCAGTGCGGCTTTGGCCTCGGTGAGCTCTGGCAATACAGAATCTGCGTTGTGTGACCCGTGCTTTCTTGAGAACCCGGCGGTGGTGACAATTGAAATAATGAAGTGGCCTAGCGCCTTGGCAGCGCAGGCAGCGAACCGCGATGTGGCGTCGCCGTGTCCAAGATTGCTTAACGGACATCGAGGGATGTGCTGCTCGCTGCAAGTCATGTAAATGCAACTGCGTCGACCGCCCACTGTTCAGCGCTGAATGTGTGTTTGGTGTGCTGGGCTTGAAACGAGTGGTGCAGCCGTACAGATGGGGTGGCGGAGGAGCAAAGTGGCTTAGGAGCTCCGTTTGCGCGTTCACAGACATGTGCTCCCGTCTTGGTCTCATTAGCGGCTGTCGCGGTTGTGGTGTGCTATCTGCTTGCCTAGTATAAAGTTTGCGACACTAAAATGAGAGTTGAAAACGAGACATATGTCTGTGTTCTTCGCGTTTGTGTGTTGTAAATTTACTTTCTATTGTGGAAGTTCTTGGAGTCTTATTACGAAAGGAGTGCGAACGTAAACATAAACGCATATGTGTGTCTGAAATTTGGGATTACCCATAATACCCTTTACGACTGATAAGTGGGCTACACGGCATGTGTGAATCAACTACCGTATGTTGCGACGCTCTTCCGTGTGGTAGACTGATGCATGGTGCGCGTTTATTGCTGTACTGTTGTAAAAACCATTTGTTTATTCACTCAATACAAATGTACGGCTTCTTCGCCGCAGTACATTTTAGGTAGGCGGTGAAGCATACTAAATGTGGGAGGGGGCCGCCATCAGCCAGCATAGTATGTCCACTTAGGCGACCTGAGAGGCGGCGGGTGCGCGAGTGTATAATTAAAGAACTCTTATTATGTCCAGTGACAGTGGCCCCTTTTCACTTTTAGTATGCTTCACCGCAGTACTTTCCTTAGGCTTGACCACTAAATATTGGTGTATTGCGAGAAAGATAATCGTAAAAAGCCTAATTATGCAACGTTTCTTTTGTAGCTTGCTACACCGCAATACAGGTGTCTAAATAAGCATCGTGCAGTAAGCATACTAAGAGTGGAAAGGGCACATAGGTTTACACTGTGCTCATTATCTTCAATTGTGACATAATTTGCAAGTGAATGTGTGCTCGTGGTAAGCTTCATTGACAATTCTTCGTACATTACAAATTAATATTGCAGGGAAGCTTACTAAAGCACATTCACCATTATGGTACGCGTTATTCACCTTCAATACAGGAGCACAATGCGAATTCTCGCCCCTGCTCTTGCCTGGACTGTACATGCTCTTTGAGAAATAATTCATTTCATTGATTCATTGTTTGATTAAGCGCGAGACCTAGCAATGGGTAGCCCAAATATAGATTTGAGAAAACCAAAACGAATTCAGCAGTAAGAAGCTAAAGGGTTGTTTCAGTGTAGACCAGTGGCCAAGTCCGGATATGAAAGAGGAGGAAGAAAAGCCGAGTCTTTCCACTTCAACACTGGGAGGCACAACTTCCAGAAATAAATACGACTCTTACTTATTTTACTTTTTTAAGGAGATTACCGACTTGCTTTGGCAAGTGTTCAACAAACACTGCATGAAGTAAGCTTCCTGCGCATATTTCACCAGTTACTGTATCATTGTTTCACATTATGAGTGAAACTGCAATTTTCATTATGCCACAACTTGCCCAATTTTGTGTTTTGCAGTAGGATGTTAGCAGTGTTATTAAGGCACTTAAATACATATGAATAGTAGTATAGAGAAAAAAATAAAAACAAGAAAGCAGTGGCTTTTCGTGCATAGACTATGCATACACCTGGTGCTCTTATGGTCATTTTTTCCCTATCCGCTAAACCATTCTAAACAAGAAAAGTTTATACACAATAAGTTTATACACAGACCACAGGTATCGTTGGTAAGCAAACTATATTTACTCGGTGACATTTCTGCAGCCCTGCTATTTTGCTTTCCTTCCTTCCTTTTCAGCTGTGCAGGTTCATTAAGAAGTGATGAGAAAGTTTGACAATTTTAATCGTTGAAAGCCTTAGCGAAGCCTTTTTCGGGTTGTTTATTCTTGGTTTGAGACACTTCACATTGAATTAAAGGCGTGTTTTCTGTGTTTGTTGCTTTTTCTTTATGGGTAGGGCATGGCAACATTTTTTACACCAGGTCAAGTATGTGGTGTCATAGACTGTTCTTAGATGGAGTCTTAGCTTTTCATTCTGTACAATATGATGTCGTTTTTTTTGTGCAAGGCCGTTTTACAGCGTGATTGTAGCATTTTGCTGAGTTTTGCTTCTCTCACCCAAGCTTGAAACATTACTACTTACTGCTGGTGGCATGACACATGTGACATTTCTTTTTCGATAAAAGGATGTCTGTCACTTATCTTGTGCACTGGTTGTCTCTTTGAATTGCAATTTGTTGCCTATATTTGCTCGTTTGTTCCATTTCAGATTAGGAATGGCTATCATAATTGACATTTAACCATATTGCACACAATGTGGATGATATGTAATTGCAATATATGGCCACCATAAATATAATAGACGTTAACAATTCAAGAATACTGCCTTTGCATGGTGATGCAGCCCTGAATTGTGGCTATAAGGTACCAGGGCTGCAGGTAGCACTGCTTGTGCAGAATATAGTTCAACTCTACTACTTTCAAACATCATTGTTTTTATCTGCATTTGTATAGCTCCAGTTTCTGTGAACAACACACATCTGGTGGAAGAGTGGCTTGCACCTGCAGTTGGGTCCAATGAATAGCCAAGTTTCTGCCCGTTTTCATATTATTAGCATATTAGTAAAGGCAGTCGTTCTTATAGTAGCCTTTTTGCCCATTGTAGAAGCCGCTGCAGGGTGTCAGGATCTCATACACATCTTCAGCTTTGCAGGGGACACATCATCTGGCACATAGTTTGTCACAGGCCATGTATTCGGGCCAAGTTGAGTTTACTCACTAGCAAGGGGAAAAGCAAGCTTGTTGGATATGAAGTAAACCGCCTGTATACTCAGTGGCCTTCTTTATTTCGTGTGACATGTGTGGTTATAGCGACCCTTGTTTTAAGCACTTCTTGTCCAGCAGCAGTCGTTTGCTTTTGAAACACTCAGGGTAGCTTTCAAAAAGCTGGACAGGAATAATACTGAAAAACCAGCAGATGTTAATTGTCGCACTTATGCGAAGCTTCCTACACTATGATGAGGGCGTAAATAAATGAGGGTTTTCCTCAAGGCCTTGTAGCACATGTCGCGAGTTTGGAGCAACATGATGTATAGCACTTTTTTGATCGCATGCTATAGGTTTAGCAGGTGTGGCCATGGTTGAAGTGCAGTGCAAGGTCAACAAAACATATCTGTGAGCAGCACCCTGGTAAAGGAGACTCTGGGAAAACTAGTGGGAAGCCTGTTGAACATCTATTTGACCCACTTGCTGGCTCCATCAGGCAAAGTACGATAAAGAGAAGGAAGTCATCAACACATCAGAAGGTTTTTACATATAAACACTGTGTTAAGGTCACAACATGCCAACGAGTCTTATTGCGCAGGCTATGCACGAACAACTACATATGCCTTCTGTTCGGACATTGCTCATTGTAACTAACAAGGATGGAGTGGACAAAAAAAGAACAACAGCTTCATTAATTTTCTTTCACTGGTATCAACCGTGTTTTGTAAGTGTACATTGCTATACTCCTCAACGCCTTCTTGGGTGACATCAGCAAGGACTAGCTTGAGGCAAGGGGTAATAGACGTCTTTACAAGCTAAACATGCATGCATGCATGGAGAGCACATGGTGTCCAAAAAGTAGGCACTCCACAGGGGCACTGGAAAAGGAACAGATTATTAACAGTGGGCAGACAAGCTACTAAACACCCAACACTGTTGCCATGTAACAACCTCTAAAGCAATCCCTCTTAAAGGGGAAATCATCTTTGTGTATTCATAAAGAGGACAGATGGGCAAAGCCCCTTCAGTAATGCTGCCAGCTTCAAAAGCCCACTTTGCATATCCTGAATGCTTCCTTCTTACGATTTTTCTGGGTGCAAGTATTCTATTCTCCAAAAGCTGTCATTGAGAGCACTGTATGTTTGGTGGCAATACAGTTCAGAAGCGATTGCAACAAACCTCCTTTCCTAGTTGGCCTGGATGCTCGCGGTGTTTATGAAGCAGCACCATGAGGCAAGCAAGGTGAACGGATGCCTCCAAGCCCTTGTTCGTTTATCACACTGTTCTGTTAGTAACAACCACGAGACTTGAAACCAACAAGCTCAAGTTCGGCACTCGCATGGTTACTGCGGAGGATCCATAAAAAGCACAAAAACAGAAAACTCAAGGGAGAGGATAAAGCACCATTTAACACTTAGTATTGCTGCAGCCCACCCCCTTCTTTTATTTTGTCTGGTCGTGCTACATCTATTTACTATATATAGGCATCAGCTCAGGTGATGTTCCCAAACGGTGTCCAATCTTTATATACACTATGTGCTGGTTCAAAGAGGTTCGAAACACTGCAATGGAAGCTTGAAGTAGAAAAGGTGCCTAGAAGAAAAAAAAAAGCTGTGCTGCAACCATTTCGGCAACATCTTGTCCCCTTAATAAATATTGTGCTTTCATATCAACTTGAGTCCTCCAGTTAAGAGTAAAGTACCAGTGCACTTAGGAACAATGAATCAATTCTCAAAGAGCATGTGCAGACCAGCCAGAAGCATGGGCAAGAATCCGCATTGTGCTCCTGCATGGAAGGTGAATAACACGTACCATAATGGCGAATGTGCTTTAGTAAGCTTCCCTGCAATATTAATTTGTAATATACGAAGAATTGTCAATGAAGCTTACCACAAGCACAGATGCACTTGCAAATTATGTCACAATTGAAAATAATGAGCACAGTGTAAACCTATGTGCCCTTTCCACTCTTTGTATGCTTTAATGCACGATGCTTATTTACACCCCTGTATTGGGGTGTAGGAAGCTACAAAAGAAACGTTGCATAATTAGGCTTCTTACGATTATCTTTCTCGCAATACACAATTATTTCGCGGTGAAGCCTAAGCAATGTACTGCGGTGAAGCAAAATAATTGTGAAAAGGAGCCACTGTCACTGGACATAATACGAGTTCTTTAATTATACACTTGCGCACCCGCCGCCTCTCAGGTCGCCTAAATGGATATACTTTGCTGGCTGATAGCGGCCCTCTCCAACGTTTAGTATGCTTCAACGCGTAACTAAAATGTACTGCGGCGAGGAAGCCGTACATTTGTATTGAGTGAATTAACAAATGGTTTTTACAACAGTACAGGAATGAACGCGCACCATGCATCAGTCTACCACACGGAAGAGCGTCGCAACATACGGTAGTTGATTCACACATGCCGTGTAGCCCACTTATCAGTCGTAAAGGGTATTATGGGTAATCCCAAATTTCAGACACACATATGCGTTTATGTTTACGTTCGCACTCCTTGCGTAATAAGACTCCCAGAACTTCTACAATAGAAGGTAATTTGCAACACACAAATGCAAAGAACACAGACATATGTCTCGTTTTCAACTCGGCCGTCATGCAAATGACATATAGCACGGAAAAACGTGAACATGCTGTGTGTTAGCGTCGTAAACTTCATGCTAGGCAAGGAGCTAGCACCACAACCGCGACAGCCGCTAATGAGACCAAGACGGGAACACATGTCTGTGAACGCGCAAACGGAGACCCTAAGCAAGTCTGCTCCTCCGCCACCCCCTCTGCACGGCTGCACCACTCGTTTCAAGCACAGCATACCAAGCACACATTCAGCGCTGAACAGTGGGCAGTCGACGCAGTTGCATTTACATGACTTGCAGCGAGCAGCACATCCCTCGCTGTCCGTTAAGCAAAGTTGGACACGGCGACGCCACATAGCGGCTCGCTGCCTTCGCTGCCAAAGCGCTAGGCCACTTCATTATTTCAATTGTCACCACCGCCGGGTTCTCAAGAAAGCACGGGTCACACAACGCAGATTCTGTACTGCCAGAGCTCACCGAGGCCAAAGCCGCACTGCCGCACCGCCACTACTCACGGCTTTCCGCCAAGTAACACAGAACCTACAACCAACACACAAGCAACGCACGCACGGTCACATCAGCAGTGTTGAACAACGCGCGGTCCAGAGAACGATCACGCCGAGGACGAACACGCCACGGCGTCGCTCTGCGCCAGCACTGCGCCTTCTCAAAAATCCCTAAACGATGCTGTCCCTAGGCACCTAGGACCAGGTCACGTGAGGGATTTTTGTACGACAAATAGACGCACGCCTCTTTGTCTATGCCTCGGCTGCGGCGCACTGTTGCTGGACTATTTTGTCTTCATCCGTCAAAGTCCGGCCTAAAACAGCCTGCTGTAAACTGAGCTTGAAAGAATTATTTAGTGATCTGTATGCTCTTTTAGATATTGTGACACGCTGACGAAGAAGGTGTTTTAATCTTGGTTGGAAGAAGACGACGCTCTGTACTTCGCGCGCTGTCTACCATGTTGTCAGCTGCTGCAATTATTGTAAATATCTTGTAAATATACATCTGACTGTCTTTAACCCCGTAACACTTTTGGTGGAGGTTGCGGGATCATTATCATGACGGATTTACGCAGCGGGCGCTCCTTGGTTGCATCTATATTGCCAGGTCAAGGCGGGGATGCTACGGTCCCGTCGGCACCCACGCCTACCGTCATTCTATCGCAACCCCGCGACCCAGGAAACCTTTCTGGTGCCGACGACACTGATGTTGAAGACTGGCTTCAACTACATGAGCGTGTGAGCACCAACAACCACTGCGACCAGGCCATCATGCTCGCTAATGTGATATTTTACCTCGTGGGCACGGCACGCGTCTGGTTTCAAACCCACGAGGAGGAACTTACCAGCTGGGACATTTGTAAACAGAAGCTCAAATACTTGTTTGGCAAGCCTTTTGGACGTCAGCGCGCCGCCCAAAAAGACCTCGCTTCGCGTGTCCAGACGTGCACTGAATCCTACCTCACGTACATCCAGGACGTGCTCGCTCTGTGCCACGAAGTGGATCTGAAGATGTCGAAACCTGATAAGGTTGCACATGTCACTAAGGGCATAGCAGATGATGCCTTCCATCTCCTTGTCTTCAAGAATTCTTCCGCTGTGCAAGCTATCATTACCGAATGCCGGCGGTTTGAAGAAGCCAAGAGTCGCCGCATTGCCCAACCATTCCCCTCCGTCCCAACACGGCTGGTACGTCCACCTGCGAAGACCTCCGCAGTCCGCCCACACCCAACCGCTCTGATGAAATCCTTCATGTCATCCGACGTGAAATAGAAGCCGCATCTCCTGCTACGACCCCAACCCATGGCCCCGACAATTGCCAGGCGACCGTCTTATTGATACAGTCCGTCGTACGCCAAGAATTGGCCAGCTTGACCAACGTCTGCTCAGTTAATCGGCCTGACTACACTCCTTCCAGCACTGTCATACGCACCCGCTGCCTGAATGCCCCAACCTGGTATCGCAACCCGACCGAATAACGTACTCCAGACGAGAGGCCTATATGCTTCACTTGTGGCCGTATCGGCCATATTTCACGTTAATGCCGGTCTTCGTGGCATTCGACCCCCTGGTCCTACCACCTATCCCAGGGCCCTCATGCTGCTCTTCGCTTCCCCCCGCCAACGCAGCCAATAAATTCTGGCGACACTTCTCTGTTTACCCGCTCTAGCCGCTCTCCTTCGCCACGTCGCCGCTTCTCCAGATAGCCCCCATCTCGCCGATCACCGTCCCCTAGCTCCTTCCGGCGCACCCTTCCGGAAAACTAACAGGTGCAGCACCTGGAGATGATGCTGCCAAACCGACCCGACGCAAAAATCCTCTTCTGACCTTGCCCACACATCGGAACCTCATTGAAGTGAACATGGATGGTGTACCTGTTACGGCTCTGATTGACACTGGCGCGCACGTATCTGTGATGAACGCTAACCTCCGGAATCGTCTCAAGAAAGTCCTTACTCCTGCCCCGTCGCCTGTGGTCCAAGTCGCCGACGGTGGAACACCAGCCGTTATTGGCATGTGTCCGACTCACTTGAGTGTCGCCGGACATCATACTTCTGTTTTTTTATGTTCTAGAGCACTGCCCTCACGACCTCATTCTGGGCCTTGACTTTCTGTCTACACATCCCGCTTTGATAGACTTTTCTGCTGGGGTTGTGCAACTCGCTCTACCTGCTGCTATTGACCCTCGCGATAGTGCTCCGATACGGCTATGTTCCACAGAGCATATTCGCCTCCCTCGCCGTGCCGTTACCTACGTAGGTGTCTCCCCCGTTCCACCTGTATCAGACGGTGACTACATCGTATCCTCTAATCCGGATCTCCTGCTTTCGCATAACGTCGCTTTTCCTCACACCGTCATTACCATTTCGGACAACACGTCCTGCCTTCCGCTTGTGAACTTTTGACTCTGTACACAAGTACTCCCGCGCGGAATATTCCTGGCGCAAATAACGCCCGCCAGAGGCTACCACATTTCGGCTTTAACTTGTGACAGCTCCTCGTGTTCAACTCTTGCTTCGCCCCCTGTCCCATCAGACTTGAATGCCCTAAGTAAATGATTGCTCCCGACCTTCCGCCCCAGCGTGCTCAAGAACTACGTTGCCTCTTTGCCTCATACTTGGACACAATTGACCTTGGAGAGCGCCCTCTAGGACAAACATCGCTCGTAAAACATCGAATAAACACCAGAGATGCGAGACCGATCCATCGGCGACCCTACCGCGTCTCGCCTACTGAGCGACATATCATCCAACACGAAGTTGACAAGATGCTTTCTCGCGGCATCACCGAACCTTATTGCAGCCCATGGGCAACGCCTGTTGTACTAGTTAAAAAGAAAGACAACAGTTGGCGATTTTGCGTCGATTCTTGACACCTCAACAAGGTCACAAAGAAAGACGTCTATCCTCTACCACGCATTGACGATGCCCTGGATTGCCTGCATGGAGCGCAATAGTTTTCGTCCTTCGACCTTCTCTCCGGCTACTGGAAAATTGCCGTCGACGACATGGACTTACATCCCCTGCCCATTCTCGCTCACTTTGATGCGTCAGCTCCAACAGAAGTCCGTACCGATGCCAGTGGCCACGGTATTGGCGCTATCTTGGCACAGAAACAACAAGGGCGAGAACGTGATATTGCCTACGCCAGCCGCCTTCTTTCCTCTGCTGAGCGCAAATATTCCATCACTGAACGCGAGTGCCTGGCTCTCGTTGGGGCAGTGGGTAAATTCCGCCCTTATCTGTACGGCCGCCAATTCACAGTCATCACTGATCACCGCGCTCTGTGTTGGCTTTCGTCCCTCAAAGGTCCTTCAGGGCGCCTTGGCCGCTGGGCTCTACGCCTTCAAGAATACAACTATTCAGTTGTATACAAGACCGGCCGGTTACATCAAGATGCGGACTGCTTGTCGCGCCACCCTGTCGACCCACCTGACGTTTATGCGGCCGCATACCTGTCGCCGTTCTCTCTCTGGTTGCTTTTTGTGATATTGGAGCCGAACACCGTCGGGATGCCTCCTTACAAGACCTTATTCAGCGGCTCACTTCGATGACGCCCGATCCTTCCCTTCGCATGTCCGAACTCCAAGATGGTATATTGTACCGCTCTAACATGCGCCCGGACGGCCCTGCCCGACTCTTCGTTGTGCCTGAGCATCTGCGTCAGACTGTTCTCGCCCAGCTTCATAATTTACCGACTGCAGGTCACCTTGGCATGTCACGGACTTATGACCGCATTCCGCGGCGCTTCTTTTGACCTGGTCTGTACCGTGACGTCTGCCGTTATGTCGCTATGTATGACCTTTGTCAACGACGCAAAAAGCCGACCACACTCCCTGCTGGTCGCCTTCAGCCACTTGATGTACGATCAGAATCATTCTTCCGTCTAGGTGTTGATCTTTTAGGCCCTTTTCCTACGTCTGCTTCGGGAAACAAGTGGATTGCTGTAGCAACAGACTACGCCACCCGATATGCAATCACACGGGCTCTTCCGACAAGCTGTGCAACCGAAGCCGTCGGCTTCCTCCTAGAGAACGTCATCCTTCACCACGGTGTCCCTCGACAGCTCCTCACCGACCGAGGCCGTTACTTTCTTTCTAAAGTTGTCATTGAAATTCTACACTCGTGCGTGACTAAACACAAACTTGCTACGGCTTATCATCCACAAACGTACGGTCTAACCGAGCGTCGTAACTGCACCCCTACTGACATGCTGTCCATGTATGTCTCCGCTGACCATCGCGACTGGGACGTTGCGCTACTGTTCGTTACTTTCGACAATTATTCGTCTCGCCATGACACCGCAGGCTACTCTCCATTCTTCCTCTTGTATGGCCGCGACCCTACACTACCTTTCGACATCGTTCTGCCTGCTAGTCTGAATTCCACATGCGAGTACGCCCGTGAAGCCATACTCAAAGCACAAGAAGCACGCCATATTGCCCGACGTCGACTTGTGGAATCGCAGGACAAAGAGCTGCGCTTATATGACGCCCGCCATCGTGACGTCCATTACACACCGGGTGCCTTGGTTATCCTTTGGTCGCCGTCGCGACGCGTTGTCCTCTCGGAGAACTTACTTACACGCTACTCTGGCCCTTACCGTGTCTTGCGTGAAGTAACTGACGTCACGTACGAAATCGCCCCTCTTGAGCCAACCGTGGCTCAGCAACGCTCCAACGTAGTCCACGTCGCGCGTCTTAAGTTGTATCATTCGCCCGCCTCCTAACAAGCAGCGAGCCGGTGCTTCAGCCGCCGGGGGTCATGTGATACCCTGACGAAGAAGATGTTTTAATCCTGGTCGGAAGAAAAGGACGCTTTGGACTTCGCGCGCTGTCTACCATCTTGTCAGCGGCTGCAATTATTGTGAATATCTAGCAAATTTACGTCTGACTGTTTTAACCCCGTAACATAAAAAATATGTTTCATTAATGAATGTATGCCTGACGCAACAGTTTCTTTTTATCTTTGAAGGAACAATGGTGCACAAAATATCGACATCAGCGTTCGCGCTCGCGCGTCGTCTGTCTATAAGATCGCTTTGCAAACACCTGGACGACGATGCCATATCATATCAAAAGCTGTTGTGCCATTTCATTTCTTGTAGCTCATCGCACAGCCAACTATGCAGGAATTAGGCGTGCAACGTATCACTGAAAAAATCTGTGTTGGAAATATTGTTAGGAGTAGTGACGGTGGAAAATGATGCAGACTCAATCGAAACGATAGCGGCGAGCAATGTCGGTGATTGTCGAAAACCTCATCTGCGGGTCAAGCGTATCTGTCTCCTCACATCAGTTGTCGAATATTCCAGCGTATTCGCTGGTGCCCGCGCGCCTTCCAGAAACTACTACACAATTCGTGTCGCGTGCGCAATCACATTATACAAGGTCTCGTCGACAACAGAAAGCCGACAGAAACATCGATAACGTTCTCTAAACTTGCGATACGTGCAAGCCCAACCTGGGCCGAGAGATATCGCCCACCATGTTTTAGCCGGTGAAATACGGTCACCGGATTCAGATAAATTATCCGTGTCAATATAATTATGCTTGTTGCTGGTGCATGAAAGAAACGTGAAAAAGTGGGTTCTGAGAAAATCAGCCGAAGAGAATGGAAACAACTGTAGCACTCACACACACACACACTTAAAACATCTAGAATAGCTGAAATTTACGTAATTTGTTGTTTGTCACCTGCCGATTTTTGATTCTGTCAAATCGTGCCTATGGAGCACCTCATTTATTATTCTAATTCTAGGTTGTTGATCGTTAGGTTTGATGTATATATATATATATATATATATATATATATATATATATATATATATATATATATATATATATATATATATATATATATATATATATATAACACCTTATTTTCACAATTTATACACTTCGTGACCACAAAGAAAACACCAGTTGTTTTCAGCCTGCTATGATGTTTTCACTGAGAAAGACACTCAATGTGTACCTTGAGACACGCAATAATTGCTGTGGCATATTATTTTACTGCACAACACTGGATACGGTAGCCAACCATTATTAAAACTCAGAAGAAATTAATAGCGCAATGCATATTGTCACGTGGTGATGACGTTGAGCAACACAGTAACAATAGTGTGAACAACAAAAATAACTTTTATTGGGCGAACTTGTGCCGACAAAACAGGCTACACTTATAGCACAATGATAGCGGCGAACACTGTCGGCGATCGTCAAAAATCTGATCAGCGGTTCCAGCGCATCGGCTTTTATACAGCAGTCATCGAACGTTCCAGACTAATCGTTGGGACCGGCGTGCCTTCCACAAAGTTCTACACCATTCTCTTCACGCGATGAAATCAGATAACACGAGGTTCGGCGACAACAGACAGCCGGGTAGAAGCATCCATAACTTTCCAGAAACCTCAGATATATGCAGGCGTGTCCCGCGCTGTGCGATTACATTTGTTAGGCGGCGAAACGTGGTCGCCCGATAAATATAAGTACGCGTGTCAATACCCTCCTCTTAAAAAGCATCGACCCGATGCTGCAAACAAACAAAAGTAATAAAGAAAAGCACTCGTAGCAAAGAAAACAACAAAATAAGTAATTTCGTCAGCGTCCGTAAAAGGGTTTAAGGCGCGCTACGTGGACCACTTCAGATCGTGCGCGGCGCCGCTGTGAATGCGAAATGCCGTCTGGCACGACCTCATAGTCCAGAGCGCCAATGCGTCGGATGACCCTGTAGGGTCCGAAATAGCGTCGCAGTAGTTTCTCACTGAGTCCTCGTCGGCGTATCGGGCTCCAAACCCAAACACGGTCGCCGGGCAGGTACTCGACGAAGCGTCGTCGGAGGTTGTAGCGTCGGCTGTCGGTCCTCTGTTCCTTCTTGATCCGCAGGCGGGCGAGCCGTCGGGCTGCTTCGGCGCGCTGGAGATATGTAGCGACGTCAACATTCTCCTCGTCAGTGACGTGCGGCAGCATGGCGTCTAGCGTCGTCGTCGGCTTCCTGCCGTATACTAGCTTGAACGGCGTGATCTGTGTTGTTTCTTGCACCACCGTGTTGTAAGCGAAGGTTACGTACGGCAGGACCGCGTCCCAGGTCTTGTGTTCGACGTCGACGTACATTGCTAGCATGTCGGCGAGGGTCTTATTCAGCCGCTCCGTAAGACCATTCGTCTGCGGATGGTAGGCAGTTGTCCTCCTGTGACTTGTCTGGCTGTATTGCAGAATGGCTTGCATGAGCTCTGCTGTAAAAGGCGTTCCTCTGTCGGTGATGAGGACTTCTGGGGCACCATGTCGCAGCAGAATGTTCTCGACGAAAATTTCGCCACTTCGGCTGCGCTGCCTTTCGGCAGAGCTTTAGTTTCAGCGAAGCGGGTGAGATAGTCCATTGCCACGACGATCCACTATTTCCGGAAGTTGATGTCAGAAACGGTCCCAACAAGTCCATCCTGATCTGCTGAAAAGGTCGGTAAGGAGGCTTGATCGGCTGTAATAGTCCCGCTGGTCTTGTCAGTGGTGTCTTGCGTCACTGACAGTCTCGGCATGTCTTGACATAACGGGCGACGTCGGCTGTTAGGCGTGGCCAGTAATACCTTTCTTGTATCCTCGATAGCGTCCGGGAGAAGCCGAGGTGCCCGGCGGTCGGATCGTCATGTAGGGCGCGCAGTACTTCTGGACGCAGCGCCGACGGAACAACAAGAAGGTAGTTGGCGCGGACTGGTGAGAAGTTCTTCTTCACGAGTAGATTGTTTTCAAGCGTGAAGGAAGATGCCTTTCCACATATTCGACGTGGCCGTTTAGCTTCGGGTCTGCCCGTTACTGTTCAGCGAAGTTTTCCGCGCTTATCATTACAAGGAATGCGTCGTCATTCTCGTCATCTTGCGGCGGCGGGTCAATGGAGGCGCGTGATAGGCAATCGGCATCGGAGTGTTTTCGTCCGGACTTGTAGGTTACAGTGATCTCGTATTCTTGTAGTCTGAGGCTCTACCGCGCCAGTCGTCCTGAAGGATCCTCTATATTCGCTAGCCAACACAACGCGTGATGGTCGCTGACGAATTTGAATGGCCTGCCATATAGATAAGGGCGAAATTTAGCTGTAGCCCAAACGATGGCGAGGCATTCCTTTTTGGTCGTAGAATAGTTGCCTTCCGCTTTTGACAGCGACCGGCTAGCATAAGCTATCACCTGTTCGACTCCGTTTCTCCTCTGGACTAGAACGGCACCGAGGCCTAGGCTACTCGCGTCAGTATGGATTTCTGTATCGGCATATTCGTCGAAGTGCGCAAGTACTGGCGGGACTGCATGCGTCGTTTGAGTTCTTCAAGTGCGTCGGCCTGCGGCGTTTCCCACTAGAGCTCGACATCACATTTGGTTAGATCTGTTCGCGACTTCGCAATGCGTGAAAAGTCCTTGACAAAGCGCCTGTAGTAGGCACACATGCCAAGGAATCTACGCACTGCCTTCTTGTCGATGGGTTGCGGGAACTGTGCGATGGCAGCTGTCTTTTGTGGGTCTGGGTGGACACCAGATTTGCTGATTAGGTGGCCTAGGAACAGAAGCTCATCGTAAGCGAAGCGACAATTTTCCAGCTTCAGAGGTAGCCCTAATGACTTGATGGCCTCTAGTACTGTCGCAAGCCGCCTCAAGTGATCATCGAAATTTCCGGCGAAGACAACGACGTCATCCAAGTAAACAAGACAGGTCTGACACTTCAATCCTGCTAAAACCGTGTCCATCACGCGCTGGAACGTTGCAGGCGCCGAGCACAGCCCGAATGGCATAACCTTGAACTCGTAGAGGCCGTCTAGGGTGACGAAGGCCGTCTTTTCGCGATCTCTTTCGTCGACTTCTATTTGCCAATAGCCAGACTTGAGGTCCATCGACGAGAAGTATTTAGCGTTGCAGAGCTGATCTAATGCGTCGTCTATTTGTGGGAGGGGGTATACGTCCTTCTTCGTGATCTTGTTCAGACGACGATAATCGACGCAGAAACGTAGGGTTCCGTCCTCTTTTTTTTCACCAAAACTGCAGGAGATGCCCATTGGCTTTTGGACGGCTGGATGATGTCGTCGCGCAGCATCTCGTCGACTTGGTGCCTTATAGCTTCACGTTCTCGCGTCCAAACTCGTATGGGCTCTGGCAGAGAAGTCGAGTGCACTCTTCGGTTATTATGCGATGCTTTGCGACTGGGGTTCGTCGAATCCTTGATGACGTCGAAAAGCACTCTTTGTGTCGTCGAAGTAGCCTTCTGAGCTGTTGTTGCTTAATCGTGGGGAGACTCGGATTTATGTCGAAGTCTGGCTCAAGAACTACGGTCGTCGGGGTAGATACGGCAGAATCGGAGAGGACAAACGCATTGCTGTTTTCCAGAATTTCCTCGATGTATGCGATCGTCGTGCCCTTGTTGATGTGCTTGAACTCCTGGCTGAAGTTTGTCAGCAACACTTTCGTGTTTCCTCCGTGCAGTCGAGCGATCCCTCTTGCGACGCAAATTTCACGGTCGAGCAGTAGACGTTGGTCGCCTTCGATGACGCCTTCTACGTCTGCGGGTGTTTCGGTGCCGACTGAAATAACGATGCTCGAGCGAGGCGGGATGCTCACTTGATCTTCGAGCACACTCAAGGCGCGGTGACTAGGAAGGCTCTCCGGCGCTATCGAATGATCTTCCGACAGCGTTCTTGACTTCGACTTCAGGTCGATGACCGCGCCGTGTTGGTTGAGAAAGTCCATGCCGAGAATGACGTCTCGTGAACACTGCTGGAGGATAACGAAGGTGACAGGGTAAGTCCGGTCGTGAATGGTAATTCTTGCCGTGCACATTCCAGTTGGCGTTATGAGGTGTCCTCCAGCGGTCCGAATTTGAGGGCCTTCCCACATAGTCTTAACTTTCTTCAACTGGGCGGCGATGTGTCCACTCATGACGGAGTAATCAGCCCCTGTGTCGACTAAGGCGGTGACTGCGTGGCCGTCGAGAAGCGCGTCGAGGTCGGTGGTTCTTTGTCTTACATTATAGTTCAGTCTTGGCGTCGGATCACGACTGCGTCGCGTTGACCTGTGGCCGGTATGTGACGTCGTCAGGTCGTCTTTCGTCGTCGCATTCTTTGCTTCCAGACTTCGTCGGGACGGCGGCGTGTCGTTATGTCGTCGAGGTGGTTTCTTCGGCGTCTTCGTCGGCGGCGCAGGATCTTCGTCAGTTCGACGAACAGCAACCGCACCTCCATCGGTTGCTGCTTTTAGTTTTCCAGATATGGGCTCGCTGACCGGCCCCGGGCTGGGCCAGTGTATGGTCGGCGCTGCGGTGACAGGTAACAGCCTGGTGATGGCGAACGCGACGGTCGTCGAGAGCTCCACTGAGTAGCGGCAAGGTAGTCAGCGATATCGCGAGTGCGCTCACCTATCCGAGGGCGCGGTGCGTTGACGGCGAACCCTCGCAATCCCAGGTCGCGGTATGGGCATCGGCGGTACACATGGCCGGCTTCCATGCAGTGCGGGCTGTGGTCAGGAGCGCGCCAAACGTCTGTCTTCCTCGGGTAGCTGCGCTGGGCGACCGGTGGGCGTGCTGGCGGCGGCGGCAGTGGTCAACGGAATTGCGGCGTTACAGGGCCCTTGCGCGGTCGTGGCGGGGGACCTTGACGGCGGGCGACGGCGGCGTAGGCCATCGCTTCTGGCTGGGGCTGCGATTATCGTGATTGTACTTCGGGAACTCCGAGCGATCGCTGGATATCTTCTTTGACAACTTCGGCGATTGAGGCCACTTGAGGTTGCGATGAAGGGAAAATCTTCTGAAGCTTCTGAAGATCTTCGGACATAGCAAATCAAGCCAGAAGGCAAGCGTACGGCAGCACGACATTGCCATCGATGCGATGGCTTGCATGACCCTGAAACGTGCCAATTCAAGACAGCCGAGTGCCGTTTCTGCTCCAAGGAAGGTCACATCGAGCGTGCCTGCATCTCAAAGAAAAAGAAAAACATGGAATCACGCTCCGACACCTAGCAGCTACAGGCACACAGTGCCAACCCACCACCTGTCAGCAAATCCTGCTGCAAGTTGCACACAGTGAGTGTAAGTACACACTGCCCCAAGTTCCTCGTGTGACTTGAGAGTGGAGGGAAAGCCAGTTCAGTTTGAGGTGGACGCAGGTACGCCATGCTCCCTGATAAGCGAGGACACGGACTACAGAATGTGGAAGAAAAATACCGTGTGGCTTTCATGCGAGCCGCTCAGTTTGCGCACATGGTCAGGTAAATAATTACACGTCCTGGGCTCCGCACAAGTTCATGTGAGGTTGAGTTCAAAGGACTATTTGATGCCGTTGTTGGTAATGAAGGGCACCAGGTGCAACCTCCTAAGAAGAGGTTGGTTTTTGGCACTTCACATTCAGGTGAAGGAGATCAACCACGTTGGAAAGCCAGCACTAGAAACGTAGGTTCTGGGATGACACCCAGATGTCTTCAAGGAAGAAATTGGAAGCTATACCGGTATACCTGTATAAAGGTCACTGCAGCACTGCTCACAGTGAACACCACAAAACGACTATTCAGGGTGGAATGCCTCCTGTTCTGAATTTCCACTGCACCAGCTATCTTCCAATGCGTAAGGGAGACAAAGATACCTAGAATTCCAGGGGTGAGTGTTCACCTTCAGGTTCTTCAGGTTCTATTCGAGGCTAACTGAGAAAGGCTTACGTCTCAAGAAAGAAGAATGCAGGTTCGGAATTATGTCAGTTGAGTTTCTGGGACATCGAATTGACAGAAATGGTGTTTGCAACACCGAGAAAAAGGTTGAGGCCATACTTCAAGCACCCAAACCATCTGACAAGACATCCCTAAGGGCTTTTCTGGGCTTTATTTCATTTGACAACTGCTTTTTGAAGAACGGAGCGATGGTTGTGGTGGGAATTGTATAGGCTCCTAGAGAAAAAAACACGCCCTGGAAGTGGAAGAGCAAACGTCAAGCTAATTTCGAGGCACTTAAGGAGATGATCCGTGCATCTACAGTGCTCGCTCGCTACGACGAGACGAAGCCCCTTCTTTTGTCCGTGGACGCATCACCGTACCGCGTTGATGCCGTCTTCGCTCGGGAAGATGCTATTTTCCGAGAGGCGTCCATTGCATTCGGTTCATGAACACTGGGAAGTGCTGAAAAGCGCTACTTCTAGCTCAACAAAGAAAGTGTAGCAGTAATCTACGGCATCAGTCATTTTCACAAGTACATAGCTGGCCAGCATGTGACCATAATATCAGATCGCCAGGCACTGATTGGAATCGTCAGTGAAACAAAGTAAGTACCCCGAGTCTTTTCATCAAGAATGACGCGGTGGTGCCTTAAACTAGCAACGTATGATTACAAGTTGCTGTACTGGTCTGGCCTACTGCACCAAAATGTGGGCACTCTAAGCTGACTTCCACTACCGGTACAAGTTGATGAGCCTTATCCCCCGGGAGACGTGCTCATGTTGGCTACCGTGCCCAGCTTCGAGATTTCATCGCGTCAACTAGCACGAATTACTCGAAAGGAGTCAGTTTTGTCGCAAGTGCTAAAAGCTGTCTGAAATGGTGAAGTTCATAAACTTCCAAAAGAACAGTTTTCATCGTGCAGGAAACTGGAGGCTGAGCTTTCAGCGCAGGAAGGGTGCCTTGTAAGAGGCACCCAGATGGTAACTCTAACAAAGGCGAGAAATTACCTTCTTGAACTCGCACCTGCAAACCACCACCTAACTGTGGCCATGAAGGCATGCGCACGAAGGTACTTTTGGTGCCCAGGCATTGACGCAGATATCGAACGGCTCGCTAGAAACTGTGCAACTTGTTGTCAACACCAAAGGGCACAAGTGTCCAAATGGGAACGCACAAGAACGCCTTGGGACACAATTCATGCAGACTTCGTTGGTCCCGTAAAAGACAAAATGCGGGCTAATTTTTGTGAACGCACACAGCAAATGGTTGGAAGTGTGCTCCATGCGCAATACACAGTTTGCCACATTGATTGAGGAACTCTGGAACGTTTTCGCAGCTTTTGGGCTTCCCAACAAGCTGGTGACTGATAACGGACCATCCTTCGTTTCAGTAGAAGTTGAGAGCTTCCTAAAGAAGAATGGAGTGACCCACGTAACAAGTGCAGCATATCATCCTACAACGAATGGCCAGGCAGAAAGGCTGATTTTTGAAACAAAATGAGCATTAGCCGAAAACAAGGACGGAACATTCGCGTGCAGGTAGGCCCAATTTTTGCTAAAGCAACACACCACCATCTGCACATCAATGGGCAAAATGCCAGCTGCACTTTTGTTCGGGCGTGAGCTGGATACAGCTCTCACGTGCATTGAGCCCCAAGCAAAAGCGAACAAAATCCATACCAACTGCAAGAGGAACACAAAGTCTAGAGTACTCGCTGTCGGACAAGCAGTTTTCTTTTGAAACTTCGGAGGGAATCTGATCTGGACGGAGGGAATGGCTTTGGAAAATCTAGGCCACAGGTCGTGGCTCATTAAAAGCCCTAACATGTTAGTGCGATGACAACGTGACCACATCAAGCCCGGTGCTTTGAGACACCCACAGAAGATTCGGCGACACAGAATAAGGGCTGTACAGTAACCGCGAGCAGTGTCTTACTCCCATTTATGTTTGCGATAAAAGCAGATAACTCCACGTCGTCAGAAGCCACTCTCTCAGGAACGCTGGAGCCTTCGTATTCATCGGTGACCAAACCAGAGATTGGCACTGCCCCTGAGACCGTGCCAAACACGACTGCAGAGTCATGCCCGCAGGGGGAACGACGCCCTCCGGATCACTACGGCGACTCCATCTAAGGGAGGAAAGTGTTGTGTACAAGTGACGCACCACCGCTCCTTGGCTGGACAAAGCACCAGTGCGGACGAAACAGGAAGCGACCCAGCCCTGAGTCGAGTTCCGAGAATTCTCCATCACCCCCAGCGTGTCGACCACTGGACAGGGACCGGGAGTTTGCCCCCTCGAACACATGCGGCTCTCATCTGCGTCTCTTGTAGAAAATAAACTCAATCTGTTTTCTGCCACAAACCAATGCGCATTCCTTTCACGAATGAGGCCAGACCCAGTACGTAACAGCTTGCAAGAACGCGCATACATGAACACACGGGTGTATCTAAGCCAATAAGCAAGGGATTTGTCGCAGCAACAGCGTAGCACGCTGAAGCGCCGCAGCGTTATCTATTAACATACTCCTATACAGATGGTTCTATTATCACGGAATACAGCTGTGTTGATTAACAAGTCACTTCATCACCAAGCACGCATGTGAATTATGAACAATGGCGTGTTTATTCAGGTGCACTTTGCTGCTGAGGTCTTTTTAGTAGCTGTCAGCAGTGAGCCTACAATTGATTACATGATGTAATATGACATCGTACTTTGGAAGAATGATGTAACACCGAATGAACGTACAGGAGCGCTGTGTGACACACACAGAGCTAGTATTTGTTAATTCTATGTTACGTCATTGTTTCAAAGTGCACTGCCCATATTAAGTCATGACTAACCAAAGAGCCCACCAGTAAGTCTTAAGCAATTGATTACAATTATGACAGACAAAAGTGATATGTACATATCAAAGTTACTTCTTCAGGCAGAGATGCTCGTCAGATATGTTTTCAAGAGAAGAATGTTTGCACGAAAACAAATATTAATTCATATTGCTGAAAAGACACCCCATATAGGCATGAATTCACGTAATGTTTCCATTTCTTGTTAGTGCTAAAAATGTCCCTGCAAATAGAAGTAGTGTTATGTCATTCATGCCTTAAGAGATGACAGAGGTCTACGGGGGCACACAAGGCAGCAATGCCTATGCATAAAGGCCTGGTTGGCCAATCTGCTACCCCTTCACTATTTATCCATACCTCTACCAGCATTTAAACAATGTACAGCCTGTGGTCAAAGTGAATACAGGCATGCTTGCTCTCTCAGCAATGGCGACAATCAAGCATGTTTGCCTTGAGACCGTTTGCTGCTGTCAACATCATTTATGCATGCATTCTCTTTTTATTCTTTTCCCTAGATAACACAGAAGCTTGCACAGTCAGTAACCTATAGCAAACTAATGTTATTTGATTGCGTTGGGCTTGGCCCAAATGTCCCATTCATGTAGTGACAACCTAGCTAGCTAATGCACAGCCACATTAAAAAGAGAAGTGCATAGGCTAACAAACAGGTGCACAGTAACTCTACTTCATCTCAAAGTAAACCAAGATTATCAAGCAACTATAGATGTCTAGTTTAAGGGGGCGCAAGCGTTGAGGCCCCGTAGTACTTGGGGCCTCAACGATTGCATCCCCCTTATCTAAAACTCTCTAATAAGCTTTGCAATGAGTGTAGTGATCTTGCACGTGAAATGGTTGATGTAGTAAGTCGTTTTATATTTGCCTTTCTTAATCTGTAACAGCTTAAACAGGCACATGACAATGAAATGAAATGCTGGCTCATATGGTGCACAAGACACAAGTAGGGGAGAACATTCGCCATGCCTGCTGTAACACCAGTTTCAACATGCAGTAGCTTGTAGGAAATGAATGCATGTTCATCGTGTCAGTGAAACTTGCACCTACCTCTAATGAAAGCACAGAATGTCTGCATTGTAGACATTAGTTCATTAGCACCGTATGCATGGCAACACAAGAAAGTAAGAGAATGTTTATTGCCATTTTTTATTTTTATAGCTAACAGACTGTTTCTTGGGTGGAGCTTTGCGACGAATTCATAATATGTTCTGTGTAAATCTGCAATGCGGACATGTTCTATTATCCAATCACTTAAGTAGTCAAATGAATTCACATAGCCCCATAAGCGCTGTGAAACGGAATGCAGAAATTTGTAGTTAAGAAGCCATAGCGACTCGCACTCTGTGCTGAACATAAAATAGAAAAAAATGCGTAGTGGTAAATTGGGTGCACATTCTCATCTGTCATACAAATACATAGATTACAAGTAATCTTTAACTCATTCTCGCATTGCTTACAGTTGCACAAACCTTACTGCAGCATCCACTGTGGATTAAAATAATCTTGAAAGTCACAGCTACTTGTTCACTCTATTAATACATATTAGCCCCCAGGCTCTCCTGTATTCCTTCACGCATGCTACCATAGCATGGCTGTGCTCAATCACCTCTTTCCATTCCACTGAAATGAACATGGCATATATTTGTTACCAAAATATTATCTGAAGCATAACTGTTTAACATTCTTTAAGCCTCTGAGAAGTAAGGATGGATGTTCAGCCTTGCTGTTGTGGCATTTCATAGGTTCTAACCCACCGTCCTATTTCTAAACAAGCAATGATGAAATTATATAGTCAAGCCATACCATTAGGACAACTGACGTATTGCTTCCCCAGGGAGTCTCACTGCCACCTCCCAATTTCGTAAATACCTAGATCTGTTGACAACCTAGACATGTTGAAGTTAACTTCATAGCGTATGTTTTCACACGAAAAATGAGCCTGATTAGCCCAACAACCCTTATATCATTCTCTTACTCACTTGAAATACTAACTAGCACATTGCATGTAGTCATATTATATTCTCTTTGTATGTTTGGTGAATTGCACAAATCATTTTTGTCGCCCTTACAGCCCAGGTGATGCTGTCTTTCTTTATAACAATTAGGTAACAACCTTACTTGGTGCATTTCTATGAGAACTAGCTTCACAGTAGCACTGCACACGTACCCTCACACCACATCGTAGACATGCTTACATAGGTACTAGAGGCTGGCCACAGTCACCACAATTTTGAAATTAGATGGACAGGGTGCGAATTCATTTGTATCAAATAAATGTCTGTTCCATTGAGAGGCTCTGCACTTGTGTGCGATATAGTTATCGATTCACTACACTTATGGCAGACGAACAGAATACACAAAACAACAAAATCAAGTTCTCTCTGAAAAGCTGCTTTTTGCCACTATTACATGCAGCAAAGTAAGACTTCAGAAAGCACAAATATGGCTTGAGCACATCTTTGTGCATTGTATAAGAAGTAGAGGTGGGCGAATGTTATTTTTTTTCAAACACAAATTGAACAAAAATAGTAAGCATCAAATATTCAATAGTGACACGACCACGTTAGTACTTGTAGTGGCAATATTTATTTCCATAGATTTAGGTACTACCTCTTAACCAACTAATGCAAAAGATAGCTAACTATTGGGGCCAAAGGATAAGTTTTACATGCAAGGCTACTAATTGTTATATTAAGAAAAACTACTTGAATAGTCTATTAACAACTTTAGAGCCTCGTTGCAAAGAAGCTTTCCAAGAAATAATGGCTGCTGTATGAAGAGCTTCCAAAAATGCACAATAAATTGTTACCAAAAAAATGAAAGTTGTAGAAAAAATAAATTTAATGAAGGACCAATGTTTTGCGGACACATGTAAAAGGACTTGTTGCAAGGAAAACAACACAGACTTGTCGCATAAACGATAAATCTGCTAGATCAAGAGATGTGTGGTTGACTTTTATATAAAAAAGCCTATGGGAAAGTTTTGTGCCAATATGGCTAAAAGATGTTTTCGTCACCGTGCTAGCCTACCAGCCTTTTGGAGGCTTGTCACATATTCGTTGTTAAAAAACTTCCAATTTATATATTGACATAAAAGCCTCCTCTGATCACGGAAAAAGAATAGAATTGTCGTATAGTATACATAACATTTAGAACATCAGGGTACTATTTTTCACATTACACAAATACTCGTGAAGGACAAAACTGCAAGAAACAGCATAACACTGGCATAATGCGTAACTGATTATGTCAATGAGTTTCCCATTTCATGTGGCAAAGTTGCATAGGGCAGATGTAATGTGACATCTGTGATTAGGAGATGCGTTATTGTATCTGGGTACAAGTATTATACAATTGATCATTCTGGGAATAAAGAAATAACAGGCATTGATTACCAGTATGTCATCATGTTACTTTTATCTGAAAAGTGACTATCATTTCAAGTCAAGGTTGCATTGAGCATCATGTTTATGTGCCCGTATATGTGTATCCCATGAAACATTGCTTTAGGTTATGACCAGTGTCACGTCATTCCTGTATGTAATTGTGGTTTTACACAATACACCTATAAAACCTTTGATCAGCATCCTAGTACATTTCCTTGCATTTGCACACAGGCTTTCTGTCGCAACACCCTCTTCGCACCCATGATAATTACTGCAGTCAGTAAAATGGAGCTTTAGATTATTTCTTAAACTGCTTTGATTCCAGCAAGTAGACGCCGAGCAGACGCTGTGCCACAAGTGAACATTTATGAGGGCATTCGTCCTTGCTGTTTATTAAGGTGGCTGCAAGGTAAATGGAGCGAAAGTGTACAGGTGGAGCAAAGCTCCGCTGTCGCATGCACGTAAACAATGCTTATGGTTATGGCATCGAAACATTTTTTGCGTGAATCCTCCAACCATGGAGCATGTACTGACAGGATGGAAAGCAGACACCGAGCAGACGGCGCAGCGCGATGAACACATCTTGAGGGGCATTCAGCCTTCCTATTAGCTAAGGAGCCCAGCAGCTTCTCCAGTGCTGCAAGGAACTGCTGAGATGGAGTAAAGACACCGAGCAGACTAGCCGTCTGCTCGGTGTCTGCAGTGATACAACTTCTAGGCTGTTCCCTAGCCTCCCCTCTTCATAAAGTGTAAAATGTGCAGAGACAGCTCTGGAAACAAACGTGTACAAAGCAAGGAATCTGCTTTGATACAATACCTATATTGAGATGCATAAAAGCATAAGCGACCAGCAATGTTTCTGCAATGTTTATTACTTCAGAGCACATGCAACTGACAGAAAAAATTCAGACGATTACGATACTCCCGAATACGAAATTTGAGTGCAGCTCTACACGTGTTGTCATTTTGCTCGTGTGGACAATCAGTCTCGTGTGGCATGTTGCAAGCGGAGCGAAGTGGGGCGCTACTGCCTTGCTAATCTGGAGATCGCGTGAGCCAGCGCATGGGTGACGCGTGGGCGTGATTCACAAAAGCCACCGCCAACAAACCTCCCAGACATTGCGTGCTACTCTGGCACCATCTCGTAGCTACCGTCACTGCACTTCGCTTCTATTCGCATGCTTTCGACATACACTCCTCTGCTTACTGCCTCATGGTTCTGCTGCACCCTCCTCTCCGCTTTCCTCCTCGTGCCTCTTCTCACTTGCCACTTTTTTTATCTCCCACTGCATGCTCCGTTCGCTCTCATCATTTTCTGAACTCGTTCGCTGGGCTAAATGAGCGAAAGAGTGGTCCTCACAGCACGACAAAAGCTAAAGGCAAACCAGCGATAGGAATACCCTGAATGCATGCACTATAAACCACGTTAAAGGATTGATTGAATGCACGATAGACGTGGTCTACAAGATATCTTGGACACATAGGGCTGATTATGTGGGTCAAACAGACAGGTGCGTGAATGATTGACTGTGCGAACATCGACACAACTGCATTCTGATACAAGCACCCAGAGACCTTGCCATATATTGCGCTTCATGCCATATCTTCCAGAGGATGGGGATCTGATCTTGCTGAAATGTAGTAACTAAAGAAAAAGAAGTCATGGAAGCCTGCAACGTCAAGATGACCCCATGTGCCATCTATATCACTCAACTAAGAGATTAGCTTAATGACTGACAATAAATGGCATGGCTCGACTGCGCGGAGCATCCCTGCACATGCGAGTAGGCTATATGAAGGTCTCATTTTCCAAAAAAAAAAACGGTTGTTAATTTGCACTCGGGTGCAGTGCACTGTTTTTCTTAAGTCCTGTCCCTTCGTAACTTTGCACAACAGTGTTCTGTCGAACCAACTAGCCAACTGCGAAATTTTCTTTAATTATATGTAGTATGCTCTGAGTGCACATTTATGTGTCGTGTTTGCAATGCACATGTGAAATACAGCCCAAAAAAGATGCAATATTAGAGGTGAGCAAATAGAGATTTTTGGGGCCGAATAGAATAGTGCCAGAATCAAATTGAATCGAATACTTTTCTAAAAGCAAATAGCCATGACCATAATTAATACAAACTGATATTTACATCCCAGTATTTTTGAAGTTAGAAATTTTCAGTCATATAGTACCTTATTAAGTATTGTATTTGAAAAACACAAATTCAACATTGCGAGCAAACAAGTACGTTATTCGCATGCACAGGGTTCTTCAGAGGGTGCAAATGACCATTGTAGAGCCTGTAAAGTATGGCTACCTGAGTGACCTAGCCTTCCCTACTACGCAAGTTCTTATGTTTTATGGATACAGTATGCCTGTCGTGGTGAAAATTTACCATACTTTTCTCCAATTTAATGTTTATATGGGTGCGGTTGGCATTTTGAAATGCCCGAAAGATATGAGAAAAATATTCACAATTACAAGAAGTGACCACCACATCGAATAGGGCACTCTTCGGAGCATAACTACAAAGTTGCAAATATTCCCATATCCCTATGCAATACCAACAGCTTCAAATAATGGTTTTGACACTTACATACACACTACATGCTCCAGCACCCAACAGAACATCATATATTGACAAAAGGGTGTTAACGGGGCTAGTTGGTTCATTCTTCGAGGATTGTAGCAGCAGGAACATGAACACAGAAGAAACGACTAAATGAGTACGCAGCTGCACTGTCAACTGATTTTTTTATTGAATTTCGCACTATTATTTATTTCGTCACCATATCTCTTCTCTTATCTATCTGAGGCTGTCTCGAAACGGTGACTTCCTTTCTTATCAAGGCGACTGACGGTGTGCTTACACATTGCGCTCCTGTCTTACTTATCTCAAATGCCTCAAGAATCTCCCGAGTTAGCCTATTATTGTTCCTTTTCAGGACTTGTACTTGTTGAAATTTGGGGGTGCACGTGCTTACTTAGCTATGTTACCCCTTCTTGTTCATTTCACAACATTTGCCGTGCAAGGCCAGATTGCTGCCAAGGGTCCCTGAAAGTGATGATGCGTGCTCTCTTGTTCGATCATTAAGGCATCTTCCTGTTTGCCCTATGTATTGTTTTCCACAGGACAAGGGGATGGCGTACACTACTCCTTTGACGCAACCGCAGCCGAATCGAAATGAACAAGAAGGGACAAGATAGCCAAGTAAGCATGTGCACCCCCTAATTTCATGAAATGCAAGTCCTGAAAAGGAACGATGTAGGCTAACTCAGGAGATTCCTAAGGCATTTGAGATAAGTAAAACAGGAGCGTAACGTGTAAGCACTCCGTCAGTGGCCTTGACAAGGAAGGAAATAACAATTTTGAGACAGCCTCAGATATATAAGAGAAGAGATATGGCGATGAAAAAAATGAGAGGGAATTTCAGTAAAGAAATCAGTTGGCAATGCATGCAGCTCTGTCCTTATCTAGTCGTTGTTTCTGTGTCCCTGTTCCTCAAGTTCTGCTGCTACTATCCTCGAAGAATGAAACAACTGGCCCCGTTAAACACCCTTCTGACATTCATTTTCAGCACTCCGAGTTTTCCTACTTGTTTCCTGCATTATGCTTGACTCACGACAAATATGTCTTCACATTGCCTTTTTCACTTGCTGGACCTGCCTATCCTCATGTTGCATCAAGAAGAATGTTTCGGCGAAAGACGTTAGGTTGCTACTCGGGATGTTGTTGCCTTCCCAAGGACACACAAGAAGAATTACGAAGATACTGCGGGCTGAAATATGGAAACAGATTCGCCTACTCACCGACTTCCTCAAGGTGAGATCCTCTGGCAAAAAATCCTATCGTCTTCACTTGGCCAGCGACAGTTTTAACACTGAACACATGTGGAATTAGTGGTTCTTGCCAATTTTGAAGTCAACAATACAAGGTCAAAAAGAGTATGAGAAGATAAGCAAGAACCCAGTGGTCACAGTAGGACAGGTGCAGCTCTCACAACCTTCTAAAGAAGTATTAGAACTGAGTCCAAAATTTGCGCTTCCCCCGAGACTAGACGCAGCAGTGAAGCTTGCCATTATCAGACGAGTAGCAGAAAAACGAATGAAGAGGACGCTAGCAGAGTTGTGGCTAACGGAGTAGCTACACTGGCTCGTTCAGAAGAATGCAAACGCCGTGTGCACAGTTTTGTTAAAACTGTAAAGGAACTGAAGAAAGAAAACTCCATATTGTGTCTTTCAGACAAAGGGGATTTGTAGTATTTGATGCCAGCAGCTACAACACAAAAGCATTAGAAGCCATCAACAAGAACTTCTGCAGGGTAGAAAATAAAGACCTAAAGAAAGCGAAAAGAAAGGTCAAGATGCTTCTAGGAGAAACAACTAATGGTTGTCAGCTGTGCAACAAGGTTAAAGCAGCAAAAACCACAACGCTGTCGGTGTTCTTCAGTGGAAGAAACCATAAAATTGGTACCCCCTTCCACGCCATTTTATCGCAAGCAGACACGTGGCAATTGCTGCTTTCAGCACACATTTTCACGCAACTTTCTCAAGTTAGGGTAGAAGATCAGTTCATGATTAGGAACTCTGAAGAACTAACCTTCGAAATAAGAATGTACGCAATGAATTAATCGTGCGGGTTCTCGATTGACATAGAAGATATGTATTATTCAATACCGCATGCGGATTTGATGAATGTACTGAGATAGACCATCATGGAGCAAGGAGTCATTCCATTTCAAAACTCCGTAGGAATGTCTGTGGAGACCTTCTTGGAGCTGTTGAGCGCCCATTTCGCTACCACAATCACTGTACATGATGGTACCTTGTCTGTCCAAAATAGAGCGGTCTGCATTGGATCAAAATAGCACCAATCCTGAGTGACTTGTACTTGGCAGCATGCGACAAGAAAATTCAAGAATCCATCAAGGAAAGGCGTGTCACACAGATCTATCGATGTGTGGACGACTTCTTGATACTTTTCCAAACAGAAAATGCAACAAAACACGTTGTGGGGCTAGTTGGTGCATAGCTTTCAATAGATGAAGCGCCAATAGTGATAGCCCACTAAGAAGGAACAAAGACAGCACAAGGCACTACTTGCAACTGTTTATTGAAGTCAAAGGTGGCTGATTATATAGCCATAGGAAGAGGGGGACAAAAAAAGAGGAACACTGATTATGTGAATGCACACGTGCGAGAACACTGCAGATATATATGAACGGAATCACGTTTGATCTAACTCTAAATCATATCTATGAACACGCTTTCATTTGTGTAAATATTCAGAGACGGGGTGCTGACACAGGCGTCCCCTCTTTTCTTAATCTGGTCGGCCTCCAATAATTCATGCGCCACAGAATCTTTACCTTTAAACATCATTGTTGTATCATGAAGCCTTGCTTCACATGTTTGTTTCTTCTCATTCCCGCAGGCCTTGCAATGAAGCGGCAAGTTTGAACCTTATCCATTTTTCAATGAAAGCTTATGTTCCCGCAGGCATTCAGAGAATATCGGCCAGTTTGGCCGATATGCTCTTTCCCACACTTCAGCGGTGTACGACCCCTTCTTCACCCTTAACAAAAGGGTTCGTATGTTTATTTGAGTTTTATTTGTGCTCAACAGCTGTTTGTTTTCAAGGCCAGTTTTATGTGCAAAAGAAAGGAACTTGTGTTGGCTCGTGCGTGGCTCCCGTACTTTGCAACATTTTCCTTGCGGGCATCGACAGACCGCTATCCAAGGTGTTTGACGGAGGCAAAGTGCTCAAGGTATTTAGGTACGTTGACGATTTTAAATTTTACTGACGGAATGATCTTCTGTGACTTACTCGCATACTGTGCAGGGCATTTTATCTGAATTTAAACAGCAAGGCAACGGCTTAGATTTTACTTTTGAACTAGCCAAGAATAATATCTTGCAGTTTTTAGATCTTGACATAGCCCTTACTGACGAAGGTTCCTGCTGGATGTACCGACCCCGTGCCCGCAAGGAATTGTTGCCGTACACACTCCATACGTGCGACTGCCAGTATGTGCTTCGAATCCGCCCTGAAAAAATCGTGCTGTCATAAGGCACAAGCAAGCTTTGACGAACAGATTTTGAAGTTCAGGAAGGCTGGCTTTCCTTGCTTGGTTTTAAGCGCAGTTTCAGAGGCGTTATTGAAAACGGTGGAAAAAGAAAGAAAAAGAAGTGAAGGCCAAACATTCGAAAAGAAAGCTAAACCAGTGTTGATACCATAATCTCATAAAGTGGCGCACAATCTTAAGCACATCGCCGTGACATACAAAATTCCTGTGGTTTTTTTTTTCTCCGCCCCGATAACTTGCTACTTTGTGCCGCCCGATTGGTTCGGATGACTCTAAGAAAGTCGGGTGTTCTATTAAACATACGAACTCTTTTGTTAAGTGCGAAGCAGGGATCGTATACCGCTGAAGTGTGGGAAAGAGTATGTCGGCCAAACTGGCCGATGTATTAATGAATGTCTGCGGGAACATAAGCTTCCATTGAAAAATGGATAAGGTTCAGACTTGCCGCTTCATTGCAAGGCCTGCGGGAATGAGAAGAAACAAATATGTGAAGCAAGGCTTCATGATACAACAATCATGTTTAAAAGTAAAGATTCTGCGGTGCATGAATTGTTGGAGGCCAACCAGATTAAGAAAAAGGGAGAGGCCTGTGTCAGCACCCAGTCCCTGAATATTTACACAAATGAAAGAATGTTCATAGATAAGCTTTAGATTTAGATTAAACGTGATTCCCTTCATATATATATTCAGTGTTCTCGCACGTGTGCATTCACATAATCAGTGTTCCTCTTTTTTCGCCCCCTCTCTCGATGGCTATTAATCAGCCACCTTTCACTTCTATAAACAGTTGCAAGTAGTGCCTTGTCCTGTCTTTGTTCCTTCCTAGTGTGCCGTCACTATTGCCGCTTCATCTATTGAAAGAGAATGCAACCGATTACCAACAACCTAAGGACACCGTACTGGAGTCCTTTCGATCAACGTGCCCAGAGCTGAACTTCCCTTATGAGCGTTCGAAGCACAGTCCCCTGCAGTTCCTAGACATTTTACTAGAATTCCAACCAGGATATCTACACTGGGGGTACAAACACAGAGCATAGAGGCAATTTCTTCCCTTCATGTCAAGCCATTTCAAGACTGTAAAAAGGGCTATAGCGAGTGCCGCGTTTAGTTCAGCACTAAAGAAATCATGCCAGCACCAAAATGAACAAAGTTTTCAGCGGCAGTTAAGTAGGCTGAAAATGCAGGGAAAAACATGCCGTGTCAATGCTATGCAGCATAGCTGAAGGCCTCGTAGAGAAGATTAAAAGAAAACAAGAAAGCAAAAGCGGACTCGAAGTTGTGTATGCCAAAAACAATTCTGCAAAAATTACATATGTGCATGGACTGACCCACAATCTCAAGATTGGTAAAAGACACGGCATCCGAGTAGTGTGCTCAGCACCAAACAAGGGAAATAGTATGTGCGCACGAGTGAACCGGGAAAAAAGAACCACTATGCCAGATCACGCACCAGAGCAGATACAGCGATTGTGTCAAAGGAGTAATGTACACCATCCTCCTGTCCAGTGGAAAACAATACATAGAGCAAATAGGAAGATGCCTTAATGTTCGAACAAGAGAGCACGCATCATCACTTTCAGGGACCCCTGGCAGCAATCTGGCCTTGCACTGCAAACGTTGCGAAATGAACAAGGGACAAGATAGCTAAGTAAGCACATGCATCCCCAAATTTCATGAAGTGCAAGTCCTGAAAAAGAACAATAATAGGCTAACTCTTGAGATTCTTGAGGCATTTGAGATAAGGAAAACAGGAGCGCAAGGCGTAAGCACACCATCAGTCGCCTTGACAAGAAAGGAAGTCACCGTTTTGAGACAGCCTCAGACAGATAAGAGAAGAGACATGGCGACGAAACAAACAATTTGGTAATTTCAATTAAGAAATCAGTTGACAGTGCAGCTGCATCCTCGTCTAGTCGTCCATTCCGTGTCCGTGTTCCTTAAGTTCTGCTGCTACAATCCTCGATTCATATATTGACCATACCAGTTGTGTTGTCATCTTCATGCTTTGTGACATGCATATGACTTTTTATCAAAAAATGCAAATTGTCAAGAATCAAAAGAAAGTATCTCATTTTCACACATTTTATGCTTATCATGCCGTGCCACTGGTGTTGGCACTAACAGTGTGTACTCAGATACTAACAAGAAACAAGCAGCTGAATTTCTTGCACATGCAAGGTGCTCAAATCCCTCAGTATAAGACTGTATACTTTGCTTAATCTAGAAATATACATCAGGATTTCTTCTGTTCACACCAATGTCCACATGACAGAAATGAAGAGTGCCCAAAATTTGCGTTCATGAGAACAGTGCATATAAGCGCGCCCACATTTCAGGACAGCGCGCATGTACTCATGTAACTTTTAAACTGTTCCTTATATTGCCTTCATTCATTACAAACACCTTCATAGCACAGAAATACGTGAACGAGGCAGAAAGGTCCGGAACCAAAACTCGCCCGCAACTCACGGTTAACTTCAGAACATATGCATATTGCATGAAACGAACACTTATACGCCTAGCACCACTGCGACACATTGCACGTACACATCACAGTACACTTACGCTTCGTAGAAGTAAGAACCCTAGCGCTCGAACGTTCTGTACGTGTTCGCGGTCACCAATGCGCATCGCAGCCCGCAAAACAGCTCACACGAAGCAAGACACAAACAGCACATTACGAATAACTGCGATGAGGCGATAATGAAGCCCATAGCTACACATCGTACCATCAATTCTGAAACACAAACCAGCAGACTGCACAAACTTGCAATCTTGGTATCGATGAAGCGCGCACACACAACACCTACGAACATTAAATGCTGAGGAGGGCGATCGCAATCTTTTCATTTTGGCGCGTACCGAACTAGTGTCATGCTTAGAATTCAGGTGTGTGCGATGGCCTTCCCGTTTGTAATGCACATGCAAAAAACGGCAAAACACACGAAATCGGCGGCTTCATTCCTTCCAACCCTCGCGTAAACATAACACACATCCGTCTGTTTCCTTTGGCGATCGCACGGACTGAAGAGGTCAGGAAGAGTACAGCTGCTTGTTGCGTTAGACAAATAGCTTTGCAGGTGCTGAATAGCTCTTGCAATGATCACAATAAACCACACAAAAAACAAACTGCCGCTGTAGCCTGGCGGTCTAGGCCTCGCGCTCCGCTTCGCTTCGAACCAGCGCCATGTTTATGCGGTCGCCGCACGGAGGCGAAAGTTCACGACCGCATCTCTTGACGTCACGTCGGCCATTACTGGGGAACCGCTCGCTTGCGGTGCGGCGTGCGGCCATGGGCGGTTTGAGCGTAAATCGGCCCTAAACTATTATATTCTGCAATAGCTACCGGCAAGAAAGAGCTGTTGAAGGATTTAGTAGAGTCGTGAAGACGTTGAATACTGAGGTTGTTTGAGAGACGGCGTGAAGTACGGTTGGGTGGCAAAAGAAGTGTGTCGCATAAATTCGGGAAACTGTAATAGAGCTTTTGAAAGGGGCATAAGCGTGAGATTTTTTGACGATGTGCTAATGATTGGATTTGGAGGGATGATTTGATGTTTCTAACACTTAGCCGATAGTCGTACTGAGATGTAATAAACCGGGCTGCGCGATTTTGGACGGCTTCCAGTAGCTCAACAAGGTACGCTTGATGGGGATTCCATATTGCCGACGCGAATTCCAGTTTAGTACGGACAAATATTTCATATGCTAGTTGACGGATCACAGGAGGTGATGATGATAGTGACCGTATTATAAATCCCAGGGATCGATTAGAGGCAGTAACCAGATTTGGGATATGTTCTGACCATGTAAGCTTGCTAGTGAAGGTGATACCAAGGTACCTGTATGACTGAACCAGCTCAATATGAAGGGAATGCAAAGAGTAAGAGTATGACATGAGAGAGTGTTTCCGCGATATGCGCATGAACTTACATTTCTTGACGTTTAGCTGCATGAGCCACTCTGTGCACCATTTTTCAATGGTAGTGAGGTCCCGCTGTAAAAGCAACTGATCATTGTATGAGTTTATACAGCGGTACAGCACGCAGTCATCGGCAAAGAGCCGGATGGATGACGAAATACTAGAGGGGAGATCATTAATGAAAATTAAAAACAAAAGGGGTCCAAGGACTGAACCTTGCGGTACTCCAGACAATACTTCGATGTTCTTGCTTTCTACCTTGCTCTGGTGTTTTCTTAACCTAGCATTGGTGCAATGGCCTATCTGCACCTGCAAAAAAGTAGCAAAGTGGCTTAAGTTAATGGTCAACAAGAGGATAAAGACACAAAAACATAAGCTTGCCATTGTCCCATATAACCAAAGCTTCGCTTCGAACTTGAAAAAAATGTGACATACCGCAATGGTGTGAGTTGTTTTGGGCACCAAGGGAACTGCGTAGCACCTGTGCTTGAGCAAATAAGAAAACAAAAAGTCACTCTATGTAGGAGCGGCAGTGCAAAGTTAAGCATAGAAAATGTTTTATTGCACACACCATTAAGGTGACTTATCGGCTTTTGTTGTGTAGGGAAACATACAATAGGAAGTCAAGTTTTTGTGCCAATGTTACCTTAAGGGGACACGAGAGAAAGGTAGAAATTAAGAACAGGTATTCACACTTAGTTGTCCTCAGTGCATTATGTGGATGTGTTTGTCTGTACAAAAGACTTCTGTAGGAAATAATCATAAAAACGAAAAAAAATAATTAGGTTGGAGTTCTGTGTCGCTCAACCTTCCGTGACCTCCATTGTTTATAGAAACACTTCTTTCAGTGCATGTGACAAGCCATAGGAAAGCGTTACGTAAGTCAGTCATGCTTGCTAATTTAAAAATCAGAACAAGTAAAATCAGAAGAACTTTATATAAGTGATGTGTAAATGTGGCACCTAGTTGAACTTATTCACGTATTTACTGAGGCTTGAGTTCAGCTGATACATGATCTACTCTTACAGGATGACTTGTGATGAGTAAAAGAAGCCTTCTTCACGTCTTCTACATAGCATCTTTTGGCTCTTTATGCACCATGTGTATTGTTACAGCTACGGGTGTGTAGCTGGGTGTAGTTATCACCTGTGCTGCTTCCTTCCTTATCCTCATCATTCATGAACTATATTTGCCGTAACAAAATAAAGATACCTATGCTGCATATTTTGTCAGCGTGTTTGCTTTATGGCAAGTTGTGTGTTAGTGCTTATTCCAATCTGTGAAATTGTCAGTGTCAGCTATGATACATAGTCTTAAAAATATGTTTATCAACATAAATACAATGATTAGTATAAATATTGCTGTATTTTTTGTAATATCATCAGTTATGAAGTTTTTATGTACTGTTGCACATTGTATGAAGGAATAAAATGGATGCACAACCTTTCAATGTGGTGTTTTTTAGATCTATTTTCAACTCAAGCTAAGAAACATGCACGAATTTTCTGGGGAAAGTGCCAACAAGAGTACCATAAAGTAAGACAGCTGTTTTACTGTTAAATTGGATTACCGATTGCCAACCAGTTGCTTTCAGCAAGCGTCTTATTATGCATATATTATGTAATCTAAGTTGGAATATTGTTTTTATTACATTTCATGTACGCGGGTCTCCTTTTTACATCAGCGTAGCCCTTTTTATATGTTTTATGTACCCTATTCACTTAGGAGGTGAAATCGCAAGTTCTATTTAAGATATGTCTGTGAGAACAGTAAAATAGGTTTAACATGTCAAGTCTCTCATAAGAGACTTGTGCTGCGGTAAATTGAACTTTCACATGAGGTACATACTATTTTGTAGTGTCATGGTTCGGAGTGGCATTGCAGGGTCATGCATATACAGCTGCAAGGGGCATAGTGGATGTTTAGAACTGCCTTGCTTGGTTGGCCATTGATTCCAATTTAATAGTAAAGAGAACTGTCTTGCATTCACGGTGATTCTGTGCTGATACATTTGACACTTCCAGAAGACAATAACAAGGAGTTAATAAAAATCCACTGTTGTTGCCATCTTGACAGGTGCTTTTTGGCAAGCTTGCTGTGGATTCTCTATTATTCTATGATTTTTCACAATAGTCATTTGGGAAGTAACTTTGCACTGTCAGCAAATGTTTTTGACTCATGTTGAAAAGCGGGTCGACACTGCCAGCCAAGAGTCGAATGACTTACATGGATTAGTTACTCTACTCTATTTGCAAGAGTCCTGCACCACGCACTAAAGGTAGCTCGACACATACTGCTGGAGTCATCAGATTCGTCGAAAATAGTTATCCGAACCCATCAGCAGTGGTCACGTGACTCTTTATGTTGAGTCGTCTGACTCATCTTGTATAGTTAACGGACTCCCTCAGCAGTAGTCTTGCAACCCCCTTGAGAAGGTACATGTGACTCCTAGAACAGAGTGTACATGACTATTGTGTGAGGAGTCGAGTAACCACTTTGTATACAGCACAGATGTTCTCGGGACTCTCAGCCAAAAGGGAGTTCGGGTGTCTCCGCCAGAGTGTGTTATATACGTGGCAAGTCCAGACTCCCTGAAAATAGTAAGGAGTACTCTTTTTTTTCTTAGTGGGTGTATGGTCTCCCGGTTCTCTCTGCTTCTCTTTGCTTGGAAAGAGATTATAATTTCCACTTAAAAGCAGGCAGGACCCTTCTTTGGCAATTAGTTTTAGGCCTATAGCGTTTACGAGCTGCCTTTACTAGCTTTTGTGAAGATCGTAAACAACCGCCTGCTCCACTATCTTGAAATCAACAAAAAATTAGACCCATGACAATGCGCTTTCAGAGGAAGCAGTCAGGCGACAAACCAGCTTGTCCACATGGAAATGCACATCCAGGATGTCTATATTCACAAACAGCTTGCCTTATCAATATTTCTGGAATGGAGGAGGCGTATGATACCATGTGGCGCTTGATCCTTTGAGATTATTCTGGAATCGGTATTCGCAGCAACTTGCTGAGCATCGAAAATACCTCTCTGACAGGGCATTTCCTGTTAGAGTTGGCAATGTACACTCTCCACCATTCACGGAGCAGACAGGTGTACCGCAGGGTGGTGTGCTGAGCTGGATGCTCTTTATTGTAAAAATTAACTCCTTACATACTGTCATACCTCCACACTCTTCTACTCAGTATATCTGGACGATGTACAGATAGGTTTGAAGTCTTGAAAATCTTAGCATCGGCGAGATACAGCTACAGGTTCGCCTAAATGAACTCTCAAAGTGGGCAGATGAAAAATGTTCCAAATAAAACTTTCGAAAAAGCACACATGTTCCCTTCTGAAACAAGATAAGCACACTACCAGAACCCGTCATTGAGCTTAATGGTGAAAGACTATCGGTAAGCCTTGAACACAAATCTTTAGGTATCAGACACAAAATATTGACCGACGTGAACTATATTCCTTAATGCGAAATTTGAGCACAGCTCTCTACGTGTTTTCATTTCGTGATATATTGAGACAAAGAATTGGAAAGAGACGTCTAGCAGAGTCGGCAATCATGAAAGTCTGATCTGCAGGTCAAGCGCGGCGTCATTTATACGTGGGCTGTCGAAGGTTCCAGTGTAATCTCTGGTGCCGCTTCGTTTCCCGAAACCGGTACGCAATGCGAGTCGCGCATCAATCAGATTACAAAATAATCGCAAACTATGACAATCGAAACAAGCGCGAATGAGACTCACTCAAGCAAACCAAACAAGCGTGAGCGAGAGCTAGAAAAAAGCCAGAGTCATCTAGAAATTTACGGACTTCACATAACGGGACTAGCGGATCATCACCTAAAATTAGAGCAGGGTGTAAAGGTATGTGTAGTTGATATAATTTGTGCAAAAGTACTCGTCTGTGTGTTTCAATATACGTACATGTCAGTAATATGTGCATAACTGCTAGTGGCTCTTGACATTTCTCGCATGTTGGTGTGTTTTCTTTCGTGAGTAAATAATTGTGTGTGAGGTGTGTGTGCCCAATGCGTAGTCGGCATAAAACTACTCCGATGAACCGCTCCTGATAACATGACTTCCACTCGCCAACTATGGGCTTAGTGAGGTGTACCTTGCTGTCGGCACAATGGTCCCATTCGCGTTGCCATTTTGCCGTTAAGGCTTTTCTAATCGCACGGATGCTATTTTTGAATAGAAGTGTTGTGTTTGTTATCTTTTTGTACGCTGCCATCGATGCACATCTATCAGCTGCTTCGTTACCCGGTATCCCAACATGGCTTAGGACCCAGCAGAAACAAATTGACCTCTCTTATTTGTTAAGCGCCACCATGTTTAAAATGTCTCCTATCAGCGGTTCCCACTCAGATTTCAGCTGTAGAGCCTTCACTGTGCTTAAAGAGTCAGCGTATATGAGTGCATTTTTGTGTTTATCAGCGATAATCTTTTTAACAACAACCCATATAGCGTAAACTTCGGCCGTGAAAACAGAGGCGTGTTGTGGCAATCGAATACTTGTTTCCCAATTTTTCGTTAAGGCGCCCACACCCACGCTATATTTTGTTTTAGAGCCATCAGTGTAACATTGCATGCTATTTTTATATTTCTCGTGAAGTGCATGGAATTCTTGTATAATGTGTTCGTGTGAGATGTCTCTTTTCTTTAGATGTCTTAGCGTCCAATCACATAAGTGTGTGAAATCGTACCACGGGGCCAACCGTTGTAATTTTTTGGCAACCTGGAGGACTTCGTGGTGAATGTCATAATGCCGACAGTATTCCTCATACCGCAGGACGAGTGGCCTAATCATGTTCGGTTTATTTGTATAGTGTAAGCGTGAGTCGCATTGTGTGAGGATGTTGTAGCATATGTGTTGCGGGGATGACTGAATTCTGAGTACGTAAGAAAAAGTGAGTAATGCTTTGCGCTGTTGTAAGGAGGGTTCATTACACTCGACGTATAAACTTTGAATAGGTGAAGTTCTGTAGGCACCACTTGCCAGTCGCAGTCCAATGTTATGTACTGGATCAAGTCGTTGGATGTAGGACTGTCTGGCTGAGCCGTAAACCACGGAGCCGTAGTCTAAAAGGCTACGCACAAGAGACCGCTAAACACGTAAAAGGCACGTTCGGTCGGAACCCCAGTGCTTATGGTACAAAACTTTAGGGATATTTAGAGCCTTATGTGCTTTAATCTTTAGTGCTTTTATATGAGTTAGAAAGTTTGGTGTCAAAGGTTACTCCTAAAAACTTATGGTCGTGTTTCACTGGCAGTATAGTGTCGTTCAATTTTAGGACTGGATCGCTGTGTAGCCCTCGCTTCTGAGAGAACAAAACAGTAACTGTTTTCTGTGTGGAGAAACGGAAACCATTTTTCTTAGCCCATTGTGTAAGTTTATTTATTGTCATGTGAAGCTGCCTTTCACAGGTTGGCAAATTTGAGGCGCGGTAAGCCACTTGGAGATCGTCTACGTAAACAGAGTGCATAAGAGACGACAGTATATTCTTATTAAATGAGTTCATTTTTACTATAAACAGTGTCAAGCTGAGAACACAGCCTTGTGAAACGTCATTTTCCTGCGTAAATGTATGAGAATGTACTGTACCCAGCCGTATCTGAAATGTTCCTTTAGGCATAAAATCAACTAGGCAATTCAGCATTTTACCACGGATTCCGAGGTCAGCCCGGTCTCTTAAAATTCCATATCTCCATGTGGTATCATAGGCTTTTTCTAAATCGAAGAAAACTGCAAGACAGTGTTGTTTATGTAAAAATGCATGTCGAATTTCATGTTCTAGACAGACAAGATGATCAGTAGTTGAACAACCCTTTCTATATCCACACTGATGGGGGTCTATGAGGTTTCTTGATTCTAAGATAACTGAGAGTCTTATATTGATAAAGCATTCATATGATTTTGCCAAACAGCTTGCGAGGGCAATGGGTGTGTAGCTGCTTGCGGATGTTGGGGATTCACCGACATTTAGAAATGGAACTACTATTGCTTTTTTCCACTCTTCGGGCATTATACCAGATTCCCAGATTATGTTGAAAAATTTAAGGAGATCATCTAGAGGTGCCTGAGATATATGAGCCAGCATGGCGTAGTGAATACGGTCGTGACCTGGGACGCTATAACCTAAAACTATTCCAAACTTTTCTATTCCAATTTTGCAATCAGCCTTCCGCGACTGGTCAAAAACTTTTTGGACCACCCCCCTTTCACCTGTCTGTCACGCGACGTCACGAAAACCGCGATAGCTCCCCATCTGATATAACGTGTACACACGGATTATGCATGGTTTGACCGAACAAAAGAAAAATAGTTATTTCTGATTCGACGCCTCTTCTCCATTAGCCCTCGGTCATTGCTCAAATTTTCTCGGGCTGCGCCCACTTCACTGCCTCTCACGCGACGTCACAAAACCGCAAAAACTCACCGCGTCGAAGTGACCTGTACGCGATAAAGATGCATTAATATGCCGAACAAAACTGAATTTTCTTCCGAATAGCCGCAGGCTGCCCCGTTCCGAAAGGAATAAAAGATGGCTGCCGCCGATCGCTCAGGCACTGGCTACTCGCACCTGTCGAAGAGCATGCACAACACAGGCCTCACAGCACACATATAATACACATATACAGTCCAAGAATTATGCCTTAAGGGCAAGCCTTATCGCAAAAAAAAAAGAGCATGGGCTTATTTGCGTGCAATAAAACTTTCTACGTGGCCGTGTAACATTTTCGAACACTTTCGGCCCGCTTACGACCTCGTTCTGCCAACTCTCCTTTGCTGAGGATCCGTTTTAGCGTCATTCTTATGCTTCCTTTGCATGCCGCCGCGATTGTCGACGAGCCACCGCAAGCGAAATATGGGAAAGCGGACCAATCGCAGACGCCGGCACCACCCTCTTCATTCGGTTATCGATTTTCAGTGCAGTGGCTTGGCCCTATCGAATCCCTTTCCACTTGAGCGTGCTCCTCGCCTCTTGTGAGCCAATTAGATAAGACAAGCCGCTCAGTGTAGGCAACGTTATTCGTTTTTCAAGCGAACAAAAGTGACCTCCTATGAACGAGGAGAGCGTTTGATTGGTCTGTTCGGACAAACCATGCGGGTGACCGCCCGATGCTTGCGTCGGCGCTTACGCAAATTTGACGTCAGGAAATTGGAATAAAAACACATTGGAATAGTTTTATGTTATAGGGCCCCTGGCGCTGTTGTTTTCCCTGCAGAAAGGACTCTGTTTATTTCTTGTTGTGTGAGGGGAGAATTGTATGGTTCATTTGACGCGCCAGTAGTGGGCAGCTTCTGTTTTTCAGCAGACTGCTTGTACTGTAAAAATTCCTTTGTATAATTCCCTGAACTGGATACAACACGGTAATGTTCGCCAAGTATATCTGCCTGTTCTTGTATTGTTGTTTCTGTGCCTGGACATGTAAGTAGTGGTATTGTGTACGATGAGTACTCTCCTATAAATTTCCTCACCTGGTCCCACATTCGGTTTGGTGTTACTGTGCTATTGAGTGAAGATGTGTATTTGTGCCATGATGATTTTTCAGCCTGTTTTCGTATGAATCGTGTTTTAGCTTTGGCTTGTTTGAAGTTTAAGAGATTGCTATAGGTGGGGTACCTCCGTAGGATTACCCAGGCCTTATTTTGTTTTTGTTTTTTTTTATTCAGTACATTCGTTTGCCCACCAAGGATTTAGCTTCTTGCGCACAATACCAGATGAATGGGGTATTGTCTTTTCTGCCGCTGATATTATAACTTCAGTGATCTTTCCATTAAGTTCATCAATACTAAGCTCTGGCGAAAAGACATTTTCCACTTTGGCGTTCTCCATAAAAACGTGCCAGTCAGCGAGCTGTATTTTCCATCGGCGTGGTCTAGTTACTAAGGTTTGTGGTGATGGTAGAAGTTTGATGAGTGCGGGTAAGTGATCGCTACCATATGACGTGTCGAGAGCTACCCATTCAAAATCAGTAAAAAAGGAGGGCGAACAAAAAGCTAAATCTAAACAACTAAATGTGCGGGAAATCGGTGAGGAATACGTTGGCGCACCTGAGTTTAAAAGACAGATACTATATGATAGAATAAAATCTTCAACGAGTTGCCCTCTTTGGTGAGTTTTGACACTGCCCCAAAGAGTACAATGAGCAAATCTCCTACTAAGACAAATGGCTCCGGTAACTGATGTGTTAGATTTTCTAAGTCTTTAATAGTAAAATGTGTGTGGGGTGGAATATAGAGTGAGCAAATGGTGATGGTTTTCTAGGATAGAATGGTGACAGCTACGGCCTCTAAAGATGTATTTAATTGGACATTTCGTGTAGGAGTGCCGCCCTGCACGACTATAGGCACTCCACCTGACAAACGGCTTGAATATTCGCGGTCCCTTCGGACAACGGTGAAGCATTTGAGAATTTGCCTATTTTTTTGGACCGAGATTTGTTTCCTGGAGACATACTGCAACTGGTGAAAAGCTGTTGATAATGTCTTTGATGTCACCTAGATTGTGTATGAGACCTCTACAATTCCAATGGATGATAAAAGCCACCTTGAAATTGAAAGGTAGGAAATGGCACTACGGAAAGAATGGTAGGTGAGATATTAAGTGACATGGATTTAGAAAAGCTAATACAAATGAGCGATAACCTTTAGGTTATCGCTTCCTTATTTTGTATGGTTATTGGGATTTTGTCCCTCTTACCGCGCTCGAGAGAGCGCTTGTCCTTCGGTGTCAATGACACCGGGGTTCTTGTGTCGACCTCCATCGCTCTCTCTGAGGCGCTGGAGGACCGAGAGTTTGGCGCCGAGGCACGTGCCTCGGGCCTTGGAGTTCGCTTGATTTTTGGGCCCTGCGGGACTGGTGTCCGCAGGGCCTTTGAAGAGGATGGAGCAGCGCCGGCTGCTTCCACCACGGGGGCGGGAAGGGTCACGGCGGGACCACTATGCGTGGTCTTGGAGGACTCCTGAGACCTCTGTAAAGCTGCCCCCATCTGCCTCACATCGGCGTAACTTCTTCGAGGAAGGTACGATAGCCGCTTTCTGGCTTCATAGAACGAGATTTTTTCTTTGACAGTTAGAGCAATGACTTCTTTCTCTTTTTTCCAGCAAGGGCAGGACCGCGAATAAGCTGGATGATCTCCCTTGCAGTTAACACAATGTGGGGAAGAGGTGCAATTCTCATATTGGTGTTCGTTGTAGCTGCATTTAGCAAAAGTTTTTTGTCCTCGGCATGCATGTGAAGTGTGTCCAAACCTTTGGCACTTGAAACATCGTCTGGGATTTGGGATATATGGTCTCACATTGACTTTAACATAACCTGCATCGAGAGAGGTAGGCATTACGCTTGTTCCGAAGGTGAGTATAACGCGTTTGTTGGGGGATTTCTTGATCGTTTCTGCGGATTACTATTCTTTGTACTTTGGTAACATTTTGCACCTGGAAACCTTCCAGCAGTTCCTCGTCTCTTAAACCAATAAAGTCCTCTTCAGATATTACTCCTCTGCTTGTATTAAGTGTTCTGTGGGCTGAAACAGTCACTGCCGCCTCGCCAATACTGGTAAGTTCAGACAGCTTATCTGCTTGATCTTTATTATTCAGTTCTAGGAGGAGGTCCCCGCTAGACATTTTGGAGGCTTTGTATGTCTGATTTTATCTTCCAGGCATTTGGCTATCAGGAACGGAGAGAGCTTTCTAACAGGCGTGTTGCTTTCACTGTGGACTACATAGTATTTGGGGAAAGATGGATCATTGCTACGAAAGGAGAATTGGAATGGTACTTCGGTGCGGCACCTTTTCAGACGCCGATCATAGACTACAGAGGCTTGCGCTGCCATAGGAAAATGTGTTTGCTCCGCAACAGCGCCGACCGCCCACCATGGAGCCCAACGAAGGGGACGTGGCAGAGCTGGGGCACAAGTCTGCACGACGCCAGTCGTACGCCATCACTATAACCGTCGTTAACCCTTGCCGCCAAGGAGAAAGGAAGTAAACAGAAGAGAAGAAGATAGGGAAGGCCAGAAAGTGAGAGAGAAAGACGAAGATTCGAGGAGAAAGATACAGGAAGAGGCGACTACCGGTTTCCCCCGGGTGGGTCAGTCCGGGGATGCCATCTACGTGAAGCAGAGGCCAAAAATAAAAGGTGTGTTGACTCCGCCGGGGGGGCCTTAAATGTCCGAACACCCGGCATCGGCTCAACCCCCAGGATCCCCCTTTCCCCTGACACGGCTAACCCGCGCACGGCTACACGCGGGAGGGTCCAACCCTCATGTGTTCGGGTACGTGGTGTCGCAACACACCAAACGCCTGCTGACGCAGACGCCCCTGCGGGGGTGAGCGAGAGCTGATGCGAGCACACGACAGTATGAAACAAGCGTCCGGCTGAGATCAGATATGAGTACGCATCGAGCAGTCGGGGTGTCCACACAACACCAGTTTCCCGCTCGCACGTCACTGAAGGGGCCGCTCTCATTGGTCTCCGCCGTTGGCGGCTCGCGTCTTTCACCTGCTGCTCCGCGTTCGCTCTTTCATATTTCGCTGTTGTGCTCCCTCGCTCGGTTACGCCACCGACGCCGACGCTCGCCGCAGGAATGGGTTTAGAACCCCCTGCGTTCTAACATAAATGTTATTTCTCACTTGAAATATCTTCAACTAAAGTACCTGAAAACTACGAACCAACTTAAGCTGCTGTTTTGAACAACCGGGGCCTTGAAAGGAGGTCTCTGGTTGGCCGCCGGTATAAGACTCTCATGCGATCACGCCTCTACTACGGAGCCATGACGTACCATTCCACAACGGAGAGTCCTCTAAAAACCCTCGGCCCAGTCAAAATTTTTTTATTTATTTTATTTGCAAGTACTGCTGGCCGATTGGGCCGTTACAAGGGTGGGGTACAAGTATGGCACAAAACCCATCATTGCTTTCGTAAAACAGCAATGCATAGCTAATACATAGATTTACAAATCACAGCGTGCAATTATACATAACTATAATACAACATGTGACAGAACAACCGTCATGTCAAACATAAAGCAGCAATGTATAGCTGAAAAATGCATCACAATACTACATTCTACAATTCACATGATACATGTTACATCACAAACATCACAAAATTATACATAACAATACTACATTCTACAACTTACACGAGATATGTTAGATTATGAGGATTCACTGAGAAAATATTTTGCAACCTTGGTTTCAGAATGTTCTACAGTTTCAGAATCACATCAAGTCCGGTAAATGGTTCCAGTTGTTTATGATTCTAGGGAAAAAAGAGTATGCGTATGTGTTCATGCAAGAGTGAGATACTTGAAAGTTTCTGCGGTGGTCACTTCGCAGGCTCCGGAGTTGTCGCGGAATTAGATACTGCGCTGTATCGAAGTTAAATAAATTTTGAGAAAGTAAAAACAATAATTTTAGTCTGGCTATGCGACGGCATTCCAAGAGTGAGGGGGGGGGGTAAGTTTAGTTATTGCAGCATTTCTGTTACATAATCAGTACGGGAGTACTTTGAAAGAATAAATCTAGCCGCCCCTCTTTGCACCCGCTCAATTTTATGAATTAATCATTTTTGGTGAGGGTCCCATATGATCCTTGCATATTGCAGTGTAAGCCCTACTATTTTTAAACATGCTGTTAACTTTACGGGTGCTGGAGCAAGTTTTCAGTTTCGATGTAAGAACCATAATTTGTTGTCAGCGATACAGCAAATATTAGTGATATCTTGAGTCCAGTTGAGGTCTTCAGATATTGTTACTCCTAAGTATTTACATTTGTTAACGGTAGTTAGCACAGTGGAACTTAGTTGACAATCAAAATTTAGGACGTGCTTAACCTTGTTTGTAACATGTAAAACAATGGACGCCAATGCATCGCTGAGCATTTTTTTATCCTTGTGGTTGCATATTTCTTGATAAATTAAACAGTCGTCGGTGAACAGCTGTACAGTAACGTTTTCATTAATATCTGAACAAATATCGTTAATATAAACAAGAAATAATACCGCTCCAAGGACAGACCCGTGAGGGATGCCTGAAGTTACGAATAAACGATCGGGCTGGTAGCCGTTTATGTTCACGTACTGCGTCCTACGTGATAGATATGACCAGACCCATTCCACTGTATGTTATTTATTCCAAGCTGTTTTAATTTGGTAATTACTTCATTATGAGGAATCCTATCAAAAGCTTTTGAGAAATAAAGGCACATTGCATCAAGCTGTTTTTCGCTGTCTATTGCTTTTGAAAAGTCGTGAATGGTTTCAACGAGTTGCGTGACAGTTGACAGTTTTTGCCGCAAGCCATGTTGCTTCGAATGCAGTGCTTTCTTATTTTCTAAGCACTTATATATTGCTTTCGATGTTACATGTTCGACGAGTTTGCAGCAGACGCAGGTTAAAGAAAGTGGTCTATAATTTTCAATTTTCTGCTTCTCACCAATTTTGTGTATCGGGATAACTCCTGCAACAAGCCAGCCGTCTGTGACCCGTTTTTGTTGCAAGGATGCATTAAAAATAATTTCTAAGTATCGAGCAACCTATTGAGCGTATCTTCGCCAAAAAGCATTTGGAATTTTATCCGGACCAACAGGTTCTTGTTCTTTGATGTTGAGCAGCAGCGATTGTATTCCTTCATAGCTAATTCGTACTTCTGGCATATCTGACACGTGTGAATGTGATGTTACTGCGGTTGGAGCAGTACAATTAGAAACATTTGAAAAGACAGACTGCAAGAACTTATCATGCCAAGACGCAGTTTCTGAATAGTCAGTTATGATTTCATCGTTAACAACATTGCTGTATCGGCTTTGAGTTGTTTGCGACAAGTGACGCCAAAGCTTTCGCGGAGAAGATACCATGAAGTTCGTAAGTGTTTCTTTGCAATATTTCTTTTTTGCTTGCCGAAGCTTTATTCGCAGCTGTGCACATAGGTTAGATATCTTTTCGCAATTTTTTTTACTTTCCTTCGTCTTCCTATATTTTGCTTCAGACGAACAATCTCTCGCGTTATCCAGGGATTACGCTTATTCCTTTTTTTTTTCCTTAATGGCACGAATGAGTTTACACAGTGCAAGATAATGGTTTTGAATCTTGCTTACAACGCATTGACGTGGTCGTCAGGGTCAGACTGTCTAGATGAAGCGACAAATAATCAACGGTTCTCATCAGCTTTATCAAAATTAGCGAGGTGCGCAGTGCATTCTTTAACATTTGTGGCGGGAGCTTTGGTTCTGATCTGTATAAATACAAGTTGATGGTCTGATATGCCACCTTCAGCTGCTACCAGACAACTTTCAAACTGTCCATCAAGAAATACTAAGTCCTATATGGACTCGACTGTTCCCGTTTTCCGAGTGCTTTCCAGTACCACCTTTGTTAAATCGTCAACGAAAGCAGTGTCGAGCAGCACTTCGCAGTCAGCTCGTTCCTGTCACTCTATGGTAATCGAGTTCCAGTCAACTCCCGGCAAGTTAAACTCCCCTTGAATTATTAGCCAGTGGTTTCGCACCTTCTGGTTTTCTAAGTAGCATTGGATGGCCTCTAAGTGTTCGATCGACGCGTTATAGGCTCTATAGATTGCTCCTATTACGACTACAGTAGTTCCCAGTTTAATTTGGCACCAAGCGCTATCGTGATAAGGGATACCGTTCATCCTTGCGCATTCAATATTTTCCGGTATTATGATTTCAACTTCTCCTCTATGATTACGTATTACCTATATTACCAGTTTCTCTATGATTATGTATTACCTTAAAACCTGGAGATAACAACTCGCTATCTTGCATTTCTGCTCGCTGCCACACTTCGCCAACAATAACTACATGGGGGTCATAACTGGCTAGCACATGTTCTATATTGCCAACTTTATTCGCGAGGCTTCGAGAATTAAAGTTTGTATGTCGAAAGTCCGTTTCCTGAAAGACCGTATTGGTTCAATAGTCACTATCTGTTGGTGTAGTCTCTGATTGTGTCAATTTGGTTTTCGGGAATTGCCGCATCCTGACACGGGTATTCTTGCAATAAACCCATACGTAAACATTGTTATCTGCACGAAGCCTGTCGCGAATCAGGCGCACGCGGGAGCCTTCTTCTCTTTATTTCAATGCAGACTTCCAGGGTAGCCTACGCTTATTCAGTGTTTCTTTTCAATAGTCTCTTGCCAACAGAAATACCACTTCAGTTTTCCGAAGTTTTGAAACCCTTTTCTTTTCCCCTATATTCATAAAGCTTCAGTATTACTGGACGAGGCCTCAAGGTTTCTTCTGCTGATTTGTTTTTATGCGGCTTTCTGATTCTGTGCAACAGCTATTTGTTTTCAACTTAAGGCCGAGCTTTTTCTTGAATATTTCTACAACTACTTTCTTTCTTCAAGTTCTCCTGAAGCTTCATTGTCACTCTCCGATATTCCAACCACCATTAGATTGTTTCGCCACATTCTGTCTTCTAAACCAGCAAGCTTTTTTTTATGTTTTTCCAAAGCCGAATTCAGCCTCTCGTTTGTCTCTTTTAGATCAGCAAGACTTGCCGCTTGTTCCCTGCAAAGATGTGCAATGTCTTCCAGGGCCTTAAGTATCTTGCTTAGGCCACTTAGCTTGGCCTGAATCGCCTTTTGGCCTTCCCACAACCCTTGCGCAAGTACTTTTAATTCGGGTCCAGGATTTGTCTCAACGTCCCCCGACAACAGCTGACATAGTGATGCAAAAGCACAAAACAACGCCCTTGGGCACGGCAGCACTACAAGAAAGCGATTGTCGCTCCTATAGCACGAGTATGAACTAACCTGTTGAAAAAGCAGAAACTTGTAAGAGCACATCGCCCATGCGTTGCCTCCGTGCCCACTGGAAGCTGCCGGCAAGAGTGCTGGTTCTATACGGTCTTCCCACGGCGTTGTTTCACCATGGTTCCTGGTGTCGAGGTTGTCGATGATCCACGGGCGAGGTTCCAATTCGGCAGAATCAACAGCAGCCGCCGGATCGGTCAGGCGCATGCTCCGTGCACTCCCATGGAAGGAAGCGCAGATGAGAAGCACATGTTGAAAAAGCAAAAACTTGTTTGAGGACATCGCCCATGCGTCGCCGCCGTGCCCACAGGTACACGCCTGGCGAGAGGCGCTTTTAGGACAAGCCCAGTGGAAAGCCTGTGCGTGGAGGCCACCGGATGGTCCTTACACATACGCAGAACGTATATCTATGCTTCTCCTGCTTTTTAAACCGCAAATCAAACAAGAAACATCCGTGTCTGTCAACTGCGCTAGCCTTGTCTTCTGCTAGACTTCACCGTAACCGCCCATCTGTTGGTGCTCTGTCTGCATGCCTGAAAGAACTGGCAGAAAAAAATGACATTCCCCATCATTAAACAGTCCTAATGACTCCCATTTCTCTTGCACCACCTTGATATTGATACACTATCCCGTGTGATATCTCTTTTGTTATGATATAGAAATATGCACCTCAGGCACATGTACGTTCACTCGTTCTCGAATTTCAGGAAAAGTACTCCTGCGCAGAATTTTATACAGACGTTTCCGAGTCTACCTTGCTTACACCTTCATCATATACCTTTGCCCTCAGCGTTTTTTTAAGCAATAGCCCTCTTTCTAATTTTATCTGAAAAAAAAAACATTACTTAAATTCCTAGAAGAAAGGAACCCGATAGAAATCATTTGGCCAGGCTATTAGTATTACAGCATCTACTTGTAGGCTATAGCTGCGATGCAGTTACTTACAGAGCACATGCCTCGCAGCCCTTGTGCTGAAGGTCTCTGCTGAGGTAGTAGTGCTGCTAACATTGACAATTTGTAGTAATTAATCCTTCATAACGTACATTTTTGGTCATAGCGCTCACAGTTCATAGACATCATCTGGCCAGGGGAAAAGCTACACATAAAACTATATTTACAAACTCTCCACAGCGAGCTGCAGCATTGCCAAGATGGCGGAAAGGCAATCTTTACAATCGTACTTTTCTTCCTCCCCCCAGTTGTCAACGTTGTCTTTGTCACATTACTCGCAGTCTCGTAACATTGACTTCCGGCCAGCCGTGCTCAATATACGCGCAGCCAGATTCTAGCAGAACGGTTGAAAAATAAATATCGTTCCTAATGCTTTAAGCCTCGCTTCTTGCCAGTGAACCATACGCCATCTTAAACAAGGCCATAGGCTTCTATGCCAAGTAGGTTATCGTGCGTCGGAAAGGTCAAAAGAGGATTTGCAGGTAGGGGATCCAATGCATCGTCACCTACGGAGCTCCATTGTTCAGTTTTTCTGGGAGAAGCGTCCAGAGGGAGCGGTGACGAATTGGCCGGGAACTACCATCGTGCGGGGAAGGGGAACGGCTGGAGCTGCGGTTTGATGCAGGAGCGTTTCGGAGCGGTGAGTTTTCCGCTCCACTGGAGCGGGAAACGGCAGGGACCGAACGACATCGCGGCGAATTTAAAGAATGACGAGGGGAGGAAGGTGGGCGATATCAGCAGTGACCGGAAATACGTCCTACGCTGCGGCAATGAAAACAGAAGGTCTTGTCGTCCTGGATTTTCCACTGGACTGGATCACGATAACGTTGTAAGGTTGCTGTATTGCTATAAGGCGGAACAACGGAACTGACCAGAGAGTGAGGAAAGGAGCAACAAGCTGGAATGCTACTTTTGCCAGCCCTTCCTTAACAACGGATTGAATTAAGGAGTTTGTCGGTCGGGAATTGTCGGACAGGCGTGAGAAATAGAAAATCTAAGCCACCGCTTCAATTTCACGACACACAATGCGGACAAGGCTGTCAGTGGTGGGACACTGATTGGGCAGCTGAACGTACGCGCAGGACGATGTAGCGGTAGATTTTGGATTATTCGGTGATGCGGTGACTCTTCAGTTCTTTCAAAACACCTGCATTCCTTGATAATTTGTTTAATGGATCATCAGTCTTTCAAGACCCACAAGTTGAAAGCGTCATCAGCAATCTCTTCGTGGACATGGCTTACTTTGTTCGCCTCTGTCATGTTGCTTTCAACACATCGGTAAAGGTCGATAACGTCTAGGATGTATGACGTGTGCGACTCCGTGGGAGATTGAGCGCGACAGGAGAGGTCCTTCAAAGCGGCGCGCTGGCCCCCAATTGGTTGGCCAAATAGGTCACCAAGCTTCTGCTTGCATGTAGCCCAGCTGGCCAGCTCTGTTTCGTAAGTTTGAAACCAGACACGCGCTTTCTATCTGAAGTAGAAAGCGACATTGGTGAGTGTTACTGTCGGGTCCGGATTGTTCGTTGCGACGTGCTCGTAATTCCCAAGTCAGTCATCGACATCGATGCTGTCGGTGCCACAAAAACAGCAAGGCTCGCGGGGTTCGATGATGACCACAGGCTAGGGTGACGGTATCACGGTTGACGCAGTATCCCGGCCTGTTGACATGGTAGAAACTGTTGACACCAAGCAATGAAGGAAACGTATTCAAAGCATCCTGCTACACTAAGGCGGATGAATTTTCTTTAGAGCGCAGCTCTTAGGTGCCCGTTCCTGCGTTTAGCATCGGCGTCCCTCGGCGTTGTCCGTCGGCGTAACCGAGCAAACGAGCACAACGAAGGATGAAAGAACGAATGCGAAGCGTAGCGGGAGATGAAAGACGGCGATAGCGAAGAGAGTGGGAGGAGGAAAGCGGGGGGGTAAGGTGCAGGGGAACCGCGACGGGGAAATCGGCGGAGGAGAATATTGCGAAACCGTGAGAAGAAAAGAGTAGTGCCGCGAAGACGGGCTCTGCGGCGACGACCGTTACGAGGTGACGCTAAAGTATCGCGCCGTCGTCTGTTCACCGATGGCATGCAGCGAGTGCGTCCAGCGATACTATTGGGGTCGAGCCACACCACGGAGAAGTTAGCGCCACCGTTGGCGTGACGTCCCATGAGGGATCACGTGTACGCAGCGGCTACGTCGGCTGCTTCGGAAGCGCCGAAGCGAGCTCAAAATGGAAATTTAAGAGTACCTCCTTCGCTGCGGTTCTGATTAAGTGGTGAGGCTTTCCCGCCTTGGTTGTCTACTTGACAACATTTCAAAATACTATGATAGGTAGTGGCTGCCTTTGGAGGCGTGCAGCATGGTAGGCTACTGCTCGGTGCCGTAGTGGCGGACGTACGCACCGGAACCCGATGTCAGCCTTATTCACATGTAGCCGCAGGACAAGAAGCTGCGTGAAGCTTGGTTCGTGAAACTTGGAACCAGCAAACAGCCATCATCTACAACTCGGGTGTGCAGCAAGCACAGACGCGAGGAAGATTTCTGCTGTGGCGCCGAGACTGCGATGTCCCGTGTGTAGCAGAAAACGCGCACTGAGACGCTCACCCGTGCCCGCTGCCCGGCTAATGTCATGACGGTTTGGTCTATGAGCTTGTTGATGCTAGATACTGGCAAATTCACTGGAATGGAAAGGGAGCGGTAAGGAGCACACTAAAAAAAATACATGGCATATGGTCATGTTTGTGTTATGAATTAATCTATTGGATTACGAAAAAGAAGCATCGGGAAATCGCAAGGTGAGAAGACCGATAAACATACAGTGCGACGCAACTTGATAAATAATGTTGAAACGTCCAAGAATTTAGAAGACAAAAAAAAGATTAAATCGTCGTGACGCGGCACATTATAGTCGCCGTAGGGATCAAAGTCTCTATAACGAAATTATTATTGAACAGTTTGATAGCATCCACGCAACAATGGTTGCTAGTGTACGGTCAAATGCTCATATGCTGCGGCCCAAAGCTCGCACGCTGCAAAAACGCGTTCACAGCGAAATCAAAACATTGTGCGCGGACATGCATGCAGACGCGCAGTCGGTCGCTCCGAACCCGTGCGATCGCTTCATTGACACTTCATTCTGTCATGCCCCATTTGGTTATACAGACAGCCCACTATAAGAACATATTTCACATAGTTTACTCTCAGCGTTTGCCAACCTTGCACGCAAGAAGCGGGTTCGGGAAACTCAACCGCGGCGACCGCGCGCAGTGGCGGCCACTGTACGTATTCGGTAAAGAGATGGCGTCTGCAAACAATTCTTTGCTTTCAGTTTGCCGAAGATTAATATTTCGACAGTCAAAAACTTCCTTCGTTTTGAGGGTACTTACAGAAATGTTCAGAAGGGCTGCCGCGTAATGTTTTTATTGAGCGCCAAAAGCGAAACCTATGACGAGTGCGGCGCGTGATCCCTCACACTACGCAAGGGAGTTGCTTCCGGCAGATGGCGACTCCGTAAGTCCTCGCCCCCAACACATGGAAACAAAGTGCTGCAGGATTGGAGGTCTGTCTGCGGTCGCTGCTGTGAATCCCGCCCACGTGTCACCCACGCGCTGCCTCTCGCAGTCACCCTCTTAGTGAGGCAGTGGCGCCACCATTCGCTCTGTTTGCAACGTGCCGTGCGAGGCAGATCCTCCGCGCCACCCATTATATCGCGAAATAAAAGCACGTATGGAGCTCCGCTCACTTTTCGCACAAGGAGTATCGTAATCGTTGGCGAATTTTTATTTTCATGAACTACACACTCGAATGTATGCGAACAGAAGCGTTTGGTCTGGTATGTGCGGGGGGCGCTATAACGTAAAATTCCAATTCTGCAATCAGCCCACCGAGTTCGCTCAAAACTTTTTTGGACGACCCCTACTTCACCTCTCTGTCACGCGACCTCTCGAAAACCGCAATAGCTCCCCATCTGATATGACGTGTACACACTAATTATGCATAATTTGACTGACCAAAACAAAAATTGTTATTTCTGATTCGACGCCTCTTTACCATTCGCGCTCGGCTATTGGTCAAAAGTTTTTGGGCTGCACCCACTTCACCTGCCTGTCACGCGACGTCACAAAACCGCAAGAAGTTACCGCGTCAAAGTGACCCGTACGCATTAAAGATGCATTAATATGCCGAAGAAAACTAAATTTTCTTCTGAATAGCCGCAGGCTGCCCCGTTCCTAAAGGAATAAAAGATGGCTGCCGCCAATCGCTCCGGCACTGGCTACTCGCCCCTGCCGGAGACCATGGGTTTATTTGCGTGTAATAAAACATTTTGCGTGGCCTTGTAACGTTTTAGAGAACTTTCGGTACGTTTACGACCTCGTTCTGCCATCTCTTCTTTGCTGAGGCTCCGTTTTAGCGTCATTCTTAAGCTTTGGATACATGTCGCCGCGATTGTCGACGAGTATGGAGGAAGGAAATTGAGGAGAGGCCCTACGCCCTCCACGCACTAAGACAAAATTGTGGAGAAAATGACGCAGTAGGTTCTCCTTTTTTTGCTGTTTTTTTATTTATTTGCTGTAGCGGCCACGCCTTTCGGGCCACAATGGCGGCTCTGTTATGGTTATGGGCGCTCACACGTGTTGCTCCGTTGGTTTCGTACCGTGGGAAAGGCGCCGTGCAGGCAGGATTGCGTTGGTCTCCGTGTTTGTTGCGGTCTGTTATCTGGACCGCGCTCTCCCGGATGTTGCTCTGGCCAGGTGGGACAGGAGGAACTAAAGTTCATGAAATGAAGGCGCATGCAACGCTGTACGCAATGTAGTACCTCGCCATGGCAATTGCAACGGACGAAAGAATATCCGCGGGAAATTTTGCCGCCTTTGGCGGAATCATGCTAACGTGTCATAGCAGGCCGAAACCGATGCGTTTCAGAATCTGCACAATTAACGTCTTGCAGGTCAGTGATTCCTGCTTTTGACAGTGCATATGGTGTACTTGCGGCACGTAGAACGTACGTTATGAATTCATAGTTTGTGTTCAGTAACAACTTGCTTTCCTGCATAGTAAAACACATCTTGCTTAACTGTTGCTTGTTCCTCGCAGCACTCGCGACAGCACGAAGTCTTTTAAGCAGAGCGCGTTCGAGGTTCATGCACACCTGCACAGGTGTACCTCAATACACGTGCTGATAGAGCGTTACGCAGAATATGTGCATATTGCTGCCCTCGGCACCGTGCGCCTGCCAGCCGACGTTTCATCCTGGAAGATGGGAAAGAAGCGGCTGCTTTGACTTAATGAACGAATCTTCCCTACCGCAGGCGTATCTTATATGTGCGCGCGAGAAGCGCAGGGAAGTAAAGGCTGGCGGATGCGCTGCAAGAGTGAGCAAAGCTCCGCAGAACGTACGCCTGCGAACACATCACACGGCTGTTCCATGGTCGCACGTAGGCCGGTTCTACGTTCGTACTGTTCTGCACCGTCCGCCGGCTATCGCAAAACTTTGGTTCCGTGATGCTTCACTTACCGTGGTAAGAAGGCACCCGAGGCCGCAGTCAACGAATGGAAACGCGGAGTCAGAAATGACATTCTGCTTCCTGGCCAGCACGCTGTCGTAATGATGCGCGGCCACCCGAATTTTGTTCAATAAAGCACGACGATTCCTTAAGCGAGAATGTGTTTGTACTCATAAACTCCATATGGATCGCAAATGGATCGGTGTGTCATACGTACGTGTATCCAGGACGTTCTTGCAGTGCAGTGAGAATGCATACATTTTTTGCGTATCGCCAGACGTCTGGCTCACAAGTCCGTCTGAGAGCCACAGGAAGCCAAAGCAGAGAAAAGCAAGTAGAAGGCAGCGATAACTGACCTTTTTTAAATAAACACGCAAAAACTGGGCAACAGCCGATAACTGCGGTTGATGAGAACAGTTCAGTTGGCTGGCCTTCTAAGGCATGTTTATTTTCATAAAACCCGGTAAAAGCAGCCGGTTCGACCTCACGGCCCAATTTGCGAAGTTCATTATGAACTTCTTTTAACATGACTTCGGCAACGGTAATGCAATGAGACATCGCGACTGTTTAGTATTGCTGCGGAGCGCACGCGTCCGAGCAGCCCGTGTTGCGTTTCGCCTGCGACACGTGGTTTTGCCGGCGCGACTGCGGCGGGGCGGCAGACATTTTGGCCCGATCGTCGTCGCCGCAACACTCATCGCCAGGTGTTTCCAGGCGCGACTGCGGCGATGCGACCGCCTAGGGATCATCCTCGCATTCCAGTCATTGTGCCCGAAACAGGCGATGCCAAAGCAGGGATCTCATTCCAGTTATTGGGCCCGAAACAGGCGATGCCAAAGCAGGGATCTCGTTCCAGTCATTGTGCCCGAAACAGGCGATGCCAAAGCAGGGATCTCATTCCAGTTATTGGGCCCGAAACAGGCGATGCCAAAGCAGGGATCTCGTTCCAGTCATTGTGCCCGAAACAGGCGATGCCAAAGCAGGGACCATCCTCTCATTACAGTCATTGTGTCCGACCGGCAGCGCCACGACAGGGTGCTACGAGATCGTGCTCGACATGGTGCTACGGCATCGCTACGACAGTGTGCGTCACCATTAGCCCATTGTACATTCACGTGCTCGTCTTTTGAGGGGTTCCTTCTTGCCCTCAACTGCGAGAGTATAAAAACAGCTGCCCCCGGACGCCAAAGGGAGGGCTCCGATTTCTTCTGTTGAGTGAAGTGCTCTCCCGTCTCTCTACTTCGGTCAACCTGACCGCCAACTCTTTGCGATGTTAAAATAAACAAGTTGTTTCGTTGTTACCAGTCGACTCATGCTTTGCCGGGACCTTCGGATGCTTCCAGTTGTACCCCAGGCCGCCAGGCCAACGCTACCCTTGGGGCTTGCGACCCAGGTACAACCACGGGCGTCAGCGCCGAGTTCCCAACAGATCGTACCAGCGGTCCGATCCCAAACAACTGTCTGCCAGCGGTGAGATCGCGACAACGGAGGCCAGCAGCGAAGAGATGCAGTTGACTGTATGCTGAGCAGCTCAACGACGATCCGGGAGCAGTGCAACGAGCCCTGTGTGACGACTGGTTGCCTGCAGCGGAACGACTGCGCGGAATTCCTGCCTGCGAGGTTTGGTGAGTGCGGGACTTTCTTCTTCTGAGCTTTGCCAGGCTTTTGTTAGTGTTAGAAACAGAGCTGGTAATTGTGGTTGTCGTTGCTGCCGGGTTAGTTTGCGGCAAGACAATAGTAAGCAGTAGAGAAAGCAGCATTCAGAGCAGCCATGGATTTGAAGTCGTTGCGCAAACCGAAATTGTTGGAGCTTGCAAGAGAGTTGGGTCTGGATGTCTCAGACAAACTAAGAAAACCTGAACTGCTAAAGGCTATTCTTGAGTTAGAGGCTGAGGATGACGAGCTGTCGGAATGCCTTGAGACTATTGAGGAGAGGTCAAAAAGACAGGAGCGCGAACTTAAAGAGCAAAAAGAAAAAGAAGAGCGTGAACGTAAAGAACAGAAAGAAAAAGAAGAGCGTGAACGTAAAGAACAAAAAGAAAAAGAAGAGCGTGAACGTAAAGAACAGAAAGAGCGAGAGCAACAAGAGCGTGACCGTCAACACGCTTTGGAAATGAAGCGTCTTGAGGTAGAGATGGAACGCGCTCGTAATGGAAGTCAGGCACACGGTGCAGGAGAACGCGTATTGTTCAAAATGACTGACCTGATGCGGCCGTTTAAGCTTGGAGAGGACATTGGTTTGTTCCTGGTTAACTTTGAGCGAACGTGCGAGAAGCAGGGGTTCTCTCGGGAAACGTGGCCACAGCGCTTGCTCACTTTGTTACCCGGCGAGGCGGCCGACGTAGTCGCTCGCTTGGATAGAGAGGAGGCAGAGGATTTCGACACAGTGAAATCGAGTCTTCTAAAAAAGTACCGGCTGTCTGCGGAGGCGTTCCGTCGGAAGTTTCGGGAAAATGAGAAAGGCAGAAGTGAGTCATATACAGAGTTTGCGTATAGGCTTATGTCGAACATGCAGGAGTGGCTCAAAGAAGAGAAAGCGTTTGGTGACCACGATAAAGTTCTGCAGTGCTTCGGGCTAGAACAGTTTTATAGTCGGTTACCGGAGAACGTGCGATACTGGGTCTTGGATAGGCCAGACGTTTGTACGGTGGCTAAAGCCGCTGAGCTAGCCGAGGAGTTTGTGACGCGTCGGGCTCGCGGAGCTAAGGACGGTCAAAAGGGTGAATTTGGCTCGAAGTTTGAGAGGCCGAAGTTCACACCCATGAGAGCAAAGGGGAACACGCGTAGTGCGGATGCGAGTGGAAGCAGTGCGACCGAACCTAAGGAGACGGCGGCAGCCGAAGCCGAACGCAGAAAGCGGTTCGAGATGAGGCGTGCGGGCGTTTGTTATACGTGCCAGAAGCCGGGTCACTTTTCGGCGCAGTGTCCGGAAACAACACCAAAAGTTGTGTTTTTTTCAATAAGCAGCACTGACGAGAACATGAAGCTTCTCGAGCCTTACATGCGAGACCTCCTCGTGAACGGGAAAGAGTGCCGAGTGCTTCGCGATTCCGCAGCTACGATGGATGTAGTTCACCCGTCTTACGTAGAACCCCATATGTTCACGGGCGAGTGCGCATGGATCAAGCAAGCCGTGGAAGCTCATAGCGTGTGTCTGCCGGTAGCAAAAGTGCTTATTGAAGGACCTTTCGGAGCGCTTGAGACAGAGGCGGCAGTGTCATCTATGCTGCCACCCCAGTACCCGTACCTATTTTCAAACAGGTCCGATCACCTCCTGCGCGAGAAGGGGCTTTTGTTTGGTGAAGCTAGTGTTCAGGCCTTAACCAGATCGAAGGTTCGGGAGCTCGCTGCAAAGGCGGTAGTTGCGGGGCCGACGTTATCAAACAACGAAAAAGGGTCAGAGGCGCAGCAAGCTGATATTCAGAGCACGCCCGAACTGAATAAACTTGAGTCTGTAACGTTAAAGGCACCAGATACCGGAGAGGAAAATCCCGATGCGGGAAAGTTAGAAGAGCTATCTACTGATTTGCTCATCGCGCCTACGTCAGACGGACTTGATAGGTTGCTAAAAGTCAGCCGGACGGCTTTGATAGCCGAGCAAAAAAAGGATGGCAGTCTGGAAAACGTGCGCTGCAATGTCAAAGAAGGTATCGCCAGGAAAACTGCGCGTTTTGTGGAAAGAGGTGGAGTCCTGTACCGGAAGTATCTAGACCGAAGAGGAGTGGAGTTCGATCAGCTGGTCGTGCCTCAATGCTATCGTCAGGATCTGTTGCGCTTGTCACATGGGGGTTCGTGGTCCGGACACCTAGGAGTTAAGAAAACTAAGGACCGTCTCTTGCAAGAGTACTATTGGCCAGGGTGTTTTCGGGACGCAGACCATTTCGTGAGGACATGTGACACTTGTCAGCGGGTGGGCAAACCAGGGGACAAATCGAGGGCGCCGTTGAAATTGGTACCTATCATTACGGAGCCTTTTAGACGGCTCGTTATTGATACTGTGGGACCTCTGCCGGTAACAGCCACGGGGTACAGACACCTTTTGACTGTGATCTGCCCAGCGACAAAGTTCCCTGAAGCAGTGCCGCTTAAAGAACTCAGCTCAGTTGAGATAGTTAATGCACTACTGTCCATATTTGCGCGAGTTGGTTTTCCTGCAGAAATTCAATCAGATCAGGGCACAGTGTTTACTAGCGCTTTGACGACAACTTTTCTCGAAAGGTGTGGGGTAAAGCTGTTACACAGCTCAGTGTACCACCCACAGTCGAATTCCGTTGAGAAGCTCCACTCCGTCATGAAGCGCGTGTTGAGAGCGTTGTGTTTTGAACATCGAACTGACTGGGAGCTGTGTCTGCCTGGGGTGATGTTTGCTTTAAGGACCGCGCCGCATGCGGCTACGGGGTTTTCGCCAGCTGAACTGGTGTACGGTCGCTCGCTTCGATCTCCGCTTCGCATGCTTCGAGAATCGTGGGAAGGTAGGGGCGACGACCCAGTCGTGGTGGAGTACGTGCTTAAGCTCCTCGAACGCTTAAGAAGGGCACAGGAGTTGTCAGGTGAAGCAATGACAAAGGCCCAGCAGAGGGCCAAGGTTTATTATGATCGGACAGCCAGGGCCCGTCGTTTTGAGGTTGGCGATGAGGTCATGATATTACGCACATCGCTAAACAACAAACTAGACGTGCAGTGGGAGGGCCCAGCACGAATTGTTCAGAAACTGTCGGACGTTAACTACGTGGTAAGTCTGCCAGGAAAGCGGAAAGCACAGCAAGTTTACCACTGTAATCTGCTCAAACCTTATAGACAACGGGAAGCAGTGGTGTGCATGATGATAAACGTTCCTGAAGAGCTTCCAGTCGAGCTTCCGGGACTAGGCTCAGTGACGAACAGGGAAGACACCGGTCAAGTCATTGGTGACCTTATCAGTAAAGCACCGCTGTCGCCTGAGCAGAAAACCGAACTACACCAGCTATTACAAGAGTTTCAAGGTCTGTTCTCTGAGAGGCCTGGTAGGACTTCTGTACTTACTCATGATATAGAACTTACCTCCCCAGAGCCAGTACGATCCAAGGCGTATCGGGTGTCACCCCGCCAGAGCGATATTATGGAGGCTGAGGTAAAGAAAATGCTACAGCTCGGTGTTATTGAGGCAGGTGAGAGTGATTATACCTCCCCTTTGATTTTAGTTGAGGTACCGGGCAAGGAACCTCGTCCTTGCGTCGACTACCGCAGGCTTAATTCCATCACTAAGGATCAAATTTATCCGATCCCTAACATCGAGGAGCGCCTTGAGAAAGTTAGTAGCGCTCAGTTTATTTCCACCCTAGATCTTGTCAGGGGTTATTGGCAGGTTCCACTTACAGAAGAGGCTAGTAGGTATGCGGCGTTCATTTCACCAATGGGAACATTCCGTCCTAAAGTGTTGAGTTTTGGTTTGAAGAACGCGCCATACTGTTTTTCAAGCCTCATGGATAAAGTGTTGCGGGGACAGCAAGAATTCGCTTTACCGTATCTAGACGACGTAGCGATATTCTCCGCATCCTGGTCTGAGCATATGACACACTTGCGGGCAGTGCTAACCCGCCTGCGCGAAGCGGGCTTGACAGTAAAGGCTCCTAAGTGCCAGTTAGCACAGGCCGAGGTTGTCTACCTCGGTCACGTGATTGGTCAGGGTCGTCGCCGCCCCTCTGAAATAAAAGTGGCCGCTGTGCGAGACTTTCCGCAACCGCGCACCAAGACCGATATTCGGTCGTTCTTAGGTGTCGCCGGCTACTATCAGAGGTACATCCCTAGGTACTCTGATATCGCGGCTCCCCTGACGGATGCTCTAAGAAAGACAGAGCCTCAAACAGTCGTCTGGGACGAGACCAAGGAAAGAGCTTTTAGCGCCCTAAAGAGTGCCCTAACAAGCCAGCCTGTGCTACGATCGCCAGACTATACAAAAGGGTTCATTGTTCAGTGCGATGCTAGTGAGCGAGGCATGGGCGTTGTACTGTGCCAACGGGAAAATGGAGAAGTAGAACACCCCGTCCTGTATGCTAGTCGTAAGCTGACCAGTCGTGAGCAGGCGTATAGCGCCACCGAGAAAGAGTGTGCATGTCTCGTGTGGGCCGTTCAGAAATTGTCATGCTATCTAGCCGGCTCGAGGTTTATCATTGAGACGGATCACTGCCCTCTCCAATGGCTGCAGACCATCTCTCCCAAAAATGGCCGCCTCCTGCGCTGGAGCCTCGCTTTACAACAATATTCCTTTGAGGTGCGTTACAAAAAGGGGAGTCTCAACGGTAACGCCGATGGCTTAAGTCGAAGCCCCTAACGTAGGAATCAGCCTCAAAATTGTTTGTTACTGATGTTTTTCTTCCTGAGGCAGGATTTTTTTTTTAACATATTGCTTTTGTTTAGTGTTTCAAAGTGATGATATGCTTTCTAGTGCAATTTTTCAATTTATGGACGCGTTCTGAGTGATGCTAGACTACTGTAAGGAACTAGGCAGTGGTATAAAAAGGGGAAAGAGCCTGGCAGGGCTTAGTGAGGGTTGTGCCGTGCTTGCTGACTGAGCGGTTGAGTTTCAGCGTAGTTCTAACGCTTGCCGGGAACGAGAACAAAAATGTGAACTCTCCCGAAGTCACTTTGCAGTGTCCCGTGCGAACCTGAACGAGAGAACGAGGCCTTCTCTGTGCGCTGCGCTCAAGAAACGTCGAGGGACGCCCGACTTCGGTTATGAGCATCATCGAGCGACATCCCTCCGGACAGCGGATGCAGTCCCCTGTCCATCGGGATCTCCTTCCCCCGGCGGGGCGGTCTGTTGCGTTTCGCCTGCGACACGTGGTTTTGCCGGCGCGACTGCGGCGGGGCGGCAGACATTTTGGCCCGATCGTCGTCGCCGCAACACTCATCGCCAGGTGTTTCCAGGCGCGACTGCGGCGATGCGACCGCCTAGGGATCATCCTCGCATTCCAGTCATTGTGCCCGAAACAGGCGATGCCAAAGCAGGGATCTCATTCCAGTTATTGGGCCCGAAACAGGCGATGCCAAAGCAGGGATCTCGTTCCAGTCATTGTGCCCGAAACAGGCGATGCCAAAGCAGGGATCTCATTCCAGTTATTGGGCCCGAAACAGGCGATGCCAAAGCAGGGATCTCGTTCCAGTCATTGTGCCCGAAACAGGCGATGCCAAAGCAGGGACCATCCTCTCATTACAGTCATTGTGTCCGACCGGCAGCGCCACGACAGGGTGCTACGAGATCGTGCTCGACATGGTGCTACGGCATCGCTACGACAGTGTGCGTCACCATTAGCCCATTGTACATTCACGTGCTCGTCTTTTGAGGGGTTCCTTCTTGCCCTCAACTGCGAGAGTATAAAAACAGCTGCCCCCGGACGCCAAAGGGAGGGCTCCGATTTCTTCTGTTGAGTGAAGTGCTCTCCCGTCTCTCTACTTCGGTCAACCTGACCGCCAACTCTTTGCGATGTTAAAATAAACAAGTTGTTTCGTTGTTACCAGTCGACTCATGCTTTGCCGGGACCTTCGGATGCTTCCAGTTGTACCCCAGGCCGCCAGGCCAACGCTACCCTTGGGGCTTGCGACCCAGGTACAACCACGGGCGTCAGCGCCGAGTTCCCAACAGATCGTACCAGCGGTCCGATCCCAAACACCCGGTTGCGCGCAGCGCGGCGTGGTTTCGCGAGAAATGTAAACAAAAGAGGAGAGCTGGCCCGATAGACGGAGCAACGCCACGAGCAACGCCAACTTCCGGCTTCACTTTAGATTCACAAAGAGTGACGTCAGGGCCTCTCCTGAGTTTCCTTCCTCCATGTCGACGAGCCACCGCAAGATAAGTAAAAGAAAGCGGACCAATCGCAGACGCCGGCATCACCCTCTTCATCCGGTTATCGATATTCAGTGCACTGGCTCGGCCCCATTGAATCCCTCTCCACTTGAGCATGCTCCTCGCCTCTTGTGAGCCAATTATATAAGACAAGCCACTCAGTGCAGGCAAAGTTATTCGTTTTCCAAGCAAACAAAAGTGACCTCCTATGAACGAGGGGAGCATTTGATTGGTTTGTTTAGACAACCATGCGGGTGACCGCCCGAGAGTTGCGTCGGCGGTTACGCAAGTTTGACGTCAGGAGATTGGAATAAAAACATATTCGAATAGTTTTACGTTATACGGCGCATGATGTATAAATAGCAGACACACCGCGGAATCGCGTTCGATGACCGAAAACTATACTCGCCGCTATAGCTGTGATTAAATTCTGCTTTTCTTGCGTGGTGCAAATAAAACGTTAAATTCCGAACACTTTTGGTAGTCTTTCGTTCTTCATTATCGCTAACGTGGCAACATGATAGTCAGAGTTTCATCTTTTCTATTATGTCTATAGTACAGATTGGAAACACAAGTTTCCCGTTCTGGCTTTGTTTTACAAATTAATACTCGGAAACTACGCACCCAATGTTGACTAACCACGCAAGTGGACAACGAATATAAACGATAGTTCCTGTTCTTTGTCTTGTAAACCTTCGAAGTGCTGTTTTCCAATGATGCTATTCTAAGTAGCCTCAACGGAAGCCTTAACGTAGTTTTAAGTTACTTGAACAGCCTACACAATCCAGATGCATTTATGGTTGGATATACGTTCTACCATTTTATGGCTAATCAGTTCATGCGTGATGTCCCGCATGCTAAAACCGTGACAAGAATCAGTTAGAATAGCAGCTTGGGCTTGTTGGTTTTCAATCCTGGTGTTAACAGCGCAAACCGTAGACGAGACAGGAGACGAGAGGACGACTCCACAAGCGCTGACTTTGAACAACGTTTATTTCAAGAATCAGTTGCAGCAGTGGCACACTCTACCCGCCACGGTAGCCCAATGGCTATAGCGCTGCGCTAAGGTACTCAGGTCGCCGGTTGTATCCCGGCCACGACGGCCGCATTTCGATGGGAGCAAGAACGTTAACTACCATAGGTGGTCAAAATTAATGCGGAGTCTCTCACTACGGCGTACCCCATAATCAGAACGCGATTTGGGCACGATCGGTTCAATTTTATTTTCTGTTCGCGGGCGTTCCACACCCATTCACATGTTTTTTTTTTCTTTGAGCAGGTTCACCGCAAGCCTCGCTGGTATTATGGCTTACGGCAACCGTATTGAAGAGGCAAACCTGATCTCTCACGTGGTACTCAACAGCCTTCCCATCATGGAGCCCAAAGATGTTCCATTCGACCTCGCCGCCATTTTACTGTGAGTGTGGAGCAAACGTTGACGACCAGAAATACATATAAGCATTGATAACGACCATAGCTTCTATGTGCTACTTTCACCTATATATCTTGCTGATGCTTCACCGAAACGAGGCCTTTGTTCATGTCAACCTTAAAAGAATGGAATGGCACCAACAATGGTTCTGAACTTACCGAAACATCATGCTTCCCATCTGCTACAGTGCCAGAGTTAGGCTGTGGCGTCGAATGCAAGCTGCACATATCTCTTAATAATTTGTCTGTCCCTATTGTCACGAAGAATATATCATGCGTCAGCTCCTAAAGATTACTTCTGGTTTCTGCATAGTGTTGTGGCGCAGCGATAATTGTCACCGACCGTTATGGACCTAAAGTGCATTTGCACTGTTTATACAGCTGTGCACCTCACACACTTGTCCGGCAAGTACGTGGTGCACGCCTCCATAATGTCATAGCGCTGCTGATTAGAAAGCAGTAGCATAATCAATTAAGTGAAGGAAATATGCACACTATTAAAGAACGTCATTGATGTGGGACAAAATAAAGCTTTAAGAATGCAAGGAGCCATAGAATGTACACTTACTCTGTCGTCATCGTGTCTGCAGCGACCCTCTGTTGTCCCTGATGAACATAGCCGGTGACTGCGTGGGAGTTGTGGTGGTGCAGAGTGTCATGTACAGGGACTTCTCTGTCGAACCGAGCGGCCTCGGCGGCTTCGACGAGGCCCCGCCGACAGCGCACTCAGCGCACCCAGCGGTCGCTGTCACGTCCAGCGAATATGACGTCTCTTGCGAGCCGTACTTCCGCGATCACCGTTTCCCGACTCCGATGTCCAGTGAACAGGATGACGTACCACAGCTTTTTGGTCAACCGGCAGCCAAAGAATGGATAAGCATACCGCCACCTGTTAAAGCTCCGACGCCCAAAGAACCGGAAACCTTGCCTCCGCCTGTTCAACCACCGACAACCCATGAGCAGGACAACTTGTGCACGCAGTCAAGCGCTTTGGTAGCGGAGAGCAGGTCTCACACATGACATGTGTGAACAGTGGAGTGAACTTGACCGTATCTACTACTACCACACAATCTGATGCCTGTCTTTACGCCTGCAGTGAATGTGGAACTTTCTACAATAGATTTATTGCCGCGTTTTCCAAAAATAACCTAGTTGTACGCAAATGGGTGCTTCTTGTTTTCAATATTGCCATTCGAATTGGCAGTACCTGCGAACTGTGAAGGTGGCCTCTGAGGCTGCGGTACTGCCGCATCGATATAGAGTAGTGAACAAAAATATATGATACTTTATCCTTTGGAAAATTCATTACATGCTTTGAAAAGCCCCCAAATGCTGTTTCATTTTCTTTAATGTCAAACAGAATGGCAACCAGACAATACTGTTTGTAGACCAAGGAGCACAAATGGGTAGCATTTTGCTGAGTGAAACTTTCATGAACTTCGCAGTTTCCGTTCTGTTGATTTCTTGAGCTCATTGTTGCCTATCTTCTCGTGTTTGTCTGCCAGTGGATGTGTGTGTTTTTCTTCTCCGCATTTAAGCTGTTGTTATATAGACCTGCAATAACATGACAAGCTTCTCCCTCAGCGGACCTGCCCAGTTATAATTAAGATTTATCGCATCAGAGCACACTTATATTCTGGTAAAGGTTTATGTATACAGCTTTCACCTATGCTTTCTTGTAATACGCAACATGTCTGCCTGAAGGGCCAGCTGCCGCATGAACAACATAACATGCTAGCATATCATAAGAAGCCAACAAACACTGACACCAAGGACAACATAGGGGAAATTACTTGTGCTTAATAAATGAAATAAAGAAACAATAAATTATTGGAAATTAAAGTGGATGAAAAAACAACTTGCCGCGGGTGGGAACCGAACCCACAACCTTCGCATTTCGCGTGCGATGCTCTACCAATTGAGCTACCGCGGCGGCGTTTCCCCATCCACTTTCTTGGGTATCTATGTGTACTAGTAGAACCCTGGGAGTGTTAGCCAGCGCCACCACTCACACACTTGGCGGCGGACGCGGAACGTCGTTTTTGCCGCAGGCGTCACGAGAACGTGATCTTTTTTGGGTGAAGGCAACTGGTCAATAAACCCGCATTAGCTACCTGAAGGCCTCAATGTTGCTGGATTCGAGACCCTCGTTATGTTATAAACAAGAAGAAAGGGGGTTAACCGAGGGGCCCGATTTTTATTAGTCATGTCGTAAGAAGCCAACAATCACTGACACCAAGGACAACATAGGGGAAATCACTTGTGCTTAATAAATGAAATAAAGAAACAATAAGTTATTGGAAATTAAAGTGGATGAAAGAACAACTTGCCGCAGGTGGGAGCCGAACCCACAACCTTCGAGTTTCGCGTGCGATGCTCTACCAATTAAGCTACGGCGGCGGCGTTTCCCCATCCACTTTCTTGGGTATTTATGTGTACTAGTAGAACCCTGGGAGTGTTAGCCAGCGCCACCACTCACAGACCTAGGCGGCGGACGTGGAACGTCGGTTTTGCCGCAGGCGTCACGAGAACGTGATCTTCTTTGGGTGAAGGCAACTGGTCAATAAACCCGCATTAGCTACCTGAAGGCCTCAATGTTGCTGGATTCGAGACCCTCGTTATGTTATAAACAAGAAGAAAGGGGGTTAACCGAGGGGCCCGATTTTTATTAGTCATATCATAAGCAGCCAACAAACACTGATACCAAGGACAACACAGGGGAAATTACTTGTGCTTAGTAAATGAAAGAAAGAAACAATAAATTATTGAAAATTAAAGTGGATGAAAAAACAACTTGCCGCAGGTGGGAGCCGAACCCACAACCTTCGCATTTCGCGAAGGTTGTGGATTCGGCGCCTAGGTCGTCCGCCGCCTAGGTCTGTGAGTGGTGGCGCTGGCTAACACTCCCAGGGTTCTACTAGTACACATAAATAACCAAGAAAGTGGTTGGGAAACGCCACCGCGGTAGCTCAATTGGTAGAGCATCGCACTCGAAATGCGAAGGTTGTGGGTTCGGCTCCCACCTGCGGCAAGTTGTTTTTTCATCCACTTTAATTTCCAATAATTTATTGTTTCTTTCTTTCATTTATTAAGCACAAGTAATTTTCTCTATGTTGTCCTTGGTGTCAGTGTTTGTTGGCTTCTTTCGATATGACTAATAAAAATCGGGCCCCTCCGTTAACCCCCTTTCTTCTCGTTTATAACATGCTAGCAAGAATTCAAGAGGCTATTGCCTTATACAGGCTATCGGTCTAGCGTTACGCAGCGTCAACTATCTGAATAGTTTACCTGACCGGACCCAACATGCAAAATATGCTGTCTTTTTGTTCACTACTCGATGTCAGACGAATAGCATAGCACGTGAGTACAAAGAGCGCTTCTGTTCCAGAACTCGCCGTTTGTGCACGATCTTGCTTGAAATGACGACGGTAGCTAGCTCCGCGAGGTGGTCAAACTCGTTGCACACATCGCTACGAGGGACTGGCAATAAAGCAGACAGTTTTAAAGGTGCCTTTAATAACCTGTTATATTCAAAATAAGATCAAATATCAGAGCATAAGAGAAATAAATGTAGAAATGAGAAGCCTACAATAAATTTTAATGTCAAGTATTTGAAAATTAAGAAATAACATGAAAGAAATAATAGACAATATTTGAAATTAAAGTAGTCATTTGGTCTTCCCAATAAGGAAGTAAATTGTAATAAAAGCGTCCCTATGGCTCTATCCCAGCCAAGACACCTAAAGGAGGAAAGTGACTGGCAAATCTAGTGAAAGCCCAAGTTGAACTTCTAAACGTTTTCTTCGTCTTGGAAATCGGCAGTCGGATAGAATAAAATTCTCGCTTGTTTTATGTACATGGCCTAGTAAACGTACAGGGGATAAAGCCAGGCAAGCACTGGTACATAAATCTTCAATAGCGACATACAGATGGCGCAGTTTTACAAAACAAAAAAACTTCCTTGAGGTGCACGTTTTTTATTCCACGCAAAGCACAAATATAGAAAGCCAGGAAAGAATGTAAAAAATTTCGGGGAATTTTGAGGTAAGGAGAAGTTCCCGTGTACTTCGCGTGTGTTGCATAACCCGAAGTAGGCAAAACAGAGATGACAGGGCCATCCGTGAATGCTCATGCGAGTGGGTCCACCATTTAATTGAAGTAGAATCCGTGGTTCCTTGGTATTCAAATCGGTGGAAGTGTGCTGGAGCCATTGAACGAAATGCTCAATGAATTGGCGAACTTGGGGATGCGGTAAGTGCTGTGCGTACAGAAAGTCGGTCACTATGGCAGCTAATGAAGAATTTCGGAAACGTTTCCGTAATGCTAATACAGTCGCTAGTAGGTCTGCCTGAAATATGCGTGTGAAGTCCCAAAGACCCTGACCACTGGCCCGATGCCCATCTGCTTCGCTGTCACCATCTATGGTGCGCTCTCTGCTGAGGCCCAGGTAGCAGTGCTGCTATATATAGCTCGTTCTTTGAACAGTAGTAGTTGCACGAAACAACGATGACACAGCAATCACACAGTAATGTAGAGCGGGTCAGGTAATCAGTTTGAAGAGCAGGCGAGACAACCTGAGTTAAGCAGGAACAAGCACCGGTTGGCGAAGACTTACGCGCTGCTCACCATTATTGTGGCACAGCTACCGAGCCCACCGACTGGGCCCAGTAACGAAGCAACGATGACACACTAATGAAACAAACAGCGCGTGAAGAAATACATGAACAGTTTAGTCGGCCATGCACTGTTTCAGTAGATGAAATTTATTGGCAGACAAGAATGGCAGCAATAAATTTTGGTTGAAGGAACGTTTTCTACAGGGCGTATTTTTTAGCTGCACCATTTTTTTTAAAAGCGCCTGTCTATTCTAACCTTTGATCTAAATTATTCGATGCGGCGCCAATTATTACTACCTGAAATCAATATGTCTAACTGAAGATTCAACAAAATTACGCAAATTAGCTTTTTACTTATCTATATAACAGAACATTTATCAATGTATGAAATGTAGCTACTCATTATGCACGAAATATCGACTTAGATCGAATTTTCAGGACTACAGCAGTTGCAATATATAAATTTTCATAGTTCCCGACGAAGGGGTATTGGCGTTCCACTTACTTTTGTGCTTCCATGTCGAAGACACGAATTTATTAAAGAGTAAGTGGATCAATAGTAAATCTTTATCGCAAATTTGACGGCGCATATTTCGGAACCGGTGCCATCCTCATTATCAGTTCTATGTCGATATGCCTTGCATACTCAATAGCTGGAATTCGTAGATTGAAATATGTGCCTTGAACTAATTTATTAAAAAGGTAATTAGCTTAATTATTTAATTTTATTCCATTATCGATTTATCGTAGAAGTAATGGTCGCATCATCGAGTAATCTAGATTAATTGTTTGAATTCCGCTACTTGCCACAGGCAATATTTAAAATTTGGTGGAGCTAAAAAAACACTCTCTATGTTGATGAAACAGGAGAATCAATTAACGTCAGATTAAACGTACATCGCGCGGACACAGCTAAATAGCTTCCCAAAGCCGTCGCCGAGCATTTAAACCAACCAGGTCATAACTTTGAAGAACTTAAACTCTACATCTTACAGTCAAATTTCCGTTCTGAACCAGAAAGAAAACACCGAGAATTATACCTTATTCATAAGTTCAAGACATTGCAACCAATAGGCATAAGCGTTTCAAAAGGAACTTTAGAATCTATTCGCTATGCTAAATTTCAAGCTATAGACAACAAGACTTATCTTGGATTCTTAGCTTTTCCTTTCTCGTTTTTTTTTCCTTTTTTCCCCTTTTCCTTCCTTTTTTTTCTTACAGCCGACGTATCAGACGCTGTTGACATGCCGGCGAACACGCGGGCGTAGACAGGTGATTGACAGATGGCCGGGTCACTGACCTTGTGCGCAGCGCTCCTTTATCCTCATATAGACATGCTAACACACCTTCGCTCGATAACGCGCCCACCCGTCTTACGCTCTCTCCTCTTTAGAAGAACGCCATGTATATATATTGTCGCGAGGAAAGCATATGTCGCCAAGAAGAAGACAAGTCCAATGGTCGAAACATTGGCTCCTGCTTTCACCTTGTTCTCGTTTTGCTCACTCTCTATGTCGGTATTGTTGTGGGCTCAAGAGTCAAGACACGTACGATACTCACGAGTCGAAACATAGAAGGACACGTTAGGCGCACTAAAAAACGTAATTCCTTCACAGAGAAAAAAAAAAGAAAATAGAACATTGTGTGACAGTAACCGTAGATCGCCATTTCCTAGTGCACACTTGGAACCCTGGCAGCGCTGTCCCACGGGTGCATGAACAAATTTATGCACACCTAATAAAATAGTCCTACGGCTACCACCATATATGGAACCCTTAACTTCTTATGCGCAAGAAAGGGGCTCATTCTTTGGTGCCTGTATGTTTTACTTTTTATTTCAGACATGATTTGTTGGACCATACACCGTGGTACCCTAAATTTTGTGCTGATAACTGTTAAACTGTGATAACTGATCAAGTAAAGTAGAAATAATTATGCAGAGAGTCTTTCAAAATTCTCATGTGAAACTTCAATAGAACCACCTCACGAAGCATGATTATTGATTATTGTGTTCGATCAGGTTTTTGGTGCAAGCAAGCAGGTCTGGTCATGCGCCTTCAACTGGCGTTCAACATTTACGGGTTGTGCGCAGTACATTTATAGTAATCTACAGCAATGTAGAGTGTTTATTAGTATCGTACTGCAATGAATAAGGATATTTGCACAGGTGGTGCTGAAGAAGTAAGTGCTCAGACTGCTTGTGAAACTTCTGCCGAAGGCGGGACTGTAATGGACTGCGTGCTCTCCTATTAGCGAATACGCCACGCGAGGGGAAGAATTGCTAGTAATAAATTCTACGTACGCTGTCGAAACTCTGACGAATAAAAGCTACCCACGACGGGAGAAAATACAGGTTCAGCGCATATTTGTCGAGCAGAATCATCCAAACAACAAGCGCTCCTGAGCATGTACTGATATTTGAGATTTTCCTACGTAACAGTATTTGCGATGACCAAGAGGCGAACAGTGGGAACACCACGACGACGATTAGAGGCTAGCGTGGGCTGTTGCCCTTGGCCAAGTGCGGCATATATTCTTGTAAATATACTTGTATACAGCTTTTACTCTGCGTCTTCCTATGTAACATATCTGGTGGATGTGGAAGTTCCCAGTACCTCGTCATGGAGCTTCGCAGTGGACGGTACGTCGAGCCTTCCTTCATGGCTCCCGGCGACGACAACTCGACTCCGCCAGCTCCGACACCTGCTGCCACTTCGACGACGTACATCACTCTACCCGCTCCCCGTGATCCTGGCCTATTCTCGGGCAAAGGTGGCGAATACGTCGATCACTGGATCAGCCTGTACAAACACGTCAGCCACAATAACTGGTGGGACCCTACTATCATGCTCGCTAACGTAGTCTTTTACCTCGGTGGCACACCTCGAGGTTGGTTTCGGACGCACGAAGATGAGCTCACCAGTTGGGATTCACTTCAGCAAAAGATTCGAGAGATGTTCGGCAACCCCTACGGTCACCAACTTGCCGCGCAGAAGGCGCTTTCCGGCTGCGTGCAGAAGTCAACAGAGCCCTATGTCACGTACATTCAGGACGTCTTGGCTCTGTGCCGCAAAGTTGACGCACACATGACTGAGTCAGACAAGGTTTCCCACATCCTCAATGGCATTGCCGACGACGCCTTCAACTTGCTCGTTGTCAACAACGTGGCGACGATGGATGCAGTTCTAAAAGAGTGCCGCCGCCTGGAACTCGCTAAAAGCCGACGTATCGACCAGCAGTTTGCCCGTCTGCCTAACGTCACAGCGACATCTTCCCAACAATCGTGATGCTACTAGGATCGTCCGGCGTGAGATCGAGGCCGCCTACACAGCTTCCTTCGACTCCAGCTCCTCCAACGCACCTGCTGTCACGGTTTCCCTGATCCAGGCAGTTGTCCGCCAGGAATTGCCAAACATGGGTCTGCACACCATGTTCTCGGCCCATCGCCCTGATACCAATCCGGCTTCTTCGACTCCGCCCCATCCTGCATCTTATTACCCACCACGTTTCTGCGACCCATCTGCATGGCACACTGCTGACGACAAGCCCATTTGCTTTCACTGCCGTCGAATCGGGCACATTTCTCGGCACTGTCGCAGTCGCTGGAGTTCCCCGACCCGGTCTACTTATAGTGCCTACTCTCGCCTCCCAAGTCGCCCTTCTCGTCCCTATGCCGCACGCTCCGATAATGCCGCCGCTGATTGTCCTGCACCGAACCGCCCCTATTCTCGTTCGCCTTCGCCCCAACGACGACAATCTCGCTGTCCTCAACCCATCGCTCCTTTTCGCCGACTGCCTTCGCACGCCGTTCCCAGCCGGACAACTAGACGATGCCGTGCCCCGAGGTGACGCTGCATTGCTCCCTACGCCGCCAAATCCTCCACTGACGTTGCCCACTCATCTGAACCTTCTTGACGTGGAAGTCGATGGTGTTTCTGTGTCTGCACTTATAGAAACTGGGGCGCACTTGTCAGTAATGAGCGCTAATTTTCGTAACCGGCTCAATAAAATAATCACGCCCGCCACGACGCCTCTTGTCCGTGTCGCCGATGGCGGAACAGCCCACATAATTGGTATGTGTTCCGCCCGCGTCTCCTTCGCCGATCGATCCACTATCGTGCTATTCAATGTCATCGCCCACTGTCCCCACAACATCATCCTCGGCTTAGACTTCCTCTCCGCACACTCTGCTCTCATCGATCGTTCTGCCAGTACTATCCGCCTTGACCTGCCTGTTCTGGATCCTGCTGAACCACACCCCAGTCGCCTCAGTTCCATCGACTTCGTTCGCTTGCCACCTCCGGCACTGACCTACGTTGACCTAGTGTCATCCCCACCAGTCCCCGACTGTCACTATAGTTATCGCGGCTCCTATGCAAGACGTCCTCCTTACACACGGGATCACAGTGCCTCATAGTTTTATCTATTACGGCGAATTGCGTCTGCCTGCCAGTGGTCAATTTCGGCTTGACGACACAAATGCTGCCACGCGGGATTTCTCTGGCCCAGCCTTGCTCATTAGAGGATCATCATCATCATCATCAGCCTGGTTACGCCCACTGCAGGGCAAAGGCCTCTACCATACTTCTCCACCAACCCCGCTCATGTACTAATTGTGGCCATGTCCTCCCTCCAAACTTCTTAATCTCATCCGCCCACCTAACTTTCTGCCGCCCCCTGCTACGCTTCCCTTCCGTTGGAATCCAGTCCGTAACCCCTAATGACCATCGGTTATCTTCCCTCCTCATTACATGTCCTGCCCATGCACATTTCTTTTTCTTGATTTCAACTAAGATTTCATTAACTCGCGTTTGTTCCCTCACCCAATCTGCTTTTTTCTTATCCCTTAACGTTACACCCATCATACTTCTTTCCATAGCTCGTTGCGTCGTCCTCAATTTCAGCAGAACCCTTTTCGTAAGCCTCCAGGTTTCCGCCCCATACGTGAGTACCGGTAAGGCGCAGCTATTATACACTTTTCTCTTGAGGGATAATGGCAACCTGCTGTTCATCATCTGAGAATGCCTGCCAAACGCACCCCAGCCCATTCTAATTCTTCTGATTATTTCCGTCTCATGATCCGGCTGCGCCGTCACTACCTGTCCTAAGTGGATGTAGTCCCTTACCACTTCCAGTGCCTCGCTGCATATTGTAAATTGCTGTTCTCTTCCGAGACTGTTAAACATTACTTTATTTTTCTGCAGATTAATTTTTAGACCCACTTTCTGCTTTGCCTCTCCAGGTCAGTGACCATGCATTGCAATCGGTCCCCTGAGTTACTAAGCAAGGCAATATCATTAGCGAATCGCAAGTTACTAAGGTATTCTTCAATAACTTTTATACCGAATTCTTCCCAATCCAGGTCTCTGAATGCCTCCTGTAAACGCGCTGTGAATAGCCTTGGAGAGATCGTATCTCCCTACCTGACGCCTTTCTTTCTTGGGATTTGGTTGCTTTCTTTATTCAGGACTACAGTGGCTGTGGAGCCGCTATAGATATCTTTCAGTATTTTTACATACGGCTCGTCTACAGCCTGATTCCGTAATGCCTCCAACACTGCTGAGGTTTCGACAGAATCAAACGCGTTCTCGTAATCAGTGAAAGCTATATATAAGGGTTGGGTATATTCCGCACATTTCTCGATCACCTGATTGATAGTGTGAATATGGTCTATTGTTGGGTAGCTGTTAGGAAATCCTGCCTCGTCCTTTGCTAGACAGAAGTCTAATGTGTTCCTTATTCTATTTGCGATTACCTTAGTAAATAGTTTGTAGGCAACAGACAGTAAGTTGATCGGTCTATAATTTTTCAAGTCTCTGGCGTCCCCTTTCTTATGAATTAGGATTATGTTAGCGTTCTTCCAAGATTCCGGTATGCTCCAGGTCATGAGGCATTGTGTATACAGGGTTGCCAGTTTCTCTAGAACAATCTGCTCACCATCCTTCAACAAATCTGGTGTTACCTGATCCTTCCCAGCTGCCTTCCTTCTTTGCACAGCTCCCAAGGCTTTCTTTACTTCTTCCGGCGTTACCTGCGGGATTTCGAATTCCTCTAGACTATTTTCTCTTCCATTATCATCGTGGGTGCAACTGGTACTCTATAAATCTCTATAGAACTCCTGAGCCACTTGAACTATCTCATCCATATTAGTAATGATATTGGCGGCTTTGTCTCTTAATGCATACATCTGATTCTTGCCAATTCCTAGTTTCTTCACTGCTTTAAGGCTTCCTTCTTTCCTGAGAGCATGTTCAATTCCATCCATATTATACTTCCTTATGTCAGTTGTCTTACGCTTGTTGATTAACTTCGAAAGTTCTGCCAGTTCTATTCAACATGTAGGGTTAGAGGCTTTCATACATTAGCGTTTCTTGATCATATCTTCCGTCTCCTGCGATAGCTTACTGGTATCCTGTCTAACGGAGTTACCACCGACTTCTATTGCACACTCCTTAATCATGCCCACAAAATTGTCGTTCATTGCTTCAACGCTAAGGTCCTCTTCCTGAGTTAAAGCCGAATAGCTGTTCTGTAGCTTGATCTGGAATTCCTCTATTTTCCCTCTTACCACTAACTCATTGATCGCCTTCTTATGTACACATTTCTTCCGTTCCCTCCCCAGGTCTAGGCTAATTCGAGTTGTTGTCATCCTATGGTCACGGCAGCGCACCTAGCTGAGCACGTCCACATCTTGTATGAAGCCATGGTTAGCGCAGAGTATGAAATCTATTTCATTTCTAGTCTCGCCGTTCGGGCTCCTCCAGGTCCACTTTCAGCTGTCCCGCTTGCGGAAGAATGTATTCATTACCCGCATATTATTCTGTTTCGCAAACTCTACTAATAACTCTCCCCTGCTATTCCTAGTGCCTATGCCATATTCCCCCGCTGCCTTGTCTCCAGCCTGCTTCTTGCCTACCTTGGCATTGAAGTCGCCCATCAGTATCGTGTATTTTGTTTTCACTCTATCCATCGGCGATTCCACGTCTTCATAGAAGCTTTCGACTTTCTGGTCATCATGACTGGATGTAGGGGCGTAGACCTGTACAACCTTCATTTTGTACTTCTTATTAAGTTTCACAACAAGACCTGCCACCCTCTTGTTAATCCTATTGAATCCCTGTATGTTACCAGCTATATTCTTATTAATCAGGAATCCGACTCCTAGTTCTCGTCTCTCCGCTAAGCCCCGGTAGCACAGGGCGTGCCCACATTTTAGCACTGTATATGCTTCTTTTGTCCTCCTAACTTCACTGAGCCCTATTATATCCCATTTACTGCCCTCTAATTCCTCCAATAGCACTGGTAGACTCGCCTCACTAGATAACGTTCTAGCGTTAAACGTTGCCAGGTTCATATTCCAATGGCGGCCTGTCCGGATCACTCAGTAGCATCTATTGCAGTAGACGACAATTCATCCGATCCTCTTCTAGCATCGCAGTGGGTAACTTGTACCATCGCCGACGTACAGAAAATGATTGCGCTCGACTTGCCGTCCAAGCACGCTTGTGAGCTCTAGCGTGTTCTGTTTTCCTACCACGATATTTTTCACTTCAACGATCGTCTTTTGGCCCAAACTACAACTGTTAAACATCGCAATAATACCGGCGATGCCCCTCCTATTCATTGCCGCCCGTATCGAGTGTCACCGGCTGAGCGTCAAGTTGTTCACGCAGAAGTTAGCACAATGCTTGCCATGAACGTTATTGAACCGTCATGTAGTCCAAGGGCGTCAACTGTTGTACTGGTCAAAAAGAAGGATGGCTCATGGCGCTTTTGCGTGGATTATCGGCACCTTAACAGGGTTACCAAAAAGGACGTGTATCCCCTACCTCGGATTGATGACGCCCTTGACTGCCTCCACAGTCCTCGCTATTTCTTCTCCATTCACCTTTAATCTGGCGACTGGCAGATTGCCGTGGACGATCTCGACCGCAAGAAGACTGCTTTTGTAACACCCGACGGTCTTTATCAATTCAAAGTGATGCCGTTCGGTCTGTGTAACGCCCCTGCCACTTTTGAACGCATGATGGACTCCTTTCTTCACGGTTTCAAATGATCCACGTGCCTGTGCTACTTGAACGACGCTATAGTATTCTCCCCAACGTTCGCTACGCAGCTCGAGCGCCTCTCTGCACTCCTGGACGTTTTTCGTCGAGCCGGTCTGCAACTCAACGTATCGAAGTGCCAATTCGGCCGTCGCCAGATTACCGTCCTTGGACATCTCATTGACGCGAGCAGAGTGCAACCGGACCCAGGCAAGATCCATGCTGTTACGCGCTTCCCTGTTCCGAAGTGTGTCAAGGATGTGCGCAGCTTCATCAGCCTTTGTTCGTACTTCCGCCGTTTCGTGAAAAAATTCGCCGCCATAGCACGACCACTAACCGGCCTTTTGAAGAACGATGCCTCTTTCCAGTGGGGAAAGAGGCATCTTTCTCGCATCTTTCTCGCATTCTCGCATTCTCGCATCTAATCGACCTTCTCACAACGCCTCCCGTTCTGGCCTATTTCGATACTTCTGCGCCTACTGAAGTCCGTACTGATGCCAGCGGTCACGGAATTGGCGCAGTACTGGCACAACGCCAGCGCGGCCACGACAGTGTTATCGCTTACGCCAGCAGGTTCCTCTCACCCGCGGAGCCCAACTATTCCATCACTGAGCGTGAGTGTCTGGCCCTAGTTTGGGAGGTTGCGAAATTCCGCCCCTACTTATATGGCCGACCCTTTTCTGTTGTCACAGACTATCACGCGCTTTGCTGGTTATGCTCACTGAAAGATGCTACAGGAAGACCTGGTCGCTGGGCCTTACGCCTCGAAGAATATTCGTATACTGTCACCTATAAATCTGGCCGACCACACAAGGACGCTGACTGCCTGTCTCGCTACATGGTAGACGAGAGTGATCTGCCTTCGCCAACATCGCCGATGAACAGTACCGATACCTATCGCTGCGAGCACTCATCGAGCGTCTGAGCTCTACACTTGCCGATGCATCTATTCGCCGATATATCCTCAAGGGCGGCATTCTGTGTCGAAGGAACTTCCTCCCTGACGGCTCTGACTTTCTTCTTGTCGTGCCAAAACATCTACGACAGACTGTGCTTTTTGAGATGCATGACGCACCCACTGCAGGACATCTTGGGGTAACCCGCACGTACGACCGCGTCCGCCGCCACTTCTATTGGCCTGGTCTCGCTCGCTCCTTCCGACGCTATGTTGCTGCCTGTGATCCCTGCCAGCGTCGGAAATAAAATCCCTTGATAATTTGAAAGTAGCGAAACTCTTTGAACTCTGCCGCCGCCGCGCGACTTCCTCGCCTCCTCCTCGCCCTTTGCGCGTTCGCCCCCTCAGTAACCAGTTTTGCCCCCGTTTTTCTGCACGACGATTGGTCTCCCTGCCGTTGCCCGTGGAAACGCGCAGATCTTGAGTTTTGCTTGTCTTTTTCTTTTTCGTTCGCGCCATTTTCCTCCTGAGCACGGCTGGCTCAGCGCTTTAGCTCGGCCTAGCGAACGTTGTATGCCGTGTTTCCTGCTCTATGTGCTAGCGCTATGCCAGGCTGTTGCACATATAACTGTAGCTAGAAGCCTGAAGATGGTTATGCCGTTTTTATGATACCACAAGGAAAGCGTGATGGCTTGCGCAGGAAGCAGTGGCTGAATGACATTGTCCGAAAGAACTTTGTTCCGAGAAAGAACAGCGTTGTTTGCGAGCTGAGGCGTCTTTCTTGTAGCTCGTAGCAAAGCATCCCGTAATGCTGCATTTTCTTTTATTCTTCCGGCCTGCTCACCAGCGTTTTTGTTGCGGTTGTCCTCAGTATGCTTAATATTCCCCTCGCACGTCGCTAACTGTTGTTATTCAGTAGGAAGTGCAGCATTATAGATTCTGCTTTGCGCCCTGAAAAAGTTAGTGGCAAGTATACTCGAGGTATTGCACGTGAAGAGCGTTAGCTAGTCAACATTGATTTTTTTTTAGTTTTAAGGCGAAAGCCTTTAGATCTCTATGTTTCAAGGTCGCGTTGTAAACTGAAAGTATCACGTGACCCAAGGAAGGCCAGAGTTGACCCAAATCATGTCCACCCCTGTATAAAAGAATGATTACCCAAGTAAATAATGAACCATTATTGATTGACATGAGGTGGATTAGGGAGGATTAATGTTGATTATAGCGCAATAAGGAAGATTAAGGTGGATTAGAGTGCTTTAAGAAGGATTAAGATGCATGAATAACGATTAAGGTGGGTGGAGTAAGATTAAGACAGATTATGGTGCATTAGGGTGCATGAACTAGTATTAGGGAGGATTAAGGTGGATAAAGTAGGATTAAGGTCGATTAATGTGAATTAAGGTGAATTAGAGTTGCTTGAGGAGAATTAAGACCGATTAGGATGGATTAGGGTATATTAAGGTGGATTAGGGACCATGGAGCTGGATTAGGTTTGATAGAGGTGTATTAAAGTAGATTGGGACTATTAAGCAGGATTAAGTTGGATTAAGGTGCATGAATAAGGATTAAGGTGGACGATTGAGGATAAGGCGGATTATGATGGATTAGGGTCGATAAAGGAGGATTAAGATTGTGTATGGTAGGCTAAGGTGCATTAGGGGCGATGTAGGTTGTTTAGGTAGTATTAAGGTGGATTGGGAGTATTAAGCTGGATGAAGGAGCATTAGGGTGGACTAAGGTGTATTAGGGTTCATTGAGTATTCATACCGATTAGTCTACCATAATACTCCTAATGTACATTGATCCACCGAATCAACATTCGTCGACCTTAATCCTCGTTCATTCACTTTAATCCACCATAATCCACGAGAGTCCTGCTTAATGCACCCTAATCCACCTTCATAGACCTTATTCTACTATAACCCTCCTTAATGCACTTTAATCCTCCTTAATCAACCCTACTGCTTCCTCATTCACTTTATTCTACCCTGATCCACTATAATCGTCCATAATTCACCTTAATCCATATTCATCTACCTTAGTCCACCCTAATTCTCCTTAGTCCACACTAATCCTCCTTAATCTACCCTTATCCTCCTTAATGCACTTTAATCCTTCTTAATCCACCCTCATCCTTCTTCAGGCACTTTAATCCACCCTAATCCACTATAATCGTCCTGAATGCACCTCAACGCACCTTCATCCACCCTAATCCACCTTCATCGAACTTAATCCAGCCTTGTCCTCCTTTATGCACCTTAATCAACTTTCATCAACTTTAATCCACCTTAACCCTCCTTAATACACCCGAATTCATCTTAATCCAATCACTAATAAATCATTAGTTTGCTAATCATTAATAATCTCCTATGCGCGGCTGCACATGATTTGGTTCGCTTCCCGCCTTCCTTCAGTCACGTGATATTTTCTGTAGCTCACAACGGGACCTTAAAACAGAGGTCTAAAACTTTCGCTTAATAAGCCACACACAAAGGGATGTGTCACAAGCAATACTAGATCAGACGCACGAAGTAAAGCATCTGATCATGTGGCAGAAAAATTGTCTGGACTATAAAACTCGCCCCAAAGCTCCCTTTACATCGGTATACCCCGTTAGTAAAGCATCTGATCATGTGGCAGAAAAATTGTCTGGAGTATAGAACTCGCCCCAAAGCTTCCTTTACATCGGTATATCCCGTTCATACGGCTTTAAGAAAAAACCAACCTCCTCATAAACGTAGCCTCCAGCATTATCGATACTATTATTAGCATTTCTCAAAATTCTCAACTCCAGTGGGGCGCGCAATTGGCCCAAAATAACACGCCTCCATAGAACCATGCGGCCCGTCCGCGGGAGCCCAGGAGGAAAAGCGCGCCGTGCGCAGCCGGCGGGCGAGGAGAATCGAGCAGGAAAGCGCCGTGAGGAGGAGAGTGTCGCTACTTTCAAATTATCAAGGGGCTTTAGTCGGAAAACACCCCAGGTGCTACGTGCCGGTCATCTCCAGCCGATCACCGTCCCTGTGGAACCGTTCTTTCGTGTTGGATTATACCTCCTAGGTCCCTTTCCCACGTCATCCTCTGGGAAAAAATGGGTAGCCGTCGCAACTCATTACGCCACCCGATACGCTATCACGCGGGCTCTGCCTACCAATTGCGCCACTGACGTCGCGGACTTTCTCTTCCGCGACATTATTTTGCTTCATGGAGCCCCGCGACCGATGCTTACTGACCGTTGTAGTAGCGTGCGGCAACCGAGAAGCCGTACTCCAGAAAACGACAGTGTCCGGTGCAGAACAAGGAATCGGCGTTTATTCTTTTGGAGAGAGAGAGAGAGAGAAGAAACTTTATTAATGAATGGCCGGCAGTTTCGTTGTGGTGGCGTCAGGTGGCAGCTCGAAGTCCTTGGACTCGGGCGGCATCTTTGGCTTGCCAGACGGCCCAGAGCTTGTCTGCCAACTCTGAACTTTTGAGAGCCGCTTCCCAGCGGCGGCGACGCCGATGGAGAAGGTCCCCGGCGGCCCCCGCAGCTGGGGCAGCGTCGGGGAAAAGCGAGCTCGAGGCTCCCCGTACTGTGGTAGCGGCCGCGATTACGGACGCGTCGCGAACGGATGTGGTCCCATTACCGTGGTTGCCGGCACATTTCCAGAGCATGTGTCACAGTGTTGCTCGCTGTCCGCAGGCTTTACAGGCATCTGTTGGACATAAACCTGGGTAGAAGTGATGTAGGACCGCGGGGCTAGGGTAGCTGTGTGTCTGGAGCAAGCGTAAAGTTACGGCCTCATTCCTGTTTAACTTGTCGTGTGGTGGCGGGAACGTGCGTCTTTGGAGTCTGTAGTGTTGGGTGAGGTCTCTGAACGTGGTCTGGCGATCGCCCCACGCCCATTGTGATTCTTGTTGCCGCATTTCTGTTGTAGTGTCCTGATCAGGCAGATCCGATGCCCCGCTCTCGGGGGCGGGGGCGGCGGCCACATAATCTGCGGCGGCTCGGCGTGTAAGACCTCGAGCCGTGACGTGGGCCGCCTCGTTGCCCGCGAGCGGGACATCGGTGTGTGCCAGGGTCCAGAGGAGGAAGACTGTAGAATTTTGGGGTTGCGAGGGCGATGACTAGTCGCCGTCGTCACAAATTTGGAGTATGCGGACCGCTTCCCGCGAGACACGACCACGCGCTAGGCACCGTGGCCAGTGATAGGGCGATTGCGGCTTCTTCGGCCGCCTTCGTGTGTCCTGTGGTCACTGTAGCGCTCGCGAGGCACTTACCCGTGCGGTCTACAACCGCGATCGCGTGTGCACTTTTCTCTCCTTCATATCGCGCAGCGTCTAGGTACACCGCCTCGTTGCTGTTTCCAAACTTCTTCTGAAGGTCGCTTGCTCGTTTGTTGCGTCTCGCGGCGTGGTGCGTCGGGTGCATGTTTTTGGGAAGCGGCTGGATCATCAGGCGGTCGCGGACCGAGGCCAGAACCGCCATCCTTTCTCCATGCTGAGTGTGGTACGCGATGTCGAGTGCCTCGAGGATGCATCGACCTGTCTTTGAATTAGATAATCGTTCGTACTGCGCAATGTCGTGCGCCTCGATTAACTCTTCAAGTGAGTTGTGAAGCCCGAGCTCCAGAAACTTGTCGGTGCTCGCGTTGAGTGGAACGCCGACAGCCCTCTTAAAAGCCTTTCGTATCATGCATTCGACCTTGTTTTTTTCGCACCCTATCCTTAAGGTAGGGGGCAACATACGTTATGCGGCTTATCGTGTACGCCGGCACGAGACGGATCGCGCAGTCTTCACGCATACAATTGCGTCTATTCGTGATGCGATGCAAGAGTCGGATCGTGTCATCTACCGAACGACGAAGCCTTCGCACCATCTCTCCGTTATGGCCGTTTGCCTGCAGGTGTAACCCTAGGATTCTAATTTTCTCTACGTGCGGTACGGGAGTACCATCTGCCAATGTAATGCGTATTTTGGAATATTCCCGTTCCTCTTCGCGCTGGGTTTTACGACCTCTCCTTGCGGGTTTGTACATTAACAGTTCGGACTTGGTAGCCGAGCACTCGAGGCCCGTTCCACGCAAGTAATTCTGGACCGCATCTACTCCTGCCTGTAGCGTTCGCTCGACGTCACCGTCACATCCCCCCCGGGAACCCAGAGGGTGATCTCATCCGCGTATAGACTATGATGCAATCCTTCTACTTCTGTTAATTTCTCGGGTAGACCGAGTAAAACTAAATTAAATAGTAATGGTGATATGACGGATCCTTGCGGCGTGCCGGACGGACCCGTCTCAAATTCCCGCGATTCTTCGTCGCCAGCGACGATGCATGCACGCCTGCACGGGAGGAAATCTCTAACGTAATTAAACGTTCTTCGGCCAAGTCCTAATGTTGTGTTTTTAAGATTGCTTCGTGTTTAACGTTATCAAAGGCCTTTTTAATATCTAGGCCGAAGATTGCCTTAGTGGAGCAGGCAGTGTCGTCTACAATCTGGTGTTTAAGCTGAAGCAATACGTCCTGTGAGGAGAGGTTGCGGCGGAATCCTAGCATGGTGTGCGGGAACGCGTGACGATCTTCGAGAAAGTCGGTCACGCGGGTGAGAACTGCGTGTTGCATGACTTTGCCGACGCAAGACGTAAGCGAAATCGGTCTTAGATTATCGAGCGTAACTTGCTTGCCGGGTTTTGGAATCACGATAACGCGGGCCCGCTTCCATGCTTCGGGATGGGAGCCCCCTCGCCAGCACTCGTTGACGTAGGTCGCGAAGCGGGAGATCGACTCGTCGTCTAAGTTACGGAGAGTCTTGTTGGTAACCCGGTCCGGGCGGGGCGCCGATCGGGTATTTAGTTCGAACAGGACTATCCGAACTTCTGCTTCGCTGAATTCCGCGTCCAATTTCTCGTTGCGACGCCGTCGTATTCGGCATGTTGGATGCTTTCGGCCTTCTTAAAGTAACGATCACGTATTGCGTCGAAGAAGTTATCACCTTTGTAATCTCTTACTAGTCTACGAGTCTTGTGGCCTTGAGCGGCCCTAGTCTCCTCCGGATCTAATAGGTGTCGAAAGAGGCGCCAAGCGCTCGCCCCGGCCATTTACCTCTCGAGGCCGTTGCACGTGTCTTCCCACTGTGCCCTGGATACCTGGAGTGCGTGTTCTTCAATCTCTCTGTCTAATTGTGCTATGCGTTTGCGCAAAGCCTTATTATGTCTTCGACATTTCCATCTCTTTAGAAGTGCTCGCTTTGCTTCCCACATGTGTAGCAGCCTGCTGTCAATTATTTCAAGGTTCACCTCGGGCGGAACTTCGCTCGTTGCCGCGTCTACATCCCTTCTGAGCGTCTCGGTCCACTCGTCTATGTCCGTAATCGGCTTATCGCCTCGCCCCGCTTCTTCTCGTTTCTTGCGGAACGTGTCCCACTTCACAAGTTTGAGGTTACGGCCTTTGGTTACAAGGTTAGCCCCACGACCGCTCGGGCCCGTGCCTATCGTCATCTCGATCAGCATGTGGTCACTTCCTAAATCTTCTTGCGTGTTTTGCCAGTGCGCTGTGGTTACATTCGAAACGAACGCGAGGTCTGGTAGCGTGTCAACACTCACGCTGTTCCTTCTGCGTGTAGGATCGGCGGGATTCGCGATAAGTTCAAGCCTTTGGTCTTGCGAGCCTTCCCAAAGGTGTTTGTCTTTGGGTGTTCATCGGGCGTAGCCCCAGGCTTCGTGGGGCGCATTAAAGTCGCCCGCAACAAGTAGAGGCTCGCCGCCGGAAGCCGCGCTCGCGCCCCGGAGCAGGTCGCCGAAGCGGTGCTGCAGCGTGGGTTTACTGTACACGTTAAGGACGAAGAGTCCGCGGCCACTCTTAGGAATTAATTCTACGAATACGTGAGGTATCTTTACGGAGGGAAGTTCGCGCTGCGCTACAGTGACGTTACGCCGAACGAGCACGGCGGCGACCGGCAACGGGCGGGGAGGGGCGACGGCAGGCGCGCCACCACTGTAGACCGTTGCCTTCTTTGTCTGTTGTCCGTCGCGGTCGCATCTATGGCTTTGTAGCCAGCTAGTTTAACCGGATGGTTTGTCTCCTGTTAAAGGATCACGTCCGGTTTCGTCTCGCGGCTGAATTGCTGGATATTAGCGCGCTTCCTCCTGTAGTCCCGGCAGTTGCACTGCCAGATGGTGTATTGTTGTTGTTTCCCAGTGTTAGTGTGGTTCGTTGCGTGTGTAGCCATGATGATGCCTGTGTTTAATTTAACCCGTCGCCATCGAGGCGACTTGGTTGCTGCTGCGGTTGCGTCTCTATGTCTGTGAGCGTGTTTTGCTGCGGCTGATTGTGTTTTTGCTGTCTAGAGTACGGCTTGCTCATCGTTCTTATTGGTCTACCCGCAGCTGGCGGCAGCCTCGCTTCTATGTCGTCTATGCGCGCCAAGTGCGTGGCGAGCATTTGTGTTATTTGCTCAGAGAGCTTAGCTTTCTTTAGCTTAGCTTTTTTATTGGCAGCGGTTGTTTATCCGCTGCTAACATCAGTGCTCGTGATGACGAAGTGGCACGACATGCACTTGGCGTTACGTCATCACATTCCTTCCCCCCAAGATCGTCGTCGTCACTAACCATCTTCAGTGGCGGAAATCGGGAGACCCATATCAGTCTGGTGGTTTCCTGGCGCGCTAACTTCGGCGCAGCACTGGTGGAGGATCGGAGGGCGCTTCGGCTTGCGTCTGAAGATGGTCATTGTGGGTAGTAGGTAGTGGCAATTCCTGCCCGTCTGGTGATGGTGGTTCCGGCGTTATTGCATCCTCTGGGAGAGGTGCTGCCGTGTCCGCTTCATGATACGCCTGCTGGGGCATGGTTGGGGCCTCCCGATGACGCACAACGTCCTCGGTCCCGTGTTTTCTCGGGGCCTCCGCACCAACGTTTGATCCTGCATGCTGGAAACTGCGCGAGCGTAAATGGTCAACATGAACGTTCCGGACTGTGTTCTGCGTTTTTACGAGATAGGTCACAGGGCTAACTGGGCCGCACCACACTCCCGTCTATTTTGAAAACGAGTCAACACACGTAAGGAATGGAGTTTTTTCAAGTTCAAAAAAATGCAAATGCACTCGCTACCAGCATCGGGCGGGAAATGGCCATGGCTCGAACGGTGCACGAGGAGCACTGTTTTGCATCGCTTGGCAGATGCTGCACCTTTTTTTACCACTCCTATGTCTGCATCTAGCCCTGGCCACCATAGCAGGCTACGAGCGACCATCTTCATGCGTGCTGCCCCGGGGTGTTCTGCGTGCAACAGTCCCAGCACGGCGTCTTGCAACATTGTTGGCACAATAACACGACTTCCCCACGTGACGCATCCCGATTCTAACGATAGCTCCGCGCGTCTGCTATAGCACGGTACCAGTTCAGCGTCTTTCACTTGTGCTGACCGTCCTTCCAGTGTACATCGGTAAACCTTGCTTAGTGTGCCGTCATACTTGGTCGCTTTAGCAACGTCCATAGCCGTCAGTGGCGTAGTTTCAAAAACAGCAAGGGTATCTGTCTCCTCTATACCGGTTCCACTTAAAACAGGCAATCTGGAAAGTGCATCTGCAACTTGCATTTGAGATCCCTTTCTATATTTCAAGTCGTAGCGATAAGAAGCCACGATTAAAGCCCATCGTTGCATGCGAGCGGCTGCCAAAGATGGAACATGCTTCCGTGGCCCTAAGATGCTTATCAGCGGTTGATGGTCCGTGAACAGCGTAAATGTCCGCCCATACAGATAGCGATGAAATTTCTTGAGGGCAAAGATTATCGCCAACGCATCTCGCTCGATCTGGGCATAGCTACGCTCAGATTGCGATAGGGTCCTGGACGCGAAAGCAATGGGTTTTTATGTACCATTTTTAAGTATATGAAAGAACCACGCCGAGCCCATACTGCGACGCATCACAGCTTAGCACCAAGGGATGCTTTGGATCATAGTAAGCAAGTACCGAACTGGTCGTGAGCAAGTTCTTCGTCTCTCGAAACGCGAGAGCGCATTTACTTGTTCGATTCCAACGCTTGCCCTTCTTTAACAGCTCGTAGAGCGGCGCAGCTACGGTTACCAAGTCCGATAGGAACTTAGCGTAGAATGTTACCATTCCAAGAAGACTTCAGTTCTGTACCATTCATGGGGGGGCTCGGGTGCATCCTTTGTCGCCCTTACTTTTGATTCCAATGGCTCGATTCCCTCTGCTGAAATTCTGCGGCCCGGCTAGCGAACTTCGCTGCAAAAGAGCTTGCATTTTTCCATGCGCAGCGTCACATTGTGGTCCCGTAATCGTGTTCACAACTCTTCCAGCTTTTGCCGACAGTTATCAGCACTCCTACCCCCAATTATGACATCATCAATGTAACACCCTACTTGAGGGAAGCCTTTGAAAATCCTGTTCACGAGCGACTGGGATATGGCAGGAGCACTTGCAATGCCATAAGGGAGACGCTGGTATTGGTAAGGACTTTGGTGTGTGTTCACAGTTAAAATCGCCTTCGCAGCTTCGTTAAGTTCTACTTGCTGGTAAGCGGTAGCAAGGTCAAGCACACAGAATACCCTTGAACCTGCTAACGTTGCGAACAAGTCTTCTGGCAACGGAAGAGGGTAATGCTCAGTCAGAAGCACAGGGTTCACCGTGACCTTGTAGCCGCCACAGAGCCGCACTTTTCCTCCCCCATCCTTGGGTACTACCACTAACGGGGTTGCCCAAACGCTTCTGGTGACTTTATTCAATACCCCAGTCCGTTCTAAGGTATCAAGTTCTTCAGACACAGCTTGCTTAAATGCAAAAGGCACAGGACGGGCCTTGCAAAATACTGGCGCGCTATTTGGCTTCAACTGAACTTGTGCTTTGTAACCCGTTATGAACCCTATCTGCGGTGAAAACAGTGCCTCAAATGTCTTTAGCTCATCCACGGCATCGTCTTGCTCTACAGCTCGAAGTTCTTGCCAGTTAAATTTAAGCTTTGTCAACTAGTTGCGACCAAGCAGACATGGCAGCCTTCTTCCCCCGTCATCTACTATCAGCACAGGTAAAATATCAGTTTGATCGCCTTGCTCGACTCACACGTTCACTGATCCTACAAATGGCACCAACTCACCCGTATATGTCCTTAAAGGAACAGGTCGCTTTCTTGATAGTTAGTTGTGGAAATATTTGCTGAAAAACCGACTTAGGCATGACGGTGACGGAAGCCCCTGTGTCTTTCTGTATCTTTATGGTTTGTCCTTCCATCTGAACAGTGACCATAGTACGCTGAATTATTATTTGTCATACTGTATATTTCTTGCTCTTCGTCCGAATCGTCTCCCGGGCTATCGATTGCATTCAGTGCCTTTCTTCTGCCTGGGCGCTGTCTGCACATTGTTCTCAAGTGACCTTGCTCACCGCAGTTATGGCACTTATACTTGGGGTACCGGCAGCTTTCCGCCGTGTGACGTTTACCGCGACGGAAACACTCTAGGCACTCATTCTTAACCCGATAGCGGTCCCTAGCTTGACTGTCTTGCTTTAGAACATCAACTTCTAATCTGGAATGCCTTTGTGAACTGCCTTGGTGCTCTTCTAATGCCGTTTGCCGAGTCTGTGTGGATGCTAGTTCACGGTTTAACGCGATTTTGCTCGCCTCTTCGAATGTCAGCTCTTAAGCTGTAAACAGCTCACGTTGCGTGTCGGCGCATCGTAGTCCTGCAACTAGCCTGTCTCTAAGCGCTTCATCTAGAAATTTGCCAAACTCGCAACTTCTGGCCAGGTGCTTCAACTGAACCACAAATTCGGCTACAGTCTCTTGCTCAAGTTGCATCCTTCGGTTAAATCGGCACCTTTCTGCTATCACGGCCTTTCTGGGACTGTAGTGACCTTTTAGCAGAGCCGTTACCTCGTTATACGTTTTGCTCGATGGGGAATGTGAAATCAACAGGTTCTTCTATACCTCACACACTCGAGAACCCACTACCGTCAAGAATACAGCCAGTTTCCGGCCTTCAGCTATGTCATTTGCCGAGACGTAAAGCTCAAATCTTTACAAGTAGGACTCGAAGCTATCGCTTTCTTCGTCAAAGTTGTCGATTTTTCCCACCTTCGCCATTGCAGCGCCGGCCCCGCGGTAGTCTTCAGCAGCAATCGAAGAAGCAAGTGGCAAGCTGCCCTGATCCCATCCTCGTCTCCAGTGTAGTAGCCAGAAGCCGTACTCCAGAAAACGACAGTCGCCGGTTCAGAACAAGGAATCGGCGTTTATTCTTTTGGACACGCTTTTTATAGGCAGCGGTTGCTTATCCGCTGCTGATATCAGTGCCCGTGATGACAAAGTGGCACGGCATGCACTTGGCGTTACGTCATGACAACCGTGGTCTAAACTTCCTCTCGAAAGTTGTCGCCGACATTGTGCGTTCCTGCTCCATTCAACACAAGCTGACTACCTCGTACGGTCTTCAAACCAATGGCCTGACAGAGCGGTTAAACCGTACTATTACCGATATGCTGTCCAAGTAAGTTTCCAAGGACCACCACGACTGGGACATTGCCTTTCCTTACATCGCATTTGCGTACAATTCTTCCCGGCACGACAACGCCGGATTCTCTCCATTTTATCTTCTACACGGTCGCGAAGCTACCCTGCCTCTAGACACGGCACTTCCTCCTGCTGCGATCTCAACAAGCGAGTATGCGCGCGACGCCATCGCCCTCGCCGACCATGCACGCCAGCTTGCCCGTGCTCGACTGACGGCCTCACAAACCACTCAGCAGTGTCAGTACAACGCCCGCCATCGTGACGTACAGCTTTCTCCTGGTGCGCTCGTGCTCCTGTGGTCGCCCTCCCGTCACGTCGGACTTTCAGAGAAGCTCCTTTCGCGATACACAGGGCTCTACCGCGTGCTGCGCCAGGTGACACCTGTGACATACGAAATTGCTCCTGTGGGTTCAACCTCGTCCTCTCTCTGGCATCTAGTGATGTCGTGCATGTCAGTAGGCTCAAGGCCTACTACACTGCTTCCGAGTCCGGCCTTTTGTCGCTCCGGTAGGGCGCTTTTGCCGCGGGGGTTATGCTACGGAACAGTATTTGCGATCACGAAGAGGCGCACAGTGTGAAGACGACGGCGACGTTTAGAGGTTCGCGCGGGCTGTTGCCTCTTGGCCAAGTGCGGCGTATTTTCTTGTAAATATACTTGTATATAGCTTTTAGCCTGCGTCTTCCTGTGTAACAGTATTGTAAAAAGATTGTAGGCATTAGATCGGAAAACTAGATAACCCGACAGAAGCTTCCGTGTCTTTCACTGCAGCTGTCCTTTGAGAATTGTGTTTCAAACAAATTTTGCCTAGTTTTATTGTGGAAGTGCTATGAACACTGGAGGCTAGTTTCGACAATACCTCCTGTCGAGCTTTTATTTTTCCTGGCTCTTCAATGGGCCGAAACTTGTGAAATCTGACGAATAGTTAAAGTGCGATTGGCTATGTTTAACAACGTGTCAGAAAAGTGTCAAACAGCGCGTTCATTGCCGCGGGCTTCTACATCTTCTAAACGGTATCATTAAACAGCGCATCAGAAGACACAGCAAAAGAACCACAGGACAGCGCTCTGTTCTATGTATTTTTTTTGCGCTATACTGTCTCGCGCTGTTTTAAACTGCTGTTTACTGTCGATCAAATAGATAATTTCTTTGGAAGCGCTAAGGAAAGACTTTAACTGAATCAATCTGAGACTCGAGTATACAAAATTAAACCTGTCATTCAATTGACGGATATTTGAGGAACATTGTGTTGCGGAGGCTGAAAGAGAAATTGGCCAGTTCTCTGTGGTTCTTAGCAAAAATAGTGAGATAAGAAAATGTAAATTTAGACGTGCCATTCTGAACCAAAGGTTCCATAAGGGCACCTCCCATTGTCGCGAATAAAACATTCATCGCAGTTAGCAAAATTATCAAGACGATATGCAGGTCGAAAAAATCGCATTTTAATTTTAACAAATTATTCCGTATATTTCCTATATCTTTATTGCAAAATACGCAAAATACAATGCAAAATATGTAAAATACATATCAACATTCTGCTTTCATGTGTAAAAAACAAGGCATCTCTCCAACATGAAGATTCCGAAAATTATTTTAATTGAGGCATGGTAAAAGATGGTAATTGTTCTCTTGAAGCTCGACTGACGAGGCTCAGAGGCACAAGATTTGGCCAGACGGTGATGAGCGTTTCTGGCATAACAGGCGAGCAATAATCCGGGCTCAGTCGGCACCAGCTCATTTTCCACTTTTAATCCGGAGTCAGTGTATTGCTATAAAATTATCCACTTTCATAGCCGTGCACTTCTTCAACAAAGGTTGCAAAAGCTTCGAGGAGATTCTAGAGGACTCACGGGTCCTTCAAACTCAGGAGCTGAATACATTGAGCAACCACTCAGACAAGAGAAGAGTAGCAGAAAATCCAGAGAATCTCCAAAACACAAATAGCCAAAGCTTAATCCCGTCATTATAGTCCAAGAAAACCCGGCTGTAGGTGGAATTTTGCAAGGCCTTTCAGATATTACCAGCTATTTCAGTTATTATTCAGCTATTGCCAACGAAGTAGTAGAATTTTTAAGTTACGAATTTCTCATAAAACAATTGGTCTGCAATGTGGCCAAACTTCACCGTACTTGCACAATTCTACCGCGCCACCAATTTTTACGCGAACTTATATTGCCCACTTATATAAAAAGATAACTTGGTGCCCATCCTAACGCACATATCAAGTGACGAAACCTAAGTCGACGCGTACCGTGTAGGAACAATTTTATAGAACATTCAAAGGCACACAGACACGGACACAGCTAAAACTTAGCGGCTGTCATGGCCGAAATTCGAACCAGCAACCTCGAGCTTAGCAGCGCAACGCCATTGCCACAATAACTATGTAATCTATCGCGGTGGGTGACCTACTTTTCGTCGCCTTTGATACAGCACGACACTCGCCATATTATGGGTTGCATTTCTATTGTCGATAGTGGAAAGCGAGCTCACTGTCCCTGTCTACGCTAACCTTGTTCAGCGATGCTTGCCGCAGTGTTCCCTTCAAAGTCTTCTGAGACGCATGAGAAAGTTGTCTCGCGGAACACTCCATGCCCGACAAGTATGCACTCTTGTTGTACACTGAATGCTACAATTGTGTGTAGAAAAATGTTTTTCATTTCGCAGAGCCTAGATAACTTCAATGTGATGACATGTGAGGATTTATTGGCAGCCCTACAGGACCATCCCTTAAGGCAATGCACTGCGGGTGCCGTCCCTGAACACACTGCCCCCGTTCTAATACTTGCGCACCGTGAATTCCGGAGGTCACGAACAGGCTTCACGGAGGCGCCTCTAGAAGGCATGGAATCTTCCTAGGGAAGCCCGGGAATGGAGTCCCGCTGCCGTACACACCTCATACACCAAGCATCTTGACGTTGGCATTACACTGTGCCGCTATAATGAACCAATACTGAGCGCCTAATCGTCGACAGGCATCCTGGGATGGGTTCTGATAAATTATTTCTCCTTCACTTCACGATAATGTCGGGGACGTCAGGTCGGGCATCTAGGGGCCCAATTTACTTTGAAATTAAAATATATTCTCACGCAGTAGTTACCGTCAAGAACACAGTAGCGAAACTGTGAGTAGGGGAACCGATTTTTATTGGGTGAACTTGTGGCCACAAAAGCGAGTGACACTCGAAGCACAACGATAGCGGCGATCACAGTCGCCGATGCTCAAAATCTGATCAGCGGGTCAAGCGCGTCGGCGTTTATGCATCACCCGTCGAAGGTTCTAGTGTAATCTCTGGCACCCGCGTGGTTTCCATAAACTACTACACAATTCGTGTCGCTCATGCGATCTGATAATACATAATGCGGCACGAACATACACAACAGATCGCATGAACGGTAACGTTCACACAAGTTCCAAGTAATGTGTTTGCATCTTGGGCTGAACGACCACGTTTAACATTTGATAGGCTGTGAAAAGCGATCACTGGAGAAGCATAACCAAGCACGTGTCAGTTCCCTCTCTAAAAAGCATCGTCCCTATGCTACAAACGTTACAGCAGAGAAAAATACCACACTTCGTAAAAAGAAAAGTATACCAAAGCAACAAAGAAACAAAGTCCCAGAGTTCATTAGCGATGGTAGAACGGATTAAGGCGCACAACATGGACTATCTCAAGTCGTGCGAGGCGCTCCTTTGATCGCGAAATGCCGTCTGGTACGACCACATAGTGCAGTGCGCCAATGCGTCGGAAGATCTGTAGTACGGTCCTAAGTAGCGTCGCAAAAGTTTCTCGCTAAGTCCTCGTCGTCGTATTGAGGTCCAAACCCAAACAAGGTCTCTGCGAGGGTACTCCACGTAGCGTCTGCAAAGATTGTAGTGGCGGCTATCGGTCCTTTGCTGGTTCTTGATGCGCAGGCGGGCCAACAGTCGAGCTTCTTCGGCGCGTTGGAGATAGGCGGCGACGTCGACACTTTTTTCATCGGTGACGTGCGGCAGCATGCATGGCGTCGAAACTCGTCGGTTTCCGTCCGTAAACCAGCTTGAACGCTGTCATATGAGTTGTTTCTTGCACTGCCGTGTTGCAAGCAAAAGTTGCATACGGAAGGATAGCAACCCACGTATTGAGTTCGACATCGATGACATCGCTCACATGTCGGCGAGCGTCTTGTTGAGACGTTCAGTTAAGATATTCGTCTGCGGGTGGTAGGCAGTGGTCCTGCGGTGACTTGTCTTGCTATACTACAGGATAGCTTTAGTAAGCTCAGCTGTAAAAGCCGTTCCTCTGTCAGTACCGAGGACTTCTGAAGCACCATGTCGTAGCAAGATGCTCTGAATGAAAAATTTGGCCATTTGCACAGTACTACCTCTGCGCAGGGCTTTCGTTTCGGCTTGGCGTGTTACGTAGTTGGTGGCCACGATGATCCACTTGTTTCCAGATGCTGAAGTCCGAAACGGTCTTTAAAAGTCCATCGCCGTCTGCTGAAATGGTTGAAAAGGATGCTCGATCGGCTGTAGTAAACCCACTGGCCTTTTCGGGGATGTCCTGCGTCGCTGGCAGTCACGGCATAGTTTGACGTACGGGCGACGTCGGTAGTTAGGCGTGGCCAATAGTACTTGTATTTTTGCGAGCGCATAGAGAAACTCAAGTTGCCCGGTACTCTCATCGTCGTGCAGGGCGTGCAAGGCTTCTGGCCGGAGTGCTACTGGCACAACCAGAAGGTAGTTTGTACGGACGGGGGAGTTCCTTATTAAGAGGACGTCGTTGCCCAAGCAAAACGAAGACAGTCCATGCCGAAGCACCCTAGGGATAACGTCGGTTTCGCCTTCGATGTACTCCGCAATGCTTCGTAACTCCAAGTCCACTCATTTCTGTCCGGCGAAGTGGTCTGCAGTTATGTTCCTAAGGAGCCGTTGCTGTCCAGTTCGCCTTCCTTGAACGCAATCCATGAAAAGTCTCTTACAAAGCGCCTGTAATAGGCACACAGACCAAGAAATCTGCGCTTTACCTATTTGTCGACGCGCCTAGAGAACTTAGCGATTTCAGCAGTCTTCTGCGAGTGGGGACGGATTCCAGACTTGCTGGTAACATGGGCTAAGAACACAAGTTCTTCATGGGCGAAACGGCACTTTGTCGACTACAGGGTGAGTCCAGATGACTTGATCGCCTCTAGTACTCTCTGAAGCCGCCTCAGGTGATCTTCGAAATTCGCGGCAAAGAATACAACGTCACCAAAGTAGACGAGACAGGTCTGCCACTTCAGCCCTGCTACTTCAGCTCTGCCAAGACTGTGTCCACCACGAGCTAGAACGTTGCAGGCGCACTGCAAAGTCTGAATGGCGTCACCTCGAACTCGAAAGTGCCATCTGGCGTGATAAATGCGATCACCTCTCGATTTCTTTTAGAACTGAGATTAAACAAAGGGAATAAAACAAGGACACGAGGAAGCAAATACTACAGACAAGCGCTGACTGCCAACTAGAAGTTGATTTGAAGTTCTCCAGCCATTGATACCTTTTTCAGCGTAGGCATGCGTACACCAGTCGCAAAAACATCGGCAAATCAGCAACATCATAATCATTCATCCAAAAATGCTATTTCATTTCCCGACAAGGCAAAAGAGAGAGCGCTTACACATTTATCCCCTTCCTTTCTAATATAATATGTCTCTATTATTCCCCTTTCCCTCTTATCTTTTCCTTTCCATATGAATTTTGTTTTTTCAAATATGGGAGTGCGGTGACACTTGTTACACTGCCCTGCTAAATGACTCCCATAGCTATTCTTTAGGTTACTAGTGTGCTGACGAGCTCTTTCATTGAAACACTGTCCCGTTTGACCTATGTAAGTTTTTCCGCAGCTGAGCGGTATCTGATAGATAACGTTACCAACAGAACTACTTAAAGTTACCTACAGTTACCTAATAAATAGTTACCCACATAAAGTTACCTACAGAACTGCTTAGCTTCACTAGTTGTTTCAGACCCCTTTTGCTAGCATAATTCTCAGGCACTAGTTCAGTATTTGAGAAAGGAAAATCCTGGTGATCCTACAGCTTTTGGTATGGATATCGAAGACTTGTATGACTCCTTGCCGCATGGCGAGTTGCTAAATTCCGTAAATGAGTGCATTAAAGAACAAGTACAAAAGTCGGCTCTTATTGACAGATGCGGTACTTCCACAGGAGCTTTTCTAGAAATTATTTCAATGTACTTAAAGTCGCCGCTGATGGGGAAGAGAGATGGCGTGTTTCTGCAGAAATCGGGCATTTGTATTGGCTCAAAAGTTGCCCTCATTCTTAGCAATATTTATATGAGTCAGGTTGACAGCTGCTTATAGAATGCCTTAGGTTATTTCGTTATCAAGATATTTCGTTACGTTGATGATTAAAGTCAAAGGCAGTACTTGACGTTGAAGTCAAAGGCAGTACTTTTTCGTCGTCGTCCCCCCCCGAAAAATGCGGTGATTTCGGTGAATTATTTTATAACAGAGTTAACAGATTGAGTTACTAATGTCATTCAAATCACTTGGCGTAAAATTCACCGAAAACATGCTGTGGGACAACCACATAGACAATGTAGCATTGAAGGCATCTAGAGCCATAGGATTTATAACGCGTTTCAAAAATTACCACCCACAAAAGGTAAAACTTGCTCTATATAATGCTATATTTCGCTCACATCTAAACTACTGCTCATTAGTGTGAGGTACTGCTACACAAGCCGGTCGGAAAAAACTAGGATCTCTCGAAAAACGGGCCCTCAGTTTAGTTCATAACCTGCCAAGTAGACACTCAACAAAAAACTTATTTCTCAAGAACAAGATTATTAACGTTTTCAGCCTCTATGCTTATAGTCTACTACGCACCTACAAACTAGAACAAAGAAGATCCATAAGTAATATATCTGACTTAGCCCCATTTGAATTACTTCATTGCACATATTCACGCCGGCAAAAACCACACTGGGTATTGCCAAAAGTAAGAACAAACTATGGGCGCCAAATGGTAGCATTTAAACTTCCATCCATACTTAACAAATTAATTGATGAAAATATAGACTCAGGAAGCATTGGCTGCTCTAACCTTCGCAACTACTTTGTCCTTAATGCGTCCCTTTGATTGTCCAACATTTAGGCATATGTGAACGTTTCTGTGTCTAATTGTTTTATGAAGCGGTTTGCGCTGGACGCACGAAAGAAGACGAAGAAATGGGCTAGGGGAGAAGTGAGAAGTTGGAATAAAATGGCGGACGACACCCGTCTCACTTAGATTATGTCATTTCTGTTGCCATTCTGGTTAAGAACGCTACATTTTGGCGCAGTCGACAGTTTTCGAAGACCAGCCATGCGGTTGACGTTTTTCGTCTACCAGGCGTCATCGGAGTCTGTCGAGTTCACCCGATACCAAGTGCACGGTGAGCGAGTGACGGACCTTCCTCTCGTAGTTCTACCGCGCTGACCAACGTGGTGCTGCAACAAGCTGCAATCAGCCGCCAAGCCCTCGTGCAAACAGGATCGGTGACAGTGAATCTAGAACTGCAGACACTGAGCGAACTCGTTCTGGAACCCATACAACGTGGCACCCTCAAAGAGGAAACGCCTACCGGGAAGGTGTGCCTAGACTTGAGTGTTATGGAACTGCAAAGGCACATCATACAACAGATCGAAATAATGAGAACTCTTGTCCAAGCGCTTAGTCGAGAGCAATCCGCACGAGGCATTGTTGAACCAGATATTTTTGAGGGAATCTCGCAAAGTGCTCACTACTGACTGTGGTTTTTCGAGTATGCCTGTGACAAGCATAAGTAGCACTCCAATGACGCAAATATTTTGAATATGCGCCGCTATTTGGACGGTATAGCCAGAAAATGATATGACGTGCAACTCATGGATCGTGGAACAACATCTTGGGAACTGTGGAAAAGCAACTTTTTAGCGGTTTTCGAAGGCAACGCAGTAGAAAGATAGAATGCGGCACTACGGTTCACTTATACAGGTGGCTCTCTGCTTGAGTACTGTCCTGAGAAGCGTCGCCTATTGTATTCTGCAGAACCGAAGCTGTCGTCTTCTGCTGTTGTAGCTTTGATAACGCAAGGGTTGTGTATCGAGATCCGTAGTCATGTCCAGCTCAAAGGTCCAAGAACGTTTGATGACCTTCTGAACTTTCTACAGGCCTCAGTGCCAAGAATTACATAGAGAAGACAGCCAGTGGTAGAACATAGCAAGTTGATTCTCGTAAGCTGAGTGACCATCTAGAGTCGTTGCCGTCAACTGAATGTGAAGACAGCTTGATAAAAAAATCCCTGAGAAGCGTAAATCATGACTGTAAGGATGGTGAAGAACCAATTACCGCCGTTCACGGCAACCTACTTCCACATAATCTGTCTACCGTGCATCACAAGCCCCCCCCAAAAAAAGCTTCAGTGAGACAGTGTATTTGGTGTCGTCAAGCTTATTGTACGCCCCCATTATGGTAGATGGCATTGAAGTGAAGGCTCTCGTGGACAGTGGAGCTTCGGTATCACTTATCAACAAGACTCTAGTGGATGCCAGTCGTCTGCACGCTGGTAGAACTTTGCGTGTCCAAGCCTACGATGGGTCAGTGACCATGCATAGTGAATGGGTAACCCTGGCTATTGAATTTCAAGGACATGCTATTACCAGTGACGTATTGACAATTCCCAATGTCACCTACGATTTTCTTTTGTCCCGTCCAGACATGAAAAAACGTAATATAAACCTCTATTGGGATGACAAGGTAATGGCCGAAGACACGATAAGAACAGAAGATGCTGGTGAAGAACCTGGTGTATCAAGGCTAATTTTTCACCAGGAAGACATCAAGACTAAGTACCGAGAGCTTACATGCATGGATAACTACCCTCCAGCAATGAAATCACATGTCGTTCCTTTCGAGCTCGCAGATAAAACAGTGGTTCGTAGAACCCCCTATAATATGTCCAGAGATAAGAAGGCGTGGCTGAAAAAGGAGTTGCAAGAAATGCTAGCCGCAGGTATCGTCCGGCCTCCTGTATCCTTATTTGCTTCTCCTATAACTATTGCACCAAAAGAAGACGGGAACATTCCGCCTCTGCACAGACTACCGGGCTCTCAATCGTCAAAATGAATTGATAGCTTATCCAATGCCGAGAATCGACGACATCATTGACGAAACTGGTGGTTGCCATTGTTTTTAACAAATAGACCTCTGCAAGGGCTTTAGGCAGATTCCGCTAAGTGAAGAAACGAAGAAGTACACTGCGTTCATAACCCCATTTGACTTGTTTGAATACAACCGCCTACCATTTGGCTGGAAAAATTCCCCTGCGTGGTTTCAGAAGATTATGACGGACATTCTGAAACCTTACCTGGGCATATTTTGCAATGTGTACATCGACGACATCATCATCTACTCAAAGACAAAGGAAGAACACCGTAGTCATCTTTCAAAAGTTCTTCACGCACTCAGTCTTGCCCAACTCAAAGTCAACTTCAAGAAAAGTGCGTTCTTTCAAGATACCGTAGTATATCTGGGCAGGGTGTTTGATGGATGCACTAAAAGCACTAAGCAAGAATCGGTAGAGAGAATCTCCAAGCTGGTAAAGCGTTATGATGTGCACTCCCTGCTCGTTTTTCTTGGCCTTGCAGGACACTTCTGGGCATTTATCAAAGACTCAGGGTGTCTACCAAGTTGACATTTCTGAATTCCCTGAGTTTTCCAGGTTTTCCCTTGTGCCTTTGCCAAATTCCCTGAGCGACACAGAACTTTGTTTTATGTCAAGAGATGGGCTTACACCATGTCGCCTGATGGTGTCACTTACTGGTAAGCATGCTAAAAAATAAAAAAAAACTTAATCCAGCTTGAATAGTAAGGGGTAGAGTTTATGTTATTCAAAAAGAAAACACAAGGGAAGAGTTCGTAAAATGCACAGCGAAAAAAAGATACCTATATTGGAAAACAATGCGTAAACTCAGTAAGACATTCTCAAAGACGAATAAAAAGGAGATGCATACAGAAGCAAATATTTTCGAAGATGAGCTATTTCTATCAATTTTATACCAAGGTGCTGAGACTCCATATAGAAGGCAAGTCAAGGCGGGAGAATGCCTCTGAATTTTATAGTGACCCATCGTAAATACAGAGTAACTAATATTCATTAATTGTACAGTCAGTCGTGCTATGTTTCTTCAATTAATATATTGAATCACCCACTCAAATTACTTGCAAATGCTAATTATTGGGCCCAAGCTTTGCATCAAGGGAAGAAATATTCTTGTGCGATTAATACCGAAACCCCCAACTTCGCTTTCACGAGGGCATTACTCTTTGAAGGGACGTCAAGGAGGGCAATGCATTCGTGAAACCAGTCGTTTGAAGCGATACATGTCACTGAGACGTGGGATGGGTGTACCTCAAGAAAGCAGAATGTGCAATTTACTCAAAGCCTAACGTTCACTGTCTGTTCCTTGTGAACACTACACAGTAATGGCGAAAATAAGTTGCGTTCACAAATGTTATGCCATGATTGAAGGGGATATTACGAGATTCGTAGTTTGTTTCTCCGGTGTTCTCGGTGAGCTAAACAAGGCATCTTGCTTATTTCTAGGAGAAATTAGGGGCATGGTATGGATGAGGTGTAGGCAATGCTCCAGGTGGGTGGCTTAAATGCGCATTTTCAACTAGAATACGTATGCAGGTGGTCCATAGCCTTATTAGTCTGTTTTATAAGTGGTGCAAAACTTAGACTGCTGTACTTGCATAATTACAATAACAACTGAGATAAAATTGTGCTAACATAAGGGGAACAATACGCCAAGTTTCATGTTCGATGGTAAGTGCGTGTTCGAAATTATGACGCTACTGCTATTATCCCAAGAGAGCTTAAGATACTTTATACTTTGAAGAAATAGGCAGCATTTCAAGTATAATGTGTCTCAGTTTTAATATTTCTAGGTTATTTAGAAGCGTTACGAATAATCATTGAACCCTCATTTTGTTTGTTCTTACTTCTTCATGCGTGATATATTAGTTTCGGCTGGTGTCCTCACTGAAATAAAGAAGGCAGCTTCGTCAGGTTTGGTGACTGTAAGGACAAATTAATGGGTTATGTGGAGATGAAATTCAAAATAGGTGGCTTTCGAAATAAATTACGTATGCAAGCACTCCAGCGTGTTTGAGCTTGTCTAACGAGAGCGGTAGAATTGATCCCGCTGCTCTAGCAGCACTATAAAAGCCGCCAGGACCGAATTTAGCGAAAATTCGTGGTGCCAAGTGGAAACTTCCTGTGCAAAGTGGTTGGATTAAATATAGCCTTTGTAAAAATCTTCATATGCAAGCCTTAGAGTGTGTGATATGGCCACTATCATCTATGTTTCCCGGTGTCTCGACGTAGCTGTAGTTTACAGCAGGTTCATATTTTGTGGAAAGTGGATGGGGGCCACTGTAACTGCAATGTGTGACAAAATTTTTACGTTCCTGGTCCGGTTAAAAGCGTAAACAATATTAAGCCGTCATTTTTTTCCTTATTTTCATGCGTCATAACACCTTCCGTCTTTGTTTCCGCGATGTCCTCTATTAACTACACATTACATTTTGTTTGTATTTGGTGAAAATAAAGGCCGCGTTATCACCAATATGTAGGCAAACTTCAAAGATAGAGAACGAATTATGATATTTTTAGTATATTACGCATGTAAGTTATTCGGAGCTTTATGAATGCGTTTGGCGAACAAAGAATTTATCCGATTGCCGTGGAATAACTGTGAACTCAACAGATATCAAATCTAGTGGAAATTGAGTGTGTGGAAAGGGTAGGGGGCGTTATAAAGCAGTAAAACATTGCATACCCCCCTCAGCAGTTGTAGTGGCGTTATTTAACGGCTTCGCTAGACGCCTACTGTCACAGGGCTGGGATGGCGAGTCCATTTTTTGTGTGTGTGCATATTGCAAGTAATTTATATTGATTGAACGTCGTTGCCTATAACCTCGACAGTACTATTAGCTAAACTAGCGATACATTTATCTTGTAGACTTAAACAGCAAGTACAATTCCTTGTTGGATTATTTATATTCATTGTAACAAATGGGGGGGGTGCCTTTTTATGTTAGCTGTACTGCTGTTACTGGGTGCGATCCGAGACCATTGTGGGTGCACTTATTGCCTTTTGCCCCTGTATCATCTCGAGATGTTATATAGTTGCAAGAGATGAATTCAAATTCAGTTCATTTTTCGGGCCTCCATGGTTCACCATGTGTGATTGATAAATAGGTCCCTGTCAGTTAAATATACTTACAACAGAAGCATTTCCAGGCTATTTCACTTATTGTAATAGTAATTGGCAATATATGTGTATATATTGCTAAGAGATTTATTAGCAACTGGCACGAACGGGTAGCAGTCACAACCGTTCGGCGAAGGACAGCAATCACGAGCTCATGCCGCTAGCGATGGTGCTGTGGCGCAGGCAGGCTACTCTTCTTCGTTACAATCGCCGTCCGCAGAAAAAGGCGCCATCCTGGCTGCTTAAGGCGAAGTGACTACTATCGGGTCGTTGTACGGCTTAATGCGAGAGACGTGTCCAAGTTCGCGGCCGCAATGGCGTAGGTCCGTCGATGGCGTGAGGGGCTCTGCGATGTAATTGACGGAGGACGTTTGCTCCACAACGGGGTAGGGTCCTAGGTATTTTGCCACAAGTTTTGAGGAGAGGCTGGGTGTAGTAGCGCGTACCCGAAGCCAACATCGGTGTGGCCTTCCAACTATTCGACGAGGTCTCTTAGCTCCGGGTCTGCCCGTTGCTGTTCAGCGAAGTCTTCCGCGCTTATCATTCCAAGGAATGCGTCGTCATTCTCGTCATCTTGCGGCGGCGGTTCAATGGGGGCGCGTGATAGGCAATCGGCATAGGCAATCGACCGGACTTGCATGTTATAGTGATGTCGTACTCTTGTAGTCTGACGCTCCACCGTGCCAGCCGTCCTGAAGGATCCTTTATATTCGCTAGCCAACACAACGCGTGATGCTCCCTGACGACGTTGAATGGCCTGCCATATAGGTAAGGGCGGAATTTTGCTGTAGCCCTAATGATGGCGAGGCATTCATTTGCAGCCGTAAAATAATTGCCTTCCGCTTTTGACAGCGACCGGCTGGCATAAGATATCACCCGTTCAAGTCCGTCTTTCCTCTGGACTAGGACGGCACCGAGGCCTAGGCTACTGGTGTCAGTGTGGATTTCGGTATCGGCGTCCTCGTCGAAGTGTGCAAGTACCGGCGGCGACCGGATGCATCTTTTGAGTTCTTGAAATGCGTCGGCCTGCGGCGTTTCCAACTTGAGCTCGACATCACATTTGGTTAGATGTGTTCGCGACTCCGCAATGCGTGAAAAGTCCTTGACAAAGCGCCTATAGTAGGTACACATGCCAAGGAATCTACGCACTGCCTTCTTGTCGATGGGCTGCGGGAACTCTCCGATGGCAGCTGTCTTCTGCGGGTCGGGGCGGACTCAAGATTTGCTTATGACATGGCCTAGAATCAGAAGCTCATCGTAAGCAAAGCGGCACTTTTCCGGCTTCAGAGTAAGCTCTGATGACTTGATGGCCTCTAGTACGGTCGCAAGCCGCCTAACGTGATCGTCGAATTTCCGGCGAAGACGACGACGTCATCCTAGTAAACAAGACAGGTCTGCCACTTCAATCCTGCTAACATCGTGTTCATGACGCGCTGGAACGTTGCAGGCGCCGAGCACAGTCTGAATGACATGAACTTGAACTCGTAGAGGCCGTCTGGCGTGATGAAGGCAGTCTTTTCGCGATCTCTCTCGTCGACTTCTATTTGCCAGTAGCTAGACTTGAGGTCCATCGACGAGAAGTATTTAGCGTTGCGGAGCCGATCCAGTGCGTCGTCTATCCGTGGAAAGGGGTATACGTCTTTCTTCGTAATCTTGTTCAGTCGACGATAATCGACGCAGAAACGTAGGATTCCGTCCCTTTTCTTCACCAAGACAACAGGGGATGCCCACGGGCTTTTCGACGGCTGGATGATGTCGTCGCGCAGCATTTCCTCGACTTGTTCTCTTACACCTTCACGTTCTCATGGCGAAACTCGGTAAGGGCTCTGGCGGAGTGGTCGAGCGCACTCTTCGGTTATTACACGATGCTTTGCAACTGGTGTTTGCCGAATCTTCGATGAAGTTAAAAAGCAGTCCTTGTATCGTCGGAGAAGACTTCTGAGCTTTTGCTGCTTGCTCATGGGGAGACTTGAGTTTACGTCGAAGTCTGGTTCGGGGACTATGGTCGGAGGGGTAGATGCGGCAGAATCTGAGAGAACAAAGGCGTTGCTCGTTTCCACAATTTGCTCGATGTACGCGATTGTCGTGCCCGTGCTGATGTGCTTGAACGCTTGGCTGACGTTGGTTAGCATGACTTCCGTTTTCCCTCCGTGGAGTCCAGCGATCCCTCTTGCGACGCGAAATTCATAGTCTAGCAGTAGACGTTCGTCACCCTCGGTGACGCCTTCTACGTCGGCAGGTGTTTTGGTGCCGACGGAAATGACAATGCTTGAGCGAGGCGGGATGCCGACTTGACTTTCGAGCACGCTTAAGGCATGGTGACTACCAGAGCTCTCCGGCGGTATCGCTTGATCTTCAGACAGGGTTATCGACTTCGACTTCAACTCAATGACTGCGCCGTGTTGGTTCAGGAAGTCCATGCCAAGAATGACGTCTCGTGAACACTGTTGGAGGATAACGAAAGTGGCAGGGTAAGTCCGGTCGTGAACGGTAATTCTTGCCGCGCAGATTCCAGTCGGCATAATGAGGTGTCCTCCAGCGGTCCGAATTTGGGGGCCCTCCCATGCAGTCTTAACCTTCTTCAACTGGGCGGCGATGTGTCCACTCTTTACGGAGTAATCGGCCCCTGTGTCGACTAAGGCAGCGACTGCGTGGCCGTCGAGAAGCACGTCGAGGTCGGTGGTTGGTGCCTGGCGTTGCAATTGGGTCTTGGCGTCGGGTCACGGCTGCGTCGTGTTGAACTGAAGCTGGAACGTCGCATCGTCAAGTAGTCTTTCGCCGGTGTAGTCTTGGCTTCCTGACTTCGTCGGGACGGAGGCGTGTCGTCATTAGGTCGTCGAGATGGTTTCTTCGTCGTCTTCGTCGGCGGCGGAGGATCTTCGTCAGTTCGGCAAACACCAACCGCACCTACATCGGTTGCTCCTTTTAGTTTTCCGGATATGCTCTCGCAGAGCGGCCCCGGGCTGGGCCGGTGTATGGTCGGCGCTGCGGCGACAGGTAGCGGCCTGGGGACGGCGAACGGGACGGTCGTCGAGGGCTCCATTGAGTAGCGGCGAGGTAGTCGGCGATGTCACGTGGGCGCTCTCCAAACTGTGGACGGGTTGCGTTGACGGCGAACCCTCTCAGTCCCAAGTCGCGGTATGGGCATCGGCGATACACATGGCCGGCTTCTCCGCAGTGACAGCAGAGCGGGCGGTGGTCGGGGGCTCGCCAAATGTCAGTCTTCCTCGCGTAGGTGCGCTGGGCGACGGGTGGTCGTGCTGGCGGCGGCGGCGGACGGCGGAACAGCGGCATTACAGGGCGCTGGCGAGGTCGCGGAGGGGAGCTTGACGGCGTGCGACGGCACCGTAGGTCATCGCTCCTGGCTAGGGCTGCGGTAACTGAGGTTCCACCTCAGGAACTCTAAGCGATCGCTGAACCTCATCTTTCACGATGTCGGCGATCGAGGCCACTTGAGGCTGCGACGAAGGCAGGACCTTGCGCAGTTCTTCGCGCAAAATGGCCCTGATGGTCTCTTGAAGGTCGTCGGAACCCAGTCCTTGGATGGTGTAATGCGGCGTGAGCCCCTGGCGGTTATATTGCCGGGTGCGCATCTCCAGAGTTTTCTCGAGCGTCGATGCTTCTAGAAAAGTCAGCTACGGTCTTCGGCGGCTTACGAATAAGTCCGGCGAAAAGTTCTTGCTTGACGCGCCGCATCAGGAAGCGGACTTCTTTCTCCTCCGACATTTCCGGGTCGGCGTACCGGAAAAGACGTGCCATCTCCACCGTGAAGATCGCGATTGCTCGTTTGGCAGCTGCACTCTGGTTTCTAGTAGAGCTTGGGCTCGCTCTTTTCGCACGCTTGTAAACGTTTGCAAGACGCCGCTTCGGAACAGGTCCAACGTCGTAAAGGTGGCTTCTCGATTCTCGAACCAGGTCCTGGCGGCGTCTTTCAATGCGAAATAGACATGCCGCAGCTTGTCGTCGCTGTCCCAACCGTTAAACGTAGCGACCCTCTCATACGTCTCAAGCCAGCTTTTCGGGTCCTCAAATGTGGAACCGTAGAACGTCGGTGGCTCTCGGGGCTGCTGCAGAACTATTGGGGCTGCCCCGGCTGCCATTGGGGCTGTCTTTTTGGTTGTCTCTGTAAAAACTTCTCTGACGATCTTCTTGGTTGTCTCTGGTTGAATTCCGTGTTCCGGGGGCAGCTGCTGTAGCCTGTGGCTTGCTCGATGTTCCGGGATGGCGCTGGTGTTGTCTTTGCGGTCCGGGCTTGGATTACGGCTTGTGGGGGGCGTCTGGTACATGAACGTAAAGCACTTCCACCAGATGTCACGTGGTGGTGACGTTGAATAACACAGTAGCAATACTGTGAACGACAAAACTAACTTTTATTGGGCGAACCTGTGCCCACAAGACAGGCTACACTTATGGCAGAACCATAGCGGCGAACACGGTCGGCGATCGTCGAAAATCTGATCAGCGGGTCGAGCGCGCCGGCTTTTATACAGCAGTCGTCGAACGTTCTAGACTAATCGCTTGGACCCGCGTGTCTTCCACAAAGTTCTACACCATTCGCGTCCCGCGATGAAATCAGATAACACAAGGTTCGGCGACAACAGACAGCGGATAGAAGCATCGATAACTTTCCAGAAACTTCGGATACATGCAGGCGCGTTCCGCACTGTGCGATAACATTGGTTAGGCGGCGAAACGTGTCCCCCGATAAACACAAGTAGACGTGTCAATATGAAAGAATGGTATCGCGCGTAGTAGAAGGTTCTCGCCCGTATAGGAGAAAGTAAGGGGAAAATTCGGTAGTTGCTTGGCCACAGTATCGTACGCATACGTCACGAAAGAGAGAACTTGGTCCCAGTTTGAATGATCAGAGGTGACGTACACCGAGAGCATATCCCCAAGAGTATGGTTGAAGCGCTCGGTCATGCCGTTAGTCTGCGGATGGTACGCTGTACTGGTGCGGTGGACGACTCAGCATTCGTGGAGTAGTGCCTTCAAAGCGTCGGAAAGAAAGGCGCGGCCTCTATCGCTCAGAAGTTCGCGAAGAGCACCGTGGCGAAGAACGAAATGTCGTAACAGAAACGATGCAACGTCGCGGGCGGTGGCCGTCGGCAGAGCAGCTGTTTCAGCATAGCGGGTCAAGTGATCCACTGCAACAATAATCCAGCGGTTGCCTGCTGGAGTGGAGGGTAGCGGTCCGTAGATGGCTATACCAACACGATCAAAGAGCCTACTAGGGCAGGGAAGAGGTTGTGACGGGTGGACTTGTCCGGGAGGTAATTTTCGGCTTTGGCACTGAGCACAGGAGCGAATGAATTTTCTGACGTAGTTATACATGCCACGCCAATAAAACTGGATGCGTAGTTGAGCATAGGTCTTGAAGAGGCCGGCATGCGCGCACTGAGGGTCTGCGTGGAAAGCGTCGCACGTAAGGTCATGGAGATGGCAGGGTATCACGAAAAGCCACTTGCGACCGTCAGAGAGGTAATTACGACGATAAAGAAGGCCGTCGCGAATGCAGAAGTGGGTAGCCTAGCGGCGAAGAGCGCGAGATGGTGAACAGGTGGATGGATCAGTAAGGATGCTGATGAGAGCACTGATCCAGGGATCCTTGCGCTGCTCCGACGGCATGTTGCGCAGTGCATGAGATGTAAGTGTGGGCTCAAGGGCGGATAGGCAAGCGCAGTCAGAGGAGACCGGTGAGCGAGTAAGGGCGTCAGCGTCCGTGTGTTTGCGGCCGGAACGGTAGAGAACGCGGATGTCGTACTCCTTTAGCTTAAGGGCCCAGCGAGCAAGTCGGCCAGATGAGTCCTTAAGGGTAGACAGCCAACAAAGGGCGCGATGGTCAGTGACGACATCGCAAGGGTGACCGTACAAATAAGGACGGAATTTTCCAAGGGCCCAAATAATGGTTAAACGCTCTTTCTCTGTAACAGAGTAATTAGCCTCGGCCTTTGTCAGAGTTCGGCTCGCGTAGGCAACGACATATTCATCAAACCCCTCTTTTCGTTGCGCGAGTATGGCGCCAAGTCCGACGCCGCTGGCGTCGGTGTGGACCTCTGTGGGGGCTGCAGGGTCGAAGTGGTGGAGGATAGGTGGTGAGGTTAGCAGGCGGCATAATTTCGTGAAGGCGCAATCCCAGGCGGGCCACCAAGCGGAAAGTTCTTTGTCGCCACTTAGAAGGGCTGTCAGGGGTGCACTTATGGAAGCAAAATTTCGAATGAAACGTCGGAAGTATGAGCATAAACCAAGGAAACTTTGAAGCGCCTTTACCTTCTTTGGTTGCGCAAAGTCGGTGACAGCGCGGAGCTAGGCTGGATTCGGAAGGAAGTCGTCTCGCGATACATGGCCAAGAATAGTGAGTTTTCGTGCGCTGAAACGACATTTCTTTAAGTTAAGTTGAAGTCCCGCATCAGTAAGGCATTTCAGAACTTGCTCGAGACGGCGGAGATGTGTTCGGAAACCAGCAAAAAGACAACTATGTCATCCAGGTAGCATAAACATGTGTTTCATTTGAGGCCTCGTAAAATATTATCCATCATTCTTTCAAAAGTGGCTGGAGCGTTACACTGGCCGAAAGGCATTACGATGAATTCGTATAATCCGTCAGGTGTTACAAATGCTGTTTTAGGTCCATCAAATCGTGCCAAATGGACTGGCCAGTATCCGGAACGTAAATACAGCGAAGAAATGAACTCAGCTCCTTGCAAACAGTCGAGGGCGTTGTCGATGCGCGATAACAGGTAAACGTCCTTGCGCGTTATCTTTTTCAGACGTCGGTAGTCGACGCAGAATCAAACAGAGCCATCCTTTTTCTTAACGAGGATGACTGATGATACCCAGGGACTGTTGGAAGGCTGCACAACGCCACGCTTGAGCATGTCAGCAATCTGGTGGTCAATGACGCGGCGCTCAGAGGCGGATACTCGGTGAGGGCGCTGCCGTAAAGGTCCGTGACTGCCGGCATCTATCTGGTGAAAAACGGTCGATGTGCGGCCCAGACCGGAAGCATGGTTGTCGAAAGAAGCGCTGAGCCTCTGCAGGAGAGCAATAAGCGGGCTTCATTCTGAAGATGACGTGCCATCGTCGATGGAGCAGTGGAAAGCGACAAGGAGTGACTGATCAACAACAGGGTCACAAGTAAGTGCGCCAAGCTCCGCAGAAGTAGAAACGGCAGGAGCGTCAAAGATGCAAAAGGTGTAGACTGGTTGAACAAGACCTAGGCGTTCACCATGAAATAAAGCTAAAGGGCAGGCCGTGGGATTGTCGACCACCATTTTCGTGACGCCACTGCTAAGAGTAAAGAGAGCAAAGGGCAGCGGAGAACATCGGCGGTGAGTGAACACCCCAGAGGGCGTAAAGAGAACAGTGCCATCAGAAATAGCGGCGCACGACACAGGCACAAGCAGGGAAGAGCTTGGAGGGACGTTATTGTCTTCGGACACAAACAGTTTAACACTAGAAGGGCCATTTTCGATAGTCTCAAGGTCGGGAAGTGCTGAAAGTTCGAGTTCGGCGTGACAACAGTCAATAATGGCGTTATTATTTGCAAGGGAGTCCCAGCCTAATGTAATGTCATGGGAACACGAGGGCAGCACGACGAATTCGACGGTATACAGTAGACCTTGAATGAATACGCCAGGCTGCGATAGGCGTTGTATTTTGAGCGTTCGCGGTTCGAAGGGAGAAGTCGGAGAGAGGCGTTAAAACCTTTCGTGGTGTGCGGCAGAGTTCGACGGAAATTACGGATACGGCGGCTCCTGTATCTACAAGTGCCAGGACAGTGATTCCTTCGACAGAGACTTCAAATACATTGGCTGGAGAGGGACGAGGACTTGGGTATTGCGACGTGGCCGCAGTTCGTGCCTCGGGAACTGCGGCCATCAGTTTTCCTGCTCGGTGGACACGGGACGGCGCCGCATCGGAGAAAGCGAGCTACGACGGGGAGATTGTAAGCGGCGGGTAGAGGCGGTTGGGCGGTCAGGGGAAAAGGAAGAGGTAGGAAGACTGGAAGGCAAAGAGGAAAACGGAGCGAGGAAAGGTGGGGCTCGTCGGATGTTCTGAAGAGAAAGCATGCAACGACAACAATGGCGCGCCACGTGACCAGCACCACCGCGAGCAAAACAAATTGGACGGTCATCGAAGGTGCGCCATTGGTGGGGGCAAGGTCCGAGTCGTCGTTGAGGATTCGGAAAATGCTGTCGGTCGGGTAGCGGCATAGGAGGAAAATGTCGTCGGTCATGAAGCGGCATAGATGGTGGCAGAAATGTCTGTGGTCGATGCATAGAGGGCGGCAAGGGCGTTTGTGGACGAGATCGGGAAACTGCTTCAGCGTATGTGAGAGGGGCCATGACTGGTGTCTGCTCAATGGCTGGAGGAACGGCTTGAGATACTTGCTCTTGAATGAAGGCTCGGATCGTACGATGCAAAGCAGGTGGTGGTTACTGGACAGAAGATATCAAAGATAGCTGGCGGGCGACCTCTGCGCGAAGGAATTCCTGAATTTTACGAACAGAGTAGCATGGTTGTCGTCGACTCCAAGGCTTGACAGAGAGTCTGCGGGCGGGGTGGGACGTCGGCTGTGAAGCCGTTGCCTGCGCAACTCGTCGTAACTCTGGCACAATTCTGTGACTTCAGCGACAGTGTGAGGACTCTTCCATAATAACATCTGAAACGCGTCGTCCTGAATACCCTTCATTATATGTTTGATCTTCTCCTCCACTGACATTGACGCATCCACCCGTTGGCAGAGGTCAACAATGTCTTCAATGTAGCTCGTGAAGTTCTCTCCGGTCTCTTGGGGTCGTGTGCGCAAACGTTGTTCTGCACAAAGCTTTCTTACTGCTGGCCGACCGAAAACTTGGGTAAAGTTGGTCTTGAAGACCAACCACGATGTGGTCAGCTTCATGGTTTGAAACCATAGTTTCGCAACGTCCGTAAGATAGAATGCGACGTTTCGTAACCTGGTAACATCGCCCACTGGTTATGGGCACTCACTCGCTCATAAGACGAGATCCAATCTTCAACGTCTTTGTCATCTCTGCCAGAGAAGACAGGGGGATCTCGCTGACGCAAGGCACCGGCACAAACCAAGGTGGCCCGTGCCGTTGGAGGAGCTGGAGGAGCGCGTGCGTCGTCGGGCATGATGGGGGGTAGAGTGCGACTCCGAAGTTCCAGGGTGGCCGAAACCCAGCATGTCCACCACTTGCTAAGAGGTTTGTTAGCAACGGGCCCGCGCGAACAGGTACCAGTCACAAGCGTTCGGCGAAGGACAGCAACCACGAGCTCATGCTGGTAGCGATGGTGCTGTGGCACAGGCAGGCTACTCTTCTTGGTTACAATAAATATATATATATATATATATATATATATATATATATATATATATATATATATATATATATATATATATATATATATATATATAAGAGAAACTGGCCACCCTGTATGCGCAATGCCTCATGACCTCGAGCGTCCGGAATCTTGGAAGAACGCTAACATAATTTTAATGCATAAGAAAGGCGACGCCAAAGACTTGAAAAATTATAGACCAATCAGCTTAATGTTCGTTGCACACAAAGTATTTACTAAGGTAATCGCAAATAGAATCAGGAACACCTTAGACTTCTGTCACGCGAAGGACCAGGCAGGATTCCGTAAAGGCTACTCAACAATAGACCATATTCACACTATCAATCAGGTGATAGAGAAATGTGTGGAATATAACCAACCCTTATATATAGCTTTCATTGATTATGAGAAAGCGTTTGATTCTGTCGAAACCTCAGCAGTCATGGAGGCATTATGGAATCAGGGTGTAGACGAGCCGTATGTAAAAATACTGAATCATATATATAGCGGCTCCATAGCCACCGTAGTCCTCCATAAAGAAAGCAACAAAATCCCAATAAAAAAGGCGTCAGTCAGGAAGATACGATCTCTCCAATGCTATTCACAGCGTGTTTACAGGAGGTATTCAGAGACCTGGATTGGGAAGAATTGGGGATAAGAGTTAATGGAGAATACCTTAGTAACTTGCGATTCGCTGATGATATTGCCTTGCTTAGTAACTCAGGGGACCAATTGCAATGCATGCTCACTGACCTGGAGAGGCAAGCCGAAGAGTGGGTCTAAAAATTAATCTGCAGAAAACTAAAGTAATGTTGAACAGTCTCGGAAGAGAACTGCAATTTACAATAGGTAGCGAGGCACTGGAAGTGGTAAGGGAATACATCTACTTAGGGCAGGTAGTGACCGCGGATCCAGATCATGAGACGGAAATAATCAGAAGAAAAAGAATGGGCTGGGGTGCATTTGGCAAGCATTCTCACATCATGAACAGCAGGTTGCCATTATCCCTCAAGAGAAAAGTGTATAATAGCTGGGTCTTACTAGTACTCACCTACGGGGCAGAAACCTCGAGGCTTACGAAAAGGGTTCTACTTAAATTGACGACGACGCAACGAGCTATGGAAAGAAGAATGATAGCTGCAACGTTAAGGGATAAGAATAGAGCAGATTGGGTGAGGGAACAAACGCGAGTTAATGGCATCTTAGTTGAAATCAAGAAAAAGAAATGGGGGAGGGGGGCATGGGCAGGACATGTAATGAGGAGGGAAGATAACCAATGGTCATTAAGGGTTACGGACAGGATTCCAAGGCAAGGGAAGCGTAGCAGGGGACGGCGGAAAGTTAGGTGGGCGGATGAGATTAAGAAGTTTGCAGGGACGACATAGCCACATTTAGTACATGACCGGGATAGTTGGAGAAGTATGGGAGAGGCCTTTGCCCTGCAGTGGGCGTAACCAGGCTGATGATGATGACATATATATACAGCGAGAGGGAGAGAGCGAAAGGTCAGGCCGTCTGCAGTTTGACCCTACCCCCCCCCCCCACACACACACGCACACACCCTAGAAATAGTTGGTACGCCACTGCATGTCTTTTACTGCCGCAGCACGTCAGAAATATTCTGAAGGCCTGCCAGTACACTTATTATGCATATCGGTGCTCATCCTGTGACAGCAGGCAGCGGCACGCGTGTTTAATTAACCCTTTGAAGGTTTTTGCCGTGTATGCACGGCGGCGGTTTTCCGTCCCGCAAGGTCTTTGCCGTACGGGTACGGTTTCGACCCGCCATTTGAAATTTTGCGCCATAATGACGATGCGTGCTCACTGGGAGGTCCTCACTGGAAGAAGCGTTTGAAATTTGTGCTACCTTTTTGCAGAGATAAACACAACTGATTTCTAGCTTCAGCGCGTCACGCAGACTGCGTTAACACCCCTTTTGCGGTTTCTGTTTCACCGCGTGATCGCAACGGTGGCGCGCGAAATTTATCTTACTCTTTGTCGGCACTGTCTTGCAGGGGTTGCGGAAGTTCATTTCTAACTTGATTGGCACTGCTCTTAGCTTCTTTATCACCGCCGCTCGCGAGGTATTCTCGCTCTTAGCGGCAACGCGCTTTCGCGGTTTCGGTTCCGCCGCGTGATCGCAACGAAGGCGCGTGAAACGTGATTTTTCTCTTTGTCGGCACTCTCTTGCTGGGGCGGCAGAAGTTGATTTCTATCTTGATTGGTGCTGCTCTTAGCTTGTTTATCACCGCCACTCACGAGGTATTCTTGCTCTCTGTGGCAACGCGCTTATGCGAGAGGATGCCTCAGGCCTCTGCCCAAGGCAGCCGCACGCAGAGATGTCATGTGTGCGCCAACACAACTCGTCGCTCCAAAAGGAGAACAGACACGCATTTTAGGTGTGCAGACAGCGATAAGGCGCTGTGCATAGACCCGTGTTTCAAGGAGTACCACACTCTGAAATACTATTGAACATTTTGCAGTTCTGAGTGATGCTGACACCAAAATACTGTTCCTAATTTTTTTATACTATTTATTCCCGACTTTATACATTTTGTACATTCAAGATCCGCAATAAAGTAATTTGACCACCTGGGAATGTTTTTTTTTTTTCAAAATCATTTGACCTTCAAAGGGTTAAGGTATACATAGTGTCTCTGGTGAAAATTGCCCCTTGCCACGTTTGTTGAGCTTTACCGCAATAATTTGCGCACGCTTCACCGCGTAATGTTGCTGTAGGGAGGCGAAGCTGACTTTCGGCAACCGGCATTATGCAACGCGTCGTGCTTTCCGAGCTTCGAAGCCAATCGCGAGGACCACAAAGGCAGAGTTGGTGCCAATTCTGTCAGCGGCGAATTCTTTCAATGAAAAACACGACACAGAACGGCAAGGAGCTTAATAGCGAACGCAGAAGCAGCTAGGCCTAGCGTTGCTGCGGGGGTGACTAGGGCTGCCAGCGGATCTGCGTGCGAGAGCGCCGGTTCGAGGAGCGACGAGGTAATCAAAACGGCGGCGGCGTTGGTAGCGATTTTATTAATGCCATTTCAGACCTGCCGGCAAAAAGACCGGAAAATCGAATGGTGAAGGGTTCTTGCATCCGAAATTTCAGACGTTATTATACATAGGCTCTATGGAGTACGTGGTGGTGCAGCGAAGCCGTCTGAATTATCGGGCGTCCAGAAAATCGATCGTTAACTAAACGCTGGCAACTCCTCCAGCTTTACTGCGACTTTCTTTCCCTTTCAATAAAGTTACAGCTAATTTTCCATGAAAGAAGCGCAAATTCCCTGAGTTTTCCCTGAATTTTTCCAGACTATTGAAAGTCCCTGAGAATTCCCGGTTTTCCCGGTTGGTAGACACCCTGAGATTATGCATTGAGAACAAGGTGCCTCACACGTTTAACTCAGAAAGACGTGCCTTTTCAATGGGACGAGAAGTGCGAAGCTATCTGCTGTGAGCTTGTAAAACTAATATCGTCGGACCCCATCTTGCGAACACCGGATTTTTCTCTGCCTTTCGTGCTGAACACGGACGCATCACATTATTCTACCAGTGCGGTTCTATACCAGAAGCCCTCCAAACAAGATGATCAAACCTACACTACGTTGTGGGGTGCTACAGCTATACCCTAAAACCCGCCGAAATCAATTAATCTACCACAGAAAAAGAAGCTCTTGCCGTCTTAAAAGCTGTGCAGTACTTTCATACTTACCTGGAAGGTGCCAAATTCATACTTTTTACTGACCATCAAGCACTGACTCAACTTCTGAGCATGGCCCAGCCAAGAGGCCACATTGCTAGATGGGTGAACTATCTGCAACAATTTGATTTCCTAATTTCGCACCGTCCTGGCCCACTCCTCACTGACGCTGACGCACTATCAAGATTACTTGTACAGGCATCAAGCAAGAATCCAGAGGCAATCAATCATATTAAGCTATAGGAAGGTACAGAAGAGCTCCAGTTTATCAATGGAAGGTATCACGTACCACCAACTATGATTCCAAGGATTCTTCAGCTATACCACGACACCCCTGGATCGGGTGGACATGATGGCTTCTGGCGCACTTATGAGAAATTGCTCATGAGATTCACATGGCCGGGCATGAAAAACGACATCACCCATTACATCCGCATATGCCACCTCTGCCAGGTAAACAAAGTTAAATTCAAGCAATCGACAGACGTTATGACAAACCCTGAATATTCAAGCGTTCCGTTCGAAGTAATTCATTTGGACTTCGCGGAGCTCAAAAAGAAGGGGGAAGGAGTCAAGCGAAAGCAAGCTTTCTTGCTCTCCATAGATGAGTGCACAAGGACGATTGCGGCTAAAGCTGGCAAGGAAGACGCAAACAGCGTAATAGATCTCCTCAAAGCTGAATGTTTTAAACACACAAAGACGCTCGTCCGCGACAACGGGCGGGCTTTCCGGAGTGCAAAATCATCAAAGTGGGCAGAGGAGCAGGGCATAATGATAAAGTATTCTTCTCCATACCACCCGGCAGCAAACGGCCTAGCGGAACGTCCCATACGAGACATCAAACTGTATCTAAAGATGTATTGCCGGTGACTGGAAGTGCTGTCTCGAGGCCACTGTGAAACATCACAATAGATCATACACCACTGGTTTAGGCTGCAGCCCTGATTTTTGCAACTTCGGGTACAGCGCCCATACTTCCTGCAGATCGTGAGCTAGGCCTCCTAGAGAACCTCGAACTCGCGGTAGTAAGGAAAACTGTCAAAGAACAGCAGGTCTACAAGCGCCGCATGAAGTGAAACTTTGATAAAATGCACAGTAACGAGATACCGGACATACAGCCTGGAGACTATGTCCTTATAAGGAAAGGAGCTGTGCCTTCAAATTCAAAATTTTGCGGATTATTTCAAGTTATTAAGACTGCATGCCAGCATGGAATATTGAAGAATGTCTGGTACGCCGGAGCCTCGGGCCAATCTGAGTGCGCCGCTATTGGAAACATTTTCAAGTATTACCCCAGGAGGCGTAATAAAAAGAAATCCGGAAGAGTGAAGCGGTCTGCGCTGGACGCATGAAAAAAGACGAAGAAATAGGCTAGGGGAGAAGTGAGAAGGAAGAAGATGGAATAAAATGGCGGACGACAGCCGTCTCACTTAGATTATGTCATTTCTGTTGCCGTTCTAGTTAGGAACCCTACATTTTATAAGCGTATTTTTGTTGTTATTATTGTTATTTCGCTGTTTCGTAAGCGTTCTTGTTCTCAGTTGCTGTACTTGTCTCTCTTTTCAATCCGTTTATATTTTTTTCACACACACTAGTGATTGTGTATTTTCCATACTTGTTTTTTGTACTAATGCTTTATTTGACTTTGTATTTGCTGTCGTGACAGAAGTGCCGTCGCATGCCCCTGCTCACCTGCTGTACGGGGGGTAGGAACTTAGCCAAGCGTCATTCACTTTTATTCCCATCCCCTCTATCAATGTAATGGTGATGGAAATAAATCGTTATTATTATTATTATTATTATTATTATTATTATTATTATTATTATTATTATTATTATTATTATTACCTGATTTTCTGCAACAGGAAATAATTCCATTGCGCTGCTACCTTAGTAAGTGAGCAATTTAAACTTTATGGAGGAGGATTACAGTTTGCCAAAGAATTTCATCAGCGACGCGTAATTCAGTTTCTAGACATTTCCTTGGTCTTCGAACAAAATCACGTTTGTTGGCAGTACTCTCCAAGATCTTCGAAGCCGTTGTTAAACTTTCAGTCCAAGCGTTCCAAAAGTAGTAAAAAACGGAATTGCCATGTCGTGCCTTAATTCTTCTCTCACCCGATCCTGCATGCACAAAATGAGCGCCAGTTTTAATGCGCAAGTTCGGCGCCTATTAGAAGCAGGTCTTTTATCCTAGTGTAGCAGTGGCCAGTGTGGCTGAACGCCTAAAGCAGTCGGTTTCGAGGGGGACGGACGTGATTACAGAAAGCAGTAACAGCGAAAAAAAAATAAGAGCAGTGGCTATTCCGTACATTCATTCAGTGTCGCACAGGCTTAAAAAGTTGCAAGTAGATATGATGTTAATGTTTGCTTTCACTGCTCCCAATAAGCTAGGTAAGATATGCGCTGCCGTGCAGAGGGAAAAGGAGCAGGTAAAAGGCAAAAAAAAAAGAACAGATATTTGTTCACGCATCACATCTACCAACCACAGCAAGGTGAGCTTCGCAGACGCTCTCATGGGCACCTCGCGAGAGGGTCGTAAGATCGCCAACACACAAGTCACCTACCCTCCTCTTTCACCAGAAAACCCAGAAATAGCTCAGCTTAAGCGCGAGAACGCCATCCTACGCGATCTCCTCACTAAACTGTCGCAGGAGGTTAGAGACCTCAAACAGTCCCAAACACCAGCCCCTACACCTATCGGACAGAACGTCCCTGCCCCGAGTCAGGAGGCCCCCTCGACTCCCGCCCCCAAGAAGAGAGCCCTGCAAGATGGAGCCACGGGCCAGGTCCGCTCTGAAGTCAAAGACATGCTCATCTCACTTCAAACAACTATTAGCACTTTCCAACATGCACTGGACTCCATCCAGCAAGCCTTCATTGGTATTGTCCAACGCGTGACCAACCTGGAAACTCATATTCTCACGCCTCCTAGCCATGCCGCCCCCGTCTGCGACCCTTCCGGGACGCCGATGGCGACATCCACCATCTCCCATCATGGCTCACACTAATCAAGACGCCCTCATTTGGCAGTGGAACTGCCGAGGCTTTCACCATAAACAACCGGTACTCAATCAATACCTACGCCAACATACCCGCCGCCCGGATGCTATCCTACTTCAAGAAACCAACAACGCCCCGACCACGCTCCCCGGTTATCAAACCTTCCATACCACCCACCCTCTTCACAGGGTCTCCACCCTAGTACGGCGTCGTATTCCTGTTATTGAACATGATCTCAATAGTCCTCACATCGAACATCTATTCCTCGAATTAATTCCCAATCGTAAACGGAAAGAATGCATCTTCCTTCTGAACATTTACAATAGCCCCAAGGATAAAGCAAGGTGTCGCTGCCTCACCCTCTTTAAGAAGGCTCTTCACGTAGCTGGAACACACCCCCTACTCATCGGCGGTGATTTCAACCTCGCCCATACAGGCTGGGGCTACGTTCGCACGGAAGCTGCAGCTCGCAACCTCTGGCAAGATTACCACGACTTAGGCCTTACGCTCATCACGGATTCCTCCTTTCCTACACGCCTCGGTACTTCCACTACCCGGGACTCTACCCCCGACCTCACCTTCATCAAACATATCAACGATGCACACTGGACCAATACCCAGCAAGACCTGGGCAGCGACCATTATATCCTTGCTCTCTCTTTACCCCAACTCGCTGCCGCCCCTGCCCCCACTAAAGAATTCACCATTACCGACTGGGACGTTTTTCGAAAAATACGCATAGGTTCTACCTCAGCAGAAGGCATTACCGACATTAACACCTGGATTCAAGCGCTACGCACTGATGTTCAAACGGCCACTCGGGTGGTAACTACAGATGCCTCAGTTGAACGCATGGATAGCCGCCTCGCCCATCTTCTGGAGGCTAAAGCCTCTATCCTAGCTCGATGGAAGGGGCAGCGCCTAAACCGTCGCCTTAGAACTAAGATCTCCAAACTGAACACAGCCATCGAGGAGCATTGTCAAACCCTCAGCCGGCAACAATGGACTGAGCTGTGTAACACGGTGGATGGACAACTTCATCGCCCTTCCTCGTGGAAACTCCTCAAACATCTGCTTGATAATACCACCACCCGCACCACCCAACAGGATCGGCTGCAGAAGCTCCTTTATACGGAGACCCTTAAGCAAGGCCCACAACAGGTGCTTGACTACCTCTGCACCAGATATATCTCCAGGGGACACGTCAGTCCACACAGCAATTACATCGGTAGCCCCAACCCTACACTAGACGCCGATTTCAGCGTATCTGAAATACATGCCGCTCTACGCAAGCTTAACGGTCGTTCTGCTCCAGGGCCAGACGGGGTCACTAACAAAAGCCTTCGCAATCTCGATGACGAGTCCGTGTCCCATCTGACTGACTACATCAATGATTGCTGGCGCAGTGGTGCCCTTCCAGCCGCCTGGAAGACTGCCAACGTCATCCTAATCCCAAAGCCTGGCAAACCATCTAGCCTCAATAACTTAAGGCCCATCTCCCTCACTTCATGCGTAGGCAAGGTGATGGAACACGCCTTCTTAGCACGCATCAACAGTCACCTCGAGGACAACTCTCTCTATCCGCATACCATCATTGGATTTCGCCCTCACCTTTCTACTCAAGACGCTATGTTGCAGCTCAAGCATCAAGTGCTAAACGATCGTTCCCGTAGCATGAAAGCCATCCTCGGACTCGACCTCACTCACGCCTTTGATAACGTTTCCCATGCAGCTATCCTTGACCAGGTCTCCAACCTCCACCTGGGAGAGCGAGCCTACAATTACATCCGTGACTTTCTCTCCAATCGCACGGCTATCCTCTCGGCCGGGGATTTACGATCAGACCAGCTTCCCCTTGGCAGCAAAGGCACCCCGCAAGGTTCAGTTATCTCTCCCATGCTATTTAACTTAGTCATGATTGGCCTGGCCAAGCACCTACAGCAAGTCGACAATATCAACCATACCATCTACGCCGACGACATCACATCTGGTCGTACCGAGGCAGTGATGGTCAAGTGGAATCTGCCCTCCAAACGGCGATTGACACGGTTGAAGCCTATCTCCAAGGGACCGGACTGCGCTGTTCGCCGGCTAAGTCGGAGCTTCTGTTATACAAGCCCATTCAGCGGGGTCGCCCTCCCAAACACTAATCTGATCACCGACCCTGTGACGCCATCACCCTACGCCTTCAAGATGGCAGTCCTATCCCACACGTCCCTAATATCCGGGTTCTCGGTCTCACCATCTCTACCAACGGCTCCAACGCCTTGGCTCTCAACAAGATCTGTGCCCAATCGCAAAACACCCTACGACTTCTTAAACGTATATCTAACCGACGAGGAGGACTCAAAGAAGAAAGCCTTCTCCGACTCGTCCAATCCTTTGTCATATGCCACATTACGTACGTTGCTGCGTACCTCAACTGGTACCGGGCTGAGCAAAACAAGCTCGACACCCTCATACGAGGGGTCTACAAGCAGGCACTTGGGCTCCCGCATTGCACCAGCACTGAACTCTTCAACCAACTGGGAGTTCACAACAACCTTTCCGAACTCATTGAAGCCCAACAACGCTCTCAGCTTGAACGGCTCACCCTTACTGAAACGGGGCGCTTTATTCTGTCCACGCTTGGCTTCACCTACCATCAGCAACAGGGCCCCAAACAACCGATCCCGACCGACATCCGTAGCTGGATCTACATAGACCCTATCCCTAGAAATATGCACCCTGAATATAACAGGGCCCGGCGCCAAGCTCGGGCCGGAGCTATCATAAAAGCCCTTGCCCACGTACCTGGCGTCACATTTGTTGATGCAGCCCAATACTCCCATGGCACACGATTTGTGGCCGTCGCCACACGCGATGGAGCCCTACACCACGCCTGCAGCGTCACTACCCCCACTTCCGAGACGGCTGAAGAAGTGGCCATTGCCCTGGCCACTTTGGATCCCACCTGTCACACCATAGTGTGTGACTCTCGCTCAGCCGTTACTAACTTCAGCAAAGGCCGTATTTCTCCCCAAGCTCTTCGCATCCTCTGCCAGGCACCACACTCTAAAGACAGCATAATCTCCCTAACATGGATCCCGGCCCATGCGGGCCCTGTCCACCCACACCTCCCCAATCTCAACGAGGTCACCCACTCCATTGCGCGAGGTCTAGTAAACCGCGTCGGAGTCACTGGAGATGAGTTGGACACCAGGGACAGTCTGACCACTTATAACGATCTCGTTAAGGCATTTCACCTCAGTCGCCGAATCTTCCCCCCGCCTCACCCAAAGTTCAGCCGGGCGCAAGCTACCACCCTGCGTCTACTACAAACAAACACGTACCCTTCACCCGCCCGCCTCCACCTTATATTTCCGGACGTCTACACTACCCCCAACTGCCGGTGCTGTGGAATTCACCCGGCTACGCTTCCGCATATGCTATGGGAGTGCCCAGCACAGTACACCCAGACTAACACCACGACTCTCTCGTCGAGGTTGCATGAGGCTCTGCGGAGCTCCGCCCTCGACGACCAAACCTGGGCGACCCAGCACGCCCGCGAGGCGGCGGCGAGGCAAGCCCTCGACGTCCCTTCGTGGGAGGCTTAGGCCCGGCCATCATAAAGTGCTGGTTCTAGAATAAAAGTTTATTCCTCCTCCTCCTCCTCCTGTCCACAACAGTTTTACTGACTGTCGTATGGGTGCGGTTTATAAAATTCCCTTTAGCTGTGGCCAGTTCTGCGTAGTGCAAACGGGGAGGTGTATCAATCAGAGGCTAATGGAACATAAAAGCTCGTTAACTGGTAGATCGCCTTCTAATCTTTCCCTACATTGCCAGGATTTGTAACTGCACGCCAGAGTTAGACGAATGCGCGATATTGTACAGGCACAAGAATGAAGATACGCGTCTTATGGTAGAGGCATGGCATATCTATAATGATGCAAGCGCGTGCGTGAGTCAACCTTCGATTAGTTTACATAAGGAAGAGATTAAGTGCCTTAACAGCTATCTCTCACGTAGACCGCCGGCACATGTAGCCGACTGACACGTGGTGATACCATTCCAGAGCTTGCGCAGATGAGTTTTGTGTCTTCTTTCTTTTTTCGCCTGAGTGCTCCCTTCAGCTGATAGTCGGCGTTCGTGTTGTCCACTTCTCTTGCGTCCTGTCTGCACGCCTCACCTTTCTGCATAATGAATCCTTACCAACTAGGGGTGCTATGCAGGATGCGCCGAGTTTCTCGTTCACCCGAGTTTTACCCGAGTTTGCTCGACGGCAGTCAGTGAACGGAGATAGCGCGCAACGCGCAAAAGCTACAGGCAAAAAATTATGTAGACAAAAAGCCGCGTATGACAACATGAGTGCACCCTGCGCGGCACGCTGCTTCCACGTTTCAAGCGCAGAAGGCTGCACAACGAAACGCGCCAGCGCCGCGTATTGTTATCAACGGATTATCGCAACTTAGCAATACCGTGACTGTCCCGCTGTCTGTCTGCACACTTGCCGTGAGCCGCTTGCCACGCCTGTCCCGGGCGCGTCAAGGGCGTGCCTCCTCTTTTGGCAGCTATCTTTCTATCCTCCATCGAATGCGAACAGGGTACATGCGGCGCATTCTTGCACCTACGCTTTCGCTCAAACGAATACGTTAAAATACAACAAATAACATAACGAACATTTTTATTTCTTTAAGTGTCTGTTTTTCGTTTTGAATGCTAGAAATTTGTGATGACAAACGGAAATCGAGCAAATTATTAAATTTTGCACTTCTTGCCGCGAGTGGCGACAGTGAGACGAAAGCTTAGAAGCGGATACATTGAAGCGGGTCGCACGCACGAGGCAGTTCATACGGTGAGAAGTCGCCTAGGGGCGCTACAGTGCTATTCTCAATAATGTCAGTGATCACCACTCTTTCTCTATTAGGGGAATAGAAACGCAGCGCTGTGGTACGGCTGTTCATCGCAGGCGCCTTAAGGCCTCCACTTTAGCAACTAAAAACGACACACTAGTCATAAATGCGGGAGCAACGGCTGTCGATGCAAAATGGCGGTCCGTAGTGCCCGTAGTGACGCAGTTTAGTGAAAATGTACCAGTTTATCTTTGTGCGCGAAGCCTCGGCGATGCATTGCGAAGAAGTGCGTGCTTCCCATCGACACAATTCATCGCTTGTCATCGCTTGCCCACTGAAAGTGCCTCTGAGCGCATGTACGCAGTATTTGAGTGTTTTGTGCGCACCAAGGTGCTTGGGGATTACTTATGCTGGAGCCAGCAGCGATCGCGGAAGGATATCGTAACGACACCGCAGCAATCGCATTTTGGCAGGTGAGGGCCCTTGTGTGCGGTTATGAAATGAGACTTCGAACTGAGGAAGGTATTGGAACTGTTGAGTACGCAGTGCTTGTGATGAAGAAATGCCATTGAACTGGGTCTAGAAGAGCGAGCGATTCTCGGACGCTGATCGTGTTTACGACGTTGTGGCTCCGAGACATCACCGATGACAGAGCAGCCATCTCAAACGACTGCTGCGATACGCACTCCTCAGCATCGTCGTCACCCTCGGCACATCGACGCCTTGCAAGCAGCTACAGTGACGTGCCGATAATTATTGACTGTGCGCTACGTCGCCACAATGCAGGCAATGAAACCGTGCTGTGGGGCCCTCTCAGCCCGAGAAGATATATGCATGAGCCAGCGACAGTCAACGCTTTGTTTTTGATAGTAGTGCGCAGTACATCACCGATGACAGTGTGTTGTGCGTGTTTTATGTCGGTGGTGAATATTGTTGATGCCTCTCAGCTCGGCACCGCGTCGCTGTTGCCGAAAGATAAGTTGGGCGTGGCCCAACCGTGGTGGGTGCGCGCACAAGAGTTACGTGCCTCGCGCGGGGCGTGACCTCTGGCTTTGATTGACAGGCGAACTCGTGCTAAACTCGTACATCGCGAAACCCCCTCCGAGTTCAACTCGGGAACATGGCGGCGGCGGCAGCAGCCTGTGTTATTGCAGCCAGCGGCAGCAAGCGTCAGTATGACCGTCTGGACCCGTTCGCGTACATGATCGCCGTGGAGTTTCAGCGTCATTTTGGCCTGTCGAAGACATCAGTGTGCTGGCTGTTTGACGAGCTAGGCGAAGACTGTCGTCTGTGGAGACAGCGTGGCGGGCTTCATTCGCTCACCGTTGAAGAGCAAGTCCTCTGCGCCCTCCGTTTCTACGGGACTGGGAGTTTTCAGGGAAGCGTCGGCGCCGAGCGTTACATTGGACGTCATCAAACTACTGTGAGCCTCTGTGTCAGAGATGCCTGATGCGCTTATTGATGCGGCAGTGCGGAAGCGGTGGCTGCCTTTCCCGAAGACTGGGGCTGAGCGGGCATTTATAAAAGAACGCTTCTTACTTCGCGGAAACATTACGAACGTAGTCGGGTATGTCGACGGAACGTACGTAGGAATTAAGGTGCCTTCAGTGTCAGCGTTACTGTGATTAGCATTGAAGCAATGTCTAGACGCACCATATTGCCAAATTTGTCACTTCTGTGTAGCCGACTTAAATTTTGTGTTACGATGTCACACATGCGGCAGCCTATGATACTGACTTTTTCGCTGGTTGCTGACTTTTTACCAATTGTTCTACTTGTCTATCAGGGTGCCTTACATATGGCTCACTTTTTGGGGAAGGAGGTTAATGAAGTATAGATAGATAAATGGATATCACAAATTGTGTGAAGTACCCTGTGAATGCTAATCTCACAAAGAACTTGGGGTTTTTTATGAGATTACTTAGTACATAGCACAAATTACTTAGTATGCATATTTCTGAATTTTGGTAATGCGTCATGCATCGGCCGCACTATAAAACAGCAAGGCATTGCACAATTCGTTGCAGTGCGAGATGTGGATGTCGCGCCAAGCCTGTTGTGCCTATGCATTTATGGCAAAATGAAAATGCATTGAGAATCTTAGTGTGCTGGCTTGCATGAAAAAAAATACTTCAGAGTGTTTGCTGTGTTCACTGTTGGTGCATGTGCCAGTGGTTCAGTGTATTTTCTTTTTTTTGGGGGGGTGGGTCAGCGTTATTCTGTATGGACAAATCGTATATTTTCGTCTCATAATGGGGCTCTAATTCTTCAGCAGTAGAACAATGCAGATCCAATGCTCTGCAGAACTCAGTGTGCGTGAAGATGTCGTGAACCACCAAGGCAAAATTACATATCGGGAGAAATGTGGTGCAGATGCCAATGAAAAGTGGGTCTTTCACCCACCATGATAAAAATAAAGATTGCAGAGCGAATAGACCTTTTGTACAGCTTTAGAGCAATGATTACACAAACTGTGTCATGCTCAAACGTGTAAAAGCTTGCCGCAATGCCAAAGTAGGATGAGCGATATGCAGCATATTTTGGCATTGAACATGTCTTGTAAATGCTATTTTTATTGTAAGCCTCAAGCCTCGCTATCACGCCTTTCCCTCCGGCACTCCCTTTACTGAAACGCAGCACTGTCTTTCTATTGGTGTCATGATGATGATGGTAACGGCAGCAGTAAGGCTGGTTAATGCTTGCCCCTTTGATTCTTGCGAGTTTAGTGGTACAGAATATGGCACGTGCATACACCTGTGCAGCAAAATTTTATGCTTGTGGTGATTTGTTGGAGAGCTAATTCGTGTTGGGACATTTCAAAGATGTGCGCCATTGTGGCTTAATAACTAGATCATTGGTGAGGTTGAAGACTCGTTGTATCGGTATAGAAGCTTGAAGCTGAACGGGACACAAAGAAGAGAAATACAGCAGAATGCTCTGCTGTGTGTGTTACTCTTCTTTGTGTGCCGTCGAATTGTTGCGCGATCGAACTTCAAATAGAGCATTGGGCCTCTTTGGTGCAGGACCGAGGAAGTGTGAGCTATTCGACACCATGCCAGTGCCTTGCCACACAATTATGGAAGTCTGAAGGTTTGCAAACAAAGCTTTGCTTTCAAATCCACCTGCTCATGTAATACAAGCACTAATTGATACAACCAACATACAAAAATAATGGTGAAATTAATGGCCTTTGAAAATTTGTATGGTGACACTAATAACATAATAGGTGCTACAGCGAACTCGACAATTGTACTGGACAGAGCACTTTGTTTCCTATGTGAAGCACATGCTTTCATTACATGCTGTGCAGATAACCAAGCTCAGTTTGTTTTAATGAGGTGCACAACATTCACTGTAATCTGTTTTTGATTCTAAAGTGCCAAACACCACCACTTTTTCAAGGATGTCATGGGAATATTTGGCGAGAACTGTTTACAGCCCCTCATAATGGAAGTGTGGCCAGCCAGCTTTACTTGGGTGCCTTTATAGATTTCTGTTCCTGATCATTGTGTGCTATCAAGTTGCTAAAGTCTATGCAACCAGTGCAAGGCATTACGTGATTCTATAGTCGGATACAACTTTAGGAGGCCGCAGAATCTGCACTTCAACGGCAGGTGAACACAAGCCTGCACCAATGGGCACACACTCTACACTGACGTCGTGCCCCTGGACGCACTAATACCCGCTCATTGGAGAGGGACTATTTCTTTAGATGTGGAGGCAATCGACTGCTGCGCTTTGGTCATCTGGGCGGGACCTCTCCTGTCTTGTGAAGTTGTATCCGACTAGAGGATGCCGCTTTTCATACAACACAAAAGGACAAAATGTACAATTATTTGGCCTATGAAATGGATACATCACAAGTGATCTATGCATGGGCTTAAGCTGTGTGAAAATTAGTACATGCAAATATATGACATTGTTAAAGAATATGTGGTATCGAGCATGCATGTAATGGCACGTTTAAATCGGGGAGTGTTGCATTCATGTGCACAGTCTATAGGTGATAGCATTATTAAGGTCATGCCGTTTCCTGTCGTTTCATTGCGAAATACACACACCGTTCATCTTGTGGCTAATCAGCACCCACTGTATTTTTGCACATAGAAAGAACAAACAGCACAATGACGTATATGCTGCATTAGTGTCTTTTTCATTTACACAGTCCAGGTTCTTACGTGTTTGCCCATATTGAAGAGACATCAAGTGCATGTTACAAGTGTCCCAATATGCACAGCACAATGTTTACTGCAATAATTTTATTCATGTTCTTGAATAATAAACAAAATAATAAACTGAAAGCTCCTTTATAAGGTGTGTTCTGGGGGCTCGACTGGAAAGCAGTGAGTGCACTGATCCTACTGTTGCAGAGCAGCCCTCTGGACCTTGCCACACTCTCAACAGCACGTGCCTGGCGCTCGCCCACTGCCACCAGGCGGTTGAGTGCCTCCAGCAGCAGAATGTTTTGCTGCAAAAAAAGTGGATTGTTGGAATGAATCAACCGCATATAAATCATTATTTACAAATAAAAATGCTCATTGCACTATTGGTACTAACTGCCCTTAACTGTGGAGGCCTTTAGTGTATGCATAATAAAACAATTTGTCGGGACAACATTGCTTTATTTTTCATAATGGGTTGTTTTTTTCAGAGCCAATTGTAATGTTTATTAGTGTGCCAACAGCTGAGGTGTCCTCGAACCTTCACGAGTCTCTACTGTCAGCACCATAAACCTATTTTTGTTCGCTGCAAAATCAATGGCGCTCCCTACAATCCCGTCTTATGCGAGCTGATTGCATCCTATGCATACAAACATCATATTTTTGTCCCATTACATAATTTTCTACCATCCTCGGCTGCAGTTGTCTCTCCTTGACATCCATTCTGTCACGCTTATGTAATCACCTGTTATAAATGGGCAACAAGTGATTGAAGACGTGCATGGCCTGCCCACCGATTCCATTTTTTTTTCTGGATCTCAACTAGCATATCAGTTTGCCACGGTTTACTATGCCACTGTCTTCCTGCCTTAATGCTATCTCCAACAATTTTTGTTACTTCGCTTTCTGCACAGTCTTCGACTTCTCAAGTTTCTTTGTTAACCTCCAGGTTTGTGTCCCATATTGCATAACCGGTGGAATGGAACGATTCTAAACATTTTTCAAGGATATTGGTAACGTGGCGATCACGATTCGGGAATGCCTCCCATGTGCTGTTCAACCCATGAAATTTTTGTATAAGTTTCCTGCTTTATATCAGTACCTGATATTGATATTTTACCTGGATAAAGATAGCCTTCCATAGATTCTGCGGGCTGAATGTCACTGATGAATTTCTGTTATATCACTAAGTTAGTGAAGGTTACCTTTATCTTTTCCATATTTTCGCGGGCCCACGTACATGTAAAAGCACAAACACTCATTGGCTCTCAATGCCTCTTTTAAACTGCTGGACATTTTACTACGAAAGTGACTTACGAAAGGACACGACAGGACAGGAAAGGACGAAAGGACTACGAAAGGACAGTTACTACGAAAGTGACTTAATCCGTGCACTATTATTATGCTAAATATGAAACAGTAGAAATATACTTATTCGCAGTTTGTCGATGCCTCCGTCACTGTGTTGGTTGCGAGATCCATCGTCGGCACCACCTCCTTGTCGCATCGTAGCTATATCGGCTGTCTTCCTTTTGCACACACTATGCAATATTCGTGACGCTCGCAGTCACGCAGAGTGGAGGAACTCAGCGCACTCACAGAAGCAGCACCGGAAAAGTTGTTTGTTCAGGATTGTGCCGTGAACAGTAGGTACGCGTTGCGATCTGTAAAATCGCCTAAGCTATTCGCAGTCTTTCGGGGTGCACGGAAAGATTGCTCACGGAGGAACAGAACTATCCAAGAAATAGTGGTCATTGTCGAGCCTGATCACTACGTCGCGCACTGCAAGCTTGTTGTACGAGTTTGTTTACACTGGGCCTCTTCGATGTTTAGCCGCCATGCTCGCCCGATGAATGTATGTGATGACGCCACCACAGCGTTCCTTCGTGGTATAATGCGAAGCGTACTAAATTACAAATTAGTCGAATACACATTCAGTGCACATATTGTAAGCATTAAAATGCTTTCAAACCACGTCAAACTAACTAATAATATTGTATTAAATGCATTTGTTTTATAACTCGCTTGTGCGTGTAATGCACTCGGTGGAACGACAAACAAGTGAAAGAAGGCGCGACCATGCACCGACGGTATGATCACGTGAGCCCCAGTTTGTCGACCGCCCAGAAGGCAACGCCCAAGGAATGATAGCCACCCAGAGTAAATCTAGATAAACCAATGAAACTGGAGGCTTGTCGAAAGATAAACTGTGTCTCGGTACCATTTGTGCTTTCATCTTGGGGTGTCGCCAGAGCTCGTGAAGATCCCGAGTTTCGCCAAACTCGGCGCATCCTGCATAGCACCCTAGCTCAGCTTTCTGTCGTTCTTGCAGGGCTACTGCAGGCGGCAAAGTGGGCATCGCGACGGCCGCGTCCTCGACGTCTTCATGAGGACAGGAGGGGTTCTTGTTTCCCCTCCCCCCCCCCACCCAAGTTCTTCTCCGATAGCGAGGTGCGTATATTGTATTTAACAAGTGTTGCTTGTGTGACTTGTTGCCTCACAAATTATCAGCATAATATTGTAACGCATGACTGCAAAATGTTTTCAACAGCTTCTTTTTTTGCTTTTTGTGCAAGCGACGGTATAGGTTATGCACTCCGCGCAACAACTTGTGTAAATTATGCGCATTGCACACACTGCTCACGATGTCTGAACACTATTTTGACAGCAGGACACGAACTCGGAAGAAGCAGCTGGTCCCAGCTCTTCCCTCACGGAGGCGCCAGCGACAAGAGGAGTCTTCGTGATTTCGGGCCTTGCTGCTATTGCTGGGCCGTGTGACCTTACACGTAAGCCAGTGAACTAGCTTTTGTAGTAGCATTGTTAGCAGTTGCTGCGTGATCTTGCTATGAAGTACTTCACTGTGCCTTTTATCACCTTTGTGTCCAGAATGCATACAGCTCTTATTCGTGGAGCAGAAATGCAAGACTAGCAACGACATGGTGTAGGTGCCAGTATCGTTCGGCATGAATCATAGATACTGGCTGTAGGATATTATGTTATGATAGAGATTCCTTGCGCTTCTGATAAGTTACTGTAGCAGCAACTTCCTATGATATCTTCTTCCTCTAATTATCGGCCAGTTTTGTGTATTACTGTTGTAGTTATGTAGCTACAATGATGTTTAAAAGTGGCCCGTTGGGATAATAAAGCTTTGTGCATCGGATAACAGTAAGTGAGCAATATTTGCTTTTGTCGTGCATGAAGATCCACCACATGCTCAGGTGCCCCCTCAGTAGCTGCAGCCGCACCTAGGACTTCCAGCGCCGCAGGCGCCCCGCAGACAGCTGAAGCAGCAGGAGCTGGAAGTTGCCGTCTGCAGGGCGACTGCCGAGTATGTCTGACAGGGGCAGTAAGCTGAGGCGAACTTCCGCCAGCAGCTGCTCAAGCACAAGCGACAGGTATGTGCAAGGGCACAGATACATTTTCTTGCGCATGGAATTGTAGTACATATGCTCTCTGTATTATTTGTATCGACCAGAAACAAGCATAATATGTACATGCAGTGCTGTGATGGTCATTCCTTGTACACATTTACATAATATAAAAGCTGGCAGTGTCTAGGTACTCACGTGGATAAAAGGAAGAACTCGTGTAAAGTTCAAGAAAGCAAGTATAGCCATGCAAGACACCTTAATGAAAGGGGCCGCCACAGTATCGATGGGCCAGATGTACATTTTCAGTTTTTCAATATACAGTGACAATAGCTTACAAATGCGAATGAGAACAACACACCAAGACCTGGTTACTGAGCTCCATTAATTGCACATCTTTTTGCAAAGAGCACCATGAGGCACACATGGAGAGCCTGCGGCAACTAAGGGAGCAGGTGGTGCAAGAAGTACGGGCTTTGCGAGTAGTCCAGCAGCGGCGCCTCGTACTGGAGCGCTGGTCACGCGAGAACGCCTGCTTCAGCAGGTGCTGGCTGCACTTGCCTATGGCTCTGGCTAGGCCCCTCGTCCCTCTCTGCCCCCTCATCATAAGTAAGGAAGCATAGGCAAGCAATTAGATATCCTATCTTTGTATTCGCTTTAAAAACTTCGCTGATGCAGTAATGACCATAAGAAGTCCGCTTATGACTGGTTTGCATCAAATAATTGCTTAGGTCACCTTTTAATGCAAGCACAAATATGATAGCAGATGCAGCATGAATTCCTGCCTGAAGCGGTACTCCAGCAATAAGAGTGTCCACACTATCAGGCTTACCTGCATAAGTGCGAGTAAGCCTCGTGGCGTGGACATTCTGACTGTGGCACTGAAAATCAGGCGCCCTTCAATGGTCAATTTAAGCACGAGGCCACACCCCAATGGTTCTACAATTTCATCCTTTCTCATCGAATGGCGAAAATGACTTGTTGAGTGGTAAGGGAATTCGGACCTTAATACAACGTTGAAAGCAACCTCTGAACATACACAGAAAAAAGTGATGAAAATTCCTTGCCTATGCCGCTTCATTTCATTTGTAATGTATACTTTTATTACATTTTTATATTTTTTGTCGCGGTATACAGAATTTCAATGTCTCTTTCTTCTTTTCTTGTGCAACTGTTTCATTGGCACATGTTTTGTTTTCATTCAGTGGTATTTGACAGGTTGTGACCTATTGTATGTTTAGCCCTTGTAGCCCAGTTTGTGCGGAATATTTATGCAGCAGTTTCTCTTAGTAGATATCAACGTATGATGTTACGGCTCTTTTTGTCTATATAGAACTCCACGACAGCATGTTCCTTTAACATGCAGTGATGTACATATGCCTTTCGCTGTGATAAATATTGTTCTGTTGGTGCCTGACGATTTATGAACCTGTACATTCTTTTCTCTGGTGCAGCATAAACCTGTTCCTATTTCTGTGTACCGCTACAGTGCACGACAGTTTTCTTAAACACTCTTGGAAAGCGTAACTGATGCAGAAAAATAACGTCTGTAGTCACAGAAAGAACAGTGCTTCAAGACGGAACACAAAGGAGGACCCACACACACACTGCGCTAACAACTCGAAGCGCCATTCTTCCTGTGACAATGAAGCAACTAGCCCTTCAGTCAATCCTTGCAAACGTGCAAAGTCAACGTGACCGCACTTAGCCTTCTTTGATGTTGTCATCAATAGTAAATTCCTTGTGGCCAGTCTGCTTTCGATTTTATTCCCACTGTTTTTTTTTTTTGAAAGCAAGCAGCTTAAATTTTTATTGTCAATATAGCAACGAACGTGTGCCGACGAACGCTTGCTTGGTCGCAAAAGCGATGCATGACGCAATGATGGTGCAGATTTAGTGCGTCGCTGGCATCAAGACAATGCGCGGCCGCCGAGGGAAGGAAGATAGCGAAAGTGAACTGTTTGGTAGCTGCTCACGGAGCCGTGCCGATGGTGATGGTGCCATCGTGACGAAATCTGGGGCGGCGATAATGACGGCTGCGGCGGGGTTTTTTCTTTATTCTTTCTTTTTTTTTCAGCGAAGCCGTTAAGAGGAAGCTTTAGCTCGGACCCATCAGACGCGGCCTATTCAAATAGATGTGAAACGCAGAAACGCTTTTCTGAAATGAGCCCTGGACTAATTTTAATGAAATTTGTTGCATTTGAGAGAGAAAGCTAAATTATAGTGACTGTTGCAAGCGGAATTCCTACTTAGGGGCTGAATTTTGATAAGAGAAATTTCAAAAATTCAAAAGTGTAAAAAAATAGAAGCGCGAAGTTTACAAACTAATAGCTCTGCATCAAGATGATATCATGATATCGCGGTTCTGTAAACGGCATCTACTAGTATTCAAAGCGGACAAATTCGATATGTCAGTTTATATCTTACATCAATTCGTTACGTTGTCTACAAGGGCTCTGCAAAAGCTGTATTTCCATATTACAAGATTTTTCGAGATTGATGTGTAATATATTAATTTTGTCTGCTTGGGATTGTGATAACATTTTTCATTGCCGAATAACAGAGTTGTAAATTTGACAGTTTCGTTTTCTCAAAAATGCGATTTTGGTCAATTTTTAATAAACAAGTGATGACCAAAATAAAAAATTCGATACCAAAAGTCACTAGACTTAATTTTTTCATTTTTTTTTTGCATGCAACAAACCTCGTCAAATTTGGTGCTGTGATTGCCGAGAAGAATGAATTCAACTTTTAGATGTATTTAGAGAGGAGAAACCGAGCTAAAGCTTCCTCTTAAGGGCTAATTACCCCACTATCGTGTCCGTAGGACAAAATCGCGAAGATAGTGCAATGCCGCGCAGACCTGCGGCGGAGGTGCTGTTCACCATTAAGGGGCCCAAATACACAACTTCACTGGTCCTTATTCTTCACAGAGTAGAATGGAACTGCGTTTTCTTTATTTTTTGCATTTATTTTGCTTTTAGAAAGAGATAGTGCTATAAATGCAATGTCATTCGTTCTTGCCTCGTACATGTAAATATGGGTTTAAATAAACTCCATGTCGCTTTCATCCGCAAGAGTACTAGTGTAAGCGGGGAAATGCTCGCTAGTCGCTCGCTAACACACACACACAAACACGCGCGCACGTTAGCATACACTCACACAAACACACAAAGATACGACAAATGCTCGCCCGCATACACCTTTACACGCGCCCACGCATGCACACACGCACCAAATGTACGCAAGCGCGCACACAGGACTGCATGCACACAGAAACACATGTGTGCTCGCACACGCATACACGCACTCATGCGCCCACACATTCAAATACTGAGATGCAAACATGCGCGCTCAAGCAAATACAGGTCCACACGCACGCACACTCAAGGTGTGCACACCCATAAACACTCCATCTCCTCCCTGTTGCCACAAAAACATGCGCCTGCAAACAGACTCAATGAAACTCGCTCTCTAATAATCGTTCAAAACTTCAGCTGTAATAAATCACTTTACGGTTTAAATTTCGCGCTTCAAGTCAATGTGCCCTCTACTGAGAGGGTGCAAAACCACTTGCTCCTGTCGTGTGATACAACTGCCCATCCCCAACCAAAACACTGCTTTAACGCACCACCAATGTTCCGAATAAGTGGCAAAACTGCATATGTTGTTACAAAGGACAGCCTATTGGCGCAGACAGTTGAAGTTCGTTGATAGTCAGCTATTATATAGAAATAAAAGTGTTTAAAATTTGGCCCATTCAGTTGCGCAGGTGCATTGCTGTGAAGTTCCACAGGATGGTGAAGGTTCAATGTCCAGAATTCCTGAGTATATCCGTGTTACAAGGACGATAGTATCTTTTTTTAACGCAACACAACGACATGCGCATGTTTGCTGTTATGTTGTCCAAGGAATAAAATCTGATAACAAAAGCGATAACCTAACAAGTAAGCAACCCATTAGTACGTTTTAGGAAGCAATAATAGAAAATATAATATTTGAAGAGCCCTCCTGAAAAACCAAAACCAACTCCGGAGTTTAGTGTTTCGGCCATATGGTGGAAGACTGTCGAGCACAATCCCACGTGTCGTTAAAAAAGAAGTGGCGTCACGGCAACGAACCGCTGCTAGCATGACGCGCAACGACCGGTGCGAGCGATTAAACGACTCGGCCATGGCTTCCAGCGTTCCCACAAGTGATACGCTCGGGTCTTTATAGATACCATGGGAACTTTCATGACTGATTCAAAAATCTCTTTTGGGAACAGTGTTAGGCCATGTGTATAGAGTCTAGATATTCATCAATCGAAAGCTGAGTCTCCGTACTACATACGCTGCAACGACGTTTACTATAGACGCCGTAGTTTTATCACAGGTGCCGTTTTTGTCGCGAAAATTGAGCACAAATTTTTGTCGTTATCTTAGGCTTCCATTGCTGAATCTTTAACTGCTCTGGGAACAGAATTCTTGCTTGTGATAGCGTGATCACTGCATTTGGCTCATGTGGGTTGCCTTCCAGAACATGTCTGTCACCTGCCTTTTGCAATAATCGACCTGCAGCTTTTGTTATTCGCGAAAAACCCGCTCGTTCCATTGAAAACGCGCAAGCTTCGTTCCGGGGCCGCTTGGGGCGTTAGTTTGTACGTGTCGAAAGCACATCTCTCTTGCTTCGGTGCAAAGTAAAAGAAAGAACACGCAGACATCCTGTTTGTGCGTTTTATTATTTCTCTAAACGTCAATTCGTCAATTCAAGCAACAGATCATACAAATAACAGATGGTGCCTTGAATTATTTTCGAAGTCACGTGTCACCACGAGCAACGTCACATTGCGGACCAAGTACGTAGGTGCAGGGACGTGAGTACGTCCCCTTCCGGCTTGGGGCGCAGCGGGCCGTGAGAAGGGAAAACGGCGTTCGGATTGAAACCTCAGACATTTCCGCGGTGCGTAGCCAGGTACTGCTTTGCAAACACGATCTTTGGCGCGCATTGTATGCACTGCGCTTGTCAGCTAAAATGGCCAGGCCTGGTGAGGGACCCTTAAATCTCCGAACATTGCCAATGGTGGCTGTCAGTAAATGCTTTCATTTTTGTACTCCTGGCATTTACTCGTCTGCTTGTAATTTAGTGAAAAGTTTGTGTAGGATCGGACACGGCGTTCATTTCGCTACTCAAGCGTGACAGCGCCAAAAAAAATGTTTCGTCTCACCGAGTAGGTATTCCCCAGGATTGGCGATGGACCCCGCTTGGAACCGCCGGCGCAGCCATGTCGTCCGTCAGACGAACCAGTCGTGGTCCGACCCCGGTCGAATAGGGTCCACTGCCAGTACCCTCATGTCCGCGTCGCCGATATGAGGTAAAATGTGAACAGAGAAAGTGACGGCTGGCAACAGTAACGTAACTCTAAAATATAATCAGCACCAGAAAACGAGAAGTTTACCTACGAACATGCAGTTGAAGGCCTATTACCTCTTGCGGCACATGAACGCAGCCTTGCGCGCACCCTTGGGTGCGATAATGACTATGAGGTTGGCGTCAACGCATCTGATAACGTCGGCAATAGCACCGCGCTGAAGGAAACCCTCCTTCACGGCTTCCTTCTCCTCGGCCATCTTCGGAAAATGGGCCTACTTGTTGCCGGCTGCTGCGCTTACGACAACCTTTACCACGCGTCGCCCGCACTCGCTCACTGTAGACTGCGACACAGGGATCGTCTCCTCGCTCACTTCGGACGCTTGGAAGCTCCCGGTCGACGAAGAAGCGCTGCACACACACCTTCTGCTCCACCGACAGTTCCGTCGCTCGCTCCGGCTCTAGCTTCCCGGACACTTCCTAGCACAATAACCGTACCGTTTCCTTCGGGAGGCGAAAATGCCGTCGAAAATAGTCATCCGGTATGTCGAATGCGTCGCGTGGCTCACGGTGTCCACGTCGGCGACGGCAAAGAACCACCGTCACAGCGATGTGAGGTGCAGCCGTTTTTTATTCCTTTGGAAACGTCCCCGCCTCTGGCGATGCAAAAAATATTTGCCGCATGCGCCACATGAGTGCGCCAGCATCACTTTGACGTTTCAGGTTTTTGCAGGCTCCTGACGTCGAGTGCTTCACAGACAAAATGGGTGCGGCCCGGTCATTCTCGACCAATGGCAGCACGGTGATGGCACAAAAGGCATAAACAAAGTAATAGAATTCCTACAATATCGTTCCCCTAGCTGATGTGAACGCGCAGCGCAGCCAAACTAATCAGAACTTCAGCAGCACACAAAATGAACATATCCGCTAGGTGCACTCCTACAGAATACCTCTCCAGGTGCCACGTTGCAAGGTTGGACTCCCGGTTGTCGAACCATATCCTCGCGGCATCTCCCATTTTGTACACATGACGTAGCATATTCTCAGAGGTCCACTTGTTGAAGGCTGAGGTCCTTTCGAAAGTCTCCAGCCAGGTTTCCGGATCCTCCGACGAAGCTCGACGGAAGGTGGGTGGCTGCGTGGGCTGTTGAAGCATAATGGGGGACTCGGGAAGCGCCATTGTGGTCGATGACTTGGCCACTATGTTCCTGGTTGTCTCAGGCTAAAGTCCGTCCTCCGGGGCCAGTCCTTGCAGTCTGCGGCTAGCTCACTGGTCCTTGGCGAAGTTGGCGTTGTTCTCGGGTGTGGCGCTTGAATCACGGCTTTGTAGGGGCGTTCGGTACATGAACGCACTGGCACCTCCACCAGATGTCCCGTGTTAGTGACCTTCAAGAACACAGCAGCAAAATTGCGAGTAACGAAACTGACTTTTATTGGGCGAACTTGTGCCCACAAAATCGAGTGGCACTCAAAGCACAACGAAAGCGGCGAACACAGTCGGCGATCGTCGGAATCTGATCAGTGGCTCAAGCACGTGGGTTTGTACATATCACTCGTCGAAGGTTCTAGTGTAATCTCAGGTGCCCGTGTGGTTTCGAGAAGCTAGACTCTCAGACAAAGGTACACCCTTTGGGATGTATATCTGCCGCACAACGATAATCGCCATCTGCCTTACTTGCGTTTCCTTTTTTGAAAACGCCGCGCCCGCTAGTTTCCTGTCTGCCTTGCTATGTCATGATGATAACGCGCATGCCGTTCGTTACTGGGAAGTACCGGGCTCGCAGCGTTAAAAAAGGAAACGTGGACAAGGCTGATGACGTTTATTGTTGTGCGGCAAGGTACAATTCAATTGGTGTAAACTTTTCTTAGAGTGTAATCGCCTTATGTCTTGCTTGCGTTTCCTATCTTGAAAACGCTGCGCTCACTACATTCCTCTCAAGAATGCTCTGTCATGCTGATAAAACGCATGCCGTTCGTGACATAGAAGTACAGGTCTCGCAGCGTTAAAAAAAGGAAATGCGGACAAGACGTATTATTATTGTTGTGTGGGAAGATACGACCCAAAGGGTGCAATTTTGTTTAAGAATGTACACAATTCGTGTCGCGCATGCGATCTCATAATACAAGGTACGGCGAGAACATACACAACAGATCGAATGAACGGTAACATTCACGTAAGTTCCAAATCATGCAGGTACATCTTGCGCTGAGAGATAACGTTTAACATTTGCTAGCCGGTGAAAAGCGGTCACCGGGGAAACATAAGCAAGTACACGTCTAGGTGTTATTTGTCCACCTTCACGATTGCATAATGCCATACTTCTACAGGGAAGAAGCGTACGCTGGAGTTAATACAGCTTGGAAAGTATGTATTAGTGCTTACTTCAAAAAGTCTCAACCACCAAGTAGGTTACAGATAATCCTGTCTGCGCGAACCAAAATTAAATCGTTCAAGTTTAAGGATGTTGGAGCAGATGCAAACGCCATCCTTCAGCAAGACAACTGTCCCGTTCAAGGTACGTATAATCTAAATAGAGGTAATAATCGCTTGAAAGCTACATATTACAAGCGCACCACAGAGAAACAAATTCAACAATAGCGGACTCTCCCATAGAACCCAGCGGCCGAATCGACTGTAGCGCGCCAAGCGGCTGCTGTGAATAACTGAACCACACTTCCGGTTTCGATGTTGAGTGTGCGCAGTTTTAGCGCTGGCTGGTGCATGTTACGCCGGCGGCGCTGATGGGCGTAGTATTTGTTATTGATTCTACTGCTCAACCGCGCGCTCTATCTTGGTGCGATATTTTATTTTATTTAGTGGAATAAGCACGATTGCGAGCGATGTTTACAGGCCTTCATCAAAGCTGCCCTTTGTGCAACGCGCTACCTGGTGAAGTAGACGCAAGACGCCTTGTGAGATGAAGAAATGTTTATTTTCTTCTTAAACATGCTCGTTCCGGCCTTCTTGCGCGTTGTTCCACCGTTGTGGCACCAGGTAAACCGCAACGATTCCCGTACGATACTCTGTCGGACGGCCCCTGCTGAAATGAAGCAGGCCGGCACGCTTATGTTTACTTTCATACTGACATTATGCCACGTGGAAACGCAAGCAGGAGGGAGGGAGTGATTCAAACAACTTTATTCAGTCCACAATACGCGCGAGTAAACTCAACGGCACCTGGCTAGGCCCACTCGAAGACCATCAAGTGAATTATGACGGCCCTCTCGCGGGCCCTCTGGACTGCCTGGATTTGAGAGGTCTTGTCCTGGGCCTTAATAAGGTTCATCATTTTCACTTGGGTAAAAGGTGGACCGGCAGAGGCGCAGCCCCACAGGACACGCTCGAAGTCCGCATAACTAACACACAGGGGGCAGTCCGGCATTGGGAACCGTTCGGCGTACATTGTGTGCACTGCCGCGGGGCTCAGGTAAGTGCTTCTTTGTAGAAGTCTGAGAATGACTGCCTGGGCCCTGCACAGCGCATAGCCGCCGAATAAGCGAGGTGGCATAGCACGAATGCGTACGTAATCCGAATCAGGTAGTTCTTGATTCCGCGGTACCTTTTGGTGATTCTTCGGATCAGACGGAGGGCACTTCCGGCTTTGGAACAAATGCGTTTGAGAGCGGCTCCATTGGCCCCGTTCGACTCGATAAACATTCCTAGGACCCTGAGCCCTGCACAGCGTGGAGTGCGGCAAAGGCAAGAGTTTTCTTCACAGATAAATATGCTTGCAAATCTCGTTGTACGAGCAAAGAGGCTCGGGTCGCCCAGAAGAGCGTGCGTTACGCGGCGCATGGTCAGTCAAACCTTGTGCAACCGAATGCGCCTCCTCATTGGGGTTGAGCGAGTGCGCAAGGTACCAGGCCAGTGAATGATATTTCAGGTCTTTAGCATTTGGGATGATACGTAGGGCCTGGGGAGCCACCATTCTCATATCAAAGGCCCTGATAGCGGCCTTGGAGTCAGAATAACTTGTGTCATGTACACCGTCCGTCAATGAAAAAGCAATTGCAACCTGCTCTGCAACGCTGGAACTAGAAGTGCGGATGGTAGCGCAGCTGAGCACTTTGGAACCGCACTCGATGACCACTGAGGAGAAGGCTTCTTCTTGAGCGTACGAAGCAGCGTCCATGAAGCATGCTCGATCCTTGTCCAAGTGGGCACTGACGAGCAGAGATTTACCCCTGGCTCGTCTTCGTCCTTCGTTGTAGGTCGGATGCATATTGCGTGGCCTCCGGTGTATGTAAATCTTGGATCTTACGTCGTTGAGCAGCTGCACAGCGTCGGGACCAACGACCGTGGGGTTACGTACCAGCATGCAAAGTATGGCTCGGCACGCAGGGGCACCAGAAAGTCTCACAAAGTGAGAAAACTCTTGGCCTCAACAATTTCTTCGAACATAATGCGGGGCACTATAACGTAAAACTATTCCAAAATTCTCTTTTCCAATTCTGCAAGCAGCCCTCCGCGATTGGTCAAAAACCTTTTTTGGACCACCCCCATTTCACCTGTCTGTCACGCGACGTCACAAAAACCGCGATACCTCCCCATGTGATATAACGTGTACGCACGGATTATACATAAGTTGACCAATCAAAAGAAAAATAGTTATTTCTGATTCGACGCCTCTTAGCCATTTGGCCTCGGCTATTGTTCAAAAGTTTTCGGGCTGCACCCACTTCACCTGCCTCTCACGCGACGTCACAAAACCGCAAGAACTCACCGCGTCAAAGTGACGTTTACGCGATAAAGATACGTTAATATGCCAAACAAAACTGAATTTTTTTCTGAATAGCCGCAGGCTGCCCCGTTCCGAAAGGACTAAAAGATGGCTGCCGCTGATAGCTCAGACACTGGCTACTGGCAGCTGTCGGAGAGCATGTGTTTATTTGCGTGTAATGGGAATGGTGTTGACCGCTCCCCATATAGCTAAGAGCTCAGCGTGCAAGGTTGGCTGCAGGCTCTCCTAGCAGAGCACTGATGCATTACATTCGTACTAAAATAAAAGCAGACAGTAAACGGAGATTATTAGAAGCTACACCAGTACATTTGTTTGACGACAAGGGCGGGCTTACCCGCACGGAAGAGGTTTTCTTGAATAAGGTTATGGCCAACGCTGCGTACACACCACACATACTTGAGAAATGGCACCAACCCAGACAAGCTACGATTGCGAAGACTTACACCCGATGTACACATTGCCAGGAGTCATGCAGAGCAGACTTGCAACACCTCATTTGGAGCTGTGCAGCTTTTTCACAAGGGAGATCCAACATTCAGCATCTACTACACGGAGACATTAGAACACTAGGAATTACAATACAAACTAACCCTGAAACACAGAAAGCCATTGCGACATATGGCAGACAAAGTGGCCTGTTTCGAGTAGTGTAGAGGGGGTCGATCAGCCCATGTGAGAGCGGCGGAACTGAACATGCACCTGAGCCTGCATAAAGCGGAAGATCCCAGACTGAGATGAAGAAGTGTTTCAGCCAACAGTCTGGGTACCCACATTCCCTTCCCTCCTAATCCCCATCAGCGGCCTAGAGCCGTCCCCTTCCTTAAAATAAAAGCTTTATTCATTCATTCATTTGCGTGTAATAAAACTTTTTGCGTGGCCGTGTAGCGTTTTCGAGCATTTTCAGCATGTTTACAACCTCGTTCTGGTAACGCTTTTTTGCTGAGGATCCCTTTGGCCCAAGCTCAATTTCGTGGGTCAAAAACTCGTCGCTCTTTAGTCTAGTGGACCTCATAGAAAGGAAGGAGCGCACAAAATTGTACGCCCGCTTGCCGACGTGAAACTCTGTCAAGCTCTTGAAAATTAAGGCGTGCGATATGTTGTAAAATCTTTTTTTTTTCAATCTAAGCCGAGAATTGCCTTAGTGTCGGTGGATGTGGAGTCAATAATCTGGTCCTTAATCAGCCTGATAGCGTCCTGAGTCGAGAGCCCCGAATGAAAGCCAATTATGTTGCGAGTAGAGCATTCGCTAGACTCGAGGTGGTCAGTGAGGCGGTTAAGCATGGCATGCTCGGCCATCTTCCCGACACAAGGCGTCAGGGAGATGGGCCTTAGATTGCCGATGCTCGGCGCCTTACCTGGCTTAAGCATGAGTACTGTATAGGCTGCTTTACAGCTCTTGGGATGAGGCCATTGCACCAAATTTTGTTCATATCTTGTGTAAGAAACTTTATTGAATCATCGTCGAGATGCTTGAGCATCTTGTTGGTGACCCCGTCGGTCCTAGGGACAGATCTGCCGTTGAGGAATGCGAGAACCCACTTGACCTCAGCCACGGTAAAACTCTCGTCCATCGATGGCGCGTCGCGCCCTTTGTACTAGGGAAAGGGGGAGGGGGGGCACTGGATCGTCCGTGGCCGCCAGGTACTTGTATATGAACTGCTCCGTAACCACCTCCTCTAGAGTCGAGTCGGTGGCCAAATGAACAGCTTTCTCCATCGCTATATTCTGATTGGACTTGGTGTTCCCATTGTGCAGTAGGTGCCTGAGAAGTCTTCAGCTTTTACTGGTCTTAAGCTGGCTCTCCACCGAGTGGCACACCTGGTTGCATTGCTACTTGCGGGAAAAAAGTAAATTAGAAGCATGTGTCACTTTGGTATTTAAGCCTCATAGGAAAACTGCTTCCATACTATGCAGTGGAGATTACCGGCAAAGCCAATTTGCTCTTACAAACATCGCGTAGACATAGGCGTATCTACCGAGGGCGCAAGGGGGCACTTGTCCCTCCACTGTCAAAAGTAGGGGCAAAGCATGTTGTTTGCCCCCCCCCCCTCACTTTTGAAAGCGGGCACTGGAACTTTCGGCTGCACGCTGCAAAGTCCATTCCCTGGTTGGCCAACGATGATTGTCTTTGTGCCTTCAAGGGGCGCCCTATAGTGGACGACGCACGGGATTCGCCATATACGCTTGCGTTGCAGATAACGCCTGGCACTGGCCAGTTCCCGTTTTAACAAACTGTCAGCTTGCGCAACTTGCATCGTGCCCAGTTTTTTGGGCCCCCTATATTCGTATTCTCAAACACAATCAGCTTCTTATATTTAATTTACGGGTGAGGGGGAGGTCCGGATAAAGTATCGTAATCAGCCGCGCCCAACGACTGATGTGCCTTACGGCCTGAAATTATTGAATTATCAAATGCAGGAACTATTTATCTCGGTCCGTTGCAGCGTTGCAGTCTCAGTGTGTTACCACCATCAGAAATCTGATCTAACCACTTACAGGTATAACTATCGAATTTCAATGTGTGATCACGACTTATATTAGATATGCTCGTGAAAATGACATTGGTGGAAGTCGCAGAGCCATTTCAATACCAACACAACATTGACTTGAATTTTTTCTGAAGACGTGTGTAGTTTCTGACTGTCAATTTCACTTTGCTTCGCGCTAAACTTTCTGCTCACGATATCATGATTCAGCTCAAGCACAAAATTATCGATGGCGATATAAGCTCCAGGCTCGACACCAGAGCCACCTTGGGGCTAGACCTAACCAAGGCCTTCGATAACACCACACATGAGGCCATACTGACCCAACTGCCACAACTCCACGTTGGACACCGAACATATAGCTACGTCAAGGATGTCCTTACAGGTCGCACAGCTACCATCACCATCGGAGGGTTGCAGTCGCCATTTATTCACTTCGGCAGCAAAGGCATGCCGAAAAGATCGCTTCTGTCCCCTTTTCTGTTTAACGTGGCCTTGCTCAGACTACCGCCTGCATTAGATGGCATCCCCAACCTCAAGCATAGCCTCTACACAGACGACATCACCCTGTGGGTCACCGGGGTCAGCGATGGGGAATCCAAGACACGCTGCAGCCAGCCATCAACGAGGTTGTTGTATACGTGGTACCGTGCGGCCTGGAGTGCTCCCCACAGAAACGGGAGCTTCTTTTATACAAGCCTAATTGGGGAGATCGGCGTCCAGAACCTCACCCCCCTCCCGAGATAGAACTCCACGTGCATGAGCAACGTATACCTAAAGTACCTAGAATTCGGATCCTTGGCTTATGCATCCAACAAAACGGCACAAACATGGACATACTCAAGCAATTAGAGACTCATGTACACCAAACCACTCGCCTCATTACACGCATTGCAAATCGACACCATGGCATGAAAGGAAACAACCTGATACGCCTGGTAACGACATACGCCCAGGATCAGCTATGTCACCCCGTACCTTAGCCTCAGCACAACTCAATACCATGATCAAGAGGGCCTATAAACAAGCCCTACATCTTCCCTTTTCCAACTCTAATGAGAAACTGGATGCTCTCGGCATTCACAACACCATAGACGAGCTCATTGAAGCTCAGCACATTAGCCAATACGAACGACTCGCCAATTCCACCATGGGCAGGCACATCCTTGGCACCCTAGGCATAACCTACACCCTCTGATTCGGACCAAAATTACCCGTCCCTCGGAACATTCGCGCTCAGCTATTTATCCCACCATACCACGCAACATGCACCGTGAACATAATGAGTACCGACGTGCAAACAAAGCTAAACGACTACAAAAGCGCTACGACCAAGTCGCAGACGTAGCCTACGTGGGAACAGCGGAATACCTTAATCATAATAATATGGCGGTCGCCGTAGTCGCCGGCTCGCAGTACCGCCTCGCCGCGACCGCATCAATACAAACCACTCAAGCCGAAGAAGGAAGAAAAACTGCCATCGCTTCGTCCTGCGCCTCTACCAATGCACAATGCATCATAAGCGACTCCAGAGCGGCCATTCGCTATTACACAAGGACTGATAGCACCCAAAGCATGGAAATTACTCTCCGGCACTCCTCCCTCAAGGCCCTTGGTCACTCGGATCTGGCTGGACACTCAACCGCCCACGATGCGGCCCGGGTTCTCACACACCGGGCGCATCATCCTTCTCCTGCGTCTTCCGATCCTGACGAGCCCTCTGTTTTGCATCGCGGTCACGCGCGCAACCGAGTGGTCGCGCTCAGAGAAATCCTTCTCCACTATCGCAGAGAGCGGTTACGCTACCCCGCAGCACACGAAACACTGAATAAATATCAGTCCACCACTTGGCGGCTACATCAAACGTGAACTATCCCAACTCCCATGCTATACAACCGTATTTACCCCGATGAATACTCCCCACTCTGCGAAAGCGTGCGAGGCCCGCACTGACTTCGATCACAATATCTGGGCATGCTCCAGAGCCTCACCCACCAACAGCCACCGCACTAACACTACCGCACTACACGCACTTATAACTACGGCCGAGCACTGATAGACTTTGCTGCTCAGCTTGGACCCAGAAGAGCAGCTCTTGGCTGTCCGAATGGCCGAAGACTCCGCCGAAAAGCAAGAACTGGTCGCTGTCTGAGGAATAGGGGGATTGGGGTTAGTCTCCCAACTCCCGCCACCCCTGGACCCCATCAAGGATACAATAAAGTTTTATCTGTCTATCCAGTAGTGGCAGCTCATTGACACAGGCTACGTGAAAACACTGATGATACTTTCGCAGATGTGATAAAAAACGGCAGACTATTCACTAATTGCCGAAACATCACGTTTGTTCCGCTTTTATATTAGCCATATGTACCTGACGCTGCAGACAGGGGCTTAGCGCTACTGTTGGTGCTGCTGCCGGCTCAGTTGCCTCCACACCCTTTTTTTCTTTCTTTCTTTCTTTCTTTCTTTCTTTCTTCGTTTCTTGCTTTTTGTTCTTCTGCTCTTTTTTTGCATGTAGATTCATGAACAGGTTGTTCCAAATAATAGGGCGTAGTTCGAATGGGCACATTAGTTCACCTATCTACAAATCAAGTGAAAGTTGAAATACAATCAAGAGCAAGCAAGTCACAAGACAACTTCTTTAAATGCAGATATCTGAAACTTTGAGTGGGAATAATCGAATATTTTCTCTTATTTCATTCGTATTCGATTCCGAAATGCACTATTCGAAGTAGACGCATATGCGATTTTCTCCTCTCGTATACATAGGGGATAAATGCGCTCATTGGAGTCTGCGGGGAAGCATAATGATGGGTATGTGGACTCTTCCCAAAGAATGACTGCACTGCAGGTTAGCCGGGGTTCTTGTGCTGGGGCACAATTTTCTGAGCAAACCCCCGGCGTAGATAACGTTTGCTCAATCATTTCCAATGGTTCGATAAGAACGGCTCGCTTTTAGGCTGCCTAGATAAAAGTTTGGTTTATTATTCGACCAGTGTCACCGTGTTTGCCTCCTTTCAAAGGCCAACTGCACGAAATTTTGAATTGCTTAAAGATCCTAGTTCTAAATAATATACACTAAGAGGAACCTCCATGTAAAATTTGACGCTTGACGTTATTTGGACAGGCTGGAGGAACAACGGTGGAAGAGGTTCTGCGAATCACTTCACCCCCGCAAGCCACTGTCTATCACATGAAGGACGATGTGCCGCCTTGGCTCATCTCCACAACAACGACACCCATTCTGCGCCTTAGCCCTCCATCAAGGACGCTCGCAGGTTGATATAGCTGAAGATTTCTCTGTGAAGATTGTGGGCAGTGTGGTCACCATCAAGAGCGAAATCCTGGGTGAAGTTCCTGCGACACGCTTCCCAGAATTTAGTGGGTCCTTCTCACTTGAGTAATTGGACGCTGTTCTGGCCACATGCAGGCGCTCATCGTCGCCAGGACCGGCCGGCATCACCTACGCTGCTTTATGCCACCTTGGTGAAGATGGCCGAAGTCGACTTCTGGAATTTTACGACAATTCATGGAATAATGGCGTCGTTCCTGAGCGGTGGACGTCCAGCCACTTGATACCGCTCCTGAAGCCTGGAAAGTCGTTATTTGACCTAGCGTCCAACCGACCCATTGCGCTGTCCGCTATGTTGGGAAGGTCATGGAAAGCATGATGCTCACGCGCCTTGAGAGGTATCTTGAGCGCCACAAGCTATATCACGAGGCCATGGCTGGGTTCAGAAGAGGCCGCTCCTCTATTGACAACGTCATCGACCTCGTGACGTCTGTGCAACAAGAAAAACACCGCAAACGTACATCGGTTGCACTTTTCCTCGATGTGAAAGGCGCCTATGATAATGTAATGCATGAAACCATCTTTGATGCCATGGAAACTAATGCAATTGGTGGACGCATGTTTCGGTGCATTCGCAGCTATCTATTCAAAAGATCCTTCTTTGTGCAAAGTGCGGATGGCCGAATCGCTAACCATTACACTTGCCGTGGCATCTCCCGTGGTGGGGTTCTTAGCCCATTTTGTTCAACCTTGCAATGCTTGGACTTGCCGACGTTCTAGTACATATAGCCAGCCTTTCCAGATATGTTGACGACATATGCATTTGGGCCTCGCCAGTTACACGTCTCCAGGTGCGTGCAGGGCTCGAAAAAGCAATGACCCTAACATCATCGTACCTGTGGGCTCAAGGCCTCAGCATTTCGACCGAGAGGTGCGCCTTAGTTGCTTCTACCCACAAGCCATTTCTATTGACAACCAAACAATTTCATATGGAAAATCTCAGCGATTACTAGGCGTTATTATCGATAGAGACCTTTCATGGAGCCCCAACATCTCATATTTAACGAAGCAGCTTACCTCTATCGCCCACATATTCAGTTTTCTTGTCGGTAAAACCTGGGTCACATCCGTGGCATCTATACTTCAACTATACACGACGCTCTTCCTTGGATACATGCGATATAGCACACCAGTGCTATCCAATGCTATCAAAACTAACAACCATATCCTACAGAGGCTTCAAGGCCAAGCCCTTCGAACATGTCTCGAAGTGATTCAACCTCGAAGTGCTTCGAAGTGCTTCGGAACCTCGAAGTGCTTCAACCGTACCAAGAATTGCCATCGCGAAAGACCACCCAATAATTACTTATATAGCTATCGACACACTCCGGGCGCATGTTTGCCATATATGCAGAGCCCCTAACCATCATCCCGCTCGCTTGCCTGAGAAGAGACCCAAGGCAGCGTTTTCCAGATCAGTTGCGGCGACCCAGCACTCTGTCATTGAAACACTCGCCCGCAACAAGAACGCCATCCACTCTGTGGTGCTTGAAAAGGCCTCCTTACGTACCTTGCTGTTCTAGGAATAGTGAAGAAAGCTCGCCTGACCACCGCGGCTCTCAAGCAGATCACATTGGAACTTTTGCATTGTTCGTACGCTAACGTAATCCATCTTTACACGGGCGGTTCGGTCTCAGAAAATCAGGCGGCCGCAATTGTTATACCATCTCAATCGGTCGTCATCAAGTTTAAGACCTCACACCTAACGACATCGGCAGCTTCCGAACTGGCCGCTCTTCGCGCTTCTGTCGAATACATTGAAAGAAAACCGCCTAGCAAATAGGCAATATTTTGTGATTTGAAAGCAGCCCTCCACAGCTTCCGAGGTTTATGACCTGGCAATTATGAACAGCTAGTCTCCCAAATCAACGAAATTTGCCATTGTGCTTCTGAACGAGGACATGATATAATCGTTCAGTGGCTGCCGGGACATTGTGGCATCGTTGGTAATCGCCTCGCCGACGACGCTGCCCGACGTGCCCAGGCAGGAGCACCGACACTCCTTACACATTTATCGAGAGTAGACGCTGCTAGACGACTTCGCAGTCTCGCTCGTCCCGTCACTAAGTTACTGGCATACACCACAGAACTCTAACTGTCGTTCGTACAGCCTCAACCCATCACTGAAATCACGCAACACTGCTGTGTCGGCTGTGGGTAGAAGTAGCATTCACTAACTCCTATAGCTATCGTAATGGAATGGTGGACTCGCGAATATGCGCTAAGTGCAAGTGTGAAGGGACAATCAGTCATCTTCTGTGCCACTGCTCTCGCTTTAATAACCAACGTCAAATTCTCGAATGTGCCTTGAATAGATTGTATGACAGGCTGTTTACAAAAGCAAAGATCTTGGGAGCCTGGCCTCACAGTTAATGCGTCCAGAAAGTAACTCGAGTGCTTCTTCTCTACCTGAAGGCAACAGACTTCAGTGCCCGACTCTAGACATCCTGCACCTATCTTTGTGCATGTGAAGGTAGGATAGACCGGTGTTTTCTCTCTCGCTATCTCTCACTCCCCATCCCTCTCCCCACGTGTAGGGTAGCAAACTGGACTCAGTCTGGTTAACCTCCCAGCCCTTCCTTTCTCCCTTATCTCTCTATCTATCTCTCTCTCTATAGATGCTTGAAATACAACTGGAAATGTCACGAAAAGCTCGCAAAAAAAAGAAAAAAAGGTGCCGCCACCAGCAGTCGGTAGAAGGTAAACATAAGCTCGAGGCTACTCGGCATGGCCTCCGATAAGAGGTGGCGATTGCAGCTCATTAGGGCGTGCCAAAATATCTCGGTGGTGAGCTGCTCGGACTCACGTCACAGCGATAATCGCAAGGCGCACGCGTCGCCTTCTTAGGTGGCGTTGAAAGGCTGCTAACTAGAAAATTATGCCATTGCCAGATGCGGCTTTGCCAATATTGCTTTAGTGGTTATGCTACTCAATTATGTTCAATGTATTGAATGTGAAATGTTTGTCCACTTGACCTTTAGAGGAATGTGCGGTGCTGTAGTACTACACTTCTTGCCAACTGCAACGAAATTTCGCCTTGGCTAAATCTGTTATAAGTGGATAGTGGCGTCATCGTCTTCGCTACGCATCATCATCGCCGCGCGCATCTCTCATGGCCCACGCGGCACAAGCCGAAAAAGAGCGCGCTTTCGCTAGACGGATAAATGAATGCTTTGAGCGTACCCTGTGAAGCAGGGTGGAGGGTTGAGCTACCCAAGCTCTTGCTCTGAATTTGACAAATTTCCCACCTACATTTTTTTCAGTAACGCATACAGACAAAGAATTCCCATCACCAATCTTTCTGAATCCCTATTTGGAATTGTGTTCTTGTACGCCTCCGTTGTTTGTGGTTTGTGGTTTTCTGCCACTAAACTTCAAATCACCTCTTACTATTATGCAGAAAGGTGAGGCGTGCAGAGAGGACACAAGAGAAAAGAAGTGGACAACACGAACGCCGACTAACGCTGTCCACTTCTCTTGTATCCTGTCTGCATGCGTCATCTTTTTACATAATGAATCTTTACCAACTAGCTCAGCTTTCTGTCGTTCTAAACCTCTTACTAATCTGTTTTGCGGACATGTTTAGCTCCCCTTGCTACCCTGAACCCAAGAACTTCAAGAAGGCCACAGGAGCCTAAACCGACTCCTAGGTAGCTATCTTGACATTCTAATAAATACGTTCCATCATTTCTCTAACTTTACCGCAGCAGGCACGTGCTTCTTCTTTCTTGCTATACGTGGCCTTACAACTACGCGTTCTATAGCATCCTGATCTTGCTTCTAAAAGTAAGGAACTTCCCTTTGAGTTATCGCATATTGTTTTTTTTTTGTTTTTTTGTTTATTTTGTTATTTTGTTGCTCATAGCAGGTTTCTTTTCCATTGCAGCCACTCATGAGATTGTCTCAGCCTCTCTGACTTTAAGTTTGACTTTCTTTGTTACCATGCTGCTTACTACACCGGTCGCATACTTGCTGGCAAGCTTCTTAGTTCTTTTCCTCCACTGTGAATCAATGCCTTTCCTGCCCAAATACCTCAACACTCTCCCAGCCCATTTACTTTCCTCCATATTCCTCAGTCATTCTTCATAATCATTTTACCGCGAACATCCCTGACTTCAAAACTTGTCCATCCCATATTACCCTGCACAGCTTCATCTGTAGTCTTCCCGTGAGCGCCCAATGACAGGCGTCCAACTGACTTTTGGTTGCCATCGATTCCTGATCGTACCCCTGATTTCAATGAAGGAACCGCATTTGCAAATATGAGTCATGGAACCATTACACATTTCCACATACTACGGAGCACCTCGTACCTATTGTATCCCCATAATGCTTTGTGTTTCATTAGGGCCGTATTTCTCTTCCATCTTGCTTTGTTTTGTTCCTGTGTTTCCATGTATCTATTGCCTTCGTTTATCTGTACACCAGGGTATTTCTATTCTTTTACCCGAGGTAACTCCTGACCCTGTATTGACAATGCCTGTTTATTGTTTTCATTAAGTACCATAGAACCTGATTTTCTAGCACTGAATTTCAAACTTAAATTGTTGCCTTCCTGTCCACAGATATTAGCCAGACGTTGCAAATCACTTTGCTTGTTAGCGAGTAAAACAATGTCGACCGCATAAAACACACCTGGAAGCTGCTGTTCTACCATTGTACCCACCTGTTTGTATGAGAGATTAAACCCGATATTACTTCCTTGTACCGCCTTCTCCATTCTCACCGTGTACATAATAAACAGCAGCGAGGATAAAAGGCACCGCTGTCTCAGTGCCTTGGTGATATCAACTTTCGCCTCACTCCTGATCCCTTCCCACTCAGCGCAAGCGGTATTTTTCTAGGTGAATCTCCCTCAAAAGCTGTATACAGCCGCCGCCTAAGCCTTCCCCTTCCAGAATGTCCTACCAAATGCCGCGGTCTACGTTGTCATACCCTCCGTTAATGTCTAAAAAAGCCACATGTGACAGCCTCGCTTCCACTCTGGATATTTGTATACACTGCGTAGGGACAAATGAGTTATCGTTCAGACGTCTACCGATACTGAAGTCAATCAGTATCGGTTCTTCCAAATTGCCATTATTCTCTAGCCATGCTTGCCGGTTTAATTTGATTGCTTGCATTGCTATCTTGCATATTGCCGATGTAAGGGTCCACGATCTATATGAGTGAATTCTGTATTTTTCCTCCTTACTATTATAATTAAATTCATTCTACTTTTTCGCCAACCGTCTAGTATTCACCTATCTTCTAAGCTTTCTTCTCCTGCTTTCAAGAGAGCTTACTTGTTTTTGGTGCTAGTTCATTATTCAGCCTAACGGGAACCTCGTCTAACCCTGTGGCAGTGCGCATGGAAATTTTCTCTACAGTTTTCTACAGCGCGTTGAAATTTCTCACCACCCAACCATTTCTCGTCTGGTTCTCGTTCATGCTCCTTTATTTTTTCGGAAACAACCTCGCCCTTAGCTTGAAATGAGTCGGTGGTGGTGGTGGTGGTGAAAAACGTTTATTTGCTCTATTTACATGTGGAGTTAGCGGTGCGTCAGATGGCTTCTTCCATCTTGATGTGCAGGGTTGGTGCCCCTAGTCCAGGGCCCCACTGAGGGTAGCTGCCGTGCGAGCACGCCTTACTAGCCCTTGCTGGACTTTCAGGATGTCGCTGGAAAGCATCCTCTCCCACTGTTCTGCACTCGGGTTTTCTATTACGGTTATTTCTTTTGCTTTTTGGCAGGCCCACGTGATATGATATAGCGTGGGCTTGTCCCCGCACCAGGGGCATGTGTTCTCATATTGGGTAGGGTAAATTTTGTTTAGAATGTATAAGTTCGGGTATGTGCCCGTTTGTAGTTGCCGCCAGATTACGGCTTCTTCTCTGTTGAGTTGTTTGTCTGGTGCCGGGTATCTCATTCTGGCGCCCCTGAAGTAGTTTAGCGTGTCAGCGTATGTTTCGCCTACCGGTTCTGGGTCCTCTATGGCGGCAGTGTTCTTGGACGCCCGGTTTGTTGCGTACCCTCGAGCTATCCTATCTGCCTCCAGATTTCCCTCGACACTCGTGTGTCCCGGTATCCAAACTATCGCGTGTTTGCTTTGCTTGTCTGTGGGTCGGCCGTTAGAGCGGAGAATGTTCAGCGCTTTGCGGCTGATCCTGCCATTCATGTAATTCCGGCATGCTGTTTGCGAGTCTGTTAGAATCGTTAGGGATTTGCCTAGTCGATAGCCCTCCACTGCCGCTAGAGCTACGGCCGCTTCCTCGGCTTCAACTACCGTGCAGTTCCGTATTGACGCGCTGGTGATTTCCCTGAGGTCCGGGCCAATCACCGTCGCCACTTTATGCTTATTGCCTTCTCCTTTGCCGGCGTATGTTGCGGCGTCAACATACACCGTTTCGTTCCGGATGGCCAGTGTCCTTTGCACGTACTCTGCCCTCGCCTCCCTGCGTGCCTTGTGCAGGTTCGGGTCCATATTTCTGGGTATTGGTGCTACCCTGATGGTACTGCGGTACTCGTCCGGGATAGTCATGTTATCTTGTACTTCTCGTAGGGTTGATTCGCCGCCGTACCTGACTAGAAGTCTTCTACCGGTTTCAGTTTGCTGTAGTCTTTGGAATTGTGCGATCCTTTGGGCTTCTTGCAGTTCCTCAAAGCTGTTGTGCAGCCCTAGGGCTAGCAGCTTCTCGGTCGACGTTGTTTGGGGTATTTGAAGCGCCGTCTTGAGTGCTTTCCTTAGGATGGTATCGATTTGGTGGATTTCGCTTTTGACACAGTTGTAGTACGGTAGGCTGTACACCACTCTACTGACTACTAGGCTTTTTATCAGCTTGAGTGTATCTGCCTCCTTCATGCCATATCTTCTTTTCGACACCCGGTTTATCATTCTGGCGACTTGGTTGACTGCAGTCTTGGTTAGTGCCAGGGCGTATGTGCAACGCTGGTTTGTTTGCAACCACATCCCCAGTATTCTGCATTGCGTCACTTCCGGGATCTGGTGTCCCTCCAGGTAGATTTTCAGGAGCTCGGCCTCGTCGCTGGCCTTGCGTCTCCGGCGTACTCTCAGGAGCTCAGATTTCTCCGTTGAGCATGCGAGTCCTCTTGCCCTGACATATGTTTCTACGCATGCTGCGGCCTCTTGCAACTTGAGTTCTTGGTATCCTAACGGAGCTCTTTGCGCCCAGATGGTGATATCGTCGGCGTACATCGCATGACATATACCCCCAATTTCCTCTAATTGTTTGGCCAGTCCTATCATTCCCACGTTGAAAAGGATGGGCGAGATAACTGACCCTTGCGGTGTGCCTTTGTTCGGAGTGCTGAACTTGTCTGATCTTAGCTCTCCTAGCCCGATGGTCGCTGTTCTGCACGACAGGAATGCTTTGACATAGCCGTGTGTCTTTCTGCCGCAGTTCAGGTTGTCTAGGCCCGTTAGTATGGCTTCGTGACTGACATTGTCAAAGGCGCCTTTGATGTCGAGTGCCATGATGATATTTTCTCCGTAGCGTGGGATTTCGCTGAGTATTTCTTCCTTTATCTGCAGCAGCACGTCTTGAGTCGACAGCTTGGCTATGAAGCCGAACATGCTGTGCGGGTATAATTCGTTATCGTCCATGTAGTCTTGAAGTCTCTTCGTAACCACTCTCTCGTATATCTTGCCCAAGCATGATGTGAGAGAGATTGGTCTGAGGTGCTCTACTTGGAGTTTCTTTCCTGGCTTTGGAATCATGATGATTTCAACGTGTTTCCATTCTTCTGGAACTGTTTCCGCTCCCCAGTGTTTGTTGAGGTAGTCGGTTAATTTTTCGACTAACTCGTCACTGAGGTTGCGGATAAGTGCGTTGTTAATTTTGTCCGCACCCGCTGCCGTGTTTCTTGTTGCTCTTCTTATTGCCGCATAAACTTCTTCCTTACTTATGGGCTTGTCCAATGCTTCGTTTTGTTGCCCTTTATATCTTTCTGTGTAAGCGGCCGGGTTGCTGTCGCCAAAGCATTTCTTGCGTACTTTTTCTAGCAGTTCTTCATTCGTCCCTTCATACTGGTGAACCAGTCGATGGATGGCTTTGTTATTCTCTGACGTGGTTTTGGTCGGGTCTAGTAGGGTTTTGTGTATGCTCCACGTCTTTGCTGTGTTCAGGGTCCTGTTCAGTGAATTGCTGAACTGCTGCCAGTTTTGTCTCGCAAGCTGCTCCGCATACTCCTCCGCTTTCCTTGTGATCTCTGCTATTTTTATTTTGAGCTTTCTGTTAAATTTCTGCCTCTTCCACCTCTTCGTGAGTCCCTTTCTTGCTTCCCACAGTCTGAGTAGCCTAGAGTCCACGTCCGGTGTTTGCTGCGTGCGTTCTACTTCTTTCGTGAACTTCCTTACTTGTTCTTTGAGTTTTTCTCCCCATTCGGATATCGACTGGATTTCCCCTCTTGTCGTGTCGCTGTCCGACTCTCTGAAGGCTCTCCAATCCGTGATGCTGGCTTTGCCTATTTGCCGTCTGATTGTATCTGATGTCGTGATTTGTGTTCTTGTTATATAGTGGTCGCTTCCTAGGTTTTCCATTAGGTTTTCCCACTCTGCTTGTTTTGTTCGCAGGACGAAGGTGAGGTCTGGGCAGGTATCTTCGGTTACGCTGTTCCCGGTTCTTGTCGGGTTTTCGGCGTCGGTGATTAGCTCGCACCCCGTGTTATCTGCCGCGTCGGCTACTGTCCTACCTTTTATTTCTGATGTCTTGTACCCCCAACTTTCCTCTCTGGCGTTGAAGTCGCCTAATATAACCAGCGTATTTCCTTTTGCGATTTTGTTTGCTCCTCTAAATAGCTCTTCAAATTTGGCCTTCTTTTGCTTAGGAGGACTATATACATTGGCTATGAATATGCTTCCTCCTGCCCTTTTCCTTTTCGGAATTATTTCGACTATTACATGTTCTACGTCCGTGTCAGCTATCCTGTCGTGGTGTATGGCCGTGAGGCTTTTGCTAACTAGGATCGCTGTCCTTTTCCGTTCTTCGTCCGGATTTTCGTAGCACGTGTAGCCTTGTAATTTTGGTTCTACGCTTGTTTCTTGTAGCGCAATTATGTCCGGAGGTATTAATCGCTTGTTAATGTATTGTTGTAGTAGTCCTTGTTTTCTTTTGTAACCTCTACAGTTCCACTGCCATATTTCTAGTTTTTCTTCTTTTTTTTCTCTTTTGGCTCGACTATCCATGATTATATTTCGGAGTCGTCTCTCGTACTGTAGTTTTCTAGCATTGGGCGTCTCTGATTAAACTTGTCTTTGGCTCCCTCCGTAATTTTCTGTTTGCGCATGGTGCGGATTTCCGTACCCTGCATCATAATTTGCTGTTTCATTTCTTGTATTGCTTTTTGCATTTCTGCCATGAATTGGGCAAAGTCCGGTTGGTTTGTTATCCCAGGTTGGCTAGGTGGGGGGGGGGGGGGGGGTTGGTGGCGTGAGCGATCTAGGGGAGCTACCTGATCTTAGCTCCTGCATCTCTTGGATTAGTCTATTAATTTTCGCGTCCTCCTCTTCGAGTTTTCTTTTGAGGACCTTATTTTCCTCCTCTAGTTGTTTTTCCCTGTTGCTTATAATGTTTTGATTTTGATTGTCCGAGTGCGGAAAAAGGGATTTGGGAGGGCCTGCTTCCCAGCTCACCTTTGTGCCGCCGTTGGGCTTCTTCTTGGGCATCTTCTGCTGCTGCTGGCCCTTGTCCTTGGTGGCCGGGGGCACCAATGGCGGGGATGATCTGGAGCAGCTGCGTGAGCGGCTCCGTGAGTGGCTCCGCGAGCGGCTCTGCGAGCGGTCCCACGACTGGTTCCGCGAGCGGCTCCGTGACCTGTCTTGTCCTCCCTCCGAGCTAAACCACCGTGGTCTCCGTTCCCGTGCCGTTCTATTCCGTTGCTGGTGTAGTTGCTGCTGTTGCCGGCCTCGCAGCTCTCTTGCTTTCTTGAGTCGGTCCTTGCAGTCCCTGGATGCCGTGGCGTGATCGCCTCCGCAGATCAGGCACTTGGCTTGACATTGGTGGTTCTCCGGCGGGTTCTGCATACCGCACGCCCTGCACGCCTTTGTGCTGGGCGCAGGGCAGACGTCGGACCGGTGGCCTTGCTGACAGCAAATGTAACACACCTGCCTCGTCGGTCTGTACGGGTAGCATCTGAATTCCCCTCCGGCGAAAAGCACGTACTTGGGTATGGTGGGGCCGTCGAAAGTGATAACCGCCGTTTGTGACTCTCCTAGCATTCTTGCCGTGAGTACTGTGACTCCTTGCGTGCGTACCTTGATTCTTGCTTTGAGCTCTTCCGACGAGGTCCCTGCGTCGATGCCATGTATAACGCCTCGCCTGACGTCGTCCGGTAGAGCCACGTACTTGTTGATTTCGTAGGTATGTCCTCTAAATTGTAGATTAGTCATCCCCAGCATCGTCTTCGCTGCTTCCTCGTTTGAGCTACTTGCGATGATGATGTTGGATCCCGTTCGTAGTCTGACGGTGACGTCGTCTTCTTTAAACTTGCCGTTGCATGCCTTTACGATAGCTCTTGCAACCTCGGTCGCTTTTAGCTCTCTGATTGGTAGGCCGTTCCTCGGGCGTATTATAATCTTCGCGTCGTCCTTGGGGAGCGGCGGTAACCTTTGTCTCGGCTGCCGTTGACCTTGGCTCGCAGCTGCTGCTCCAGCTGTCTTCGCGTTCGCGCCACCCTCTGCCGAGGCGGACGACGCCATCTTGCTATTCGTCTCCCCGCTCGGGGCTTCTTTCTGATTGAAAGTGGCGGCGTTCCGTGATCCGCTCTTCTGTAGTTTCTTCTGGCGTTTAGAGTAGTAAATCTGCCAGTGGTCGTCGAAATTTTGCATACCTGAGGTACTGGGCTGGTCTTGCTGCATGGCGGTGGCTGCGAGCTCTCCGTCTCCGGTGGCCTCGGTGCCGGAGGAGCTGCTGTAGCGATCGTCCTCCATATCTTGAGATTCGAGCGGTTTTTGGGCTGGGCCGCTCATGAAAAGCTTGGCGTTCGGTAGACTCGGGCGGCGGGAGTCCATTTCGGCCCGCGTCGGTGTCGTCGACGCGGCCTGGTCTCCCTCGAGCGTCGTGCTCGTGCGTTCCTAGCCTAGCGTTCGGCTTAGCTCCACGGCCACGTGGGAGGTTCAAAGTCCGGTAAAACGCCGAAAATAGGGCCTACCGCCTTGAAACTGGTATCCGCGTGGTCCAGCTTGTGAGATGTATCAGGTCCTAAAAGCGTTTGCAGGCCCCGTGGGTCTTGATGGCATGGGTTGGTCGAAAACTGCGGAGCGCATGCGGCGCCCGTTCGCACTCCTCCGCTGCCACGACGGAACTCCATGAGTCGGATGTCTTACCTTCAAATGATTTGCTCTCCAGGGGTCGCCGCCGCTGCGCTTTTTTTCGCACAAGTGTAGGGACGACGGAACAGCCCGTCGGCCGCCGTCGCATCTTCCTACACCAATGCATAGTTTTCTTGTTAGCTGCCTTTAAACAGCGCCTAAGATGACGACGCATGCACATGGTGCTTATCGTTGGGACGCAGTTGCCAGTGTATTGCTTCCGAGACTTTTCAACGAATTGCGGTCGCCGCCTTATCTCCGAGGCGATGCCGAGGTGCCGCGCGCTTTAACCCACGCGCCACTTTCAGCGAGCGGTAATGGCGGCGTCTTCTCTTTTAGGTTTCGGTATTGAAAACGGCTGTTTTTGAGAGTTTCTTGTGACGCTTCTGCTGGTATGCGAAAGGTAAAATTCTGCGTGGAGGATCCTCTGTAGCTACGCCATCTTAAACTAGGCTTTTTAAGCAGTGTACAATTTTGTTACAGTTCGATTTTAAGCGAACACAGCGTATGCGCACATCTGGTGACATGCTTATCTCGTTACTGTCGTTGGCATGGTTTCCCCAGATAACTGAAAGCAGTTATTTATCGTTCACAAGCTTTTCCCCAATTATCACATTCAGCGGTACATGCATGCATAATTAATGTACAGTTCCGTTCAGTATGAGCTACATCACGGTGTCAGTGGTCAAAGGGGCTCCGAGACTTTAGGGCGGCGCCAGCATACGAAAAATTAATTTAATAAGCACCTCCACTGGCAACGATGTTCATCTCTCCTTGTCTTTTTCTTTGAGGGGGGGGGGGGGCGCAGCTGTGCATTCCTTCGAGCATGGGCACCACTTTGTAGTTCATATTGAACGTACCTCTACATGCATGGGTCACTGTATACGAGGTCAATTGGCATGTGTCAATTTTTTTCTTAACATAATTTTTAAAAATCACCAGTGACATGTTGCAGAATTGCACAGAATGCGATGTTGATTTACGATTGAAATATGTTCTCGCGCAAGGAAAACTGAACGGTAAGAAGGGACAGAAATACCCTTCGTTCTTTCCTTGCGCCAGAACCACGTTTCATACACAATTCTACTTCTTGAGGTAGATTACTCTCAGAGGCAGACATTACCTGCTGAAGGAATGAAAGCAAATATATGACTAATTAAAAAGCTTTTCCAAATTAACTCTGAAACTAATTATTTCGCACCGCATATTGCAACTGATGAATTGACGCCGGTGACTTTTAAAGTTGTGTCCAATTGGAATGAAATCTGAGGATGGCATTAGTTTAGAGATATGCGTTCCCAGAAGTTGCGACAACATGCATTGGTGTTCCAGTATCTTTGGAGCTTTAATGCATGAAAAAGGCGTTTCGTAAGAAATGTAAGTGGGACAACAGTGCACGTTTAACGGTAAGTTTGAGTGCGCTTATCTCAAAAGTGATGCTATTTTCAAACTTCCTTCAAAGTGGATGTGCCTTGTGAAATCACTGCCTTCAATTCTTGTAATATAATAAGTGCGCTAAAGCAAGTGGTAGAAAAGTTAATGAAATATACATTGTTAATTAACCAATCATGCGTGTTCATTTCGACTGCAATTAATTAATCTGCGCCTCTTCGAGCATTCCAGCGCAATAAGTATATTTGTGCGTAATGCCACAAGCGTTTCTGAATTGCTAACCTTAAAATAAAACACTCATAGGCCTGGCTTATTTATTTACTTAACACCGACTTCAAACAAACGTAATCTTTCACGTTGCTTTACACATATTCGATATTCGATTCGATATTCGGTGGTCATTTTTGTCAAATATTCGTATTCGATTCTAAAATTTCGCTATTCGAACACTCCTATCAATGCATTACTGCAAGGTTCGCACCTGAGGGACCAACCAGTCAACGTTTGTGCCGGGATTCAGGCCCACCAACCGAAGGCTCAGGGTGGAAGAAGAAGGTGACGAATGGCGAAGCTTGCACGGCGTGGCTTTCCCAGCACGGCGGCCTCTCGGTGGACGGAGCCCCGCCAGGAGCTCGCCGATGTGGCCCAGGCGCGTGAGAAAAAGCAGCCACCGGACCAGTATCTGGGCATCGACACGGCCACGCTGTACTCGCTGTCTCTGCAGAGCGAGGCGGCCGAGCGGGTAGACCAGCGGGCCTCGTGGGCCCCTTTTGTCTACGCGTACGGCCTTCTCGTCCTCGTCCTCGGTTTCCTGCTTATCTACTTCCTGATCAAGTGCGTGCGAAGCTCCTTCAGCGGCTGCCGAGGCACGCGCGGGCCTACAGCCACTGTCTCCAGCAGGGATGCGATGTCACAGTTCGTACGAAAGTGCAGCGCCATTGGTGAATTCCATCACGTTGTCAACTTAGTAACGGGGTCATTTTGATCGAATGAGAAAGACCGCTCTCTGGGCCAGTCAGAACTGGCGAGATGTGGCAGAGATGTACGGAATGGCGCCTAGTCGGTGTCGCCGTTGCTCTTCCGAATGGATAGAGATAGTGGCGAAACGGTCGACGCAATAACGCTGTGTTGACTGCCCGGTGTACTTCTCTACTAGTAGTAACGCCTGCATTGGGGCTAGTTAGAATAACATAACGTCATTCTTGTCCTTCGAATAAGCGCCTCTTTCGAAATCAGAGTAAGGCCAACCGGCTCAAGTTTTTACAACATCATTTCCGCTCAGGCGATGCGGTTACTCACACACCGCTGCTGTCCGCTACACCGAGATGGAATTCACCGACATACCCCAATCCCGAAGCAATGCTACGGTAATCAAGATCTACTTCTCCCACTCAGCAAGATGAGTTAACAGATTAATATGCAGTTGAGAAGATAAAATAAATATTCGCGACATGGCAGAAAATGCGAAACAATAGCTTTCTTAGCAGCACCTCGGAGTACCCAGATGGAAACACGAGTTAAAGGGCTATTTTGTTTGGATAAACTGGTAATCAACCACAGGTGTCCCGCGTCTCAAAACGTCGAACAAGGCAGCGCAACATCTTTAAAACAGACTTTAAAACAAACCTTCCATCTAGTTTATTTAAATACTTAGTCCATATCACATACTGATACATTGTATTTATTAGCTACCCATGTTTTCAAGGATCCATGGGCCTAATAATTATACCTAATAAGGACAGATGGCATGGTAAACATATCAGCCTTGAAACTGGACGCTTCCGAAATTGCATCGAGGGATACAGGAACGTGGTTCCTGTAGGCGTCCTTGCAGGGGCGCTATAACGTAAAGCTATTCCAAACTTTTCTATTCCAATTCTGCAATCAGGGGCCATATAACGTAAAACTATTCCAAAATCTTTTGATTACAACCTCCTGACGTCAAATGCGCGTAACAGCCGACGCAAGCATCGGGCGGTCACCCACAGGGTTGTCTGAACAGACCAATCAAACGCTCTCCTCGTTCATAGAAGGTCATTTTTGTTTGCCTCAAAAACGAATAACATTGCCTACTCTCAGCGGCGTGTCCTATCTAACTGGCTGACAAGAGGTGAGAAGCACGCTCAAGTGGAAAGGGATTTGATGGGGCCGAGCCACTGCACTGAAAATCGATAACCGGACGAAGAGGGTGGTGCCGGCGTCTGCGATTGGTCCGCTTTCCTTTATCTAACTCGCGGTGGCTGGTCGAAAATCGCGGCGGCATGCAACGGAAGCTTAAGAATGACGCTAAAATGGATGCTCAGCAAAAAAAGAGTTGGCAGAACGAGGTCGTAAACGTGCAGAAAGTGCTCGAAAACGTTACGCGGCCACACAATAAGTTTTATTATACGCTAATAAACCCATGCTTTCCGGTAGGTGCGAGTAGCCAGTGCCTGCGCGATTGGCGGCAGCCATCTTTTATTTCTTTCGGAACAGAGCAGCCTCCGGCTATTTAGAAAAAAACTCAGTTTTGTTCGGCATATTAATCCATCTTTAACGCGTACAGGTCGCTTTGACGCGGTGAGTTTTTGAGGTTTTGTGACGTCGCATGACAGGCAGGTGAAGTGGGTGCAGCCCGAAAGCCTTTGACCAATAGCCGAGGGCTAATGGCGAAAAGGCGTCGAATTATAAATAACTATATTGCTTTTGTTCGGCACAATCATGCACAATAAGTGCGCACACGTCTTATCGGGAGCTTTCGCGGTTTTCGTGACGTCTCGTGACAGCCAGCCGAAGTGGGGGGGGGGGGGGGTCGAAAAAAGTTTTTAACCAATCACGTAGAGATGATTGCAGAATTCGAACAGAAAAGTTTGGAATAGTTTTACGTTATAGCGCCCCAGCCCTCCACGACTGGTCAAACCATTTTGGAGCCACCACTCATACGCCTGTCTGTCACGCGACGTCACGAAAACTGCGAAGGCGCCCCATCTAATCTGATGTATGCACACTGATTATGCATGATTTGACCGAACGGAAGAAAAATAATATCTTATTAGATACCTTTCTCCCCATTAGCGAAAAAGGCGTTTTTTTTTTTTTTACCAATTGCTATTGGTCGAACCTTTTCGGGCTGCACCCACTTTGCCCGTCTGTGACGCGACCTCAAAAAGCCGCGAAAGCTCACCGCGTCGAAGAGACGTGCACGCGTCAAAAAGGCATTAATATGCCAAGAAAAAATCGAGTTTTACTGAACAGCCGGGCATTGCCCCGTTCCGAGAGGCATAGAAGATGGCTGCCCGCCGATCGCACTGGCACTGGCTGCATGGAGCTGCCGTGGAGTATGGCTTTATTTGTGTATATTAAAAGATATTGCGTGGCCGTATAACGTTGTCGAGACTTTTCAGCACGTATACGACATTTCTCTGTCAACTCTACCTTGCTGAATATCCGTTTTGGCGGCATTTTTAACCTTCCGTTGCACGACGCCACGATTTTCAGCTAGCCAGCGTAAGCTAAGTAAGGAGAAGCCGACCAATCGCACACGCCAGCACCACCCTCCTCATCCGGTTATCTACTTTCGAGTGCTGGCTCAGCCTCGTCGAACCTCTCTCCACTTCAGCGTGCTCTTCGCTTCTTCTCAGCCAGTTAAGAAAAACTGCTAAATGTAGGCAATGCCATTCGCTTTGAAAGCAAAAGCAAGTGGAATTCTATAAACGAGAAGGACATTTGATTGGGCTTTTGAAACAATGCTGCTGGTTATCGTCCAATGCTTGCGTCAGTGGTTACGTAAGTTTGACGTCCGGAGATTAGAATAAAAACAGATTGGAATAGTTTTACGTTACAGGGCGCCAGTACAGAAAATATTCAAAATGCAAGTTTGTACGACCAGACCTTGTGTGTGTGATCAATTGGGTATGAAATTTGGGAAGGAGATGCACATGACGGCTCTATTCTGGACGCGTGCAGCCGGTGGCATGCCATTATCCACCAAAATGCATTTCTTACTGGCTGTCGAGAGGCCACGATTTTTTAAATTTTGTGCCGGGAAATGACAAGTTTTCAGAAAGTGCTCCGCACTTTCATCAAAGTGACAAAGCTGCATACTTTCTCTTGAAAGAAACGTTTTTTCTAGTCCTTTAGGCAGCTATGTAGCGATGTCAGCAATTAAAAAACAATGTGAATGGCTGCGCTTAGGGAATCTCTGCAATGTATGGACATGGTGATAGCAAAAAGGCCTTAGTAAAGCACGTGAGTTGTTAACCATCATGGCTGTATAATTTCCTGTCTGGCAAGAGTAATGAGCACTGCAATGACTGAGCATAAATTCTAGAGATAACAATAGCACAAAGCACTCCAGTGTATTTTAGACGGAATTTCACAGGAAGACGGAAGCTTAGAGTGATCCGCAGTGGTAGAACAGGAGCCGAATTCACTAAGCTTCTTTTCGTAAGTGAACTGTCCTTTTTACTGACCGCTTTGTTACGAAGAACTCTACTGTAAGAGCTTTTTATGGATGCAGGTCCATGCATCGCTGGAGCCAACGTTTCGACAAGGTGCCTTGTCTTTGTTAGAGCAGCAACTGTTTTCCTTAGAAGAGTTTGTGTACGCGTGCCTCACTCTTCTCAACCTCAATGAGGGCGGAGGAGGAGAATAGGGGGGTGCGTAGAGTGCTGTGAGGGAAGATGAAGTGCTAAAAAAACGTTGCTGAGTAGGTGTTAAGATGGGATAAAGAGGGAGCTAGCACGGGCAGTGTTGTTGGTTCTTTCAAGAAGTATGAATGACGAAATTCAAGAAGAACTACAGGTGTTAGCAGGCTTTGTCAGTCTGGCATATTTCATTTTCACAGAAAACAGGGCGTAAGAACATATAGGCACATGAAAAACGATGGCAAAAAAAAAAGAAAAAGGGTAAAAGAAGCTGTGTTTAATATAAGAAATGGTATTCATATGTTGCATATATGTAGGTCTACACGAATGTATATACGCGACTGTTTTTGCCATCTCTGATCAGTAGTGGCCAAGCAATGACCTCCGACATTAAGCAGCGAGTCAACAGAACCCTGTCCTTACCTATGTGGCTCTGTTTCGCTCCAGTGAGCTGACTGTTAACACACACTTTGTGGAAAACACTATCGAGTTTTATAAGTCGTTCGAATAATAATACCTAACTTGTCCTTGTGCTTCGAGCCAGTCATTCAATTCTTTCAGCAAAAAAAGTTAGTGACGTTTCACTTGTTGAACGCGGGTTACGCTTTTCAAGGCTTATTTTTTAATTTTGTATGTTTTATGTCCGTGTTTAGATTTTTGTAAAGTGCCATTAGGAAAGATCGCAAAGCACTGCAAGTAAATACACACTCTTTATTATTTCAAGGAATTTGGTAGTGTACTATTCACATTATTAATTTTCCCCCTCTTCCTCTTGCCGAGTTTTCTGGGCAAGCCAAGTTGACGCCTTTTGACGGATTTCTTCAGCTCGTGCACGGCGATCGGCGACGACTTCGGGGTCGGTCGACTCGCGCTCGACCTGCCGCCACTTGCGTCGCTTCTCCGTCCTTCTCGCTCGGCCTCTCGATCACGAGACGAAGCCGGTATATCCATAGGGCACAGTACTCTAGCAAGTGCCAGAGTATGTCAACCCAGAGCGCTTCGGCCTCCTCCTCCCCAACGCTTCGCCTCCTTTCCCGCTTCGCTCAATCCAATCTCGACTTTTCTCTTGGTGGCGTTGCTTTGCCGCGCGCTCTGCGCGTTCCTCCATACATTCCTCGACGCAGGATTCTAAGCTTTCTAATAATTTCGATCACAAAAACACTCCAATGTCTTCATGCGACCAGAAAGTGCCACACAGTCTTAAAAAAGTTTATTTCTAAGGCAGGAGTTACACTTCTCTTGAGTGCCCCTATGAAACTGTGGAACCTGCGTAGGTGATGCAAAAGAAATATTATCGAGAAATGCGAAAACGAATACGCTAGAAAGTATGTCGAGAGGCATAGCTAAGTCGTCTATGTAAATCCGCTTCCTTAAAGCTGGTGTTTAGTTGGGCCAGGTCCTTGTATGAACCACGATCTGAGGAAACACGTCAACTCATACTAGCATTCTCTAGGCGGCAATATTAAGGGGCCCTATAACGTAAAACTATTCCAATATGTTTTTATTCCAATCTCCTGACGTCAAATTTGCGTAACCGCCGACGCAAGCATCGGGCGGTCACCCGCAAGGTTGTCTGAAGAGACCAATCAAACGCTCTCCTTGTTCCTATAGGAGGACACATTCTTTGCTTTAAAAACGAAAAGCATTGCCTACACTGAGCGGCTTCTCTTATCCAGTTGGCTGACAAGAGGAGAGAAGCACCCTCAAGTGGAGAGGAACTCGATGAGGCTGGCGTCTGCGATTGCTCCGGCTTTCTTTACTTAGCTTGCGGTGGCGGGTAGAAAATCGCGGAGGCGTGCAACTGAAGCTTAAGAATGACGCTAAAACGGGTCCTCAGGATAGAAGTTGTCAGAGCGAGGTCGTACACATGCCGAAAGTGCTCGAAAACGTTACACAGCCACGCAAAAAGCTTTATTATACGCAAATAAACCTATGCTCTCCGGCAGGTGCGAGTAGCCAGTGCCTGAGCGATCGGCGGCAGCCATCTTTTATTATTTTCATAACGGGGCAGGTCTGCGGCTTTACAGAAAAAAATTCAGTTTTGTTCGGCGTATTAATGTATATTTAACGTGTACGCGTCACATTGACGCGGTGAGTTTTTGCGGTTTTGTGACGTCGCGTGACAGGCAGGTGAAGTGGGTGCAGCCCGAAAACTTTTGACCAATAGCCGAGGGCTAATGACGCAAAGGCACCGAATCAGAATTAACTTCTTTTCTTTTTGTTCGGTCAAATCATGCATAGTAAGTCCGTACACGTCATATATTATATGCGGAGCTGTCGCGGTTTTCGTGATGTCGCGTGACAGACAGGTGAAGTGGGGATGGTCCAAAAACGTTTTTGACCAATCGCGGAGGCCTCATTGCACAATTGGAAAGGAAAAGTTTGAAATAGTTTTAAGTTATAGCGCCCAAGGACACTGCAGCAAGTGCAAGTGTCAGCGAAATTTTTACAGACGCCAGATTGTGCCAAACTATCATCATCATCATCATCATCATCAGCCTGGTTACGCCCACTGCAGGGCAAAAGCCTCTCCTATAGTTCTCCAACTACCCCGGTCATGTACTAATTGTGGCCATTTTGTCCCTGCAAATTTCTTAATCTCATCCGCCCACCTAACTTTCTGCCGCCCCCTGCTACGCTTCCCTTCCCTTGGAATTCAGTCCGTAACCCTTAATGATGACCATCGTTTATCTTCCCTCCTCATTACATGTCCTGCCCATGCCCATTTCTTGTTCTTCATTTGCACTAAGATGTCATTAACTCACGTTTGTTCCCTCACCCAATCTGCTTTTTTCTTATCCCTTAACGTTACACCCATCATACTTCTTTCCATAGCTCGTTGCGTCGTCCTCAATTTCAGCAGAACCCTTTTCGTAAGCCTCCAGGTTTCCGCCCCATACGTGAGTACCGGTAAGGCGCAGCTGTTATATACCTCTCTCTTGAGGGATAGTGGCAACCTGCTGTTCATGATTTGAGAATGTCTGCCAAACGCACCCGAGCCCATTCTTATTCTGATTATTTCCGTCTCATGATCTGGATCCGCGGTCACCACCTGTTCTAAGTAGATGCATTCCCTTACCACTTCCAGTGCCTCGCTACCTATCGTAAACTGCTGTTCTCTTCCGAGGCTGTTAAACATTACTTTAATTTTCTGCAGACTAATTTTTAGACCCACCCTTCTGCTTTGCCTCTCCAGGTCAGTGAGCATGCATTGCAATTGGTCCCCTGAGTTACTAAGCAAGGCAATATCATCAGCGAATCTCAAGTTACTAAGGTATTCTTCATTAACTCTTATTCCAAATTCTTCCCACTCCAAGTCTCTGAATACCTACTGTAAACACGCTGTGAATAGCATTGGAGAGATTGTATCTCCCTGCCTGACGCCTTTCTTTATTGGGATTTTCTTGCTTTCTTTATGGAGGACTACGGTGGCTGTGGAGCCGCCATAAATATCTTTCGGTATTTTTACATATGGCTCGTCTACACTCTGATTCCGTAGTGCCTTCATGACTGCTGAGGTTTCGACCGAATCAAACGCTTTTTCGTAATCAATGAAAGCTATATATAAGGGTTGGTTATATTCCGCACATTTTTCTATCACCTGATTGATAGTGTGAATATGGTCTATTGTTGAGTAGCCTTTACGAAATCCTGCCTGGTCCTTTGTTTTAGAGAAGTCTAAAGTGTTCCTGATTCTATTTGCGATTACCTTAGTAAACACCCTGTAAGCAACGGACAGTAAGCTGATCGGTCTATAATTGGTGAAGTCTTATGCATCTCCTTTCTTATGGATTAAGATTATGTTGGCGATCTTCCAAGATTCCGGTACGCTCAAGGTCATGAGGCATTGCGTATGCAGTGTGGCCAGTTTTTCTAGAACAATCTGCCCAGCATCCTTCAACAAACCTGCTGTTACCTGATCCTCCCCAGCTGCCTTCCCCTTTTCATAGCTTCCAAGGCTTTCTTTACTTCTTCCGGCGTTACTTGTGGGATGTCAAATTCCTCTAGACTATTCCCTCGTCCATTATCGTCATGGGTGCTACTGGTACTGTATAAATGTCTCTAGAACCACTCAGCCACTTGAACTATCTTATCCATATTAGTAATGATATTGCCGGCTATGTCTCTTAACGCACACATCTGATTCCTTGCCTATTCCTTATTTCTTCACTAATTTTAGGCTTCCAACGTTCCTGAGAGCGTGCTCAATTCTATCCATATTATACTGCCTTATGTCAGTTATCTTAAGCTTGTTTATTAACTAGGAAAGTTAGGCGTGTTCTCTTCTAGCTGTAGGGTTAGAGGCTTTCATACATTGGCGTTTCTTAATCAGATCTTTCGTCTCCTGCTATAGCTTACCGGTATCATGTCTCACGAAGTTACCATCGACTTCTATTGCACACTCCTTAATGATGCCCATATGATTGTCGTTCATTGCTTGAACACTAAGGTCCCTTTCCTTAGTTAAAGCCGAATACCGGTTCTGTAGCTTGATCCGGAATTAGTCTACTTTCCCTCTTACCGCTACCTCATTGATCGGCTTTTTATGCACCAGTTTCTTCCGTTCCCTCCTCAAGTCTAGGCTAATTCGAGGTCTTACCATCCTATGGTCACTGCAGCGCACCTTGCCGAGCACGTTCACATCTTGTATGGTGCCAGGTTTAGCGCTGAGTATAAAGTCTATTTCATTTCTAGTCTCGCCATTCGGGCTCCTCCACGTCCACTTTCGTCTATCCCGCTTGCGGAAGAAGGCATTCATTATCCGCATATTATTCTGTTCTGAAAACTCTACTAATAACTCTCCCCTGCTATTCCTAGTGCCTATGCCATATTATCCCACTGACTTGTCTCCAGCCTGCTTCTTGCCTACCTTGTCACCTATCAGTATAGTGTATTTTGTTTTCACTTTGCCCATCGTGGATTCCACATCTTCATAGAAGCTTCCGACTTCCTGGTCATCATGACTGCATGTAGGGGCGTAGACCTGTACGACATTCAATTTGAACCTCTTATTAAGTTTCACAACCAGACCTGCCACCCTCTCGTTAATGCTATATAATTCCTGTATGTTACCAGCTATGTCCTTATTAATCAGGATTCCGACTCCTAGTTCTCGTCTCTCCGCTAAGCCCCGGTAGCAAAGGACGTGCCCGGTTTTTAGCACTGTGTATGCTACATTTCTCCTCATAACCTCACTGAGCCCTACTATATCTTATTTAATGCCCGCTAATTCCTCCAATAGCACTGCTAGACTCACCTCAGTAGATAACATTCTAACGTTAAACGTTGCCAGGTTCGGTTTCCAATGGCGGCCTGTCAGGATCCAGAGATTCTTAGCACCCTCTGCCGAAGGACAATGCCTACGCTCGCAGCAGGAACGAGCCCTTAAGAGCTGCCCTGTAATAATCACTATCTGCGCAGCCCAGACTCGCAGCGTAAGATTAACGAGTACGCTGATGAAGCCAGTGATGGCACGAGTCCTTATTTCCAGGTTGCTAAACAAGTGAGTGTTTTCACGTAACCGCGTGATGAGCATACTATTCATCGTGGATGTACGTCACCAAACGAACACAGACGAACTCCTGGGTTCGCCGTTGTACTATGCAGGGCTAGAGGGAGCGCGTACGGACCACAACGAGAGGGTTCCGGAGCTCGCAAGGCGACCGAGGAGGCGAGAACGACGGAGTCGCCACCAAGCCTTCGCACGACCACTGGCCAGCTAGCCACGGCTCCTGCAAGGGGCTCATCCGAAGGTGCTGGCTCATCTCGAAGCCACTCAGGGCACACAACTGCGTCGTCTAGTCACCAGGGAAGCGACGCTGACAATGCTGCGGATGCGCTGACAACACACTCTGCACAGCCTGAAGAGGATCGCGCATGATTGTTTCGCGGAATCTGCGAAGCCGTTTGCAACGGCAAGAAAGGAGACACGTGGGGCATGAGTGTGCTCTAGGTGTCGCTACGCAAAAGAAGATAGTATTTCCTTTTTTACGCACGCAGGAGTAGCGCCCAATACTTTATTTGTATTGTTAATGCTTCCTTTCTCTCTTAAAGCGTCTTCGCTTATTGCGCTGTACGTGAATACCATTTGCTTGACAGTCAGCGCTTCTTTGTGCCTTCCATTTGTCCCGTCCTTGTGCTATTACAGAGTGAAATGTGTTTTCATGCCGTTCGCGTGACTTCAATGGCGAGCAATGTTTTCTTTTCATGTAGTACATTTTAAAAGACAATGCATCGGGTTCTGCCAAATGTATACACGCCGCAGATCAAAAAAAGCTTTTGCGAGATGTCCGATGTACGTTAACGCACACATGCAAAGAGCCGTGCCTATTATTGTGACTCTGGGTAGAGGACGAGAGACGGACTCTTGCAGCAGACGAAGAGGGAACGAAAAGCTTTATACAACACGTACAGATATAGCAAAAAGTATAGTTGCCACCGAATGGTGCCGAATCTCTCTCTTAGCAATGAGGCGGTTCTACCTTAAATCCCTTTGGCGGCCCATCCTCGGTAGGAACGAGGCGGGGCGGTTGCTCATGTTACCCGCGTCGCATATCCCCTTTCATCGCGGTAAAAGTCTCGGTGCTGCGCGGCATCGACTCCTCAGTTCGACCCAGGGAAAGGGGTAAGTAGTTTCGTGGCACTTTGAAGGCCGTCATTCACAAGGGCAACCACTTCAGAAGAATAAGGGGGAGGGGCACCCGTTGCCTCGCTGATAGGCGTGCAGTGTGGCACAACAGTAGCCCCGCCGCCTGACAATGAATCCAGAAGTTGAGCTGTCCAACGCAGCTCGAAAGTTTGGATGCGTTGGTTGAGAGACGTCGATGAGTTATTTGTGGAATAGGCTTTCTTTCGCCGGTGGTCAACCCATCTGCTTGGCCCTGGAAAGTCCACTGGAACGACCGAGAATCAACAACGAAAATTGGCAGTGCCAGGACATACGTAACGAAAGCTAAGGCATAGCATGGTTAGCCTTGGTTAATCTTGATTGCAAGTCCAGATTAGTCTGGTTGTCTAGCTATGTTGCGACGTTTAGCCAGTCGTTCGGCGCGCTGTTCGTCTGTATCCTGGGCGATTCGTTTCCTCTTCATCTCGTTCCGATGTCGAGCCAGGCCGCCTCCTGCTCAACAAAATTGTCGGCGTCCATACTGCCCCCTCAACTGTGGTTGTGGCACACGCAAGCTCTCCTTTTGAATCCTCCGACACGTTATCAAGCATGCGACGCAGCTGGCAAAGCGAGCGGAGGCGAGCACAACGACGAGGCACGTGGGGTGACGTCATATCAAACGTCCGCGGTGAAAAGGCGCGGCGCTGCGCAGCGGTGGAACACCTGTGAATCGGTGCTACTAGTGGCACATGCGCAGTAGTGACTAGGGAGCGAGAGAGAGAGAGAGAAATATCCGCGGCGAGGCGCGCATTGTCACGTCATGTGCCTCCTCGGAGCACCGCCACGGCGAAATCGCAAGTTCGCGACCAGTAAAACTTTCGCTTTAAAAACCACTCCGGTCAAAGCAAGCAACGTCCGAATGCCCTTCAAACCGCCAGATCAAAATCACTGAACAAAGCATTTTCTGAAATCAGACTACGCCAAACGACAGGAAATAAAAAGGTTTCCGAACAACCCGAGGCACGTATCTGAAATAAATTTTGAGGTGCGGACCTTTCTTTAATTGTCAACGCTTGACAGTGTTAATGAAATCAGAATTGCTTCTCAAGCGATTCTCGAATGTACTGCGGCCAAATTGGGAAAGACAATGGTTGCTGAATATGACTTAACTTTCCCCCCAAAAGCCATGATGCCAAGGCTTAAGGCTGCTACTCTGTGCGCTTGGGCCCCACTTCGAAAAAGTACGGAGTGACATCCGACAACTGTAACTGTCGACCGAGATAGCCCTTTGCTTAGTGCTGTCTAAATGCACTCGGCAAAATGAGTGCCTCATTTTTAAAGCCCAGTGTCAAGGTTCCCGATTACTGAAAGCAATTTGAAATAATATCAATTTGTATGTTTCCTTTGCAGGGTATGGGTGAGAGCGTTTGATTCCAGAAGTGAAGGAAGAATGTATATTTAGGCAAAGAACGCTTTTAGAAACACAGTTTCCACTAACCAAAACAAAACGTCGCACTACAAAGTTAAATGGTCATTGCAGTTCAAACCTTATAGCGCTACCAGTGTCAGGCTACACAGGGAGAGTGAACGAGGGCGGGTGCGGCTCACCAACAGTTCGGGCACATGGTCGCGCAAGTGAAGGTACTTGTCGCTGCCTTGAGCGAACTACAGGTTGTCACGTGGTGAGACATTGCACTGGCTCAGAAGGTTAGGCAGTCCAGGTTCTACTGGTAGGAGTCTGCAAGCTCGTGCCAATGGGCCCGACTGCTCACTCCTGCTCCCGACGGACGCATTCTCTGGTCCTCTCTTGCGTCCGAGCACCACCACGCCGTTTCAGGCTCTCACTTTCACCTCTCTTTCTGTCTTGCTTTTTTCCTACGTCAACCATCATGTTTGGCCCTTAATAATCGCTTTCTTCTTTGTGTTTTCGTCTAAGCGCGCGTGTGATTTCGCGCGCATGGCTTCTTCGTCGTCGTCTTCTTGCGCTCGTCCATTCGTTCTGGATTTTAAGTTTTCTTCGTCGCACCGCTCCCTTTGTGTACACCACTGGTTTCACGCACTGTCACTTCCCAATAACCTGACACACTTCAAAGTGTAGCCCTTTAGACAAAGTTTCTTTTGCGGAGAAAAATAAACTACAGTTCAGTGCACGACAATGCATTCAAGCCGGTGTTGGCCATGGACGGAAGAATGTTAACAAAACCACCCACAACATGGACAAACTACAGACGGCACTCATAAACAAAGCCACATTTTAGAGCTGAGCTAGACGTAGAAGCACGCACACAAGTTCAGTTTTATTACGAGAAGGTCTCACCGAGGAGGACGTTCAGTTCGCACTGCACACACATATTCAATAGGACGCCGACTCAGTCGTAGCAGCAGCTCGACGAGGAAAGCTCAGGCTCCTACTTTGCTTTGGGGTCAGTTGAAGATGGAACACATGGGCTTGAGGTCACGCAAAGCCTTACGCTCCGGCATGTGGCTCTCGCTTGGCAGGTCCACACTCGGGTCTACACTCGACCATGTTGCTTGCCCCACCGATCCTCCGTGGTTTCCTTGGAGGAGGACGCTGAGGTTGGAAACCACGCAAAGCCTTGAGCTTTAACTCGTAGCCTTCACCAGGCACTCGGGGCTACGCCCGAGCGTGCTGCTGGTGGTTGCCGTGCACGTCGCCCGAACACCTCCCTGCTGACGTTCTTCATACTTATCCAGTATGTTGGTATGAAAATGGTTTTTGCTGGGTCTGAGGTCCAGCCAATAACCAAAGTCGTTTTATTTGCTGTGACTAGAAATGGGGCCCTTTCCAGTGCATAAGTAATTCGTCATTACTTGTGCGAAGGAAACTCAGGGCACAGTTGCCAACTGAGTTTTCGTTGTTTGCTGCGGCGGTCGTATACTTCTCTTGCTACTTGTGTGCTCGGCTCAAGTTTTGTTCTGCCAGCTCCAATATCTTGTCAAGGCGTTGTCTTAACTGCAAGAAATATTGGTACACCATCTCAATTTCTTCATTTTCTTGCTCTTAAGTCCGGAGCTCGTTCAGTATGCACAGAAGTTCTCGGATATGTCGGCCATAAATGAGTTCAAATGGCGAAAACCCCTAGCTCGCTTGCGGGGCTTCACGGTGTGCAAAGAACAAAGGTGCCAGCAAGCGAACCCTAGATGTTGGCTGTTCTGTAACGAGCTTCCGCAACATATGTTTAAAGGTTCCATTAAACCTCTGGACCATCCCGTTACACATAGGATGGTACGGAGTGCAACTAAGACGCTCGATTGCCAATAATTCATTGACTTACTTCATGAGATCCGATGTACAAAATGAATATTGGTCGCTCAGAACTTCGCGTGGAAAACCAATGCGAGAAATTATATCGACAAATACTTCCGCAACTGTAGCTGAGTCGATTGCTGTCAAAGGTACAGCATCTCTGTAGCGAGTCGCGAAATCCGCAAGAGTGAGAATATATCGATGAGTTCTTGTGGAAGTGGGAGTTGGAGGTCCAGTGGTATTAACGGCTACACGTTAAAAAGGGGTGTCAATAAATATAGTCCGCCCTGAAGGCACTTTGCTCACCTTGCCTTTTGGTAAAGTCCTTTGACCGGCGTCACAGGATCTGACGTGTCTACGTACTTCTTCTTGTACACCAGGCCAGTAGAATACCTCAAGAACGCTATCCATCGTCATTCTGGTATCCTGGCGTCCACACATCGCATTCTCATGAGCCAAATGTAACACGGGCTCGCAGGGACTTTGGGACTACTGCTTGGTGAAACGTCTTCCGAGGACGTAAACAGAGGTAAGCAGTAGTGACGATATAGAATCCCTCTCTAGATTACAGAAGCAAAGGTTGTTGGTCCCTTGTAAACAAACTCCTTACCCACTCTGGCTCAACATGTGTCTTTCTCTTTCTCTTCCCATAAATTTTTGCAAGGTATTTGCCAAGGGAAGTTACTTGACGTCAATATTGTAAGTTCTTGCGGCCTTTTATAGCAACCGGAAGAGAATCAGGCTGGTTGCCTTAGTCCACAGAGTGAACCTCCCTCGTATTGAATTTACCTCGAGAAGAAAATTTGCAGGAACTGTCCGGGTCATTGGCATCACGCGACCCAGGTACATTTCTCACTGTGACATCGTATAGCGGCAATGTAATACATTCGAAAATTGCTGTCCCAGAAAAGTAGGGTGCCCTAAGTTGCACCACGACCTCAGGGACTACAACGCTACTTCCGTCAGCCACCCACAAAGTAGCCGTAATGCCAGTGAGTGCTTCATCTGGCACAGGAGATCGGCGAACTGCCAAAGTATTACTTCCAGTGTCCCTCAAGACGCGAACCCTCTGTCTCTTGACTTTGCCTGGCAAAACCGGCATGTGCCGTGTATTACATAGCGGTTGCGTCTTCACAGTACCAGTGATGTCTTCGTCTTATTTCAAGCCGCGAAATAATTTGTGGGTTGCTTCGGACTGGTCTCCTTGGGCAACAACAGACAAGAGGTGGCTGGCCTTCATGTGCTGTTCTTTTTGGTACAGCTCTTGGGTTCATGTCCAGTTTTACGATAGTATGGGTAATATAGTTGCTTCAATTTATTATGGCAGTCAGAAGCCTTGCATCGCGTACGACCACAAGCGAAGCATGTAATCTCCGCCTTCGAGCCCGTGTTATCACCTTCCCACTTCATATTTGTCTTTTTGCCTCCATGAAAATATCAGCCGCTTCTGCCATGGTTTCAAGGGTCTTGCAGTTCTCCCGTAAGAAGAGCGCCAGCCTACTGTGATTGTTGACAATGAATTGCTCGGCCACAATTAGGTCACGGACAGAATCAAAGTCCCTCTCTATCTGGGACCTTTATATCCAACCGTCGAAAAACCTTTATAGCCTTGTGGCGTACTGCCTTCCAGTTTCGTCATCTTGAGGCTTCCTCTTCCGGAATTTCTCCATATAACAGTCAGCCGTGAGACGAAAATGCTGGAGCAGTGCCAACTTAAACTTGCCCTACTCCAGAGAGGTATCAGGCGACAATCGTCCAAATACTTTCAGAGCTTCGCCAGTTAAGCAGAAACTAAGAGCCGCTGCCCACTTTTCCGGAGGCCGCTCTTGGCCTGTCGCCAGCCTCTATAATTTCTTCAGATATGCGTCAAGGTCGTCTCGGTCTTCATTGAAAACTGGTATGAAATTTTCTAGATTCACCCCTGAAGACGCACTTCTGTGAAGCTCAGCGTCAACCACACTTGGCTCTGCGACACCAGTCTCCGCTACACTCAGGCGCGGTTGAAGCATCCGTTCTTCTATTTCCAAGCGCCGCTGGCTTGTCTCTCCGCTATGACCCTGCGTTTCTGATACTTTAAAACACCCCTCACCAGGTCTGGCCCTCTTGAGCTGACAAGCGCAGATAATACAATGCGCGTTAAAATCGTGTTTGCAAAGAATTACAACGCTACGCGCCGCGGAAAGCTCTGAAATTTCAATTCCAACACAGTTTTCCCTTTCCCTCGCGGCGACCGCGCTCCAAGCCGGACGGCGACATAGTCGTGTCCTTGCGCCTACGTAGTCGTTACCGCAGTGTGACGTCGCTTACTGTGACCCGTGGCTTCAAAAATTATTCAAGGCAACATCCGTTATTTATGTGATCTGTTACTTGAATTGACGAATTGAAGTTTAGTGAAATAATAAACCACACAAACGGGATGCCTGCGTGGTTTTGTTTTACTTTTACTTCGCATCTAAGCAAGGAAGATGTACTTCCACTTCGCCTGCTTGTTGCCACGATGGTGCCGTCAAGTGCGCAGGTACCCGAAAGTATGTTACTTTCTACCGTGTTTCAGCGCGTGATCATGCTCTGCAATATTTCTGCTTCAATATTCGTGCAGCACTGAATTATACCGCTTGTCATGTCTCCTTACTCACAGCTCGCAAAATCGTACGCTGCGCGAAACGAGACATCACAACAGCTCGCGCGCAACGATGTCAATGTAAGTGCGCAGCGCCACAAAAAAAAACGAGGAGTATGCGTCACGCGGTCCTCGAGGTCCGGTATGGGAGAACGCACGGAAGAAATTTCGCTTGCGGAGGCTAGACGGGGCGAGTGGAGAAAGAGTCTCGCTATGCAGTGGAGCTCGTCTTATGCAATCATGGGTTCGCGGTAATGAAATATTTCAATCTCGACTATTAATGAGCCGATATGAAAAAAATTTGCGGCAGAACGCTCTCTAGAGGACACACAACAACTGCCAGCGTATAAATAAAATTTGCTGTGGGGCCTGGCGATGGGCCCTTAAGGCGCAACTTGCGGCCCTCCAGCTCCAGCTGATTCTCCTTCCCCTCCGCAGCTCGTTCGTCGTGCGCTCGCGCCTCTCGCTCATCGAACCATGCTTACAATTTCGCTCCTTCCAACCCCTTACGTTCTGCCAGTGCCGTCAACTCTCGAGTGCTCATTTTTATCTTTGTTTTGAAAGGCACCAACTGAGTGTCAGACGCTCCCGTCCTGTCGCCGACGCAAATTTTCAAAGTTCGATTACTGATAGCGACTTGAAATAATATCTATATCCTTGTTTCCTTTGCAGAGGAAGCATGAGAGCGTTCGATTTCAGAAGTGAAGGAAGAATGTATATTTACACAAGAAAAACCAGCAAGAAAACGCACACAGAAACAGAGGGAAAAAGAACACTCTACAATCCTTATAGTAAACACAGTTTTCATGAACTATAACAAGACGTCGAACAACAAAATTAAATGGTCATTGCAGTTTAGACCCTATAGTTCTCTTAAGTGTCCTGCTACACAAGAAAGAACGAGAGCGGGTGAGGCTCACCAACAGTTCGAGCACATGGTCGCGCAGTTGAAGAATGCCGAGGCGTCGTGGGCGGACGTTACTGATCGCTCCTTGAGCGAACTCCAGGTTGTCACGTGGTGAGACCTGGTACTGGCTCAGAAGGTTAGGCAGTCCAGGTTCTACTGGTAGGATTCCGCTAGCTCGCGCCCAAGGCACCCGCGGCTCACCCCCGCTCCCGACGGACGCTGACTTCTCCGATTTTCTCTTGCGTCCCAGCACCACCACGCCTTTCCAGGATCTCACTTTCACCTCTTCGTCTGTCTTTCTTTTCTCCTACGTCAACCATCGTGTTCGGCCCTTAATGATCGCTTTCTACTTTGTCTTTTGTTCCGACGGCGCGAGATTTTGTGGGCGTGGCTTCGTCGTCCACTCGTTCTGGATTTTAACTTGTCTTCGCCGCACTGCTCCATTTGTGTACACCACTGGCCTCGCGCACTGTCACTCCCCGATCCCTTGACATACAACACCCAGAAACGGTTCTATCCAATTACGAAACAAAATGCTTCAACTCACGTGAACGGCATAAAAACAATGTTGAATCAAAATTCCGAACTGACGCTACTAACGCGTACAATATATATTGACACAAGATTATTTCAAATTACGCGCGCCAGTCGCCTCCTGCATCCGTCCAGTTGTTCACTGCTACCTGCGAAAGATAGCGGCAGTGAAGCGGACAACAAGGGCTCGCAAGGCACGCGCAATCGGAGCAACGTGTCATCTGAGCGGGACGCGAGGGAAGAAGAGGTGCGGGTCTCTTGCGAAAAGACTGTGGACGTTCTAGCGAGGCTCTCGTTTGGCTGTTCGTCGGGCACAAGTTCGCCCAAGGTAAAGTGATTAAAGCACCGTCACTCAACTGTGCGTTACAAATCTGGTGGAGGTGCGGGGTATGATTTCAAGCCCTTGTCAAGTCAGAGAAAGGAGCCCGGACTCACGGCTACTTGGACCCATCGAGTTGACTCCTATTCACGAACGCAGCAATCGTCGCCTACGTGGTGAGCCCTCCGAGTTTTCCCCTTTGCCGGGTTCTATCGGAGTGGCAGCATCTGCTAGCGGAAACGCTACGGAGATAACTCAAACCACAGCTCAGTGCGCAGCCCCAAGCTCCACGAGCGCCGATGTACTGCGGCAAACTCCCGGACGTGCTGACGTCGCCACCACCCCCTCTATGAATAGCTCGATGCCTCGAACTACGCTGCCGCCACCCCAGAGAAGATTCAGGAAGGCTGATGTATGGCGCAATCCTGACCGAATAGCCCTCTGCTACCACTGTGGAGAGGCTGGCCACCTGCACAGAATGTGCCACTATCGCCAGGCAGGGCTTCGAGGCTTTCCGGAGAACGCACCTTGCCCCGGAAATGGTGAACGTCCATTGGAAATCGAAGAGTACCTTTCCACTCGTCAGAGCTCCCCATACGCCTACCAGCAACACCAACCTCGATCAGCAGCGCCGTTGAGGCATCCGTCGCCGAGCCCTCGCCCGTCTTCAAGCTCCCCAAGACGCCGTTCACAGAGCCCGCGTCGGGAAAACTAGAGTCAGCGACCTCAGGAGGTAAGGTCGCTGCCGACGCGAAAAGACAAGAACCTCCATCGATGACTCCGAGCGACGACGAAGGACTCAGAAACCAGTGCCGTAAGAGCGACGTTGCCTCCGATTTACGTGTGTTTGTTGACGCTTGCGAAGTGAATGCGTTAATGGGTACAAGTACAGATTACTCGGTAATAAGTAGTGAGCTTTCCAGAAAACTGAAGAAAGTGCTGACTCCTTGGATAGGGCCACAAGTTCGCACCGCAGGAGGACACCTCATCGACCCCACTGGCAAGTGCATGGCTAGAATAGGAATACGAGGCTTCACGTACGACGCGAGCATTATTTTCCTTCCCGATTGCTCAAGAGATTTGATTATTGGCATGGACTTCTTGCAGGATAATGACGCTGTAATCAACTTACGGTAATCATGTGTTTCCTTTTCAACAAAGCACGCTGTCGCAGCATTCAACACTGAAGAAAATTTCGACGCCCTCTACATTGCCGATGACGACGTGATGCTTCCTCCTAGATCCAGCGTAGCCGTCGCAGTAAGAAGCGACGCGTTCAGTGACTACGAAGGAATTGCAGACAGCAACATCAGTCTCCTACTCGAAAAAGGGATCTGCATGGCAAGAGGGCTTGTTCAGCTGCGTGGTGGATGTGCCAACGTTTTCCTCACTATTTTTGGGAATGAGGTGCAACATGTCGCGAAGGGAACCGTTATTGCCAGCCTTAATAACTTCGTCCAAGTAACAGACCTGAGCATTCCAGAGATTTCAACATCGAAATTCCAAGATGTGGATTCTGTCCTTGCAGCCATCGACATCGAACCAGGTCTATCGCCCAGACAGAAGGAGCAAATAGAGGCCCTCGTAAGAGAGTTCGCCGAATGTTTTTCAATGTCATCCAAAGTCCGGTGGATAACTATTGCCAAACATCGGATAACTGTCTACGAATCAGTCAGGCCTGTTTGCCAGCATTCCTACTGAGTGTAACCAAAAGAGAGAGAAGCTATAGGAAGTCAAGTTAAGGAAATGCTGGAAGATGATGTAATTCAGCCGTCGGCAAGTCCGTGGGCGTCGCCTGTGGTACTTGTAAAGAAAAAGGACCAGACCTTGCGCTTCTGCATTGATTATCGAAAGCTGAACGCCGTCACAAAGCGGGATGTGTACCCATTTCCGAGAATCGATGACACTCTAGACAGACTACGAGATGCCAAATTCTTTTTCTCCCTGGACCTCAAAAGCGGCTACTGGTAGATAGAAGTGGACGAACGAGATCGTGAAAAGACGGCGTTTGTGACGCCAGACGGACTATATATGAGTTCAAAGTGCTTCCATTCGGCCTTTGTTTCGCACCTGCCACATTTCAGTGGATGATGGACACTGTGCTCAGCGGTATGAAATGGCAAACCTGTCTAGTTTATCTTGACGATGTCGTGGTTTTTTCTACCACCTTCGAGCAGCATGTAGAACGACTGCGGGCTGTTATGGCAGCTATTATATCAGCAGGTCTGACGATAAAACAGCAGAAATGTCATTTCGGCTTTCGCGAGCTTATTTTCCTCGGCCATGTCGTCAATTCAGAAGGCATTCGCCGAGACCCTGAGAAGACTGCGGCAGTGGAGAAATTTCCAAAACCAACCGACAAAAAGGCTGGTAGGCGATTCTCAGGACTTTGCGCCTACTACAGACGCTTCGTCAAAAATTTTTCAAGGATCGCCGAAGCACTGACGCGGCTAACAAAGGAAGACGCACCTTTTATCTGGTTGAATGAGCAGGAGAATGTTTTCAATGAGCTCCGAAAGCGTCTTCAGAACCACCCAGTTCTTGCTCATTTCGTCGAGGACGCCGAAACTGATATTCACACGGACGCAAGCTATTTAGGCCTCGGTGCCGTCCTCATTCAGTGGCAAAACGGAGAGCAACGAGTCATTGCGTATGCTAGTCGAACACTTCCGAAGGCTGAGATGAACTACTCAGCGACAGAAAAAGAATGCCTCGCGGTGATATGGGCCATCATCAAGTTTAGACCATAATTGTATGGCCGACCATTCCGAGCTATCAGCGACCATCATTCGTTGTGCTGGCTGGCGAATCTCAAAGACCCATTTGGACGGCTGGCAAGATGGAGTCTGCGGCTGCAGGAATACGATATAACGGTCGTATACAAGTCCGGTCACAAGCATAGTGATGCTGATTGCTTGTCACGTGCACCGATTGAATACACGGAATCTACGCTTAGGGAAAATGAACAGGATTGCCCGTTCCTAGGAGCTGTTACAACATCGCAAATGGCTCAGCATCAGCGATCCGACGCGGAGTTATGCCTGCTCATTGATTACCTAGAAGGCCATCCTGTCGACATTCCACGAGCTTTTGTCCGCAGCTTGTCGTCCTTCGTCCTGAGAAATAATGTCCTGTACAAAAAAAATGTTGAACATAGTGCAGAGACATTTCTGCTCGTCGTACCTTCAAAGTTACGACTCGAGATATTGGAAGCATGCTACGACGACCCATCAGCAGGACATTTAGGAGTGAGCAGAACATTCGCTCGCATCCGCATGAAGTATTACTGGTCAAAGTTATTGAATTCTGTGCAACACTACGTAAGAACCTGCCGGGATTGCCAAAGGCGTAAAATACCACCACTCAAGCCGGCAGATCTCCTACAACCGATACAGCCACCGGAAACTCCATTCGCACAAGTGGGAATGGACTTACTGGGCCCCTTTCCCACATCGTCATCAGGAAAGCAGTGGACCGTAGTTGCAACTGACTACCTAAATCGATATGCCGAGACAGGGTCTCTTGCGAAGGGAACGGCCAGTGAAGTAGCTGATTTTTTCGTCACTAACATAGTACTACGGCATGGCGCTATTAAGGTTCTCATCACGGACCGAGGAACCATATTTACGGCCTATTTGACACAATCCATCATGAAATTGACGCACACCAGTCACGGAAAAACCACCCCATATCATCCGCAGACAAACGGGCTGACTGAACGATTGAACAGAACACTGACTGATATGTTGTCAATATACGTGGACATGTAGCACCGAACATGGGACAGGATACTACCGTACGCAACGTTCGCGTACAATACCGCTGTGCAAGAGGCGACTCAAATGACACCTTTCCAACTCGTTTATGGCCGGACCGTCACTACAACCTTAGATGCAATGTTACCAATAGATGAGACCTTCGAAAATGACAATGACGTCAGCGACTTCACACAAGAGAGAGAGAGAGAGAAGTTTAACGATATGAAATGCTGAGAGGTCGGCCTGAGGTATATTCCTCTAGCCAGCTACTCGGCATTGGGGGAAGCACGGCAGCTGGCGCGACACCGCATTCAGCAGCAGCAACAAACCGACGCGGACCGATACAACTTGCGACGAAGAGACGTCCAGTATGCACCTGGAGACAAAGTATGGGTGTGGACTCCCTTACGGACGCGTGGCCTATCCGAGAAGCTTCTTCGTTATTTTGGCCCGTATAGAATAATTCGCCGAATCAGCCCATTAAACTATGAAGTTGCTCCAGAAGGTCAAGTAACCTCATCACGACGGCGACATCGAACAGAAATCGTCGACCTTACTACGACACCTTACTACGACAGGCAATAACTGGTTCTGCCTACAAACATTGCGAGTTCATGACAGTCTAGAAACCACCGCCTTCTGTATGAGCATCGGGACGATGCACTTTTGGAAGGGGGACAATGACACAAGATGATTTCAAATTACGCGCGCCCGCCGCCTCCTGCGTCCGTCCAGCTGTTTACTGCTACCTGCGAAAGGTAGCGGCAGTGAAGCGGACAACACGGGCTCGCAAGACACGCACAATCGCAGCAACGTGCCATCAGCGCGGGACCCGAGAAAAAAAGAGGTGCGGGTCTCTTGCGATAAGACTGTGGACGTTCTAGCGAGGCTCTCGTTTAGCTGCTTGTCGGGCACAAGTTCGCCCAAGGTAAAGTGATTAAAGCACCGTCACTCAACTGTGCGTTACAATAAATATATATATATATATACACACATATATATCAAGTCACAATCAATATTAAGCATTTAGGCTCTTCCTAGCCTACATTTACGTAACTACAACAAACGGAAACACTGGAGCTTTTATTATTCAAGCGTTCTGCAATCAGGTTTCAGTAAAAAAGATTATCATCAAAGGGAAAATTCCCAGATGTGCTTATCTATCGCCTAAGTGACGCGAATGTGGAAGCCTTGTGATTGAGCTAAATCCACAATAATCCACCTTAATCCTCCTTCACCCACTTTCCTCGACCTTAATCCTCCTTTATCCACCTTAATCCACCTTATTACTGCCTAATATACCTTTATATACTTTAGTCGCCCTTAATACACCTTAATTAAATCATTAATGAATAATTATTTAGCTTAAGTAATCATCCATCATCTCTTATACATGGCTGGACATGCCTTGGTTCGCTTCTGTCCTTTCTTGGGTCACGTAATATTTTCTGCAACTTCCCACGGGATCTTAAAACAGATTTAAGATTTTCGCCTTCAAAAACATCTGTCTCATGAACAGAAAGGACCAGAGCTTAAAACAATGCGCCCATTTTCAGCTCAACCATTTCGGACGTTACCCGACTCAACTTTATTGCGAAGAAAAAAATTTAGATTAGATAACAAATATTACAATCTACTCTCCAAGTACCATGCTCTCGATCTCTTGGTGTTCGTGAACACACCTTTTTTAGACACGCCTTTAGCGGGTCGCCCATTCTCGGGTTTACACATTGCCCAATCGCGACACCAGAAGAAAGCTGATTTGCCTGAAATATCTATAGTGGATGTACCTTCCTACCCGCGGCGTCCAAACATTCGGGGAGTGGCGCATTCACAGAAGCGCATGCGCACTGTCTTTTTTCCCACTATACAATCACCTTTCGTTCCCTCAGGAAGGGAGTGGCCATTGAAGCAGGCTTTTGAGCGCACCCGGCGCTTCGCTATGTTCCTCCACTTACAATGCCTTGGCATGGCTGAGAACAGGTGATATTCAGGGCGCCTGAATTTCTGTGAAATTATTCCTCTCCCGACGGGTGTCAGGCCTATTCTAGATTTCAACAACCCTCTCAGCTCCGCATCTACCCGACTCCGCTTTTTCCTGACGCCTTGTCGGTTGGCGCGCTTGACATGGCTCGTATTGGAGATTTAGTTGCGCGTCTTGACGGCACGCTCCGCTCCGAGTCGCCCCGCTAAGCCACAGTGTAGCGGCGTCGGTTTTCACGTTTTAGTTACACGCTTAGCGTAGCAGGGTGGGATCTTTCGTAGTTGCAGCACCCTCTGACCAAATTCAGGGTAATGAAGGAAAATAAAAACACCCATTCATCACTTTTTATAAAGTAAAACGTATATATATATATATATATATATATATATATATATATATAGTCATATCATGAGAAGGCAACCAACACTGACACCAAGGACAACATAGGGGAAATTACTTGTGCTTAATGAATGAAAATAAAGAAACGATAGATTAATGGAAATTAAAGTGGATGAAAAAGTGGGTTCGGTTCCCACCAGCGCCAAGTTGTTTTTTCATCCACTTTAATTTCCAATAATCTATCGTTTCTTTATTTTCATTCATTAAGCACAAGTAATATCCCCTATGCTGTCCTTGGTGTCAGTGTTTGTTGTCTTCTCATGATATGACTAATAAAAATCGGGCCCCTCGGTTAACCCCCTTTCTTCTCGTTTATATATATATATATATATATATATATATATATATATATATATATATATATATATATATATATATATATATATATATATATATATATATATATATATATATATATATATATATATATATATATATATATCATCTAGACTTGCGTTTGCAATGCGTTACCGGTACATTTTAGCCAGTGGAAAATAAAGCGCCGTCTTGGGGAACGCCGCGTGATAGCCAGCGAGCTTGCTTTAAGCATCCAATACAATCCTTTCTGACGCCAACGCTACCCAACAGGCTGCGCAGCCCGCTCCGCTCAGGCAGATTGCAAAGCGGACCGTGTTTGTCGCTCCGCTAGCCAGCTTGCGGCTAGGCTGGGAGGGGGAGGGGGGACGCATGTGCATTCGCGCTTCTGCTCCCCTTAGCTACTGAGCGGAGCATAAAAACGCCAAAAATAAAACACGCCATTGCTGCCCGAGTCGGACTTCCTCGGCTTGCGCCTTCGTCGTTTGCCCTCGGCACGGCTCGCAAAGCATGCGGTCTCGGCAAGCGTGCTCCCAGCCTTCTCGTCACAACAATATCGCTTCGGAAGGCACAACCAAGCTAGGCTCGTGGTCGTAGCTCTGTGCCTCTGACAGAACATGACAGCTTCCGACGCCAACTGAGCTAGCCGGCTCGCCCTGCGGTCTTTCCTCGGTGGGTTCGGCCTTGTCGCTATCATTACGGCCTTCTCAGTCTTAGCATCTCAGCATCAAAATACCTCAACAAAGCCCTCTTAGCCTCAACGTTGTCCCAGGTCTCCTCACCAACCAGGCCAGGTCTTCCAAAACATGTGACATCACAAATGAGCAACGTGATTAACCTCATGGACCGCAGGTCCAGGCATGCACGTACTTCTTCACACACTCGTTTAAAATAGAAGAAAAATATAACCACATCTTCGCCAGTCCTGGAGGTGTGAAGATATTGTTACGTACGAAGACGCAGACCAAAAGCTATGTACAAGTATATTTACAAGAAAATACGCCGCACTTTGCCAAGAGGCAACAGCCCGCGCTAGCCCCTAATCGTCGTCGTCGTCTTCACACTGCTCGCCTCTTCGTCATCGCAAATACTGTTCCGTAGCACTACCGCCGGCTGCAAAAGCGCCGTCCCGGAGCGACTAAAGGCCGGACTCGGAAGCAGTGTAGTAGGCCTTGAGCCTACTGACATGCACGACATCACTACATGCCAGAGGAGAGGACAAGGTTGACCCCACAGGAGCAATTTCATACCTCACAGGCGTCACCTGGCGCATCACGGGGTAGGGGCCTGTGTATCGCGAAAGGAGCTTCTCTGAAAGTCCGACGTGACGAGAGCGCGACCACAGGAGCACGAGCGCACCAGGCAAAAATTGTACGTCACGATGGCGGACGTTGTACCGACACTGCTGAGTGGATTGTGAGGCCGTCAGTCGAGCACGGGCAAGCTGGCGTGCATGGTTAGCGAAGTCCATGGTGTCGCGCGCATAATCGCTTGTTGAGACTCGCAGCAGGAGGAAGTGCCGTGTCTAGGGGCAAGGTAGGTTCGCGACCGTGCAGAAGATAAAATGGAGAAAATCCGGCGGTGTCGTGCCGGGAAGAATTGTACGCAAATGTGACGTAAGGAAAGGCGATGTCCTAGTCGTGGTGGTCCTTGGAAACTTACTTGGACAGCATATCGGTAAGAGTACGGTTTAACCGCCCTGTCAGGCCATTGGTTTGATGATGGTATGAGGTAGTCAGCTTGTGTTGAAAGGAGCAGGAAAGCACAATGTGGGCGATAACTTTCGACCGGAAGTTTCGACCACGGTCAGTAAGCACCTGTCGCGAGGAGCCATGAAGCAGTATAATTTCACGCAAGAGAAAGTCCGCGACATCAGTGGCGCAACTGGTAGGGAGAGCCGCGTGATATCGTATCGCGTGGCGTAATCAGTTGCGACGGCAACACATTTGTTGCCCGAGGATGACGTGGGAAAGGGACCGAGGAGGTCTAATCCAACACAAAAGAACGGTTCCACAGGGATGGTGATCGGCTGGAGATGACCGGCAGGTACCACCTGAGGTGTTTCCGACGCTGGCAGGGATCACAGACAGCAACATAGCGTCGGATGGAGCGAGCGAGACCAGGCCAATAGGAGCGGCGGCGGACGCGGTCGTACGTGCGGGTTACCCCAAGATGTTTTGCAGTGGGTGCGTCATGCATCTCAAAGAGCAGAGTATGACGTAGATGTTTTGGCACGACAAGATGAAAATCAGAGCCGTCAGGGAAGAAGTTCCTTCGATACCGAATGCCGCCCTGGAGGACATCAACGCGAACGGATGCGTCGGTAGGTGTAGAGCGCAGACGCTCAATGAGTGCTCGCAGCGATAGGTCTCGGTACTGCTCATCGGCAATGTTAGCGAAGGCAGACACAGAGAAAATGCCATTGTCGCTACCACTGTCGGCGTCTACCGCTCTTCTACCGGGTAGCGAGACAAGCAGTCAGCGTCCTTGTGTAGTCGGCCAAATTTATAGGTGACAGCATACTAATATTCTTGGATGCGTAAGGCCCAGCGAACAAGTCGTCCTGCAGTATCTTTCAGTGAGCATAACCAGCAAAGCGCGTGATGGTCTGTGACAACGGAAAAGGGTGGGCCATATAAGTATGGGCGGAATTCCGCAACCGCCCAAACTAGGGCCAGACACTCACGCTCAGTGATGGAATAGTTGGGCTCCGCGGGTGAGAGGAGCCTGCTGCGGAAGCGATAACACGGTCGTGGCCGCGCTGGCGTTGTGCCAGTACTGCGCCAATTCCGTGACCGCTGGCATCAGTACGGACTTCGGTAGGCGCATAAGGATCGAAATGGGCCAGAGCGGGAGGCGTTGTGAGAAGGTCGATTAGATGCGAGAATGCGGAGGCCTCGTTATCGCCCCACTGGAAAGGGGCGTCTTTATTCAAAAGCTCTGTTAGTCGTCGTGCTATGTTGACGAAAATTTTCACGAAACGGCGGAAGTACGAACAAAGGCCGATGAAGCTGCGCACATCCTTGACACACTTCGGAACAGGGAAGTGCGTAACAGCATGGATCTTGCCTGGGTCCGGTTGCACTCTGTTCGCGTCAACAAGATGTCCAAGGACGGTAATCTGCTGACGGCCGAATTGGCACTTCGATGCGTTGAGTTGCAGACCGGCTCGACGAAAAACGTCCAGGACTGCTGAGAGGTGCTCGAGGTGCGTAGTGAACGTTGGGGAGAATACTATAGCGTCGTCCAAGTAGCACAGGCACGTGGACCATTTGAAACCGCGAAGAAGGGAGTCCACCATGCGTTCGAAAGTGGCAGGGGCCTTGCATAGACAGAACGGCATCACTTCTCTGAATTGGTATAGACCGTCGGGCGTTACAACAGCAGTCTTCTCGCGGTCGAGATCATCCACGGCAATGCTGCTAGTAGCCGGAGCGAAGGTCAATAGGGGAGAAATAGCGAGCACCGTGGAGGCAGTCAAGGGCGTCATCAATCCGAGGTAGGGAATACACGTCCTTTTTGGTAATCCTGTTAAGGTGCCGGTAAACCACGCAAAAGCGCCATCAGCAATCCTTCTTTTTGACCAGTACAACAGGTGACGCCCATGGACTACACGACTGTTCAATATTGTTCTTGGCAGGCATTTTGCGAACTTCTGCGTGAATAACTTGACGCTCAGCCGGTGACCCTCGATACGGGCGGCGATGAATAGGAGGGGCATCGCCGGTGTTATTGCGATGTTTAACAGTTGTAGTTTGGGCCAAAGGACGATCGTTAAAGTGAAAAATATCGTGGTAGGAAAACAGAACACGCTAGAACTCACGAGCGTGCTCGGACGGCATGTCGGGCGCAATCATTTTCTGTAAGTCGGCGATGGTACAAGTTGCCGACTGCGATGGTAGAGGAGGATCGGTTGAATTGTCGTCTACTGCAATAGATGCTATTGAGTGATCCTCGAATGAGCAAAGCTGAGCCAGAGACATCCCGCGTGGCAGCACTTGTGTCGTCAAGGCAAAATTGACCACTGGCAGGCAGACGCAATTCGCCGTAATAGATCAAACTGTATGAGGTACTGTGATCCCGTGTGTAAGGAGGACGTCTTGCATAGGAGCCGCGATGTAGTGACCGTCGGGCACTGGTGGGGATGACACGAAGTCAACGTAAGTCAGTGCCGAAGGTGGCAAGCGAACGAAGTCGATGGAACTGAGGCGACTGGGGTGTGGTTCAGCAGGATCCAGAACAGGCAGGTCGAGGCGGAGAGTACTGGCGGAACAATCGATGAGAGCAGAATGTGCGGAGAGGAAATATAAGCCGAGGATGATGTCGTGGGGACAGTGGGCGATTACTGTGAATAGCACGATAGTGGAGCGGTCGACGAAGGAGACGCAGGCGGTACACATACCAATTACGGGGGCTGTTCCGCCATGAGCGACACTAATAACAGGCGTCGTGGCTGGCGTGATTATTTTCTTGAGCTGGTAACGAAGGTCAGCGCTCATTACCGACAAATGCGCCCCAGTGTCTCTAAGAGTAGACACAGAAACGCCGTCGACTTGCACTTCAAGAAGGTTCAGAGAAGTGGGCAACGTCAGTAGAGGATTTGGCGGCTTAGGGAGCAATGCAGCGCCACCTCGAAGCGCTGCATCGTCTAGTTTTCCGGCTGGGAGCGGCGTCCGAAGGGAGTCGGCGAATAGGAGCGACGGGGTTGGGGAAGGCGAGCGTCGTTGGGGCGAAGGCGAACGAGAATAGGAGCGGTTCGGTGCAGGACAATCAGCGGCGGCATTATCGGAGCATGCGGCTTAAGGACGAGAAGGGCCACTTGGGAGGCGAGAGTAGGCAGTATAAGTATATCGGGTCGGGCAACTCCAGCGACTGCGACAGTGCCTAGAAATGTGCCCGATTCAATGGCAGTGAAAACAAATGGGCTTGTCGTCAGCACTGCGCCATTCAGATGGATTGCGGAAACGTGGTGAGTAAGAAGAGACGGGACGGGGCGGAATCGAAGAAGGCGGGTGGGTATCAGGACGATGGGCCGAGCAGATGGTGTGAAGACCCATGTTTTCGAACTCCTGGCGGACAACTGCCTAGATCAGGGAAACCATGACTGCAGATGCGTTGGTGGGGCTGGAGTCTAAGACAGCCGGATAGGCGGCCTCGATCTCACGCCGGACGATCCTGGTAACATCGGCAGTGTTGTTGGGACGAGGAGCGTCGGCACAGAAAGATGTCTCTGGGTTGTTGGGCAGACGGGCAAACTGCTGGTCAATACGTCGGCTCTTAGCGAGTTCCAGGCGGCGGCACTCTTTTATAACTGCATCCACCATCGCCACGTTCTTGCAAACGAGCAAGTTGAAGCCGTCATCGGCAATGCACTTGAGGATGTGGGAAACCTTGTCTGATTCAGTTATGTGGGCGTCAACTTTGCGGCACATAGCCAAGACGTCCTGAATGTACGTGACATAGGGCTCTGTTGACGTCTGCACACGGCCGGAAAGCGCCTTCTGCACGGCAAGTTGGTGACCGTAGGGGTTGCCGAACAAGTCTCGAAGCTTTTGCTTAAGTGAATGCCAACTGGCGAGCTCATCTTCGTGAGTCCGAAACCAAACTCGAGGTGTGCCACCGATGTAAAAGACTACGTTGGCGAGCATGATAGTAGGGTCCCACCGGTTATTGCGGCTCACGTGTTCGTACACGCTGATCCAGTCATCGACGTCTTCCCATCTTCGCCCGAGAATGCGCCAAGATCACGGCGAGCGGGTAGAGTGATATAGGTCGTCGAAGTGGCAGCAGGTGTCGGAGCACGCGGAGTCGAGTTGTCGTCGCCGGGAGCCATGAAGGAAGGTTTGACGTAGCGTCCACTGTGAAGCTCCGTGACGAGGTACAGGGAACGTCCACCTCCACCAGATATGTTACGTAGGAAGACGCAGACGAAAAGATCTGTAGAAGTATATTTACAAGCATATACGCAGCACTTTGCCAAGAGGCAACAGCCCGCGCTAGCCTCTAATCGTCCTCGTCGTCTTCACACTGCTCGCCTCTTCGTGATCTCAAATACTGATCTGTAGCAATATCATCGGGCTCGCCGCCATTTAAGCTCTTGAATTTCCCGATCAAGCCCATTCATCCGAAGAACGTGCAGTCACGCTGCCTCTTGTTAACGCCTCTTGCGCTTTTCTGCTCCTTCGCGTTCACATCTCTCGCGTTCCTTTCGCCCAACAATCGTCTCCCAAGCCTCTTCAGCTTCCTCGACCTTCATATCATCTGCCTACATCACGTCGAGAATCGCTTTCCTTGTTTTTGCGGAGCCGGAGGAAATGCCCAACTCCTCGCAAATTTGGACGAGGTCCTGAGCTTGGAAACCCTCCATCGCGATCTCGTTCCTCGCGTTGCCCAATAAGTTTACCCTTACGTCAAACTAGAATTGACCGTTTCAAGACTGTAAATTCCTAAATCATAGTCCACTAAAAAATAAAACGATCTCCTAACACCTGACTGTGCTAGAGACGTCTGGCGACATGAATAGCAAACATTAGGTACTCACCCAGTCAAAGTGGCTGACGCCGGTTGGTCTCGTAGCGGCCATGAAGCGGTGTTGCAGGCATCTTCGGGCATAGTATCTCGCCGCTTGCCATCCACTGTTGACATACTAGCTGAGATAATACGAGAAACGAACTCTTGGGGCAGACGAAGAGGGAACGAAAAACTTTGTTCAATATGTACCGATATAGACCATTTTTCCATGGGCGCCACCATACTGCTACACAGTAGCGCCATAGAAGGGCAGTCGGCATGCTCGCTTGGGCGAGCGCTCCGTCTTGCATGGCAGGTATACGCTCGGCGGTAGTTTCTGGCGTTTGTTCTCCCACTCGTGGGGTTTATTTAGGGTGACGTGCGTCTTCTACGTGGTAAACGATCCTGTGAGACGTGCTGAACTGGTTTAAGTCGGTATGGTAGGGCTTTCTGCTGGTGTTGAGGCGGACGGAGCACACAGCGCGATGTGTGCGCTCAAATTTGAGCATACAATCAGCCTCGGAGATCAAATGTGTATTTGTGAATGCTTCATTCACTAATGTGACTGTATTGCAGTATTATCCTCTAGTTCTAAGCTGCGGTTTAGGAGCAATGAAACATACGCAACGATCGTAACAGCGTAGGTACCGTTCTGCTACGATAGGAGCTGTGCTGTTATACTTTGACAAGCGTTCAAACTGTTAGCTCCATATTACATTCCGTTACTACTTGGTTCGGTGGATGATGTTTCCACCCATTAATAAAATAGTTTTGGTTAGTAATAACAGCATGCCTTACAGTGTGAATTAAGCTTGTCCAGCAAAGCGACCGCTTACGAACTGCGCGAGCGTCCTAAGCAGTAGTAGGTGCTGGATTACAGATATCTTCGTTCTGTATAGCGCATGGTCCAAGCATACGCCACCAACGTATATAGATCTATAAAACTTGTACGGCGTGACTATGCATGCGAGGCCGTATTGCGGCGTTAGCCCGTTTCTCTTTCTTTTTCGAGAAAGAGGATGATAATCGAATTTTCTTTTTCAGTTGTGTTCAATATAGTACGCACTCACACGTACTACGGAAATTTTGTCTTCAAAAATATCCATCGCATTCGCCTTATACGATCCCTCTCACATATTATGGCTTTACAGGACAAGAAGGGAATGCCGAATCATCTAGCTATATGTACCATGCTGGTTCACCAACCACAGTGATCGCTGTGTTGAGTAGTGCCATCGTCCTCATGCAGGAGACTAGCGTAGACATATAGCGATTTCAAGCCTACTAGACTTGAAATGCGTAAGAACGATGTCGGTGTATCACAAATATTTGGTAGCGCCTGCCGCTTCGATGATTCGTAATTGCCTTTAGTTGGCGGCGCGCGAGAATGCGCTCTTATATTTTGTTTTAGTCCCTACGCTAAGCGATCAGATAGTGAGCAGATTTGCACTCTCGTGATGGTAATACAGAGACACCGGTTCTCTTCGTTGAATTAAAAGCGATGTATGCAATATAGTTCACAACACATACACACAACGCGGCTGATAATGTGCGTCACATGTTTGCGCGCCCAAGAGATATTTCCGCGTACTGTAGTTACCGATGCACCGAAAGGCTTCCCTGACGAATTTATATGAACAGACATTGCGTAAATTTTACAAAGTACGATCTAAAACATTTTGAAATTGTTCCGCAGCACGCGACAGCAATACTTTCAAGCAGCTCCGCTCTGGATCGCACAAGCCAGAGAGGCGGAAGGGTTCGCCGCGCGCCTTTTCCTCCTCGCTCGATGAAAAGGTGTATGGGCACCCTGAAATGAAGTAGGTTTAAAAACCCTAAATGATATAAAAGTAACGACATCTCCTCCTCTTATGCCGGCGATCCTTCTCTCGGCTCCTCTTGAGCGCCAACAGTGGCGGCACCTACAAGCCGGGTACAGACGTAAGCCCCTTTAGCGCGCAGCGCACTGCGCGCCTGAAAGGTGTGGTTGTTGAACTTGTTGCGTTTACAAGAGGACACGTCATAAATGAGTTACTCCAATAACTACCGGGATCCTCGTTGCACTGCTTTATCGAAACTCCTTTTATTGCGATCACCTCAGTTGCGGTGTCGACGGTGGAAGTGGTGTGCCCAAGCAAGCTAACGGAGTGTTTTTTTTTTTTCTCAAACAGCGGCTTTTGACCAGCTTCACTTGAACTTCAACCCCCCCAAGAGAAATTGGAACAACATACGCTTTGTATGTGGCTATTTACCTTTTACTTTTTTTAGAGACAGACGTTTGGTCTAGGCTTTATATTAAGTGATGGAGGTGTACTACTTGCATAATATGTTCTGTCAATAGCGCGTTTGCTCGTACTACAAAAAGGCTTCGTAATGCATCTGACCTTAATTTCTTGATGCCGGAATTACGAAGAATTTGGCTTTCAAATTCGTCTTCCGTGAAGTGATCCTGAGATGAAGAAACTAAGATTTGGTATGGCACAACTTTTGGGAAAAGGATACAAGGCACAGAATAAAATATACCACCGTCGTATTTCACAAATAATTTCGAAAATAGGAACTGTTGATATGTCAGCCCGCCGTCTGCGTAGCCATAACAATTTTATCAACGTCGAACGTTGAAAATGGTCTGGGTCATTGCGCGCCCCTTCGTTAGCGGTTTCTCTTAGGCGACATATCCTCGTTAAAAATTTTCCAGCCAGCTTAGATTTGCCCGACGTCTGTGAACACAATATAATTTCGGCTGTGTTTAGCAGATGTCTGCATTCTGATTTATTATGCGCACAGATATGGCGTACTCAAGATATAACTGTCGTTACTGTGCCTAGGCACACTAACTGCCGACATTGGCAACAACCCCGAAAATAAAAATACGTGCGCCAATGCGCGCTACATAAAAGCTAGACCTAAAAGCGAGTAGAATGAACAGCGGGGGCTCAAACGATGACAACCGCCTTTTTAGTCTACAATTCATCAGCGGAGTGTACCTCAAACAAAAAAATCAGTATGCAATAAGCGTCAGTGAACGGTGGTCCAACTCAGATATGAAGCGCAACATTCATGCCTGAGCCCGGCAACGGTTTCAACTGCAACGAAACGAGTGCCTCAAGCAATGTGTGCAACATGATAATGAAGCCTTCCGAGCCAGAAGCGTGAACGGCGAGGCTCAGACAACATGAAGCACGGCTTTCGTAGCAGCGAGTGAACATTTCCAACTACAACCATGCCGAACATTATTTAGTGTGAAGAAAGGCTGCAGACGCTCGCCTTCTCGCCAAATTGTCCAACAAAATACGAGTGACTTCTGATGAATGACCACTTTACGCACAAAGGTGCGGGCCGCATTTTCAAGGTTTGCCCGGCTGATCCTGTGCAGCCAAATCTTTCGGCGAGCCGCGTTGCTTCTTCCGGGTGGAATAACGAAGTCTTTTCCCCTAGCATTCTCGGTTGTTGCACCCATAAGCACAACATCGGCTAGGCAACGCGCAATACGTAAACGGCGCCAGCGCTAGCGAAACGCTTCCCACCAAAACTCCGCCGCCAGAAACCAACCGAAGCGCTGTTGCGACTTTGAGGTTCTCCCGTAGCGCTCGTCACCAGTTTCGTGACAGAGCGTTGGTAGCGAAGACTCCGAGTCAGGCGTCGGTGAGAATAACAAAAGGGACTTTATACACTATATACAGTTCATTATACAGGACAAGATCGGATCGGTACGGTGGCCGAGAGCTAACAGCAAACGCCACTGTTCCCGCACGGCGACGTCCGCCGAGACTCCAACGCGTAACACATCTCACTCCACTCGAGAGCGGCAGTCGGCTCACGGTGGTCTGGTGGATCCGGTTCTCCAGGCGGCGGCATTGGGGCTTCTTATAAAGCCCCGAGAAACGATTGTCACTCGAACGGCCCAATACAAAGCCAGCACTCGACGGTCGTCCGAGAGGTCCAACCAGCGACCGCGCTGGCCACCCGCTTCACTTTTGCCGCGCGCGGTGACCTCCAGGGGAAAGGATATGCGGCGCCGAGCTCTCAGCACTTTGTTGCACGTTTGGACATGTCGCTCGCCGATGCTCCTCCACAGGACGCCGCTGGCTGGCGGCGCAGCTTCTTGACTTGTCAAGGGAGCGTTAGGGCGCTGTGCCTTTCGGCGCAGCCCCGGGTTTGTCCAAAGGGTGTTCGCAGGATAAATTCTGTATCTTGTAGATTCGGAATTCGGGCTGGTTGTACGGGCACAACAGCGCGCTTTCGATACCAGGGAATGGCGCCGGCGTCTGCTACGGACCAAAAAAGCGCGCGCTAGCACGTGACCACGGCGCTTCGACCAATAGGAGGGTCGACTCTCCGGAGGCGTGGCAGGCAAGAAAGAAAGCGGCAATGTTCATATTCGAATTCGTTAGTTTTTTGGCAGCGCTGGGTGCACGCACGTGGCAGCAGACGATCCCAAGTGAAGTCCGCTGCTGCCTCGCATCATGACGTCACACAAAAGAAAGTTTAATAGAAAGTACATAAAATGCTAACATTATCGTTTTGTTGCTAAATATACTACGCCTAAATAGATAAAGCATTTGTAGATAAATAAAGCGTTTTAAAATCGAAAATGATTGCCGGCGCCTACATATGTCGCGCGTGCACGCAGTGGGAGGATCGCTGTGGTTCCTTGTGGCTGTGTGGTGCATACTGTAGTACTGGAGCACTGTGTAATATCTGCGAGCACGAATTTGCGGTTACGAAGCTACAGAAGCTTCGAACGAACTGTACTGCATCCACGAAACAGCACCACATGCAGTGGCGTAGCAATGGGGGGGGGGGGGGGGTATACTGCCATATCATCATAGGTGTGCACAGGACTTGCACTGCAAGCCGGAGACTTGCTCCAGGGCTTTCTTATTCTATTAAGTGTCAACTGCTTGCATTCATAACATGGTTGGTAAATTGCTTACCTGATTTCCCATCTAAGTGCCTGCATTTCATTCTGCTGTATTCATCGAATTCTTTTCAGCACCTTTCTTTCAAAGACATTAAGCGTTACATTCATATTGTATCCCCCCAAGGTGTTTTCTAATACTCCAAGAATAAAGATTTTAACAAGTTTTCAAGCTGACGTAACGACAAAAATATTCTCAGCCATAAAGGGTGCTCATTGAAACACGAGGCACCTTGTCCCACAAAACATCAATCAGTTCTATTTTTTATATAAAAGCACATCAGTTTCTTACTTGCCAAACCAGTAGGCACCACATGGTCTTTCCGAAAAGAAGGTTGCACAAGTATTTAAATACAGTCTTTAAATGTCTTCTGTGAAGACCTGTGTTTCCTTTATTTATTCAGTTGCATGATGTGAAGTAGGTAGCAAGAGTGTGAAGCTTTAGTGCATCTGTTGTTGACAAAGCTAAGCTGATATGAAGGTGAAAAGGCATACCTACATATATTAACCCAATGTAAACATATGGTTTTATTAGGGCATGTTGCACTGGAAAGGTGGCTTAAAGGTTGGCAGGATTCACTGGTAGCGTGGCACGCACAATACAACTAGAATAAAAGTAACAACACCCATTATTGAAATCTTTCAATACAAACTATAACAAAAAATTTAGTGCTTTGTTGCACCTAAAGAACTACATCAACATCACATGCTAAGACAAGCAACTACGCAATAAAAAGCTCATTACAGCATATTATGCGAAAGAAGTCGCATTAGTTATGCGACTTTTGCCGCTATTTCATTTCATTTATTTGGGCAACACAAATACAAGGTTTGCCCGTAAGGTAAGGCAAAAGGAGGGCGTAATCCTCCTTACTAAGGCCTTTACCTTGCTGGAGCAGCAAAAGTAGCAGTCTACTGATAAAACAAAGCACAACTAATAAGACACAAAACTTCAAAACTATTTACAGCAAATTATTAAACACATTTAAAAGTATCAACCGTTTGCCGAATAGCAAGTAACTAAATAAATACAGCATAGCAAAAAATAAGAACATTCTGCTATTACCAACGGTTATACATTCAGAATCTTACATTATTAACATTACTATTGACACAAAACAAAGAAACTCTATTAACATTCGCTAAACACACTGTGATCAGAAAATATTATGTTTTGTATTGGAGTGTAAATTTGTGAATTGTTCTACAATTTGTAGCTTCGTTAACTGTGTTAGGGTACGTATTACATAAAGACATGGTATCATATTCGATCGTTTGCTTATGTTCCTATGGGTGGGCAGCGCAACCCGGACGAAGGACAAGAGGAAGTACACAACACGAGCGCAGACTAACAACTGGTTTATTATTTCAAGCAACGGACTATAATATACAGAAAATGTAAACACGTGTAAACTGACGTTTGCAAGGGTGTTAGCCTATCTTGCCATTCAAGAAATCAGCTTCTTTATCCTGTAGAGTGATAGAAGGCTGGCTGACGCATGCGCCTGAGTTCACATGCATGAAGTAGGCCTCTACAATCTCGCGGTTAGTTTGATGCATATTTTTATACAGTATTTCCGTTTGTGCAAACATGGGTTTGCATGAGCAAACTCTACAATGCGCGGCCAGATTCGAACCTGTTTCATTCCTGATCGCACCTTGGTGCTCCCTAAGGCGGATGTTAAGGCAGCGTCCCGTCTGCCCAAAGTACATTTTGCCGCACGAAAGTGGGATGACGTAGACCACTCCCACCGAGCATGCCACAAGCTGCCCCGAGTGTTTGACGCGGCATGTAGCTTTGGACGCCTGTTTAGGTCTATTGACAAGATTGCAAATCTTGTTTAAGGAGTTCTTTGCTGAAAAGATTACTTGAACATTGGCTGTCTTCTTTAACCCATGTCCCATCTGATGTACATAAGGGATGACTGCGTACTTTTTAACTTTTTCGATCTGTCTTTGGGGTGCATCCCCTTTCTTTATTTTCTTCACTAGCCCTTCACAAATTTACACAATAATGGATTTAGGAAAACCGGCCTTCTCTAGACGATTGAGTTGTTGCGAAAAGCTCAGATTGGCGAGGTGGTGGCATGACTTTCTAAGTGCGGAACCCAAACACGTCACAGCAATTCCTCTTTTCACAAGTTTTGAGTGTGCCGAGGCGTAGTTTAGAATAGTTTTGCTAGTCTTGGGGTTATAATGCCAACACATGGCAACACGTAGTTTTTACGAGAAGAGGTGTATCCAGCATGCACAGCGTTCAGCATCGACGTCACAGATTTATACTATTCCCTTCCTAGAAATCAGCTGATCAAGACAATCAAAGATTGCATTATGGAAAACGACGAGTTAAAGTTTAGAAATGATAGTGGCGTCCCGGTTGAGTCTTTTCTCGAACTCTTGGTTTTCTATTTAAATTCCACGTTCGTTATCTGGGATGATCAAATAATGATTCAAAAGCGGGGGGTCTGCATCGGCTCTCAGGTCGCACCCATTCTTAGCGAAATCTTTCTCGGCACTGTTGACCGGGCACTCGAGAGCGTCTTGGCAGGAACTTTGATCAAGTGCTTCAGGTTCGTTGACGACTACCTGGTAGTTATCCGCTCCCAAAACAGTTCCAAAATTATTGGAGATATCCTCGCCGCTTTTGATAAAGAAGGAATGGGTCTCAGATTTACTCATGAACTACCCAGTAATAATGAAATTCAATTTTTGGATTTGCAGTTAAGATTAACAGCGCAACATATTTGTTGGCATTATAACCCCAGGACTAGCAAACCTATTCTAAACTACGCCTCGGCACACTCAAAACTTGTGAAAAGAGGAATTGCTATGACGTGTTTGGGTTCCGCACTTAGAAAGTCATGCCACCACCTCGCCAATCTGAGCTTTTCGCAACAACTCAATCGTCTAGAGAAGGCCGGTTTTCCTAAATCCATTATTGTGTCAATTTGTGAAGGGCTAGTGAAGAAAATAAAGAAAGGGGATGCACCCCAAAGACAGATCGAAAAAGTTAAAAAGTACGCAGTCATCCCTTATGTACATCAGATGGGACATGGGTTAAAAAAGACAGCCAATGTTCAAGTAATATTTTCAGCAAAGAACTCCTTAAACAAGATTTGCAATCTTGTCAATAGACCTAAACAGGCGTCCAAAGCTACATGCCGCGTCAAACACTCGGGGCAGCTTGTGGCATGCTCGGTGGGAGTGGTCTACGTCATCCCACTTTCGTGCGGCAAAATGTACTTTGGGCAGACGGGACGCTGCCTTAACATCCGCCTTAGGGAGCACCAAGGTGCGATCAGGAATGAAACAGGTTCGAATCTGGCCGCGCATTGTAGAGTTTGCTCATGCAAACCCATGTTTGCACAAACGGAAATACTGTATAAAAATATGCATCAAACTAACCGCGAGATTGTAGAGGCCTACTTCATGCATGTGAACTCAGGCGCATGCGTCAGCCAGCCTTCTATCACTCTACAGGATAAATAAGCTGATTTCTTGAATGGCAAGATAGGCTAACACCCTTGCAAACGTCATTTTACACGTGTTTGCATTTTCGGTATATTATAGTCCGTTGCTTGAAATAATAAACCAGTTGTTAGTCTGCGCTCGTGTTGTGTACTTCCTCTTGTCCATCGTCCGGGTTGCGCTGCCCACCCACAGGAACATGTTCAATCACCAACTCGCCCAGCTTGCCGTCTTAATTCAGTTTATTTCTTCTTCAAGGGCTACTTTCCCTATCTTTAACCAAGTCCTGCATGACCCAGCCTCCTTGGCCGCAACAATAGCTGTGTGTGAGTGCCGTGCAAGGGTGGCGTCTTGGCATCTTCGCCATGGTACGTGTCCAGAAGAAGTTATGGCTCTATGCGGAATTTTCCGCCCCTCGGTTGGCCACACCAGAAGGATTTGCAAAATCTTGCGGTCCGAATGAATGAGCCAGGCCAGGTTGCTGAGAGACTGCCTCAAGTCCGTGTGCGGTTTTATGAAAGGAAGACAACGAGAGTGCCGTCGATACTATGAATGGTCTAGGTCAATCCAGTCTTCGCTGGAATTCCTCTGGAACAACGTCCGGCGCAACCTACCCCCCAGGGAGAAGAAACCGAAGCCCACGACCAAAGCGCTGAACCTAACCGATATCGCCGTTCCAGATAAGCACATGAATATTCTTGAATTAGGCCCAATGTTCTGCCCAGAGCCGTGTCTAGACTCTGTCAATAAGTTAGCCACCGTTACATCAGTGTCTAAACATGTAGAAGATGAAAAATTCAGGTGCATTTCTGAGTGCGTTGACGTGTTAGTCAGACATCAAGGAAACCAGAATGGCAGAGCGCGGAAAATTCAACCCCTTGTGCAATTTTTAAGGGAAAACGAAGTGAAAGTACTGACCGCTGATAAAGAAGGGTACTTCGTCCTCCTAACGGAGGGGCAGTTTTCTGAGAAAGCCTCAGCCGCATTAACAAAGAACTTCAAGAAGGTGCACGTTCAACCTAAGAAAGTCAAAGATAAAGCAGAGAAATTGTTGCTAGAATTGAACCTTGAGCGTCTATCTGGTGCAGTGAACAAAAGTCAGGGGTTGAACCTTAAGGTGTTCTTTACGATAAAAACGCATAAACCCGACGAACCTGTACGAACAATTGTGTCTGAAAGAAACACATGGCAACACGTAGTTTCTGGTTATCTTCAGAAGAACCTTACAGGGCTCCAGGTAGAAGACCCATTCAAAGTAAAAAACTCGGAAGATGTCATTAGGTTTTTACGAGAAGAGGTGTATCCAGCATGCACAGCGTTCAGCATCGACGTCACAGATTTATACTATTCCCTTCCTAGAAATCAGCTGATCAAGACAATCAAAGATTGCATTATGGAAAACAACGAGTTAAACTTTAGAAATGATAGTGGCGTCCCGGTTGAGTCTTTTCTCGAACTCTTGGTTTTCTATTTAAATTCCACGTTCGTTATCTGGGATGATCAAATAATGATTCAAAAGCGGGGGTCTGCATCGGCTCTCAGGTCGCACCCATTCTTAGCGAGATCTTTCTCGGCACTGTTGACCGGGCACTCGAGAGCGTCTTGGCAGGAACTTTGATCAAGTGCTTCAGGTTCGTTGACGACTACCTGGTAGTTATCCGCTCCCAAAACGGTGTTGATTGCTTCTTGTAGGGTGCTTTCTTTGTGACCTAACGATCCCTCGTGCATCCATAAGGTGATATCATCCGCAGAGAGCGCGAATTTGAGATCTTGGATTTGATGCAACCTTCTTGCCAAATTGTTCATGCCAATGTTAAACAATGATGGTGAGAGTATAGCTCCCTGTGGAGTTCCTTTGTTGGGGAGATTGAGTGGTGATCGCATATCTTCTAAACCTATCGTGGCAGTCCTACCAGTTAAGAAGGATTTGACGTAGTCAAAAATTCTCTTTCCGCATCCCATTTCTTCTAGTTGCTCCACGATGAGCTTATGGGACATAGTGCCGAATGCGCTCTTTAGGTCCAACGCCACCACTATGTTTTCTTCACCAGTCGCCACGTTGTTTATTACTTCGTCTCTTAGCCTAAGGAAAGCATCCTGTGTTGACAGATGTTTGCGGAAACCATACATTTACACCGATAGGAGGTTGTGACTTTCTATATAATCAGTTAACCTGGTGAGTATCACTTTTTCAAACAGCTTCCCGAGACATGACGTTAGTGAGATTGGTCTCAAGTTCTGAATAGTTTTCTGTTTTCCGGGTTTTGGAATTAGGACTATGGTGGCTTCCTTCCACTGCTGTGGAATGGTACCAGTTTCCCATATGCCCTTGTTGAAGTAGTCGACTAGTCGTCCGAGTTGCTCATTGCTGAGGTTGCGCAGCATTGCATTGGTGATGCCGTCCGCTCCGGGTTCTGTGTTTCGTCTGATGTCCTGCGCCGCTGCGTACAATTCGGCAACAGCAACGGGCTCATCTAGAGGTTTTTTTGTCGGCCCTTTGTAGCTGAGAGATTCGACACTATCGCCCCCTGTTTTAATGTATTTCTCCCTGAGCGCTTGGATCAGTTTATCGGTGTCACCTTTGTATTCACCTACTAGGGTGCGTATCGTTCTCGCTGTTGCCGTCTTTGTAGAGTCCGGGTCTATCATGCTACGTAAGATAGCCTATGTCTTAGCGGTGGATAGCGTCCCTCTCAGTGAATCACAAAATTGGAGCTAATTTTCCGCTTGCAGCTCTCTGGCATACTCATTTGCTTGTTCTGTTAGCGTTGCTATTCTTGCCCTAAGTTTTCTGTTCAGTCTTTGAGTTTTCCAGCGCTTGGTTAAGCTGCGCCGGCCCTCCCACAGGTGCAGCAGATGTGAGTCTACTGCAGGTGTTTTCGCGTTAATGGATGTTTCGTGTTGTGTCTTCGTGCGCGACTTTGAGTTGCTTTACCCAGTCCTCAGCTGTGTTGGGGGTGTTGTGGACATTGGATATTTCCTGTGCGCCGTCCAGTTTGTGATTCTGGCCTCCTTTGGTGGAAGCTTGAGCCGGGGTGTGGTCATTGAATAGCTAATAATATAGTGGTCACTTCCCAGATTTCCGTCTAAATTTCTCCATTGCCCATCCGCTATGTTTAGCGTGAAGGTTAGGTCGGGGTAGGTGTCCCCGCACACGCTATTTCCTAATCTAGTGGGTGTTAGTGGGATAATATTTGTCTGTAATTTCTACCAGGCTTCTGCCCTTGGGGGTATCTCGTCGGTATCCCCAATGGGTGTGGGGAGCGTTGAAGTCGCCTAGGAGTAAAAATTTGTCTTTTCCTCCCAGGTGGCCTAATGCGTATTCTATAATGGCCGCAAAGTCCGGTCGACGTTCTTTGGGAGGGCTGTATACGTTGCAAATAAAAGACTTTGCTCTCCCTTTCTTCGATGTGTTTATTTCAATGATTTGGTGCTCGGTTGCGCATTGAGCGACATAGTGTGAGCTCACCGCTATTCCTTTATGCACTAATGTAGCAACCCGCGGGTACTGCTGATTCGTAACTGTGTAGTAATCCCTTAGCTTGACTGTACCCTTTCCTACTTCTTGGAGGCATATAATATCAGGTTTGCTGATGGCCGGATCGATTTAAGTCTGTAGCGCTTCCGCTCTTCTTTGGAACGAGCGGCAGTTCCAATGCCATATCTCAGCGGTGTCTACGATTCTGGGCGTTTTACTGGCCATTGTTGATCATGCTTTCGACGTCCGTCGAGTACGAGATTATGCCATTGTTGGCTTTTCTAGCCGACGGTGCGCTGGGGTGGCTATTCGCTCTTTTACGCAGTGGTCTTTGTCGGGCTAGCGTTTCTTCTACGTATACTTTAGGTCCCTGTAAATCAGCGTTATAGTTGTTCTTGAAAGTTTTGGATGCTTTGCATCTGTTGCACTAGGAGTTGTAGTGTTTTGTCCGTAGTGGGTGTCGCTTTCTGGTGTTCTTGTTGTGCCACATGTGTGGGTTTTGCTTGTTCCGCCTTAGCTGTTAGTCGGCTTTTAAGTGCGGTGATCTCCAGCCTAAGTTCTTCTAAGCTTCCCTTGAGTTGCTTATTTTCTAATACAATTTTTTGGTATTCTGGGTTCGATGTTATGGGAGCCGTGGTACGAACCATCCCCGCCCAGCTCACTTTGTTGTCGGTGGGTTTCTTCTTCCTTGCTGGAGTGGGAAATCCTTGCCTGGACCCTGTAAGAATGGGCTGGCGGTGGGAAGTGGGGTGGTCTGAAGAGTCAGAGTCCTTATGTCGCCTTCGTCGCTCTCTCGATCGGGATCACTGTCGTCGTGGCGACACCGCTGGTAGGTCTTCTTGTCGCTTTAATGGTGGTCATCCGTCGTCGTCCATTTCATCCGTGTCGTACCACCGTAGCCTTGGTACAGACTCCTTGATCGGAGTTTTGAGTAGTCTGGAGGAAGACTTCCTATGCGTTTTGTTGTTCTGCCGTGGCTGTTTGTACCGTTTCTTGCAGTCCTTCGAACCGGCAAGATGCTCTTCTCCACAAGTGGAGAAGGTGGGTTTACATTCGTGCTCTGGCTCTGGCTCCTTAGTGCCACATTTGCTGCATACTGAGGTATGGGGTTGAGGGCACACGCCCGTCCTGTGGCCTGTTTACACGCAGGCGTTGCAGAATTGTACGGTGTTCTTGAATGGGTAACAGGGCATTTCTCCTCCCATGTAGTAGATAAAGCGTGGTATCATGGGGCCATAGAAAGTAATGACCGCTGTCTTTGTTTCCCCAAGCATACGTGCTCGTAGTATCTCCACTCCTTGAGTTCTGATGCGCAGGTTGGCTTGGAGTGTTTCCGGACTCGTGTGCGGTGCCAATCCGTGCACTACACCTGTCTTTGTGTCTTCTCCGGCCGTCACGTAAGCGTTCACTGCGTGCTTGCCGTTGATAACGAGCGTCGTTATCTTCCTGACTATATCTGCTACCTCTTGTTTGGGGGTAGATATGATAAAGATGTTTGATCCTGGATTTAGCCGTAACAGGAAGTGTTCCCCTCTCACCTTCCTTTGTGTGGCCATGATGACCGCTTCGGAAATCTGCGGAGCCGTCAAGTCATTAATTGGTAGCCCTTGATGTGGTCGGACTACTATTTTGAGGTTTTCCTTTGGTAACGGAGGCAGTCTGTTGACTCGTGGCTTTTTCTTCATCGGCGGCTTCTTGGCTGGTCCGAGGTGCTGGCTCGACGAGTTGTGGGCGCCCCCTGCTGCCATGGTTTTTAACGTGACAGCGTTAAGGACCTCGTGTCGCAGAAAAGCCGGTGTGGTCGGCGTCGGCGGCGTTGGCCGTGAGCGATAAATCCCAGCAGGCACTTCATGAATAAAAACAACTTGCAAGATGGGCTGGGTGGGAATCGAACCAGGGTCTCCGGAGTGTGAGACGGAGACGTTACCACTGAGCCACGAGTTCGATGCTTCAAAGTGGTACAAAAACGCCTCTAGTGAACGCGGTGTTGGCTTAGAAACGACCTGTTTCTAAGGCTCAGGCGTGCGTCGCTTGCTCAGGCGCACATTTCGTTGTCGCGCCGAACGCTGCGTTGCTCGACGCTCACTGCGCCCGATGCGGGGCGCGTAGTCGCTGCGCCGTAGCCCATTGTCTTACAACCCTTGGCGGGTCGACGGGAACGCTATCGCGTTCCACTCTTGAAGGCGAAGCTTAAGCGTCCTCCAATTTTTCTTCCAACTCTAGCGAGAGCCTTCTTCTGGCGAACAGTTAACACCGTTTGCCAGTCTCCTTTGTCCTCCTCCTGCCCGACGCGTGTGACAGGCATATCGGTGTCTTGTGGGATGATACTAACCCCTTCGTCGGTGTCTTGGCACTGCATTTGTTCCCGGTCCAGGTCCGAGAGCGTCGCTCGTACTTTTAGTGGTTCGTGCGAGCTTGAAGCTTCAATGTAGTTTGGTCTAGGCGTGCTCGTCGTAGAGTTCGTCGCCCCCGAGGGCGTCGCAGCTCAGGACGCAGCCGGTGTCGCCATCTGTTGCGGCAGCGCGCACGGCGTCTCCCGCGCAGCAGCCGCAGCCGCCGTAGTCGGCGTAAGTGTTAGCAATCCGCACACGTGTGGCGGGCACGTCCTCGCTCGTATTTACGAAAATACGAAGGGCTCACCGCTAAAACTGGTGTATGCAGAGTCCTTAGATGTTCCCGAATCACGTATTCCACACGAAATTCAGCACATCGTAGGAAAAACTGGTCAAAAGATAGAAAATCACGCAGCTCCATGCAGAGCCAACCACTCTGCTCGGCTCCACCTCGGCGTTCTCCGTTAAAGGTTAGGTTCTCTGATGGCTTGTATTGGGCCTCGAACTTTGCTAAAAGGATTTTGAGGTCTTTCTTCTCGTCTTCGCTGTCGAACTTAAAAGTATAGTACGTTCGTCTCGCGTCTTCGCCTACCGTCGTCAGAAAAGTTGCGGCTTGAACTTCCTTAGGCTGCTGGGTCAGTCCCGTCGCCGTAGCAAAAAGGTCAAACTCACTTTTCCATACGGTCCAGTTGTGAAACGTGCCTCCAGTCGTGTCGAGTGGCCTTGGTGGCTGTAGCAGAGTCGACGCCATTCTTGCAATGGGCGTTTGTAGTCGGTCCCTGGAATCATTCATTGCCGACTGGCGGCGGTAGCAAAATGAACCGCCGTCCCCACTTCTGACACCATGTAGACAGCCGAGCACCAGGAAACGACAGAGTGCTTTATTGCGAGAAGCATGTGTGTTTATACACAGGCAGACCAGACCTCATTACAATAAATGTTTTCACACACACAGACACACACACACACACACACACCGGGAAATCGAGCCTGATGCCAGCAACGCTCAGTGGGATCGCATGTAATCGGGAGCGCACACAATGTTCTCGCACACATTCTGTAATGTACCGTAGCGCTGAGGTGCTTCTTGTATAATGTAGAAGAATCCATTGCAGAGGCAGAAGTGCACGGCTGGGCACGTGCGTTTGAGCTCATGAACTTGATTTGCGCCAAGAAAACCTGTCCATGCTTTCACACTTGCTTCATAGGAAGCCTACTGCACTATAAGTATGCCGGCTGTTCTTAACTGCACCAAATAAAATACTAACCAATATGTCGTGGTGATATCATTTTATCATTGGAGTGTTCATATCGGTAACCTCTAGATACGGATAAGTTCAGACGTTGTGTGCATAATTAGCGACCTTAAATTGATCTTAAATGGCTAAAGAAAATGAGTAGTTTGGAGCCCGTCCTCGAGATTATGTAGCCGAGCGAAGACATTATGAATAAACATGCTTCTGTAAGAGCTATGCGAACAAATATTTTCCAATTAAACGGTCTCGGATAGCGTAACTGACGCAGACAAGGAAAGTCTTTAAAGTCAACCTTTCCGCACGTAGCCTTTTGTGATGTCAATAATATGGCTCCGTAAACGTGTTCCTGGGGGCCAGTCCGCTTTCGATTTTAAGACAAAGATTTAGCGCAGGCCCAACTGCGACGCGGCCTATTCAAATACATGCAAACGCAAAAACGTTTTTCTGAGATAATCCCTGACCGATTTTAATCAAACTTGTTGCATTTGAGAGAGAAAGTTAAATTCTAGTGACTGTTGGAACCGGAATTTCGATTTAGGGCCTCAATTTCGTTAAACAGATTGCCAAAATTCGAAAGTCTGAAAATAATAGAAGCACGAAGTTTACAAATTAATGGCTCTGCATCAAGAACAGACATCGCGGTTCTGCAAACGGCATCGACTAGATCATTAAAAGCGGACAAATTTGATATGTGTCTTGATATCTTACGTGAATTTCTTACGTTGTGTATTAGGGTCCCGGGAAAGCTGTATTTACATATTACTAAATTTTTTGAGATTCATGTGTAACGTATGAATTTTGTCCGCTTTAGATGTAATACTGGATGCAATTCACATATTTGTGATATCATTTTTCTTTGTGTGCGTTGTAAACTTGATAGTAAACGGTTGGTTTCGAATGTTTAAGTTAGGTCGTCAATTTTTTATAAAAAATTGGCAAAAATAAAAAATTTCCAAAAATCAAAACTATCAAGTTTACAACTCTGTAACTCAACAACGAAAAATGATAATACCATTCTGTGAATTGTATATAATAGTACATCTAAAGTGGGCAAAATTGATATGTTACATATAAACATAAAGAAGTTTAGTAATATAGAAATAGACCTTTTGCAGAACCCTCGCAACCAACGTAACAAACTCACGTAAGATGGACAATGACAGATCGAATTTGTCCGCTTTGAATGATCTAATAGATTCCGTTTACAGAACCGCGATATCTGTTCTTGGTGCAGAGCTATGAATTTGTAAACTTCGTGCTTCTACTCTTTTCAAAGGGTCGAATATTTGAAAATCTTTTTAAAGGAAACTCAGGATATAAATCGAAATTCCCCCTCCAACAGTCACTACAATTTAACTTTCTCTCTGAAATGCAACAAATTTCATTAAAATCGGTCCAGGGGTTATCTGAGGAAAACGTTTTTGCCTTTTACATGTATTTGAATAGGCAGCGTCGGAGTTGGGCCCGAGCTAAAGCTTCCTCTTAAGGGGGTATGGTAGGGTAAACCCCCCGAAAAATTGAATTTGCAATTTTGGCAGAGTAGAGAGAGTAGAATTTATTGATAGGAAAGGCAGAGAAGTCGACCTGAGCTAGTGCGCGCTAGTCTGCTACTCTGCACTGGGGAAGAGGGAAGGGGAGTGAAAGTATTGGGATGGATGATGATGATAAGAGAAGTGATGAGTGCTTATGTACATGAGACAGTTGCCTCGCTAGAGCCGCTCATCGAGCTTGGTGTCCTGCAGGAACTTCAACAATACTTTTGTTGCACGCATTGAAATTGCAGTGTCAGGCCATGGGCCGAGGATAGCTTCCTCCGACAGTAGTTGTCTGCCAACGCTGGCTAGGAAACTGTCTAACGTCCTTCGCTCCAGCATATATGCTGGGCAGTCGCACAGTACGTGTTGCAGTGTTTCGGGCATCTGGCAGTGCACACAATCAGGGCTGTTTGATTCGCCGATGAGGTGCGCGTAGCGACGGGTGAAAGCAACGCCGAGCCGAATCCTGTGTAGCAATGATGTTTTGTTCCGTGCAAGCTTCGGGGGCAAACAGAATTTACCGTCTGGGTCAATCATATGTAGACGTCTGTGAATGTTATCAGAGTGGGCTCTGTAAGCCTTTGTAAGGTCCTGCATGAGTGCCTTGATCATGGAGTTGGTGTCAGGTCGCGAGTAGGCAATCCGTACTTCCTCAGAGGAAGAGGAGGCCGATCTTGCCTCACTGTCAGCGAGTTCATTACCAAAAACACCACAATGGCTAGGCACCCATTGAAAGGTGATCACGTGGCCACTTAACTCGGCACTGTGATAAAGTTCGACGATTTCCAGCACGAGCAGATAGTATGGTCTTTTCTTTAAGAAGTATTTTAGCGCCTGTAGCGCTGATTTGGCATAGCACAATATCGCCCATTTGTGGGGTGTCTGCGTTCTCATAAAACGGACAGCCTCCCGAATTCCCGCAAGTTCCGCAGCCGTAGATGTCGATTTGTGGTCTAATCGAAATCGTTGAGTAATTCCAAGTTGTGGGATTACAAATGCGGCCGTTGTGGCAGATGGCGTGACCGAACCATCGGTATATACTTGTACAGTCCCACTATATAATGCAAATATATGGGACAGGGTGAGCTGCTTCAAGCCAATGGAGGAAACGTGAGATTTCTTCCTAATTCCGTGTATCTGAAGCCTCACTAGTGGTCTTGGCATTGTCCATGGAGGTGTCGCGGGGATGTCGGTGGCCTGGAATCTTGCCGGTACAATGCTTGCGTGACATGCAATAGCTTTAGAAAAAGCACAGTCAAGGTTGGTGCTTGGAAGTGTTGACAGTGGATGGTGTGAGTGTCTGGTTAGCAGGCGAAGATAGGTTCGCACAGGTTCACAAGACCTGTATATGTCAATAGGACAAGCCCGCCCGTGCTTCCGCTATTGTGCCCTTAGTTGTGCCCTGTTGCGCCCTATTGCGCCCTATTGTGCCCTTAGTGACCTCGAGCGCCCACTCAAAGCGGTTCAAATGTCGCGCCGAAGTATATTTCAGATTTCCTTGAAAAACATAACCTGTTCACTGACTGTCAATATACTTTCCGAAAGGGACGGTCAACCCAGCTCGCATTACTAGTAGAAAAGGAACTAATATTGCGAAATTTTGAAAACAAGCTGCTCACGCTCGGGGTTCTTATCGACTTCAGTTTGGCGTTTGACTTTATTAACCATGAACTTCTATTAAAGAAGCTAGAGTACTACGGTATTCGTGGTATTGCTTTGGATATAGTGAAATCTTATTTAAATCAGCGGAATCAACTCATTGAAATTAATGGCATCTGTTCCCAGTTCAAGCAAGTAACAGTTAATGTTCCCCAATGGGGCATTTTGGGCCCCCTTCTTTTCAATATATACGTAAATGACCTTGTTCTTGTCGATAGTGAACCTAAATACATCATCTATGCAGATAATACTACGGTGCTTTTTTCATTGAAAAACATTGCAAGGCTGGTTTCAACCGCAATTTCTGTTCTTGAAAAAATACAGAGATGGTCACAAAATTATGGCTTAAAAATTAACACTGACAAAACAAAAGCTATTTTATTTCAACCAAAAAATAAAGGTGTGAACTTAGACACCGACATTATAATAGGTTCTTCAAGAATTGAGCTTGTTCAGTCTGCGAAGGCGCTAGGTGTCTTTTTTGACAGCCATACGTTATAGACTGATCACATCGACTTCCTTGGAGGCAAACTTGCGCAAGTCGCTGGGGCGCTCTTCAGTTTAAGACCACTGCCACGCAAGGTCAAACTTATTTTGTGCAACGCTCTCTTCCTGAGTAACGTACACTACTGCTGTCTCGTGTGGAGTACGACGTCTGCTGCAAAGATAAACCGGTTATTCTTGCTTCAAAAAAGGTAATACGTAGCATCTGTAATGCTCCAGTGTATAGACGCTAACACTGCACCTCTATTCAAACAGTTGAAATTACTCACTGCATTCTCTGTTAGAGTTCAGGCTGTTACTAGCCTATCGTAAAGAAGTAAAACAAAGCCAGTCATATGTCACGTCGTTAGCGCAATTAATTAGAAACAGAACAGAATACAGTACACGGTCATTTGAACACTGGTATGTGCCGCATCCTCGCACTAACTATGCTCTTCAAACGTTGCACTATCGCTTACCACGCCTGTTAAACACGCCTAAATGTAATAACATGGATGTCACTTCTTGTCTTATATCGCATTTATATGAGCATTTCAGTTATTTTGAACCCGAATTAATTTGTTGTTTGTGAATGTTTCCGAAGTAGACTGTCGTTACACATCTCCGTTTGATATTAGCCTCTGTCAACGGCTCAATTATGTCTTATTCATTCCTTACAATGATTACTTGGTTAATGATTCTGTCACTGCTTTTGTTGCTCTAGTGTACACTGTGGATTGCGTAGTTTTTTTACGGTTTATAATGTTTTTTTTTTACATTACATTTCTGTTTGCTGGCATAACGTCTAAGCCAACTTGTCATTTTTTTGCTTATGTATTGTTTTGTCGGTCCTGAATCAGTGCCTGTGCCTTCTGCTGCTGCCATCGGACCGGGTTTAAGGCCCGTCAAGTTGCTGCGAGCAACTTTTTCCTTAAATCCCCCATAAATTGTATGTTTATAGAAGTAAAGGCATATATTGTATTGTAAGTATGCCGCGCGTCCTGGCCTTTAAAAATGGCGGGCGGAGGCCGGTTTGTTTATCGTTGTCATTCGCGGTTTTCTTCATTATGGCGTCGTTTCTTTCTTTTTTTGCCTGCGTGTGTGTGTGTGGTAAGTAAAAGATTTGTACAAAAAATCATCTTTATAGGTCATACGTCTTTTTGCAGATTATTGTGTTGTCTACACAACTGTTCGGCCTGTGTATGATCAAACTAAACACCTCACTAAACAGCATTGCGAATTGGTGTGATAAGTGGGGAATGAAGTAAAACACCAGTAAAACAGCATGCATCACTTTTACACATAAAAAGGTACCTGACATGTTCACTTACAACATAAGAGGCACAGCTATAATAAGATCAGATACTGTAAAATATTTGGGAGTGACATTCTCGAGCTCGATCAAATGGGACCCTCACATTGATATCACATGTGCAAAGGCATTTAGGCAGCTCAATTTCTTACGTTGGAAATTGGCAACAGCATCATCCCATGTCAAATTAACTGCGTATAAAACCCTCGTCCAGCCAATACTTGAGTATGCCAGTATTGTATCGTCCCCGCAGCAGTCTTACCACATTTATAAACTTGATAGAATACAGCGCATGGCACTCCGTTTCATTTATTCCAGATACTCGCCGTACGACAGCGTCACTGCTTTACGCGAACAAGCAAATATCCCTCTAATATCAGGAAGGCGTATCGCTGCCATGAAGTTCCTTTTTCTTCTTTATCACGGGCACATGAATATAGATAAAACAAAATACATTAGGCCACCCTTCCAACATTCGGAAAGAACAAATCACCGTAAGTGCATCAGACAGTTTTCTGCGCGTTGCAACACACTTAAATATTCATTTTTTCCGCCTGCAATTGAAGCCTGGGACCGTCTGCCGGAACCGATTGCACATGTTGACTCCATCGAAGAATTTGCAACCAGAATAAGTGCACTTTTTATGATTAGGTCTGTTTCCGATTATTTACTGCTTCGCTACAACGTTGCGTTGCGCAACTGTGTTTTAGTCGTTTCCCACCGCATCTGAATTGTTCGTAGCTCTTACCCCTTCCCTGTATTATCTGCCTTGTACTGTGTGCTTTGGTCTGTCGTTTTGTTTTCATGTTATATATTTGAATTGTTATAATTGGCGTATTTCATTGCTTTTTTTCTGCTTTGACCAACATTGCTTTGTTGCTTTGATTGTGACTCACTCCTGTATGAGCCTGTAAAAACGCTTACAGTATTGCTAAATAAGATAATAATAATATATTCATTGAAAGAAAATGAGACATCTACCCAATCGTAGCAATTGCCACGAAGGAATCCCATGCGGGTTCCTCAAAAGAAAAGCATCGCAGTTAACGAAAAATCCGTCCTGGTCTGGTACTCGAACCCGGTACAACTGCCTTTCTGGGGCAGCCGCGATACCATCTGAGCTAACCAGGCGGCTAGCAGATAGCAGGGCGAAGTGGAATTTGTTAACAACCCGAAGCAACATTTTGATGTAATAGTCCTTTGTAGAAAAGAACTATTACGTCGAACTCTTACTTTTGCTTACGTAGTCGTGATCGCCACTGTTTGAGTTTGAAACGTGTTACTTGCCCAGAAGATGGCATGATCGTCCAGCAAATGGAGCAGAAAGAGAACTTTAAAGGTAATCGGTCTTCTGAGCAAATGTATTCATGGACGAACACAGAACACCAGTGAGTCGCTCGACCAACTCATCTGGTGCCGCTGCCCTAAGAAAACTTTGTCAGTGCTTATACATTAAAGACAGCAAATAACAACGCTGTAGCCTTCTACAATGACGGTAATTCTGCACGAAAAGCTGTTCTGGAGGCCCTTGGAATTGTTCCATGTCGGTTTTTTAATATTGCACTCGTCAGGATGGACAAAGAGCTTGTTGACAGGGTAAAATTCTATGACTCTGCCGAGAGCGAGGAAGGACGACGGATAGAAAGGAACACTAAGAATGGTTTTGGAGACTCCTGCAAGAAGGTCAGCAGTGAAATGTATTCTCCTGGGGCATTTTGAGCATCCACAAGCAGTATTCGAACTTGAAACTTTATTCTTCTCAAATTGCATTTTTTATTAGTTTTTCAAATTCAATGTACTTTTTCTCAGAAAGTATTCATTCCACTCTAGTGAAACTTTGTACACATGTACTACAACCAGTCGTAAATATTCTCAACTAAAAAAATCTCTGATAATAATAATGATAACACTCGAAAAATTTACACTGCAAGAAACCCCCTTGTGGCTTTGTGCAAGCAGTGATATTATACTTTTGGGGTGCGAACTCCAAAGTGGATATAATATCCCTTTAGTTGACATATAACCTCTGAGTATTTAGAATAACACTGTGTAATATCATCACATTCCTCTGCGTGGTTGCAGAGACAGGGTACATCAAATAAACACACCCAAAATTTTGGGAGTGGTCCACAGGAAAGGCAGACCATCTAGACACAAACAAAGTGTCTTGTGTTGTACCCAAGAGCATCTTTTGTAAGCGCGTGAAATTTGAAGCGAATATCTGCAGCCGTTTCTAAAATATTACGTTAAAACTAACGTGTACCATTTACCCTACCATACCTCCTTAAGGCTGTTTACTCGAAGGCAAGCAGTTCACAACTTTAATATCAATATACCAGCGAACGTGTGCCGCCCGAAGCTTGCTTGGTCGTAGAAGCGACGCGTGACGCAATGGTCGTGCAGGTTTAGCGCATCGCTGGCTTGAAGACAGTGAGCTGCTGGTAGCGGCTCACGGAGCCGTGTTGGTGGTGACGGCGCCACCTCACGTGACGAAATCTGGGGCAGCGATATTGACGGCTCAGGCGCCTTCTTTTTTTCCTTGATTTCGCTTTCAGAAAGAGATAGTGCTACAAATTCAGTCATTCGTTCTTGTCTCGTAGATTTAAATACGGGTTTAAATAAACTCTATATCCCATTCAACTCGGAGAGTAGGCGTAAGCGGGGAAGTGCTCACACACACACACACACACACACACACACACACACACACACATATATATATATATATATATATATATATATATATATATATATATATATATATATATATATATATATAGATATAGATATATATATATACCACACATATTTGTCCGCATTCACATTTATACGCGTCCACGCTTGCACACACGCACAAAAATGTACGCGCGCAGGCACACGGAGCTGCACGCACACACGCACTCGTGTGCACGCAGATTCAAATACGGAGACACAAACACGCAAGCACACGCAAATGCAAGTAGACACGCACGCACGCTCAAGGCGTGTAAACGCATATACACTCCCTCTCCTTCTCTGCTGCCTCGCAAAAACATGCGCATGCAAACAGACTGAATGGCACTCGTTCTGCAATCGCCGTTCGAACTCCAGCTGTAATAACTGGCTTTATGGTTTAAATTTGACGCTTCTTCATGTCAATGTGCCTTCTGCCCACAGGGTACAAAACCATTTGCTCCTGTCGTGTGACATAACCGCCCATCCTCGACCAAAATACTGCTTTAACGCACCCCAATGATCCGACTATATAAGTGCCATAAAAGCATCTGTTGTTACAAAAGACGACCCTCTTGGCGCCGACAGTTGAAACTTGTTGATACTCGGCTATTATAATAAAATTGTTTAAAATTTTGCCCATTTAATTACACATCTGAATTACACACAGGATGGTCGAGGTGCAATGTCCAGGATTCTGGAGTGTACACAGGATGGTCGAGGTGCAATGTCCAGAATTCCGGAGTGTGTCCATGCTACAAGGCACGATAGTATATTTTTTACGTAACACAAAGACATGCGCATGCTTGTTGTTATGTTGTCCAATGAATAAGATATGATCATAAAACTAATGACTTAATAAGCAACCCATTCCAACGTTTTAGGATGTAAAAATAGAAAAAATAGTATTTGAGGAGCCCTCCTGAAGAAATCAAAACTAAAACCAAATCGTGAGTTTTTTGTTTCGGACCATCTGATGGAAGACTGCCGAACTCAGTCCTACGCGACGTTAAAAAATTGGTATCACTCATCGAACCGCTGCCAGCATGACGCGGAACGATAGGTGGTAGCGGTTAAACGTCTCGGCCACGGATTCCGACGTTTCCGCAGGCGATACGCTCGGGTTTTTATAGATACCACGTCAACTTGCACGACTGTGTGTCAAAAATCGCTTTTGGGAACAGTGTTACGCCATGTGTAGAAAGTCAAGATAGGCATCAGTCAAAAGCTGAGTCTGCGGACTACATACGCTGCAGTGGCTTTTACGATAGACGCCGTAGTTTTATCACAGCTGCCGTTTATATCTCGAAAATCGAGTAGATATTTTCGTCGCTTCCATAGGCTTCCATTGCTGAATCTTTAACCGCTCTGGGAACAGAATTCTTGCTTGCCACAGCGTGATCACTGCATTTGGCTCGGGTGGATTGTCTTCCCGAACATGTCTGTCACCTGCTTTTTTCAATAATCGACCTGCAGGTTTTGTTATTCGCAAAAAACCCGCTCGTTCCATCGAAAACGCCCTAGCTTCGTGCCGGGGCCGCTTGGAGCGCTATCTGGTACGTGTCCAGAAAAGTTGGATATGCAGGTGGGACATTAAACTTTCGTTTTCAGCTCGCTTCGACCGGCGCTTCCGAAGAAGCCGACGCGGCCGCTGTGTCCACGTGATCTCTCATGCCACGTCACGCCGACGGTGGCGCCAGCTTTTCCAGTGGTGAAGCTCGCCCCCAATACTTCCTTTGTCAGCTGTCTTGCGCTTGTTGATTAACTTGGAAAGTTATGCCAGTTCTATTCTAGCTGTAGGGTTACAGGCATTCATACATTGGCGTTTGTTAATCAGATCTTTCGTCTCTTGCGATAGCTCACTGGTATCCTGTCTAACGAAGTTACCACCGACTTCTATTGCACACTCCTCAATGATGCCCATAAGACTGCCGTTCATTGCTTCAATACTAAGGTCCTCTTTCTGGATTAACGCCGAATATTTGTTATGTAGCTTGATCTGGAATTCCTCTATTTTCGCTCTTACCGCTAGCTCATTGATCGGCTTCTAATGTACCAGTTTGGCCAAAACCAGACATACACAAAACACACACGAGCAAATGAAAACAGAAAGAAAAAGGTAAAACTGGCAAATCACTCATTAAAGGCTAAAAATCCCCAAATAAAGAAACAGAACCGAGCTCAAAGCATGCATAAAAACTTGTTTTCGTCGCCGCCGCGGAGCCCTGGAGAAATACGTCCGTACGCCAAAAATATCACCGCCGGCGCTCCTTTAAGTATGAATGAATGGATAAGGTGACGGCACTCGCCACCTAGCCGTGACCTATAACATATTTTGTACTTTGCAGAAGGTGAGATTTCACTCTTACCTTGATCTTAGCCTTGATCAGATAACCTCTGTTTGGTTATTTCTACCCTCTTCAAGCCTCTTTTTTCTCCTCTTTCCATAAATCCCAATGCTTTGAAAAAGTCTGCCCAATTGCTTTGAACTGTAGGGTGCAGCCCTTTACTGAAAAGTATCAGGTGTTCAGCCGTTTCCTCTTCCGTTCCACACGCACCGCATAACGTGTACATTCCTTGATACGTTTCAGTCCGCAGTCCTCCTCCACTGGCTTCAAACAGCAAAAAGCTTCCCCTAGAATTATCCTATATATTCTAGCGAAGCTTGTAACGGCTCACAAATGACGTTGTCGTGGTCACGCAAAAATACCCAGTTGCTCCCAGAGCAGAGCAGCTGCAGCAGAGGGCGGTTTGATGAGTTGACTTCTGCGCCGGCTCGGGAGCGTAACTAGCAAGAATTCAAGCTGCATAGGCGCGTGCGCTCAAGCCCCGCGTGCAACCAATCAGAGCCGTTTCGATACCGCTAGGGAGGGAAAGGGCAGGAAAGGGTCTCGCGCGCGCTACGCCGGCTTCATTTCTGTTTAGTTATGTCTCGGAAAACGGATGGCACGGACACGCGTTGTGCGTTCCCCAGAGGAATGGGCAGCCTTATACGAGCGGCGGCGAGAACTCGCCCTTGCAAGGGGCCGCCATCGGCGCGCCGATCCAGCCTTTAAAGGGAAGCTGAAACACTTTTCGAAAAAAAAATGAGTTCTCTGCGGCATTCTACAGTTTTTAATACCCTGAACACGAATATCTGGTTCAATAACGGCGGAAACAAACGCAAGCGGCTGTTTTTCCAAGAAAACGCGCACCAGCGCCTCAGGGCATCGCGCGAACGCCGCTGTTGCCCGTGATTGGTCGGGCCCGCTGTGACGTCATTCGCGGCAGTCGCCGGTCGGCGCCGCCGTTTCAGAGCGTAGCACGCTGTTCTGTTCTGGCTTCATAGCTGAGTTGGCTGAGTTGTAAGCATTATGGAACGTTCTCGCTGTCTCGCACAGCTTGTATTTTCGCAGTACATGTTCGAACCGACAGCCGATACGGAAAACGATGGCGGCAACGACGATGTTGAGTGTGCCTACAGCGAGAGCGATGTGTGCACCTTCTCGCGCGTTGGAAATCTTAGCTGGTACGTATGTTTTCTTTTCATGTAGCTGCACGTTCCAATGACGGGAGAAAAAATGCGCTAAAGTGTCACTGGGAACTTGCTGCTGGAAGAATGCCGAAGCACTAAGTTCTCATTAGATTGTAAACACGGGTGCAATTCCGCGATGTCAAGCACCTTGCCGCTGCTTGTCTAAAGTTCGGTGGTTTTTTGCGTGTTGATACACGATCGCGAACATAAGTGCCGCGTTTCAAAGCGCGCACATGCAGTGCTGCGAGGTACATTCATGGAAGTTGCTTATCATACACATCCAGAGATGGCCAGAGGTATTATATGTGCAATATTCATACTATGGTTCGACGACTTTGCGATTGTGGCTCGATCAAGAATCGGTATGCGTTCTCCATGCTAGTGTTGACATAAAGATATTAGGCAGCTTTAGCACCGCCTTGTGGTAAATATGATAACTGCAACCGTACATCGAACGTCCCTAGGCAAGCCTATACTCCATTTCATACCTCAGGTGCAACGCTGTGGAAGCTACGCACGAAGTCCGGTCACCAAAATTTATTACTGGGCGCGTTTCCTTCTATGCTTCGCAGCGCGCCAGCGGCGTTCGCTCGCGCGAGCATGCACGTGAAGCTGCCGCGACGCGCTGCAGTTAAAAAATGCCGACAAGAAAATTGATTTAAAAGATCGTGTTAGCAGCCGTATAAGTACACGGATTGCTTCTATGGGTAAATTCGTTTCTTTTCATTCAGAACTGAGCTTATATATGAAAAATTTTCTAAAAAATCGGGTCAAGAAACACCGAAATTTTTCTAAGTGCGAACGCAGCCACTGCAAGAAGTATCTCAAGCCTCCACAGCGTTGCACCTGATGTATGAAACAGAGTATAGCAACGCTAGCAACAACGCGTTTCCGCATTTGTCGTAAGGCTATCCGGCTATCACGGAAATGGTCCGAGCATAGCACAGTTGATTTCGTCGGCACGAACTTATCTCTCCTCACCGCACGGACCCACTGCACTGCAAGCTTCTTGTCCTTCGGGAACCTGTGAAACACCACATCGTCTCGCCCGCCTGTGTTCGCGCAGCCGAATGCTGCACAGAACGAGGGCATGTTGGGTGCCCTTGGCTGTAGGCACTCACGCAGCACAGAAGGAAAGAACAGTTTACGAAAATCGCAATAGAAAACAAACGTGAGCGGCGGCGTTGGCAGATCTCTCGTAGCGTGGTTCAGTAAAGCGCAGGACGGAAAGAGGCATGCCAGCACATGCCAGCACGCCGGTCCGGCAGCTCCGTCCCCGCGAATGCCGTCACTCTCGCCGGTTTTCTCCTCTGGCAACCACGTCACCCGGCGCTCCAGGAAGCGATGGGGGCGTGTCCGCGGGGGTGATTTAGAAAGCGATTTCCGCCACTTATATTAAAGGGAAGCTGAAACACTTTTTGAAAAAAATGAGTTCCCTGCGGCATTCTACAGTTTTGAGTGCCCTGAACACGAATATCTGGTTCAAAAAGGGCGGAAACAAACGCAAGCGGCTGGTTTTTCAAGAAAACGCGCACCAGCGCCTCAGGGCATCGCGCGAACGCCGCTGTTGCCCGTGATTGGTCGGGGCCGCTGTGACGTCATTCGCGGCAGTCGCCGGTCGGCGCCGCCGTTTCAGAGCGTAGCACGCTGTTCTGTTCTGGCTTCATAGCTGAGTTGTAAGCATTATGGAACGTTCTCGCTGTCTCGGACAGCTTGTATTTTCGCCGTACATGTTCGAACCGACAGCCGATACGGAAAACGATTTCGGCAACGGCGGCAACGACGATGTTGAGTGTGCCAACAGCGAGAGCGATGTGTGCACCTTCTCGCGCGTTGGAAATCTTAGCTGGTACGTATGTTTTCTTTTCATGTAGCTGCACGTTCCAATGACGGGAGAAAAAATGCGCTAAAGTGTCACTGGGAACTTGCTGCTGGAAGAATGCCGAAGCACTAAGTTCTCATTAGATTGTAAACACGGGTGCAATTCCGCGATGTCAAGCACCTTGCCGCTGCTTGTCTAAAGTTCGGTGGTTTTTTGCGTGTTGATACACGATCGCGAACATAAGTGCCGCGTTTCAAAGCGCGCACATGCAGTGCTGCGAGGTACAGTCATGGAAGTTGCTTATCATACACATCCAGAGATGGCCAGAGGTATTATATGTGCAATATTCATACTATGGTTCGACGACTTTGCGATTGTGGCTCGATCAAGAATCGGTATGCGTTCTCCATGCTAGTGTTGACATAAAGATATTAGGCAGCTTTAGCACCGCCTTGTGGTAAATATGATAACTGCAACCGTACGTCGAACGTCCCTAGGCAAGCCTATACTCCATTTCATACCTCAGGTGCAACGCTGTGGAAGCTACGGACGAAGTCCGGTCACCAAAATTTATTACTGGGCGCGTTTCCTTCTATGCTTCGCAGCGCGCCAGCGGCGTTCGCTCGCGCGAGCATGCACGTGAAGCTGCCGCGACGCGCTGCAGTTTGGGCTCCGTGTTCGAGCACCTGCTGCGAAGGAAAACACCAGGATACGCCAACGCCGACACACGGACAAGAAGCGTGAGTGTATAAGGCACCTTTCAAGACCTCTTTTATGCAAATCGGAGCTCGGGCGACCGAGCTCCGACTGTCTCAAGCCAGCGTCGCCCCGGCGCCCTAACTTACCCGAACGCCAGGCCTAGCGCGGCGCGAACGCCTCGGCGACAGTCATGGAGTACGCCGTAGTTGGGACTAACGCCTCCCCAGTCGAATTCGATCCGACCGATTGGAAAACGATTGTTTCCTATCGTAATAAGAACCCCAGAGCTGAGTCATTAACAGCTCAGAAGCCAAATAAGCAGACCGAGAAGCCGCAGGCGCAACCTCTCCCTCCACTGCATCCCAAGAAACGGCTTCCCCGACTCCCGGAGGAGGACTATAAAATCATCTACAGACCAACGGGTGGCGTTGATTTCACGCGCTACACCGAGAAGTCCATCAGGCACGCGATCGCAACAGCGAGTGGCATCACCGCGACCGAGGCTGATAAAGACCAATCTAGAACAAATTCTGCAAAAAATGTGTTCACCATATCGACGCCGGTGCAGGCAAACGCACTACGCTACGTCACAGTCAAGCAAATCAAGATAGAAGGCAAAGACGTCATCATGACTTCGTACATCGCCCCTCCGGACAGGGCCCTGCAAGGCATCATCTATCGGGCTTACGATGGCGAAACTCAACAAGAAATGATGACAGAATTCCACAAAAGAAACCCTGAAATCGTACAAGCACGAACCATGGGAAGAACATCAAAGTCCCTTCTGCTCCACTTCGACGCGGACGAACTACCAGGTAGCATCGTATACTTCGGAGTCCTGTACCCAGTCTACCCCTTCATTCCGAAAGTAGAGGCGTGCACGAACTGCAGAAGAGTCGGACACAGAAGAGACGTATGCCCAGAGCCACCGCAACAACGGTGCCCGTACTGCGGCAACCAGCACCTAAAGGAAGAAATCTGCGACCCAGTTTGCATTGTCTGCGGAGGAGGGCACCGCACAGGCGACAACAGTTGCAAGAAACGATTTCAACGACCCCAACCGAAAACATCGGAGCACCAGTCAAGATCCAAATCCCGGACCTGCGACGACACAACATCCACCCAAAGGAAGGATCGCTCGAGCTCCTTCCCGTCCTTGGACAGCGGACGCAGCAGCAGCCGCGGCGGAAGCAGCAGCCGCAGCGGAGGTGGTAACAGCACCAGTAGCCGGACTCAGAGTCCCGGACCGAAACAGGTGAGCTGGGCGGGAGTGGCCTCTCACGGAAAGGGGACGGAGCTGCAGTCATTACAGTCTAAACTCGATCAGGCACTCCACCACATTCAAATGCTCACGGACCGAATCAAACACTTGGAACAAGAAAACAGTAAACTAAAAGCCCCCACAAATTCTACGGACCCTCTTCCACAACCACTCCCAATGCCGGAGGTCACAGAAATGGAAACTACTGTGGCCGCATCAGTCGAAACACCAGTAAGCGTAGTAAGCAAGGAAGAAGCACCTCGCAAAAAACGAGCAATAACTGACGTAAGAAATCCCTCACTCGAAGATAGAGTCCCAAAACTCAAACAAAAAGTGGAAGAGCACAGCCAGAAACTCGATAACCTAACACAAAGAGTTGACAATCTGACACAAAGCCTTGAACAACACATACAGGATGTAAATCACAAGTTCGGAGTGCTCGACACCGTTTTACAGGAAATTTTACGTCGGCTTCCCCCGTCAACTCAAGGGGCGCCAATCGATCAATCCCAGCAAAATGGCCAATCCTAAAACCATAACAATTTGGCAGTGGAACTGCAGGTCTATGCGCAATAAAAAAGCACATCTGCAGTTACACATTCAATCGCAATCCGAAAAACCTGACGTAATTGCGATCCAGGAACCCAGAATGTCTCGACTAAAACTGCCAGGGTATCGGGCAGTTCTGCCATGTCACATCGCAGAACAGCCATTAACCACTACGATGGTACATAGGAACCTTACCGTGGTTAACCACGAGATTGAAGACGTAGAGCTCGATTGTATATTACTCGAAATTCTACCTAGCAAAAGAAACTCCTCTTCTCTGTTCATACTTAACGCATACAGCCACCCCAGGGCACAGGCTGGACCAGCGAAAGCCGCTATACTCAAAGCCCTACAAATCGCAGGCCAAAACCCAATCCTAATTGTGGGCGACTTCAACGCTCAACACGTGCAATGGGGACACGCAACAATATCCAGAAAAGGCACGGCCCTAATGGATTTTATCCAGCAAAGAGGGCTAACCCAATACACGGACCCCATGCAACCTACCAGGATAGGCAACAGCGTGAACAGGGACACGTGCCCGGACCTCACGATAGGCAAAAATCTCCCAGACTTAATCTGGAGCAACACCAGACAAAATCTGGGAAGTGACCATTATATCATAACGTCTAAAATCGTCATTGGCAATCTCAAACCCCAACCTAGAAAAAACAGAATCACCGACTGGGACAAATTTAGGACGATCCGTGACCACAATCAGGAACCGATCGCAGACCTAGAACAGTGGACACAAACCCTCCTATCAGATGTGGGAAAGGCCTCTAAAGACGTAGTACATGACCTAGGCGTAAATACGATAGACAGCCGCCTCACACACATGTGGGAGGCAAGGCAAAGCCTAGAAAAAAGATGGCTTAAGCAAAAATACAACAAAAAGCTTAGAAACAGGATAGTCACACTCACGGAAGCAATTCAACACCACTCCGCAGAACTAGCAAGACAGCAGTGGAACCATATCTGCGAAAATGTAAATGGCAATCTTGGCACGAGAGAGACATGGAATCTTTTGCGGCATCTTCTTGATCCGGAATCGAACAAAGCTACGACTCAAAAGGAAATCACCAAAATTTTAAACATAGACCCAGGCACGGATCAAGATATTATAAACACGCTACAGCAGAAATACTTCTGCACAACTCGAGAGACGAAGTCCCTACCCGATTATAAAGGACAACCTAACCCCATCCTGGACGCTGACATAACAATGGCGGAAATAAGAGCAGCCCTCCTTAAGATACGCACGACATCCGCTCCGGGAGAGGACTGCATTAACAATAAAACACTCAGAAACCTAGACGACGCTTCCATCACAGCCCTCACGGACTTTGCGAACGGGTGTTGGAGAGAAGGAAAACTCCCAGTGTCTTGGAAACATGCCATCGTTAAATTCATCCCAAAACCGGGCAAAAAGCTCGCGCTCGAAAACCTCAGACCTATTTCGCTTACTTCTTGCATAGGAAAACTGATAGAGCACGTCATACTAGACAGACTGCAGTCCCACATGCACAAAGAGAATTTATATCCAAACACTATGGTCGGCTTTAGACCACATTTATCAACACAGGATACGATGCTCAGACTAGCAAACGAGGTCCTTTCTCAGGAGCAAGACAGGAGCACAAGGGCAATCCTAGCTCTAGATTTAACCAAAGCATTTGATAACGTCAAACACAAAGCAATCCTAGATTCTCTTTCACCGTTGAATGTAGGCGAAAGAACGTTTAACTACATCAAAGACTTCCTCTCCGATAGAACGGCTAAAATTCAAATTGGCACAATCAAATCCGACACCTTCACTTTAGGAGACAGAGGAACGCCGCAAGGATCGGTCCTCTCCCCCTTCTTATTCAATATAACCCTCATCAAAATGGCACACGAACTCGCCAAAATCCCTGACCTAGAACACTCCTTGTACGCGGACGATATCACCCTTTGGACAACCAAGGGGAGTATCGGCACGATACAAGATACGCTACAACAAGCGGCAGATGTAGTAGTAGAGGAGGCACAAGCCGCGGGACTTGCGTGTTCCCCCCAAAAATCTGAACTCCTCATCTTACACCCAAAGCGTCAAAGAAAACATAAAGCGCCTGAGATCAAAATTTACGCGGAAGGGGCAGCCATCCCAGAAGTGGAAACCCTAAGAATCTTGGGAATGCTGATACAGTCAAACCAAAAAAACGACACACTAATTAAGAAGCTGCGAAACACCGTCAACCAAATCTCCTTCCTCATCAGACGCATCGCGAATAGGCGAGGAGGAGTTAAAGAAGCCGAGACCAGGAAACTAATTCAGGCTTTCGTTCTTAGCAGAGTCATCTACTCTACACCATACGTCACCCTCACAGTCAGAGAAAGGAACGACGTGGATTCTCTAATTCGACAATCCTACAAAATTGCGCTCAACCTCCCTCGTCATACCCCAAATGAAAAACTACTACAGTTAGGAATTCATAACACCTTAGCGGAAATGATGGAAGCACACCTCACCGCACAATACGAAAGACTATCAGGAACTGAAACGGGACGTTTCATTCTAAAGAAGGCAGGCATACAATATGAAGGAATCCGTGCACACACCTTGCCAATTCCAAGACACGTGCACGAACACTTAATAGTCCATCCTCTGCCCAAAAACATGCATCCACAGTACGATACAAACAGAAGAAAGGCTAGGGCACAAAAACTTCACGAAAGATTTTCAGTTCAGAAAGATACGGCGCATGTGGACGTGGCAGAACATGCGGACAGAGACGCCTTTTCCCTGGCAGTTGTCGATCATCGAGGTTCTCCCCTCGCATCAGCGACAATCGATAAAACAAAATTTCCAGAGGAGGCCGAAGAAGCTGCCATAGCTTTAGCTATTACCTCCACCACTGCCAAATACATCATCAGCGACTCTAAAACCGCAATTCGAAATTTTTGCAAAGGAAGGGCCCATTCAGCAGCCATCAGAATATTACGAAAAATCTCCAATACCCGCCAGATCACATTGATCTGGGTCCCCGCCCATTCAGGCCATCCTGGAAATGAGGCGGCGCACCAATTTGCCCGAGGATTCGTAGTTAACCGGGAGGTGCGTTACCCCGAGCTCAGGTCGGCCAAGGAGCGAATGACGACCTACAAAGAAATTACTGCCCACTTTAAGAAAGAAAGACAAATCTTCCCAGAACCACATAGATCTCTAAGTAAAACACAACAAGTCAGTTGGCGACAGCTCCAAACAGACACTTTCTTTAATCCGTACATATACTCCATATGGTTCCCAGAGCAGTTCAGCCCCGTCTGTTCTCTCTGTGGGCACCATAAGGCAGACACACCACACATCCTATACTCATGTAATCAAGACAAGCCGTCGAACAGTCTGCAGCTCTCTACCCAATTGCAGTGGGAGGCCGCGCTGCTCAGCTCGGACCCGGAGGTTCAACTCCGAGTCACGGAGCGGGCCGAAGAGGTCGCCGAACGACATCGTCGGTCGGCCACCTGGCGTCCGGCCTAGAAGAGGAGCCCACTGCGGGGCGGGGAACGTCACCCCAACCCCCGCCTAAGACCTCTTCTATAATAAAGTTTATCTCCTCCTCCTCCTAAAAGAACGTGTTAGCAGCCGTATAAGTACACGGATTGTTTCTATGGGTAAATTCCTTTTTAACGCGACAGCGTTAAGGAGCTCGTGTCGCAGAAAAGTCGGTGTCGGCGTCCGCGGCGTTGGCCGTGAGCGATAAATCCCGGCAGGCACTTTATGAATAAAAAACAACTTGCAAGATGGTCTGGGTGGGCATCGAACCAGGGTCTCCGGAGTGTGAGACGGATACGCTACCACTCAGCCACGAGTTCGAGGCTTCAAAGCGGTACAAAAGCGCCTCTAGTGAATGCGGTGTTGCCTTAGAAACGAGCTGTAGAAAGTTATACTGCGGTGTATATCGGTAATTATGAACATGTAACTTACAGAAGTCGCAGTTACAAGAGTAGCGAAGTGCGTTTCCGCTACATCTCTTCTGCGCTTTCCGCACACGCAGAGCCATCTTGCGGCAAACACAGAAGACCCCCTCCTCTCAATGCACGGCGCTGCCCCGACAGGTGGCGCGCCACGCGCGCATTGGGGCTGTGCGGGGACCGGTGCAAGGCGCGTCGTGGCCCGGACTCCCTCTCCCCTGACGACGCTTCGCCTTTCTCTCTCACGGGTTGCAGAATCAAGCGTCCTCATTTCTTTAGATCGCTATCTGTCTATCTCTCTGCCCGTGCCGACGACGTTTGGCTGGCGTGCATCGTTTCCCCCTCCGAGACACCGAGTTCTTTGGTTCGTTCCGCTTGCTCGGGCGCACGTTTCGTTGCCGCACCGAACGCTGCGTTGCTCGACGCTCACCGCGTCCGATGCGGGGCGCCTCGTAAGTGATCGCTGCGCCGTAGCCCATTGTCTTACACCCCTTGGCGGGTCGACGGGAACGCTGTCGCGTTCCACTCTTGAAGGCGAAGCTTAAGCGTCCTCCAATTTTTTTTTCATTCAGAACTGAGCTTATATATGGAAAATGTTCTCAAAAATCGGGCCAAGAAACACCGAACTTTTTCTAAGTGCGAACGCAGCCACTGCAAGAAATATCTCAAGCCTCCACAGCGTTGTACCTGATGTATGAAACGGAGTATAGCAACGCTAGCAACAACGCGTTTCCGCATTTGTCGTAAGGCTATCCGGCTATCGCGGAAATGGTCCGAGCCCAGCACAGTTGATTTCGTCTGCACGAACTTATCTCTCCTCACTGCACGGACCCACTGCGCTGCAAGCTTCTTGTCCTTCGGGAACCTGTGAAACACCACATCGTCTCGCCCGCCTGTGTTCGCGCAGCCGAATGCCGCACAGAACGAGGGCATGTTGGGCGCCCTTCGCTGTAGGCACTCACGCAGCACAGAAGGAAAGAACAGTTTATGAAAGAATTGGAGGACCCTTAAGCTTCGCCTTCAAGAGTAGAACGCGACAGCGTTCCCGTCGACCCGCCAAGGGGTGTAAGACAATGGGCTACGGCGCAGCGATCACTTACGAGGCGCCTCCGCGTCGGACTTTTCACCTACCAATCACGCGGTGAGCGTCGAGCAACGCAGCGTTCGGAGCGGCAACGAAACGCGCGCCTCAGCAAGCGGAACGAACCAAAGAACTCGGTGTCTCGGAGGGGGAAACGATGTAAGCCAGCCAAACGTCGTGATGGGCACGGGGAGAGGGATAGACAGATAGTGATCTAAAGAAAGGAAGGACGCTTGATTATGCAACCCGTGAGGGAGCATGGCGGAGCGTCGTCAGTGAGAGGGTGTCCGGGCCGCGACGCGCCGCGCACCGGTCCCCGCACAGCCCCAATGCGCGCGTGGCGCGCCACCTGTCGGGGCAGCGTCGTACATTGAGAGGAGGGGGTCTTCTGTGTTTGCCGCAAGATGGCTCTGCGTGTGCGGAAAGCGCAGAAGAGATGTAGCGGAAACGCCCTTCGCTACTCGTGTAACTGCGACTTCTGTAAGTTACATGGTCATAATTACCGATATACATCGCAGTATCACCTTCTACGGCTCGTTTCTAAGGCAACACCGCATTCACTAGAGGGGTTTTTGTACCGCTTTGAAGCATCGAACTCGTGGCTGTGTGGTAGCGTCTCCGTCTCACACTCCGGAGACCCTGGTTCGATTCCCACCCAGCCCATCTTGCAAGTTGTTTTAGAGCGCAGCTCTTTGGCGTCCGTTCCTGGGTTTCGCGTCGTCGTCGGCGTTGTCGTCGGCCTCGTAACCAGCTCCGCCCCCTTTCATCCCCCCAGCGCTAGCAGCGACCGACTGATACCGCTGGATGCCGCTGACGCCGCTAGAGAGTCAAGATAACGTGACTGCATAGAACACCGTCGCCGCCATGCAGAAAGAGGAGGAAAGGGTCCCCCCCCTGTTCTTGTGTGGCGGATAGGGTGCTCTTCAGTTGCCGACGCGCCGGTTATTTCACGTAGGCCCCGGCACGTCGACGAATACGTGACCACCTTCCCAAGGCTAGACCTGGTTCTTAGCGCTGCGGAAGCGAGGGTATCATATTGTTTGTGTCGGCATCGGCGGCGTTGTCCCTGAAACCAACTCCGCAGCTGGGGTTGACTCACTATCGGCGTCAGCGGCATCAGTCAGTCGCTGCTATCTCTTCCCTCCTCCCTTTATCGTGTTGTCCGCTTGCTGCGCGCGCTTCTGCCCCCATCGTTTGCCGCTGGGTGTACACGCCGCCCCCCTCCCCCCTCTTCCTGCGAGTCTCCGGTTGTCAAAGCGCCGGCTCGAACTTAATTCCTTTCTTCGCTCCTCCTCCAATGCAACCCCTGTGCGGTGGCAATCAGAGAGCCAGATCGGTGGCGGCGGATCTGTATATGTGCACCACCCGAGCCGAAATTGCCGCTGCCGTTCGCCCTGTGCGGTGGCAATCAGAGAGCCAGATCGGTGGCGGCTTGACATAAAGACAAACAGCAATTTCCTAACACTTATGCGGGAGAACATCCCGTTCCTCTCGCTCGTAACGCGTCCCACGGCTGTGACAACCTCGCGAGGCACTTGTATAGATCTCGTCTTTGAGAATCAAGCATTGGTGTACCAAGTCGAACATATATCAGTCTATTTCTCCGACCACAAAGCTTCCTTCATGACTGTCAAGAACTGTTAGTGGAGTCTTTGTTAAAGGAATACGTGTGAAAAATAAAAAAAAAATTCTGTGATAGCGCATACATGTGTTGCTCGATTTCTTTGCCTCAATCTATCGAAAAGGTGAAACAGCTTATTTGCTGCGCTCAAATTTCGCATTAGGAAGTAACGTAATCGTCGGTAATTTTTTTTTATTCATGAAGTGCCTCCCGGGATTTATCGCTCACGGCGAACGCCGCCGACGACACCGCCTTTTCTGCGACACGAGCTCCTTAACGCTGTCGCGTTAAAATCGCGAAACAAACGTGAGCGGCGGCGGCGGCAGATCTCGTAGCGTCGTTCAGTAAAGCGCAGGATGGAAAGAGGCATGCCAGCACATGCCAGCACGCCGGTCCGGCAGCTCGGTCCCCGCGAATGACGTCACTCTCGCCGGTTCTCTCCTCTGGCAACCACCTCACCCGGTGCTCCGGGAAGCGATGGGGGCGTGTCCGCGGGGGTGATTTAGAAAGCGATTTCCGCCCCTTATATTAACAAACCGAAGAAAAAATTTCGGAACCGTAAATTATTAGGTCTGTTCTTCCCAATCCCAGCAATTCATGAAAATGGAAAACCATTTCAGCTTACCTTTAACAAAACGAAGAAAAAAATTTCGGAACCGTAATTTATAAGGTCTGTTCTTCCCAAACCCAGCAATTCATGGAAATTGAAAACCGTTTCAGCTTCCCTTTAAGCGCTAAATATAGTCCGACATAGCCTGAGCGTGCGCACACGTTATGTCACGTTGGCGAGAACAACAGTGTCTATAGTTTGACCGATGGTTCAAACCACTGGCGCAACCAACGTGACCGCGGTCGACTGAGGCTCGCCGGTGCGCCGATAACGCCGGACCTTAAACGTGCCCTTAGAGCCTCCCGAGCCCAGGCAATTCTATAGCAACGAGAAAAAGTCTTGAGCTGAGGGAGTGGGAGGCCAAAGAGATCCGGCATCGGTACCTCTGGGTTACTTAACCGTGAGGAAGGTCAGGTGCACGTAGGCCAAGCTTCGCTTAGCCCCATATTTCGGTAGGAGAAGGGTTGGTCATTTTTTCTTTTGCAATTTCCTGCTTGAAAGTTCTCTATATTCCTAGTGCTGATTTCGTCTGCATCCCTATTTTCCACAGACCCCTCTCTGTTTCTTTACCCTTTTTCATAACCGATGTTTCTTGGCTTCCTTCCCTTCTCTTGTCGAAATATTTCCGTGACAATTTTCTGGTTCGCTTCCTCCATCTTGTGTGAACATTTGTCATGTACAAGTAATTGAAAAGTTTCCTTGCCCGCCACTTTCCCGCCATTTCTCATCATCATCATCATCATCATCAACCTGGATACGCCCACTGCAGGGCAAAGGCCTCTCCCATACTTGTCCAACTACCCCGGTCATGTACTAATTGTAGCCATGTTGTCCCTGCAAACTTCTTAATCTCTTCTGCCCACCTAACTTTCTGTCGCCCCCTGCTACGCTTCCCTTCTCTTGGAATACAGTCCGTAACCCTTAATGACCATCGGCTATCTTCCCTCGTCATTACATGTCTGCCCCATCCCCCCATTTCTTTTTCTTGATTTCAACTAAGATGTCATTAACTCGCGTTTGTTCTCTCACCCAATCTGCTCTTTTCTTATCCCTTAACGTTACACCTAACATTCTTCTTTCCATAGCTCGTTGCGTCGTCCTCAATTTAAGTAGAACCCTTTTCTTAAGCCTCCAAGTCTCTGCCCCGTACGTGCGTACTGGTAAGACACAGCTGTTATACACTTTTCTCTTGAGGGAGAATGGCAACCTGCTCTTCATGATCTGAGAATGCCTGCCAAACGCACCCTAGCCCATTCTTATTCTGCTGATTATTTAAGTCTCAAGATCCGGATCCGCAGTCACTACCTGTCCTAAGTAGATGTATTCCCTTACCACTTCCAGTGCCTCGCTACCTATCGTAAACTGCTGTTCTCTTCCGAGACTGTTAAACTATACTTTATTTTTCTGCAGATTAATTTTTAGACCCACCCTCCTGCTTTGCCTCTCCAGGTCAGTGAACATGCATTGCAGTTGGTCCCCTGAGTTACTAAGGAAGGCAATATTATCAGCGAATCGCAAGTTACTAAGGTATTCTTCATTTACTCTTATCCCCAATTCTTCCCAATCCAAGTCTCTGAATACATCCTGTAAACGCGGTGTGAGTGGCATTGGAGAGAACATATCTCCTTGCCTGACGCCTTTCTTTATTGGGATTTTGTTGCTTTCTTTATGGAGGGCTACGGTGGCTGTGGAGCCACTATAGATATGTTTCAGTATATTTACACACGGCTCGTCTACACCCTCATTCCGTAATGCCTCCATGACTGCTGAGGTTTCGACTGAATCAAACGCTTTCTCGTAATCAATGAAAGCTATATATAAGGGTTGGTTATATTCCGAACATTTCTCTATTACCTGATTGATAGTGTGAATATGGTCTATAGTTGAGTAGCCTTTAAGGAATCTTGCCTGGTCCTTTGGTTGACGGAAGTCTAAGGTGTTCCTGATTTTATTTGCAATTACCTTAGTAAATACTTTGTAGGCAACGTACAGTAAGCTGATCGGTCTATAATTTTTTAAGTCATGGCGTCCCCTTCCTTATGAATTAGGATTATGTTAGCGTTCTTCCAAGATTCCCGTATGCTCGAAGTCATGAGGCATTGCGTATACATGGTGGCCAGTTTTTCTAGAACAATCTGCCCACCATTATTCAACAAATCTGCTGTTACCTGATCCTCCCCAGCTGCCTTCCCCCGTTGCATAGTTGCCAAGGCTTTCTTTACTTCTTCCGGCGTTACTTGTGGGATTTCAAGCCCCTCTCGACTATTCTCTCTTCCATTTTCGTCGTAGGTGCAACTGGTACTGTATAAATCTGTATAGAACTCCTCAGCCACTTGAACGATCTCATCCATATTAGTAATGATAATGCTGGCTTTGTCTCTTAACGCATACATCTGATTCTTGCCTATTCCTAGTTTCTTCTTCACTGCTTTGAGGCTTCCTCCGTACCTGAGAGCATGTTCAATTCTATCGATATTATACTTCCTTATGTCAGCTGTCTAACGCTTGTTGATTAACTTGGAAAGTTCTGCCAATTCTAATCTAGCTGTAGGGTTAGAGGCTTTCATACATTGGCGTTTCTTGATCAGATCTTTTGTTTCCTACGATAGCTTACTGGCATCCTGTCTAACGGAGTTATCACCGACTTCTATTGCACATTCATTAATGATGCCCATAAGATTGTGATTTCTCTCAATCACTCCTCAAATTCTATCTTGCTGCTAGTTTCCCTGCACTCAAATGATGTCCATCCCATGTCACCCGGCACCTCCTGATTTGGTGTATTTCCGTGTGCTTCCAAAGCAAGCCTACCTACCCCTCGTTGCTTCGTTGACCATTGTTGGTGTTCACTTTGTACAATTAAAACTAAATAATAATAATAAAATAACAATACTATGAAAGGAGGTAATCTTTACGTGCTGCTACTAGTGTCACCGGCTATTAGCGGCGTGAATTTGGAGTGGCAGCCTCTCGCGAGTGACGTCACGGCCAGGACGCCGCTCGCTGCGGCTTGCTTGCACGCGCTCGTTCCCTTCGTGCGTGCTTGGGGCATGGGCGGCTGGAGCCGTACTTGTTGAAGCGTATGACGGCTTCTTTCTGCTTCCATGCCTGAACCCCAGTTTCTTCTTCAAAAGCGCGTGAGTCGAGAAAATTTGCGGCTTGGATATCACAAGCTGTGTAGCGTTGGCGGGGTCTACTGGTTTTACAATGCACCGTGTCCGTCCATAAATTTGGCGTAAAAAGAATGTCTGCAAATTCAGCACGCAAAGTTGTGCATGATGCTTCGCTGAACTCTTAACATTTCCTTAGTATTTAGCTATGAGATACATTGCATTTTACATGGAAGAAAAATATTGGTAGTTGGCGTCAACATGGCATCCGTGTTAGAAAGACACTGCCCAACGAAGCTGGCATCATGATTCTCATTACTCTGGTGAGTTGTTCTAGTCAAATGTGACCATTTATTAATGCGTAGAAAAAAGAGTTAGGCGCGCATTTCTTATGAAAAAGTTTGCTGCTACGTTCGCCCCCCTCTGAAACAGGCCTCCAAAAAACGAATTGCTCATGGCTGCTAACAAGACGGCGCGTCAAGTAGGGTATTTGCACAGTTAATTCACAACTACCATAGTAGCAATCACGTGAGAGAAATGTTTCGTGCTTAAGATCGAGAGTCAATCAATTGCAAGCGATGAAATGTTTCATGGTAGCCCTCAGCAGCCTTTATCGACAATATGGCACATCCCTCACGCAACGGCAGCAACCGACTCTCGGTATGGTGAGGCACGCATTGTTCGAAACACCCATCAGTTCACTACAACTTCGAATTGAAACCATAAAGCGTTTTTTACAGCGCCGATTGGAATGCCTAAAGTATTCTCGAGGTGCAACAGCGCAGCTTTGATTGCCTAGGAAAGTAAAATTCAAGCACCTTCTGCCTCACCATGTCTCCATCCAGCGCTGTTTAATTATACAAACGGAGAACTATTCGCGCCGTCGGTACATAAAAGAGAACCTCCCAAACCTTCATAAAGAAAACGCCACAAGCCTTACTCGGGGAGTGACGCCGAGATCGAGGAGCGTCTTCAAGCAGCAACGTGTACCCCATTCCGCGGAACATGCATCCCGCATATAACATCGAAAGGAGAAAAGCAAGAGGGGAAGCCCTGCAGAAGAAATGGGACGAGCAACCTAACACCCTCTATGTGGACGCCGCAGGGCCAAAGAATGGAGTGATGACTATTGTGGTCTCAACGCCTTCAGGATTGATGGTGAATTGCGCCTCGATGAAAACATCCAACCCCACTCACGCAGAGGAAGCAGCTATTGCATTAGCTATAGCATCTAACCCCAATGCCGATGTGCTCACTGACTCCCAGCACTGGCTGGTGGGGAGGGCCAGCGCAGCAGTAGTAACCAGTGGGCTACCGGAATAGGCGGCCCACCCACGAGTTCTACGCATATCCTGCAAATAAAGATGTTTTCAATCACACCACAAGCCTTACTTATATCACTTGATTTTTTTACCTTCCACCGGGGGATTATATCTTCATTATGAGCCACACTACTGATCGTTGACGATTTGTCTTCTTTCTGGCCGCAGCCAAAAGGCATATTTCACTAAAAAATTTGGGCCTAGCAGTCTGTGTCAGTTCACCAAACAGATTCGTCATGTATATTCTTCATGTAAGAAGCACCAGTAAATTTCTCAAGTGAGTTGAACGTGTAGCATTGAAAAGGGAATATATATTGGTACATTACTTTTCGTATTCTGCAAATAGCTCTAAGCCTTCATTAGCTTTACGCCAAATTACCGCAACTTAAAATAAACACGTGAATAGCCGCCTAATTTTGAGAAGCAGTTAAAAAAGCAAGTGGTACTTGTAGAATCTAACCTGCAGTGTTAGTTAAGTCCTCGTTTACTGCCGAGCATTTCTGTGAAGAAATGCAAAAAGTCGATATTGTACCACGAACAACTCGTCGTGAGCAAACCTGTTTTAGCGGATTAAAATCGAGGTAGAAGTCATATCTAGCCAGCGTTTGTGACATACTTCTTGCACCGCGGCAGCTATGGTATCATAACTGGATTCTTATATGCTATGTTTTTGCATTTGTCGATCCGCACATGAAAAACCCGCAATGGGCTGGTCTGTGCTTCTTCGGTGGACATTGTAGCGTTGCCTTTGAGAGCTGCATTGTCGTCTAAGAAATAATCTACTTGAATAAACTTTCGCAAATGAACACGGAAAAATATGTTTGAGACGACCGCCATAAGTACACAAGCAGAGAGAACGAGGGCGAACAAACTAAAACACCGCGGAAAGCACCCGGATACCACCCGAACTGTATCAGACGACAGGCGCGAGTCCATGCCCTAACGTCACGCGTGTGGCGCTCGCAGCGCCCCTGTAGTTCGTTCTCGGGGCTAATAGTAGAGGTTGTACAGCGTGAGAGCACGTGAGCCACAGAAGAGGCGACACACGAGAGATACGCATCCTAATATATTATTTTTGCACGAATATAGCGCCAGTTTTTTACCCCGAAATTTCCAGCCACGGAACGCGCCTCGCTATATATTCGGGTTCGTGACATGAATATAACGTGTTCTATTTTAACGCGACAGCGTTAAGGAGCTCGCGTCGCAGAAAAGCTGGTGTCGGTGGCGTTGACCGTGAGCGAAAAATCCCGGAAGGGAATTCATAAATAAAAACTACTTGCAAGATGGGCTGACTGGGAATCGAACCAGGGTCTCCGGAGTGTGAGACGGAGACGCTACCACTCAGCCATGAGTTCGATGTTCGAAATCGCGACAAAAGCGCCTCTAGTGAATGCGGTGTTGCCTTAGAAACGTGCCGTAGAAAGTTATACCGCGGTTTATATCGGTAATTATGAGCATGTAAATTACAGAAGTCGCAGTTAAACGAGTAGCGAAATACGTTTCGCTACATTTCTTCTGCGCTTGGCGCACACACAGAGCCATCTTGCTGCAAACACAGAAGACCCCCTCCTCTCAATGTACGGCGCTGCCCCGACAGGCGGCGCGCCACTCGCCCGCTTCTCCCCTTCGTCTCGTTTGAAGGCATTGGGGCCGTGCGGGGACCGGTGCGAGGATGCCCCAATACCCTGGATAACGCTATCGCGGTCCACTCTTGAAGGCGAAGCTTAAGCTTCCTCCAATTTTTTTCATTACTTTATCTAGCGCTGAGATTTCACCGTGCGCAAGAGCACGCGAGCTGGGAGATGCCACTGTGCATTTCGTGTCGCCTTTATCCTCCCCAATTTAAAACGCTCTTAGTGCCGCATCGATGTGGTTACAGCGTATTAATTGAAACCTTGTGCAGGACGATCGGCGGTGATGTGTAGGCGCGCCAAGCGAGCGGCCTTCGTCGCACAACGCGTGAAAGGTTTTGCCGTGTTCAATTCTATTACAGGTATTTCTGAAGTGCAGTCTGTCGAATAACTGTGGTCGCATGGGGAGCAGAAACCGTTCTCGCCGATGGTGACAAAGAAGTCAGCAGTAACAACGAGTAACTCTGCAGGTACTGGTGCTTTCACTATGTTTGCGACGGCAGTTCGCAGTAACGAGGAATAAATTGCGACATGCGAGCACCCGATTTTATGCGTCGTTTCCTGTTTCTTTGCGGCATCACTTCGCGTAATATACACATATAGTTCTTTTTTCGGAGACCGAAAGCCCCCTCTCACGTTATGTTCGTGATCGCGTCATTTACGTGAATATACGGTACGTGTTTAATTTGTTTCTGAGTGACGTGTTACACGGGACCATGCACACAGTCCGACAGCCGCTGAGCCAATTCTGCGTAGATGCAGCTTTGTTTTGCAGAGGCCGCCAAATTTAATGTCTTGTCAACGGTCACAAAAAAAGTGAGCATAATAAAGCAACGTGGCGCGAAAAGTATTTGCCAGTGGTTCAGGCGGGAATTGAACAACACTTTGAAATTGAGCCCTTAGGCCATGCGTTCACACGCGCCAGTGCGTATCGACAGGCTGTGCAGTACTTTGAAAAAGTAAGAGGCAACAATTTTTGTTGTTGTTTTTGCGTGACAAGTGTTGACGGACAAATATATGATGACGGAATATAGAGCAGCTGTACAAAAGCGATCATGGCGGTTCGTCACACGGGGAAAAATAGCAACTATCACATACAGATGTTAGTGACAGTTCATCTGGCAGTTAGATCAGCTTCCGGCTAAAGGATGCTTCTGTGTTTTGTTCTGGACTGACAGAACTCTAGTAATTAGAGGGAATTATGAAATCATAATCAAATTCATTTTCGCCATATATGTGGGTGCGCACGCAATGACCACTACTTGAGAACACGAGTACGTGGAGACCAGTTTGCAACTCGCAAGAAAAGGAAATCGCGGAAGTATTACATTTCCTTTATCAAAAATCACAAGAATTCATTACTTCGAAAACGGATATGTTGTAACACTACTATATCGTTCATTATTGCTTCCTTTTTTGTAGGTAAACTATCGACAAAATAACTATTTACCGGGGAACAAAATTTAATCAAGTGATATTACGTTAGATAGTTCTCGTAATAGTCATCTGCACAGAGAAAAGAGTCAAGCACAATTGTTCGCGAACGGCGTGTTAATTGTGAACGGCCCTGTCGTATCACAGTAGACATCGTCAGACGAAGTAAGCGCAGGCGACTCGCGGACTGTACAGTTCTAGAAAAAGATTTCGGTTGGATGTTTTCACTGGGGAGTGTGAAAGAAGTGATTATATTGTCACGTAGTAGAGACGTCAAACAACACAGTAGCAATAATGTGAGTGACAAAACTAACTTTTATTGGGCGAACCTGTGCCCATAAGAACAGGCTGCACTTAAAGCACAACAATAGCTGCGAACACAGACGACATCGTCAACATGGTCAAGCGCACCGGCTTTTATACATCAGTCGTCGAATGTTTCAGAGTAAACACTGGGACCCGCGTGTCTTCTACAAAGTTCTACACTATTCACGTAGCGCATACAAGCAATCACGTTACATAAGGTTCGGTGACAGACATCAAATGGAACCATCGATAACATTCCAGAAACTTCCGATGCATGCAGGCGCGTCCTGCGCTGTGCGATAACATTTGTTAGGCAGTGAAACGTGTCGCCCGATAAAGACAAACAAGTACACGTGTCAATACCCCCTTCTTAAAAAGCATCGACCTGATGCTGCAAACAAACGAAAGGAAAAAAGAAAAACACCGATAGTAAAGTAACAACAAAATAAGGAAGTTCGTCAGCATGCGTAAAAGGATTTAAGACGCACCACGTGGACCACTTCAGATCGTGCGTGGCGCCGCTGTGAATGCGAAATGCCGTCTAGCGCGACCTCTTAGCCCAGTGCGCCAATACGTCGGATGACCTTGTGGGGTCCGAAATAGCGTCGCAATAGTTTCTCACTGAGTCCTCGTCAGCGTATCCGGGTCCAAACCCAAACACTGTGGCCGGGCTGGTACTCGACGTTACGTCGTCTGAGGTTGTAATGTCGGCTGTCGGAACGCCGCTGGTTCTTGATCCGTAGGCGGGCGAGCTGTCGGGCTTCTTCGGCGAGCTGGGGATGGGTGGCGACGTCAAGATTTTCATCGTCGGTGACGTGCGGCAGCATGGCGGCGAGAGTCGTCATCCGGTTACTGCAGTAAACCAGCTTGAGCGGCGTGATCTGTGTTGTTTCTTGCACCACCATGTTGTAAGCAAAGGTTACGTTCGGCAGGACCGCGTCCCACGTATTGTGTTTCACGTCGACGTACATTGCTAGCATGTCGGCGAGGGTCTTGTTCAGGCGCTCCGTGAGACCACTCGTCTGCTGGTGGTAGGCAGTTGTCCTCCTGTGGCTTGTATGGCTATATTGCAGAATGGCTTGGGTGCGCACTGCTGTAAAGGCTGTTCCTCTGTCGGTGATGAGGACTTCCGGGGCACCATGCCGCAGCAGGATGTTATCGACGAAAAATTTCGACACTTGGGCTGCGCTGCCATTCGGTAGAGCTTTAGTTTCAGCGAAGCGGGTGAGATGGTCCGTCGCCACGGCGATCCACTCATTTCCAGATGTTGACATCGGAAACGGTTCCAACAAATCCATCTCGATCTGCTGAAATGGTCGGCAAGGAGGTTCGATCGGCTGTAGTAATCCTGCTGGCCTTGTCGGTGGTGTCTTGCGTCAATGATAGTCTCGGCATGTCTTGACGTAACGGGCGACGTCGGCGGTTAGGCGCGGCCAGTAATACCTTTCTTGTATCGTCGATAGCGTCCGGGACTAACAGAGGTTCCCGGCGGTCGGATCGTCATGTAGGGCACGCAGTGCTTCTCTGTGCACTTCGGTGTTCTCTTTTAGCACCAGGTCTGCTCGTTGCTGTTTAGTGAAGTCTTCTGCGCTTGTTATTCCAAGGAAGGCGTCGTCGTCCTCGTCGTCTTGCGACGGGGGATCGATGGGGGCGAGTCAGCGTCAGAGTGTTTTCGTCCGGACTTCTAGATTACCGTGACGTACGTCATGTTCTTGCAGTCTGAGGCTCCACCGCACCAGCCGTCCTGAAGGGTCCTTTAAGTTAGCTAGCCAACACAACGGGTGATGGTCGCTGACGACTTTGAATGGCCTGCCATATAGGTAAGGGCGGAATGTACTGTAGCCCAAATGATAGCGAGGCATTCCTTTTCAGTCGTAGAACAATTGCCTTCCGCTTTTGACAGCAACCGGCCAGCAAAAGATATCGCCCGTTCAAGTCCGTCTTTCCTCTGGACTAGGACGGCACCGAGGCCTAGGCTACTGGTGTCAGTGTGGATTTCGGTATCGACGTCCTCCTCGAAGTGTGCAAGTGCGGCGTCGACTGCATGCGTGGTTTGAGTTCTGGAAATGCGTCGGACTGCGGCGTTTCCCACTTGAAATCAACATCACATTTCGTTAGATGTGTTAGCGGCTCTGCGATGCGTGGAAAGTCCTTGACAAAGCGCCTATAGTAGGCGCACATGCCAAGGAATCTACGCACTGCCTTCTTGTCGATGGGCTGCGGGAACTTTGCGATGGCACTTGCATATCTTCTGCGGGTCGGGGCGGACTCCACATTTGCTGATGACGTGGCCTAGGAACAGAAGCTCGTCGTAAGCGAAGCGGCACTTTTCCAGCTTCAGAGTGAGCCCTGATGACTTCATGGCCTCTAATACTGCCGCAATCCGCCTAAGGTGATCGTCGAAATTTCCGGCGAAGACAACGATGTCATCCAAGTAAACAAGACACGTCTGTCACTTTAATTCTGCTAACACCGTGCCCATGACGCGCTAAAACGTTGCAGGCGCCGAGCAAAGTCCGAATGACATAACCTTGAACTCGTAGAGGCCGTCTGGCGTGATGAAGGCGGTCTTTTCGCGATCTCTCTCGTTGACTTCTATTTTCCAGTAGCCAAACTTGAGGTCCATCGATGAGAAGTATTTAGCGTTGCACAGCCGATCCAGTGCGTCGTCTATCCGTGAAAGGCCTCGTTATACGTCCTTCTTCGTGATCTTATTCAGTCAACGATAATCGACGCAGAAGCGTAGGGCCCCGTCCTTTTCTTCACCAAGAGTACAGGAGATATGCCCACGGGCTTTTCAACAGCTGGATGATGCCCTCACGCAGCATTTCGTCGACTTGTTGCCTAATAGCGTCACGTTCTCGCGTCGAAACGCGGCAACGGCTTTGGCGGAGTGGTCGAGCGCACTCTTCAGTTATTATGCGATGATTTGCGACTGGTGTTTGTTGAATCCTCGATGACGTCGAGAACAGTCTTTGTATCGTCGGAGAAGACTTCTGAGCTGTTGTTGCTTACTCATGGGGAGAATTGGATTTATGTCGAAGTCTGGTTCAGGAACTGTGGTCGTCGGGGTAGATGCGGCAGAATCCGAGAGAACAAACGCTTTGCTGGTTTCCACAATTTCCTCGACGTACGCGATTGTCGTGCCTTTGTTGACGTGCTTGAACCCCTGGCTGAAGTTTGTCGGCAACACCTTCATTCTTCCTCCGTGCAGTCCAAAGATCCCTCTTGCGACACAAATTTCATGGTCGTGTAGTAGACGTTGGTCACCCTCGATGGCACCTTCTACGTCAACGGGTGTTTCGGTGCCGACGGAAATAATAATGCTGGAGCGCGGTGGGATGCTCACTTGATCTTCGAGCACACTCAACGCGTGGTGACTACAAGAGCTCCCCGGCGGTAACGCTTTATCTTCCGACAGCGTTATCGATTTCGACTTCAGGTCGATGACTGCGCCGTTTTGGTTCAGGAAGTCCATGCCGGGAATGACGTCTCGTGAACACTGTTGGAGGATAACAAAGGTGACAGGGTAAGTAGGTGCCGAACAGTAATTCTTGCTGTGCAGATTCCAGTCGGCGTAGTGAGGTGTCTTCCAGCGGTCCGAATTTGAGGGCCTTCCCATGCAATCTTAACTTTCTTCAACTGGGCGGAGATGTACGTGTCCAACTCAAGACGGAATAATCGGCCCCTGTGTCCACTAAGGTTGTGACTGCGTGGCCGTCGAGAAGCACGTCGAGATGGGTGGTTCTTTGTCTTGCGTTACAGTTAGGTCTTGGCGTCGGATCATGGCTGCGTCCCGTTGACCTGTGGCTGGTACGTGGCGTCGTCAGGTGGTCTTTCGTCGGCGTATTCTTTGCTCCCACACTTCGTCAGGACGGCGGCGTGTCGTTGTTATATTGTCGATATATAGTCTCTTCAGCGTCTTCGTCGGCGACGGAGGATCTTCGTCAGTTCGAGGAACAGCAACCGCACCTCCATCAGTTGCTGCTTTTAGTTTTCCAGATATGGGCTTGGAGACCGGCCCCGGGTTGGGCCAGTGTATGGTCGTAGTTGCGCCGACAGGTCGCGGCCTGGTGACGGCGAACGAGACGGTCGTCGAGGGCTCCACTGAGTAGCGGCGAGGTAGTCGGCGATATCGCAAGGTCGTTCGTCAAGCTGTGGTTGCCACGCGTTAACTGCGAACCCCGGAGTCCCATCTTCCGGTATGTGCATCGGCGGTAGATGTGCCCGACTTCTACGCAGTGATAGCAAAGCGGACGGTGGTCGGGGGCGCGCCAAACATCGGTCTTCCTTGGAATGCTGCGTGGGGCGATGGGTTGGCGTGCTGCCGGCGGGGGTGGTGGCGGACAACGGAACTGTGTCGTCACTGGGCCATGCTGTGGGCGCGGAGGGGGTGCGTGACTGCGGGCTACAGCGGCGTATGTCATCGCTTGCGGCTGAGGCTGCGGCGATTCAGAGGCTACTCCGAGTTGTTGTTGAAGCTCCTCACAGACGGCGCCGGAAACCGAATCCACTTGAGGCTGTGATGAACGAAACAGCTTCTGTAGCTCCTCCCGCACGACCGCTCGGATAGTCTCGCGCAGGTCGTCGGTGGCAGTGACTCAACTCCGGCGTAGTTTGATGAGTTCGTACGGCAGTTGAATTGCCGGTTCCGCATTTCCAGTGTCTTCTCGATGCTGGTAGCCTCGCGAAAAAACTCGTTGACGGTCGTCGGTGGGCTTCGTGCCATTCCGGCGAAAAGTTCCTGCTTCACACCACGCATGAGTAGGAGGACTTTCTTAGACATTTCCGGGTCGGCGCGGTGGAATAGATGGCTCATTTCCTCTGTGAAGATCGCGGTGGTCTCATCAGGCAGCTGCACTCGGGTTTGCAGTAGTGCTTGGGTTCGTTCTCGGCGTACAACGCCTGGCAAAGTCTGCAGGAAGCCGCTTCGGAACGGGTCCCACGTCGTTAAGGCGGCTTCTCGGTTCTCAAACCACGCCCTGGTGGCGTCTTGCGAAAAAGACATGTCGAAGTTTCGCCGCTATTCCAGCTGTAAATACAGAGACCCTCTCATACGTCTCAAGCCAGGTTTCCGGGTCCTCGAATGTTGAACCGCGGAACGTCGGAGGCACCCTGGGCTGCTGCAGCACGATGGGGGACGCTGGGGCTGCCATTGGGGTTGACTGGGCGACGATCTTCCTGGTCGTCTCAGGCAAAATTCCGTACTCCGGGGGCAGTCCTTGCAGCCTGCGGCTACCTCGCTGGTTCTTGGCGACGTAGGTGTTGTCTTCCGCGTGCGGGCTTGGGTCACGGCTTTGTGGTGGCGTCCGGTACATGAACACAAAGCACCTCCACCAGATGTCACGTGGTGGTGACGTTGAACAACACAGTAGCAATACTGTGAAAGACAAAACTAACTTTTATTGGGCGAATCATGTGCCACAAAAACAGGTTACACTTAAAGCACAACGATAGCGGCGAACACAGTTGACGGTCGTCGAAAATCTGATCAGCATGGTCAAGCGCGTCGGCTTTTATACATCAGTCGTCGAATGTTTCAGAGTAAACACTAGGACCCGCGTGTCTTCTACAAAGTTCTACACTATTCACTATTCACACTATTCATACAAGCAATCAGGTTACATAAGGTGCGGTGACAGACATCAAATGGAACCATCGATTCCAGAAACTTCCGATGCATGCCGGCGCTTCCTGCGCTGTGCGATAACATTTGTTAGGAGGTGAAACGTGTCGCCCGATAAAGACAAACAAGTACACGTGTCAATACGAAGCTGAATGGTGAAGAAATGTCAAAATCTGCAATTTTTGTAGCTATTGTGAATTCGTCTAAGAATAATGAAGGCTGCATGTTGTGGAGTCTCTCATCCGTGTTCTTGGGATAAAGGAACGACAACACAGTAGTGCAAACAATCACAAGGGCATTTATTGCACCTTTCCTAAATCAATGCCTGCTAGCCGACTTGCTATCCACAAAGCATGCCGATGGGCGCGCGACAAATCTAGAAGTCCGACTCACCGCGACCGGAGAGCGAGCGAATATGTTCGCTCCATTCTGGATCCCAACGCCTGGTCGTTCGCGCGTATGGTCACACTAACGGTGGCGCATTCGAACGAGGCCTCGCAAGACGGACTTGCAGAAGCATGGATCGGCGCACGCGCAGGACGTCCGCACCACTTTCCGGACCCGAACCAAAGAGGAAGCGCCTTCTCATTTCCGCGCCCAAGTAACCCCGCCGTGAGGCGGCGTTGGCAGCGCAACACTCGCGCCATCTCTCGTACTGCGCTTCAACCACCCCGACCGCCGGGGGCCCCAGGCTACGCTGCGAAGCCGGATTACAGGAGACGGGAGCTATGCGGAAAAACAAAGTATCAGGGGACGCGTGAGAGTCGCGCATCCTCACAATGTCAATCGATGTCGGTCATGCAAATGGAGCATTTCTGCTGTCGACGTGTATTTTATTGGGAAGAAGTAGAGTTAGATCAAATTATTCCAACCTTTGCTCAATGAATAATGACATTCAACAATCATGCAGTTGAGAATTAATAAATTTATGGTACACCATGAGTGTTTTTTCAAGCTCTGTCTCCTGTGAGGCATATCTACTATTTTCATGCAAAGGTCTCTTGAAGGCGTATTGACTGTGCGTGCATGCAAGCAGATGTCGAACTCCGTGCACAATAGACGCGATGCTTTGAAGATGAATATTTATTAAAATTCAGATTAGTTATTCCTGCCTTGTAAAGGTACGGACAGCGGAGTCGCAGAAAAAGCTGTCAGATACAGCTTGACAAAGCCGCAGCCCCCTTTCGCTTGGCAGCCACTTCCCAGCAAGACTTAAAAAAAGGTAAGTACACAATATAGCAACAGTTATACAATAATGAGCAAGGACAACAGAAAACAAAATAGGATTAGACAATATTTAGACAATAGTTACAAAAAGGAAAACAGAACCTACTAGGTAACATACATAGCACCCAAAATATTGTTTGACGCAGTAATTGAAGAGGTCAAAATTATATATATATATATATATATATATATATATATATATATATATATATATATATATATATATATATATATATATATATATATTGTCACGAGAGGAAAAGCCAGTCAGTCAGTTCTAAGCGAACAGCCGTTTACAGTTCGTGTTTGCAGCAGCTACCACGCACACTTCTTCTTCCTCGACCTCTAGCGTAACTAGTGCGTGCCATTACCCCTCCCTCCAAAAAAAAGAAGAAATAAATAAATAAAGTTGGGGAGATGCTAAATGCCACAAGGAAAAATAAAAGAAAGGAGAAAGACAACGGACGAGACGACAGGGGCCGCATCACAAAGTTTGTGGATGAGAGTCAGCGCGAAAGGTAAGGCTTCATCCTGGTAACATGAACAATGTCAGAGGAACGTGGTCTACGGGAGTGGTGCGAAGTGTCGGCTGGAATAACTTCGTAGTTGACAGGACTTAGACGACGCAAAACTAGGTAGGGTCCAAAGTATCGGCGCAATAATTTTTCTGACCGGCCTCGTTGACGTATAGGGGTCCAAACCCATACAAGATCTCCCGGGTTGTATGTGACGTCTCGATGGCATATGTTGTATCGACGAGCATCTTGACTTTGTCGGGATAGAATTCGTTGCCGCGCAAGGTGCCGCGCCGCTTCGGCACGCTGAACAAAGGCGTCTGTATAGGTTGTGGTAGGTTGAGACGAAGTTGGTAGGAGCATCACGTCGAGCATAGTGGTGACGTCGCGTCCGTAGACCAGACGAAATGGAGGAAACCCGGTGGTTTCTTGTAAGGCAGTGTTGTACGCGAATGTCACGTACGGGAGCAGTTCGTCCCAATTTTTATGATCCGTGGCAACATACATGGAAAGCATATCCGCAATCGTTTTGTTGAGACGCTCTGTTAAACCGTTAGTCTGCGGGTGATACGCAGTTGCCGTACGGTGCGTTGTTCCGCTCAGCTGCAGAATGTCTCGGACCAACTGGGCAGTGAAGGCCGTACCACGGTCTGTGATGACGACAGCGGGAGCACCATGTCGAAGGACGATATTTTTGATAAAGAAGTTAGCAACATCTGAAGCAGTAGCTCGCTGAACGGCTTGTGTTTCGCAGTATCGAGTGAGGTAATCGGTGGCGACGACGATCCAGCGGTTATCAGCCGAAGACTTGGGAAATGGGCCAAGTAAATCCATCCCGACTTGTTCAAAAGGTGAGCAAGGAGGTCGGACAGGCTGAAGCAGACCGGCTGGTTTTAGTGGTGGAACTTTGCGGCGCTGGCAATCTCGACAACTTCTGACGTACTGCTTCACGGTTTTTGTGAGTTTTCGCCAATAGTACTTCTGCTTGATCCTCGCGAGAGTACGCGTGAAACCAAGATGCCCGGACGTTGGTTCGTCATGGCATGCACGTAGAACGTCGTCGCGGAGAGTAGCGGGAACAACGAGCAGGAAAACGGCTGCCGTAGGGTGAAAGTTCCGCTTGTATAGGATGTCGCCACGTAGGCAGAAAGAGGACAAGTGGCGCGCGAACAGCCGTGGGGGTTGTGGGCGGCGTCCTTCAAGGTATTCAATCAAGGGCTGGAGCTCGGAATCTTGGCGTTGCTGTTGAGCAAGGTTTAAAGACGGAAGAGTGCAAAGAAAACCAGAATCGTCGTCAGTATCTAGTGGTGCGGGTTCGACGGGGGCGCGGGAGAGACAGTCGGCGTCAGTGTGTTTCTGGCCAGACTTATAGACGATGGTCACATCAAATTCCTGTAACCGAAGGCTCCATCGTGCGAGACGGCCTGAAGGATCTTTGAGATTCGCCAGCCAGCAGAGAGAGTGGTGGTCGCTGACGACACGGAAGGGGCGTCCGTACAGGTATGGGCGGAACTTCTGGATAGCCCATATGACTGCCAGACATTCTTTTTCAGTTGCTGAGTAGTTTTTTTCAGCAACGGACAAGGTTCGGCTGGCATACGCAATAACGCGCTCAACACCAGCTTGAAACTGTACGAGTGTCGCTCCGATACCAACGTTACTAGCATCAGTATGCACTTCTGTGTCAGCCTCGGTGTCAAAGTGACCAAGGATCGGTGGTGTCTGTAGACGTCGCTGAAGGTCGTGGAAGGCGTCGGATTGTGCTGGGCCCCAAACAAATGTGACGTCGTTCTTGATGAGTCGTTGCAAAGGTTCGGCAATTTCACAAAAATTGGGTACAAAACGGCGGTAATACGCGCAAAGCCCCAAAAATCGGCGGACATCGTGTTTTGTCGTCGGTATCGGGAACAGAGCAACTGCCAGGGCTTTGTCAGGGTCAGAGCGCACACCGGTGCTGCTGACAATATGACCTAGAAATTTGAGCTCCTCGTAGCCAAAGTGACATTTTTCGGGCTTCAGGGAGAGGCCGGCGGTGCGGATAGCTTGAAGAACCGCCTCAAGCCGCTGGATGTGTTGTTCAAACGTGGTGGAAAAAACAACTACATCGTCTAAGTAGACTAAACACGAGTTCCACTTGAGGTCAGATAAAACTGTGTCCATCATGCGTTGAAATGTGGCCGGAGCGGAACACAATCCAAAAGGGAGGACCTTAAATTGATAGAGACCGTCGGGTGTTATAAACGCCGTTTTTTCCTGGTCCCGTTCGTCAACTTCAATTTGCCAGTACCCACTACGTAGATCCATTGAAGAAAAGTAACGGGCATGTCGCAGGCGATCCAAGGAGTCGTCAATTCGAGGAAGTGGGTAAACGTCTTTTTTCGTGACCTTGTTCAGTTTGCGATAATCGACACAGAATCTTAGTGAACCGTCTTTCTTTTTAACTAATACAACAGGTGAAGCCCAAGGACTTGTCGATGGTTGAATGACATCATCGTCGAGCATTTGTTTCACTTGATGACGAATAGCATCCTGTTCTCTTTGCGACACGCGATAAGCGTGTGGCGAACAGGTTGGACGGTCGGTTCAGTGATGATTCTGTGTTTGATTAAAGAAGTCTGTTTGACCTTCGACGTGGTGGCGAAACAGTCGCTAAATGACGATAGCAGAGTAAGGAGCCTCTCCTTCTCGTTTTGGTCGAGCTGTGGGTTGACGTTGATGTGACTGGTCAAGTCCACATCGCTGGGTTCCGGAATCGAGATTGTCGTTACCGAAGCACAGGCGTTGGACTCGGCCACCGTTTCAAAGTAGGCCATGGTGGTATGCCTCGCCAAGTGTTTGTATTCGCCAATGAAGTTCGTAACTAGAATCGTGGTTTGCCTATGTTGGAGCTCTACGATGATGCTACTTCGAGGCGGTAACGTCACGCAGTCATCGACCACGCGTAAAGCCGCGCGGTGATGTTCATCCGCCACATTCGAATCCGAAGAAACATAGTTAGAAAAAGTCACGAACAAGTCACGAAGGTTAATGATCGCCCCATATTCCTGGAGAAAATCCATGCCCAGTATAACTAGCCGAGAACACTTGGGCAGCACAAGGAAAGACGCTACGAAAGTCGAAGTAGAAATTGCAAGTCTGGCGGTGCATCGTCCAATGGGTGACACGAGGTGTCCTCCGGCCGTAATCAGATGTGGGCCGTCCCACGCTGTCAGCACCTTGCGTAGCCGAGTCGCCAGTGAGGCACTCATAACCGAGTAGTCAGCTCCCGTATCTACAAGTGCAGTTACTGGATAACCGTCGATTGAAGCAGTAATAGCAGCAGAAGTTTTTTTTGCAGTTGCGAATGAAGGCGTCAGTGGTACGTCGCGAGGGGATGGCGTCGGCGGAGGATATTTGACGGTTCGCATGACAAGGGCCTCACCCCCGGAGGTCGCCGTTTTCAGTTTCCCCGGCGCGGGCTTCCACCGTTGACTCCAGCGGAATCAAAGGCGGGTCGAGCACGGTTCGGTGACGCGTACCGACGAGGTGAAGGCGACCGTGACTGTCTTCGCTGTTGGGCAGGAGGAAGCCGGTTACTTTCTAAGTATTTCTCGAGGGCGTTCGCCATAGCGCGGGCAACGGGCGTCCGGATGGTATCCCCGCAGACCAATCCGTCGGTACTGGCAATCGCGATACATGTGACCAGCCTCCCCGCAGTGATAGCACAACGGACTGTTGTCGGGGGCGCGCCATACTGTAGATTTGCGCGGACCAGGATGAAAGGGTGCTGGCGGATTCGTGCGGTGGATTGGACTTTGGGAGCGTCGAGAAATCCCAGCAGGCGGCTGCGAAAAACGGCCCGTCGACGGCGCGCAAGCCCGAAGAGCATCCGCGTACGAGAACGTGGGAGGTTCGGGTCGTGTTGGTGGCGAGGGATGAACCACTTTGCCGATTTCTTCTCGAATGACATCCGTAAGAACCGCGGCACTAGGAGGTGTCGAAGCCGATGCATAGGACTTTTGCAGTTCTTCTCGAACAATTTGTCGTATTAGCTCGGTAAGTGACTCCCTGTCATCATTTGCAGGTACGAGAGAGCATGCAGCAGTCATGGTGGTCTGGCGTTCATACTGCGAGAGCCGCTGCCGAAGCATACGTTCCATGACTGTTGCCTCACGAACGAACTGAGAGACTGTTGCAGGAGGATTACGCACGAGGCCCGCGAAAAGCTGTTCCTTTACGCCTCGCATTAACAGACGCACCTTCTTGTCTTCTGGCATTAGTGGGTCGGCCCGACGAAACAATCGCGTCATGTCTTCGACGAACATGGCGACGGTTTCGTTTGGCATTTGGAACCTCGAAGACAGTGCCTGTTCGGCTCTTTCTTTCCTTTCGGGAGTGCAGAAGGCTTCGCATAGCAGTCGGTAAAACTCCTGCCAGCTGGTAAATGAGGCTTCGTGGTTCTCGTACCATACTCTCGCCGCGTCTAAAAGGGAAAAGTAGACGTTCTTCAACTTACGGCGATCGTCCCAGTCGTTAAAGGCGGCGACCCGGTCGAAATGGTCCAACCAGTCTTCAACGTCCTCAAAGGCGTCGCCATGGAACGGGTTAGGCGTGCGAGGCGCGTTGAGAATGCATGGTACGGGAGCATTTGGGATCACCTCGGTTTGGCTTGCGGTTGTTGTTGACATCTTCCTCACGGAGCTTGCCAGGGGACTGTATTGCGGTGGAAGACCTTGGAGGCGACGGCTGCTTCGATAGATTTCTGCCGTCCCCGAGGTACTGGCGTCGGTAGCTTCTGGTTCAGGACCCGTAGGCATACGATGGATGCGTACCCAGCACCTCCACCAGTTTGTAACTAGTGCGTGCCAATATATATATATATATAGAGAGAGAGAGAGAGCTATAGCAGATACCTGCAAAATCAAGATCGCAGGTTTTCATTACGCACGCACGCGCACAACACACACACCAAGAAGGAAGCAGCGAAAAAAGAAAAAAAAGGAAAGGAAAAGTATGGGGAACCGCGGTCATGTTGTGCTGTCACATCTCCCTCTCCTAGAAGGAATGAAGAGGTTCTTGGAACGCAGCAGGGGCGTAGCCAGCGGGGGGGGGGGGGGCTTATGGGGCTTCAGCCCCCCCCCCCCCGAAATTTTTTCGTGCTGTGAGGCACCGCCAACCAAAACAGCCCACGGCACCGGAAATCATTCTGGATTTTCTATAGAATGTATTTCTCGCGCTCGAAAAAACATTTCGGCGCGAAGATTGTGAACTCGGGCTGGATTTCGTGGCGACGCCCATGCACCTGGAGTCACATAACGCAAAGATCCCCATCCGAGCACAAAGTTTCAAGGGCGCTTTGATGGCGAGCGGGCCCGCCGGGGCATCTCGCAGAGGCCGCAGAATCTACGGAGCGCATGGATTTCAATTAAGAAAATTTAGAGGTATAAAGATCACATAATGTTTTGATGCGAACGGTGCACTGACATTTCCAAAGTCGTGCTTTACATTTTCATTTCCGGGTCTTTGTGAGTTTATGGATGGATGGACAGATATACCTTTCTTCTACGTCCGGCAAGGTTTAACGCGACCCGGGCTCAGGTATCCCACGGGGGAACGTCAAGGCCCTGCCTCAACAACGCCTCACGGGCTTGCTCGACTGCCCACGTCTGGATTCCGAGATCTGAGCTGCGCAGAGCGGCGGCCCACCTCGACGACAGGGTCTCCGGAGTAACTTCCATCCCTCCTATAACTACATTGCACTCCCACAGCATGTGTTTGAGTGTTGCTGGTCCTTCCTGGCACAATTTGCACGTGTCGTCCTGATGCTTATCTGGGAAGATACGTTTCAGACGGAATGGGTTTGGGAAGGTGTTCGTCTGGAGAAGTATCCAGGCGACGGCCTGCCTCTTGTTCAATTTGGGACTCGGCGGTGGGTATATCCTTCTGGCTTGCAAATATGCACTGGTTATGTCGTATCTGGTGAGCCTGTCCCGTTCTGCTCGAGAAGCGTTCGCTATCGTGCGAGAGGCGTTGATTGTTCTTATTAACATTTGATGCCAAGGCTGCATTTTCTTTTCTAAAGTCGTACATCGGACCATACAAAGAAACAAGCCAAATCAATACACTATCAGACAAGTTGGCAAAGCAAGCGGCGAGGTCCGATGAGAAGAAGCGTTGTGATGGTTCATATTTGCCATCATGTCACAGAAAACAATATCAACATCTATTTCACCTGCGCCAAAGCATCCATGCATGTCAAGACACTAAAGCCAGCAGAGGTAACTGCGTTCTTATTTATTTTTTATACATTGAATTTTATTCGCGAGGACACATTGAGCCTCTCCAATTTTCTTTTTCTCGCTACCCGTGGGCTACGAGAGCCAGCCAGAGGTCATGCGTTTTTCATGTGTTGCCCTGACAACCGCGCGGCGCACAGTGGTGAGCGTTTGTTTTTCTCTGGCCGAGCGGATTTTGGCCTCAGAGAGTTTCGGACGCTTTATTCTAGCTAGCAGACGAGAAAAAAGAAGCACTGGTTGCTCGCCGTCACCATTGTGGGTACTCGACAGATTGCAACGCGTTCGCTTGAGTGCATTACCATCGTTTCGATGTTATCGCAACGTCTACTCAAAGTGTTATCTCGCCAGTGTAGGATAACGAGCAGCATGCATATGGTTCTCTGTGGACCAAGCGTCTAACGTTTTCTTGGATATTCCTTAAGTGGCTACATTAGGTGCCCCAAGTAGGCATTCGATTGTGGCCAAGATGCTTTCCTTTGCGTTTCTTCATTTCGGTGACCCCTCCCCCCAGACACACGCACACAAGAAGACATTGTTGAAATGCTGAAAGTTCGATTTTGTTACTACATTTGCGAAAAGTAATGGGCCATGGAACTCCTCACTTGCCGGATACTCTTACTATATTATTGCGATAGCAATTAGGTGGGTAGTCAAGGCGCATCCCTGTCGTCGCCGTCATGTTTCGTATGAAGTCCAAGGGCGATAACATCGTCAGCGTGCGCCGCATGCTGTATGTGCGAGCGAAATCGTAGCGGGGGGGGGTGGAAGGGGGAGTCGACGATAGTGGGTCAGTCTTGTGCGCACAACGGAGAAAAGCGGGAAGGAAGCGCGCCACCTTCCGTCGCGCGCGATGCATCGGGGGAGAGGAGGGTGGGGGGGTGGGGGCCTTAGTATTCTGTGATCTGTGAATCTGCGATTGCGCAACATGTTTATTTGCCTTGTTTGACGCATTATACAGGGTGTTTTAGCTAACTTTAGCCAGAGTTTAAAAATATGCCGATACACTCTAAGACGACGCGACCAAGTGCATGTTGCTCACTTTTGTACGTAGTGTGTCAAGCTACATTTTGTATTTTACTTAATTAGATTTTTAGTAAAGATTAATAAACCAACTTCTGAAGTAACCAAGTTAGGAAAAAAATTCCATTTAGAAAATTCCAGAGAGGTTTGCAAAGCGCCCGAATAAACAGTTTCTGTCTTTATATATATATATATATATATATATATATATATATATATATATATATATATATATATATATATATATACACGCAGGAAAGAGACGACGAACTTTTTGGAAGACTTCTTTTACTTAACGTTTTTGGCTGGTGGACCAGCCTTCGTCAGAGTACAGCAGAGTCACTGTACTCTGACGAAGGCTGGTCCACCAGCCGGAAACGTTAAGTAAAAGAAGTCTTCCAAAAAAGTTCGTCGTCTCTTTCCTGCGTGTGTTACGTCGGGTCCTGCGTGCTGAACTTTGAAGAAAACCCCTATATATATATATATATATATATATATATATATATATATATATATATATATATATATATTAGGCATTAGTGTATTTCAGCTTACTGATGATGCCGACGAAATACAAAACTAGTGACTGCGCGTCGTGGTTGCACTGCTCCCCAACGTTCATCGCACAAACAGCCATAGGCGCGCCACCATTCAAAAGGCGACAGGGCAACCACGTAGGCGTCGGCTGTGCCGTTTACGCCAGCGATGTGCTCCCCTCGCAAAAGTTCGTTATAGCGATAAGCAGACGCAGCGGTTATCTCTTGTGCTGCCGGAAGCAGCAGGTCCGTCACTTCGCGATAGCTGTAAGCAAATCCAACATCCCTAAATATGTATATTTAAATATCTTGTTGCGAAGTTTTCTGGATACATGCAGTGAACTTTGTTTCCAGAAACACTTTTTTTGCTTTTTAACAATCTTTATCTTGGCATTTGTGTATTCCATTGTACTTCGAATTTCTAATGTATATTTGGAGAACTGCTGCTTTTTATATGTGATCTCTGTTGCCACTACGATTTCGGTGCAATTACAATACGCAACCGGTGACAGTTGCTCCTGCGCAGTACATCGGAATGGAGGACAGCGTCACTGAGATTTTTCCCTGGCCATTGCATATGTACAAAAATGTAAACAAGGCTTTCGAATGACAAAGTATCATTAACATATTTTTCCTCAACTTGTTCATTTCACGGCCTTTAAATTTATGATATCAGCGGCATGCACTGCTTTGCTGGTTTCGCACTGATATAGTTTTAAAGTTCGTGTGATATTTTCTTTCTTAATAAATAGACAAACAACATGAAAGCAGTGATATCAGTTATTTTTGGCACACTTTTTAGGACATAAGAATATATTCTTTTATGAAAAAATACATATTTTACTTGTATTGACAGTGCGTAGTGTTCAAGAATTTATTTTTAGCATCTTTGGCAATTGCAATGCAGTTATTATTCATGTATTTGATTCCTCGACAAATTCTATGAGGAAGCCAAGCTCCAACGTGAGACACCCCCCCCCCCCCCCCCCCGAACGAAATTTCTGGCTACGCCACTGGAACGCAGGGAGGGGCGATTCTCTCCGTCAGTATCAGTTCCCACCAACGATGACGAGGCGCGAAAGCGAAGCGGGGATTTCTTTGCTATCAGGGGCTTATGGGGCTCCAGGCGCCCCCCCCCCCCCCAGAAATTTTTTCGTGCTTTCAATGCACCGCCGACCAAAGCAACCCCCGCGCCGGAAATCATTCTGGATTTTGTCTAGAATGTCTTCTCGTGCTCGAAAAGACATTTCACCGCGAAAATTGCAAAACTCGGGCTGGATTTCATGGCAACGCCCATGCACCGGGAGTCCCATAATGCAAGCAGCCCCATCCGAACACAAAGTTTCAATGGCGTTAGGATGACAAACTAGTGTTCCTGTAGGGACACTATGACAAAGGGTCTCACCGCGCCATCTCGCGGAGGCCGCGGAATCTACGGAGCGCATGGATATCAATTCCGCAACTTTACGGGTATAAATCTCACAAACTTTTGATGTGAAAGGTGCATTGACATTTCCAAAGTAGTGCTTTCGATTTTCAGTTGCGGAATTTCCTGTGGGTCTAATACAGTTATAAACATTTGACGCCAAAGGTGCATTGACTTTTCTAAAGTCTTGCATTGGAACATACAATGGGACAAGCCAAATCAACACACTATTAGACAAGTTTACAAAGCACGCAGCGAGGCCCGATGAGACAAAGCGTTGTGGTGGTTCATTTGTGCCGTCATGTCACATAAAAAATATCAATTTTTTCGTTCACCTACACCAAGGCATCCATGTTAAGACACTAAAGCAGCCAAGGTGACTACGTCCTTACTTATTTTTCCTACTTTTACTTTTATTCGCGAGGACACATTCAGCGCCTTCAATTTTTTTGGTCTTGCTACTCTACCCGCGGGCTGCCAGAGCCAGCCAGAGCGCATACGTTTTTCTCGTGTTGCCCTGACCACCACACTGCGCACTTCGGTGCGTATTCCGCTTGCTCTGACCGAGTGGATTTTCGCCTGGCAGAGTTTTAGACGCTTTCTGGTTAGCAGACGAGAAAAAGAAACAAGGATCGCTCGCCGCCATCACTGTGGGGACTCAACGAATTGCACCGCATTTGCTTGAGGGCAACCTCTCCGGAAAGTCTTGGCTCGCCGGTGTAGGATACCAAGCAGCAGGCGTATGGTTCTCTGTGGACCAAGCGTCTCAAGACTCAATAGACTGACTAAGTATGTAGAAAACAGAAATGTTCTTCCGCATAACCTGATCGGTTTCCGTCCTGGACTTTCGACTCAAGATGCAATGCTTTTAATCAAGCATCACCTTATTCTTGCTAGCCCGCTACATACGAGAGCTCTTCTAGGCCTAGATGTAGAAAAGGCCTTTGATCGCATCAAGCACAGGGCCATATTGGATATCCTCTCGGAGATGGGATTGGGTAAGCGATTGCACAATAAAGTCAAAGCCTTTCTCGGTGGCCGTTCTGCTTGTCTCAGGTTAGGCGAACTCCAATCGACAACCCTGGAACTTGGGAATCGTGGGACACCACAAGGGTCTGTCCTATCTCCCATGTTATTTAATTTGGCGATGTCAAAAGTGGCTCGAGGTCTCGCGCAGATTGAGGGTATCCACTTTGCTATATATGCAGATGATGTAACAATCTGGAGTGCCGAAGGTAATATGGGACAAACAGAGATCAAACTACAGGAAAGCATTTATGTGGTAGAAACAACACTTGAGGGTATGGGACTGAACTGCTCTGCTAAAAAGTCAGAACTATTGGTATTACGGAGCAGTAAGCGTGGGCGCAGGCCGAACGGATATATCCCAGAGGAAGAACCCCGCATTGAGATATGCGCCAAGAATGGAGAACCAATCAGGCAGGTGGAGACTATTAGAGTGTTAGGACTTCTCCTGCAAGCGAACTGATCTAATTGCAGGATGATAGAATACATCTCTAACAAGTCAGAAGAAGTCATTAGGCTTCTGCGTAGAGTTACCAACAAGCATAAGGGGCTAGGAGAAGACAGTGCCATAAGATTGGTACATGCATTCGCCTTTTGCCACTTCTCGTACGTGGCTGGCATGCTACAATGGACACAGGCTGATAAGAACAAGCTAAACGCTTTAATCAGACGACTTATAAAGACTGCACTAGGACTTCCCATCAGCACGGCCAATGATAGCTTATTGCGCCTAGGGCTGCATAACACACTAGAGGAGATAGCTGAGGCTCAACAGGTGGCCCACCAGGAGAGACTAATGGGGACACGCCCTGGGAGGGCGCTACTTGAAGAAATTGGCGTAGAAATTAACAACCACACCAACGAAGGAGAATTATTAACACAATTGCAAGCGGGACTACGAGAAACAATAAAGACGACCCCGTTCCCTAGGAACATGCACCCGACACATAACCTCGAGAGACGGAAGGCAAGGGCGAAGGCACTCCTTCAAGACATAGATCAACATAAGCAGCAGGCGGTGTTCGTTGACGCTGCCTGGGTTAAAAATAAGGATGCGTATACCTCCGTTGTCGTAGACACTCAAGGTAACATACAGGATGCCATCACCGTCTATACCAAGGACCCCACAGTAGCAGAACAAGTAGCAATCGCCTTAGCCATCCGGGCTAATCGGTGGACACATATTTACAGCGACTCTAGAACAGCAATACGCAACTTTACCAACGGATATGTGACACGGATAGCAACAAAATTATTAGAGAAGGTCAAGAGTGAGAGGATCGAAATCCGCTGGTTTCCTGCACATCTGGGGGTGGTGGACGGAGCTCGGAGAAACCTCAATGAGGTGGCAAATGAAGCAGCACGAGGACTTTCTAGCCGTGCTCTTCAAGACCGAGCAACTTACACTTCACCCGGGGAACACAGGGATCGATTATGAACATATAACGAAATCACGAAGCATTATTATTTGAGCAGAAGGGAATACCCATTGCCACACGGTAAGCTTTGCAGAGCCCAAGCGGCCACATTACGTTTGCTACAGACAAGAACATACCCAAGTCCATATTTTATTAACAGGATCTATCCGGAGAGGGAAATTCAAACCAACTGTAATAAGTGCAATGGCATCATTACTCTTGACCACATGCTTTGGCAGTGCCCCGCGGTCTTCACAGACCGTGACAAGGAACAAGAATGGTGGCGGCAAATGCTACACAGTGAATCACTCTCTGACCAATTACGGGCAGTCCAGAAGGCCCGCGATGTGGCTGAAGGGCTCGGCCTGACAGTCCCAACGTGGGAGCGGCCCGCGTCAACGTCTGGTTGACCTTCAGGACCCAATAAAGTTCTCCATACCATACCATTCCTTCGGTCGCCACATTAGGTGTGCAAAGGAGACATTCAATTGTGGCCCGCATATTTTCCTTACGGTCTTTTAATTTCGGTGCCCCCGCCCCACAAGAGAAAAAAAATTACATTGTTGCGGAGCAGCGAATTGTTGCATGGTGAAAGTCCGATTTTGTTGCTTCTTCTTTCGCGGACAGTAATGGGCCACGGGACGCTTCAGCTGCCGGATACTCCTATTATATTATTGGGATAGCAACTATATGGGCGCTCCAAGCGCATTCCTTCCGTCACCGTCGCCCTCATGTTTCGTATAAAGTTCAAGGGCGATAACATCGTTACCGAGCGCCGCATGTTGTATCCGCGAGTGAAAGCGTACGGTAAGGGGGTGCTGGAATGGGTGATCCGACGATGGTGACTCAGTCTTGTGTTCGCAAAGGAGAAAAGCGGAGAGCAAGCTAGTCATCATCCGTCGCGCGCGATACATCGGGGGAAGTGGGTGGAATGGGGGCGGTGTCTAGGATTCTGTGAATCTGTGATTGCACAACTTCTTTGTTTGCTTCGTTTGACGCATTATAAACCGTGACTTTTTCTTAGATACGTACATTTATTGGAGACTTATACATATATTTAAATATCTTGTTAGGAGATTTTGTGTATACGTGCAGTGAACTTTGTTTCCAGTGACACTTTTTTGCCCTTTATCAAGCTCTACCTTCGCATTTGTATATCCCATTGGATCTTCGCATTATGCAAAAAAGAGGTGAGGCGTGCAGACAGGACACAAGAGTAGAGAAGTGGACAACACGAACGCCGACCATCAACTGAAGGGAGCACTGAGGCGAAAAAAGAAAGAAGGCACAAAACTCATCTGGTATCTGGAATGGTATCACCACGTGTCAGTCGGGTACATGTACCGGTCTACGTGAGAGATAACTGTTAAGGCACTTAATCTCTTCCTTATGTAAAGTAATCGAAGGCTGACTCACGCACGCACTTCCACCATTATAGATATGCCGTGCCTCTACCATAAGACGCGTATCTTCATTCTTATGCATGTACAATATCGCGCATTCATCTAACTCTGGCGTGCATTTACAATCTTGGCAACGTAAAGAAAGATTAGAAGGCGATCCACCGGTTAACGACCTTTTATGTTCCATTATATCCTCTGATTAATACACCGCCCCGTTTGCCCTACGTAGAACTGGCCACATCTAGGGGAATTTCATAAACCACACCCATACGGCAGTCAGTAAAACTGTTGTTCTTATTGTGCTTCACTGGAGAAATATTTGTTCTTTTTTGCCTTTTACCTGCTCCTTTTTCCTCTGCACGGCAGCGCATATCTTACCTAGCTTATTGGGAGCAGTGAAAGCAAACATTAACATCATATCTACTTGCAACTTTTTTAAGCCTGTGCGACACTGAATGAATGTACGGAATAGCCACTGCTCTTATTATTTTTTTTCGCTGTTACTGCTTTCTGTAATCACGTACGTCCCCCTCGAAACCGACTGCTTTAGGCGTTCAGCCACACTGGCCACTGCTACACTAGGATAAAAGACCTGCTTCTAATAGGCGCCGGACCTGCGCATTAAAACTGGCGCTCATTTTGTGCATGCAGGATCGGGTGAGGGAAGAATTAAGGCACGACATGGCAATTCCGTTTTTTTACTACTTTTGGAACGCTTGGACTGAAAGTTTAACAACGGCTTCGAAGATCTTGGGGAGTACTGCCAACAAACGTGATTTTGTTCGAAGACCAAGGAAATGTCTAGAAACTGAATTACACGTCACTGAGGAAATTCCTTGGTAAACTTTAATCCTCCTCCATAAAGATTAAATCGCTCACTTACTTAGGTAGCAGCGGAATCGAATTCTTCCCTATTGCAGAAAATCAGGTAATCATCAACGTAACGAAATATCTTGATGACGCAGTCACCTAAGGCTTTCTCTAAGCAGCTGTCAACCTTACTCAGGTAAATATTGCTAAAATATGGGCAACCTTCGAGCCAATATAAATGCCCGATTTCTGCAGAAAAACGCCATCTCTCCACCCAATCAACGTCGACTTCAAGTATATGTAAGAATTTCTAGAAAAGCTTCCGTGGAAACACCGCATCTGTCAATAAAAGCCGACTCTTGCACTTGTTCTTTAATGCACTCATTTACGGAATTTAGCAACACGTCATGCGGCAAGGAATAATACAGGTCTTCCATATCCATACTAAAAGCTGTACAATCACCAGGATTTTCCTCTCTCAAATACTGAACCAGTGCCTGGCAATTACGCAAGCAAAAGGGGTCTGAAAAAACTAGTGAAGCTAAACAGTTCTGTAGATAAGTAGCGACACAGACCTGCCGCGTCCCTTTCTCTGACACTATAGCACGAACAGGAATTTCTGGCTTATGGGTCTTCGCCGAGAAAAACAGTTCTAAGGTGAAGGATTTTGCTTTCTTGACATTAGATACAACTCTATCAAGATTATGGCTTCACAGGAGGTCAACCGCACGTTGCTTAACTGCCGAAGGCTTAAGCTCTACTGGCTGTAAATTATTTTCTATATGGCTGAAATAGCTTTTTCTGAAAACGTCATCTGGCATAATTACGAAATAACCTTCCTTGCCAGATATTACTGGTCTAAGTTTATGCTCCACAAGGTAATTAACTAACGGTCGGACAGGGTCAGATGTCTTAAAATGAGAATTTGATTGTTTAATGCTAGCAATGCAATCTGAAATGCAGCGCGAGCGTTCTTCTTCCGGGACGAACATTATGCAGCGCGGTATGCTTAAAACGTCAACGGGTTTTATATTAGGCTTAAAACAGTGCTTAGGACCTAAAGCAAGGGTTTTTCTATAGGTATCACTTACGACGGCGTCTCCAAGAACCAGTACGTTATTTGACGGTAAATTATTAGAAAAGTGTTTCCTCTTACTTTGTTGCAGCTCCGGAAGTTTCATCCTCCACAGGAAGAAACTTCCTGTGTCTCTAATGCGTAAAAGAAAACAAGAATACCACTCTTCTCTCATCATTAATGCTCAGGGCAACTCAGGTAAAATTTGGAATATTGTAACAGGTGCAATAGGGCTTCGTTCAGCTTATAGGCTTCGTACATCAGCCTATATTGCCTGATGTACTTAACCAGGAAACAGTTGATGAATTTAACGAGTATTTTGTAAATATAGGACCGCAACTAGCAAACCAACCTCCTCAAGTCACCGAATGTACGCAGTCTATCCAGTCAGTTGTGAATACTATGGTAATTGAGGATATCACAGTGGATGAAATAATAGCAGCTGTTAATTAATGGACTAAGAACTAAGGCAGCTGGGCTTGACCAAATACCTGTTAAGCTAATTAAGGAAAACATTGACATATTAGCGGGTCCCCTCCTTCACCTATTTAATCATTCCCTTGATTCCGAAATATATCCTTCAGAATTAAAAATAGCAAAAGTAATTCCGATTTATAAGGACGGAGATCGCTCTAATCCATCAAGTTATCGGCCGATTTCAATTAATGGCCTTATCAACACAGTGTTTGCGTGAAAAGATACTTTCTGTGCACATAAACAAATTCCTATCCAAATACGATATACTGAGCCCCCACCAACACGGTTTCAGACCCCAGAAATCCACTTCTTCCGCTGTTTTCACCCTGACGCACCTACTTAATACGGCTCTCCAGCAGAATAAAATTGCGGTCGTTGTCTATCTCGACATAAAAAAGGCCTTCGATACAGTTGACCATCAGATATTACTGAACAAGATTAACAATCTAGGGTTTAGGGGCAAAATCCTGAACCTGCTTCGAAGCTACCTCAGTAACCGCAAGCAGCAAGTAATACTTAAAAATTATACGTCTACTTTACAAACTGTATTAACTGGTGTGCCACAGGGTTCCGTTCTTGGGCCCATGCTTTTCTCACTTTACATAAATGATTTCCCTGCAACACTTAGGCATTCACAGGCTTTGATGTATGCCGACGACACTGCTCTTCTATTTACTGGAGACACTCGATGTACAGGATAAAATAAATGCAGAGTTAGATAATGTTTTTAAGTGGTTCACGTCCAATGAACTGACCCTTAATCTTAGTAAGACTAAGTATACAGTTTTTCATTCCAGTAAGAAAAGGCTCAATACTGAAATACTGGACATATTGCTACGGAACAATATGTGCGATCACGAAAAGGCGAGCAGTGTGAAGACGACGATTAGAAGCTAGCGTGGCCTGTTGCCTCTTGGCCAAGCGCAGCGTATTTTCTTGTAAATATACTTGTACATAGCTTTTCCTCTGCGTCTTCCTCCGTAACATATCTGGTGGAGCTGGACGTTCCCTGTACCTCGTCACGGAGCTTCGCAGTGGACGGTACGTCGAGCCTTCCTTCATGGCTCCCGGCGACGACAACCCGACTCCGCCAGCTCCGACACCCGCTGCCACTTCGACGACCTACATCACTCACCCCGCTCCCCGTGATCCTGGCGTAATCTCGGGCAAAGATGGGGAAGACGTCGATGACTGGATCAGCCTGTATGAACACGTCAGCCGCAAGAACCGGTGGGACCCAACTATTATGCTCGCCAAAGTAGTCTTTCACCTCGGTGGCACACCTAGAGTTTGGTATCGCACGCACGAAGATAAGCTCACCAGTTGGTATTCAGTTAAGACACAGCTTCGAGACTTGTTCGGCAACCCCTACGGTCACCAACTTGCCGCGCAGAAGGCGCTTTCCGGCCGTGTGCAGACGTCAACAGAGCCCTATGTCACGTACATTCAGGACGTGTTGGCTCTGTGCCGCAAAGTTGACACCCACATGAGTGAGTCCGACAAGGTTGCCCACATCCTCAAAGGCATTGCCAATGACGCCCTCAACTTGCTCGTTTGCAACAACGTAGCGACGGTGGATGCTGTTATAAAAGAGTGCCGCCGCCTGGAACTCGCTAAAAGCCGACGTATCGACCAGCAGTTTGCCCGTCTGCCCAACACCCCAGCGACATCTTCCTGTGCCGACACTCCTCGTCCCAACAACACTACCGACGTTACCAGGATCGTCCGGCATGAGATCGAGGCCGCCTATACGGCTGCCTTCGACTCCAGTCCCACCAACACATCTGCAGTTACGGTCTCACTGATCCAGGCAGTTGTCCGCCAAGAGTTCGAAAACATGGGTCTTCACACCATCTGCTCGGCCCATCGTCCTGATACCCGCCCGGCTTCTTCGATTCCGCCCCGTCCCGCATCTTCTTACCCACCACGTTTCCGCAACCCACCTGAATGGCGCACTGCTGACGAAACGCCCATTTGTTTCCACTGCCATCGAATCGGGCACATTTCTCGGCACTGTCGCAGTCGCTGGAGTTCCCGACCCGGCCTACTTATACTGCCTACTCTCACCTCCCAAGTGGCCCTTCTCGTCCCTATGCCGCACGCTCCGATAATGCCGCCGCTGATTGTCCTGCACCGAACCGCTCCTATTCTCGTTCGCCTTCGCCCCAACGACGCTCGCCTTCCCTAGCCCCGTCGCTCCTACTCGCCGACGCCCTTCGGACGCCGCTCCCAGCCGGAAAACTAGACGATGCAGCGCCTCGAGGTGACGCTGCATTGCTCCCTACGCCGCCAAATCCTCTACTGACGTTGCCCACTCATCTGAACTTTCTTGACGTGCAAGTCGACGGTGTTCCTGTGTCTGCACTCATAGACACTGGGGCGCATTTGTCCGTAATGAGCGCTGACCTTCGTAACCGGCTCAAGAAAATTATCACGCCCGCCACGACGCCTGTTGTCCGCGTCAACGATGGCTGAACAGCCCCCGTGTTTGGTATGTGTACCGCCCGTGTCTCCTTCGCCGATCGCTCAACAATCGTGCTATTCACAGTCATCGCCCACTGTCCCCACGACATCATCCTCGGCTTAGACTTCCTCTCCGCACATTCTGCTCTCATCGATAGTTCCGCCAGTACTCTCCGCCTTGACCTGCCTGTTCTGGATCCTGCTGAACCACACCCCAGTCGCCTCAGTTCTGTCGACTTCGTTCGCTTGCCACCTTCGGCACTGACCTACGTTGACCTAGTGTCATCCCCACCAGTCCCCGACGGTCACTATAGTCATCGCGGCTCCTATGCAAGACGTCCTCCTTACACACGGGATCACAGTGCCTCACACAGTTCTATCTATTACGGCGAATTGCGTCTGCCTGCCAGTGGTCAATTTTGGCTTGACGACACAAGTGCTGCCACGCGGGATGTCTCTGGCCCAGCTTTGCTCATTCGAGGATCACTCAATAGCATCTATTGCAGTACACGACACTTCATCCGATACTCCTCTACCATCGCAGTCGGCAAATTGTACCATCGCTGACTTACAGGAAATGATTGCGCCCGACTTGCCGTCCGAGCACGCTCGTGAACTCTACCGCATTCTGTTTTCCTACCACGATATTTTTGACTTTAACGATCGTCTTTTGGCCCAAACTACAGCTCTCAAACATCGCATTAATACCGGCGATGCCCCTCCTATTCATCGCCGCCCGTATCGAGTGTCACCAGCTGAGCGTCAAGTTATTCAAACGGAAGTTCGCAATATGCTTGCCACGAACATAATTGAACCTTCGTATAGTCCATGGGCGTCACCTGTTGTACTGGTCAAAAAGAAGGATGGCTCATGGCGCTTTTGCGTGGACTATCGGCACCTTAGCAGGGTTACCAAAAAGGACGTGTATCCCCTACCTCGGATTGATGACGCCCTTGACTGCCTCCACGGTGCTCGCTATTTCTCTCCTATTGACCTTCGCTCCGGCTACAGGCAGATTGCCGTGGACGATCTCGACCGCGAGAAGACTGCTTTTGTAACACCCGACGGTCTTTATCAATTCAAAGTGATGCCGTTCGGTATATGTAACGCCCCTGCCACTTTTGAACGCATGATGGACTCCCTTCTTCACGGTTTCAAATGGTCCACGTGCCTGTGCTACTTGGACGACGTTATTGTATTCTCCCCAACGTTCGCATAGGCACCTCGAGCGCCTCTCAGCAGTCCTGGACGTTTTTCGTCGAGCCGGTCTGCAACTCAACGCATCGAAGTGTCAATTCGGTCGTCGCCAGATTACCGTCCTTGGACATCTCGTTGACGCGAACGGAGTGCAACCGGACCCAAGCAAGATCCATGCTGTTGCGCACTTCCCTGTTCCGAAGTGTGTCAAGGATGTGCGCAGCTTCATCGGCCTTTGTTCGTACTTCCGTCGTTTCGTGAGAAATTTCGCCGCCATAGCACGACCACTAACCGAGCTTCTGAAAAAAGACGCCCCTTTCCAGTGGGGCGATAACTAGGCTTCTGCATTCTCACATCTAATCGACATTCTCACAACGCCTCCCGTTCTGGCCCATTTCGATCCTTCTGCGCCTACCGAAGTCCGTACTCATGCCAGCGGTCACGGAATTGGCGCAGTACTGGCACAACGCCAGCGTGGCCACGACCGTGTTATCGCTTACGCCAGCAGGCTCCTCTAACCCGCGGAGCGCAACTATTCCATCACTGAGCGTGAGTGTCTGGCCCTAGTTTGGGCGGTTGCGAAATTCCGCCCATACTTATATGGCCGACCCTTTTCCGTTGCCACAAACCATCGCACGCTTTGCTGGTTATGCTCTCTGAAAGATCCTACAGGAAGACTTGGTCGCTGGGCCTTACGCCTCCAAGAATATTCGTATACTGTCGCCTATAAATCTGGCCGACTACACAAGGACGCTGATTGCCTGTCTCGCTACCCGGTCGACGAGCCTGACGACGCCGACAGTAGTAGCGCCAACGGCATTTTCTCTGTGTCTGCCTTCGCTAACATCGCCGATGACCAGTACCGAGACCTATCGCTGCGAGCACTTATCGAGCGTCTGTGCTCTACACCTACCGACGCATCCGTTCGCCGATATGTCCTCCAGGGCGGTATTCTGTATCGAAGGAACTTCCTCCCTGACGGCTCTGATCTTCTTGTCGTGCCAAAACAGCTACGACAGACTGTGCTCTTTGAGATGCATGACGCACCCACTGCAGGACATCTTGGGGTAACCCGCACGTACAGTCGCGATCAGTTTGAAGGTGATCGCTCGAGCGGCGACCAAAACTAGGGGCAGCGCCACGCTACGTCATCACCGTCGGTCGAGAGGGAAACATCAGATAGCTCCCCTCTCTCTCTTTTGGTGTTCCCTGGAAAGCTGTCACTCCCGTCACCGTTCACGGCATCCCCCGCGAATTCATTTCGATTGCGTTAGGAGCTTTTGCACAGAGACGTCATTGTTAGCCAATATATGCATGCGGAATCGACGCACACAGATCATTGCCATGAAAAGGAAACAAACACAAAAATGTGGCGAGTTGGTCTTGGGGGTGATGGTTGCAGCCTGGAAGAGCATAATAGGGGAAGAAGGCAGCGCAATTTTTATCTTCGCAGTGCCGAATTCGGCCGCTATGCTGCTTGGAAGGCCCGCCGGTCGATGCTCGCGCGATCACCTTCAAATTGATCGCGACTGTACGACCGCGTCCGCCGCCGCTTCTATTGGCCTGGTCTCGCTCGCTCCGTTCGACGCTATGTCGCTGCCTGTGATCCCTGCCAGCGTCGGAAAACACCTCAGGTGCTACCTGCCGGTCATCTCCAGCCGATCACCGTCCCTGTGGAACCGTTCTTCCGTGTTGGATTAGACCTGCTCGGTCCCTTTCCCACGCCATCCTCTGGGAACAAATGGGTAGCCGTCGCGCCTGATTACGCCACCCAACACGCTATCACTCGGGCTCTCCCTACCAGTTGCGCCACTGACGTCGCGGACTTTCTCTTGCGTGGCATTATCTTGCTTCATGGCGCCCCGCGACAGCTGCTTCCTGACCGTGGTCGAAACTTCCTCTCGAAAGTTATCGCTGACATTGTGCGTTCCTGCTCCATTCAACACAAACTGACTACCTCATACCATCCTCAAACCAATGGCCTGACAGAGCGGTTAAACCGTACTCTTACCGATATGTTGTCCAAGTACGTTTCAAAAGACCACCACGACTGGGACATTGCCCTTCCTTACGTAACATTTGCGTACAATTCTTCCCGGCACGACACCGCCGGATGTTCTCCATTTTATCTACTCTACGGTCGCGAACCTACCTTGCCCCTAGACACGGCACTTCCTCCTTCTGCGATCTCAACAAGCGAGTATGCGCGCGACGCCATCGCCCTCGCCGACCATGCATGCCAGCTTGCCCGTGCTCGACTGACGGCCTCACAAACCACTCAGCAGTGTCAGTACAACGCCCGCCATCGTGACGTACAGTTTTCGCCTGGTGCGCTCGTGCTCCTGTGGTCGCCCTCCCGTCACGTCGGACTTTCAGAGAAGCTCCTTTCGGGATACACAGGGCCCTACCGGGTGCTGCGCCAGGGGACGCCTGTGACTTACGAAATTGCTCCTGTGGGTTCAACCTCGTCCTCTCCTCTGGCATCTAGTGATGTCGTGCATGTCAGTAGGATCAAGGCCTACAACACTGCTTCCGAGTCCGATATTTAGTCGCTCCGGGATGGCGCTTTTGCAGCCGGGGGTAGTGCTACGGAACAATATGTGCGATCACGAAAAGGCGAGCAGTGTGAAGACGACGACGACGATTAGAAGCTAGCGCGGGCTGTTTCCTCTTGGCCAAGCGCAGCGTATTTTCTTGTAAATATACTTGTACATAGCTTTTCGTCTGCGTCTTCCTACGTAACAATATCATTACGAGGCACAAAACTACAAGTTGTCTGCTACAAATATTTCGGCATTTTCTTTGATTCAGACATGCACTGGAAATCTCACAATAAACACCTTTGTTCCAAGCTTGCTTACGGATGTTGTATTGTTCTTAAGGCTCGTCAATGTTTCGGATATCCTTTCCTACGTATTCTGTACTTCTTCATTCAGAGCCACATATCGTATTCTATTGACTCATGGGGAAACACTTTTATAACTTACCTTTAGCCTGTATTCCGTCTGCAAAAACGCACATTAAGAATTATCAACTCTTCTATAGTGTACACAATCCAGTACGTACTGTTATGTTTGTGCCCTGGGATTTGCCTGACGGTAGGCCAGTGCTGTGGTGCGTCGACCATGGAGGCAGCATTCGACCCCGCATGGTGCCCGCTTCGGGCACACGACGACTACGTGCACGGCTCGGGTTTCCTCGCGGCTGCGCGGCGTCTACGACGGAAGCGGCCGCCGGCTCACGGACTGCTATTCGGCCCCTCCTCGTGCCGGCAGCAACGCAGCCCCCTCCCCTCCTTTGTGCGGCGGCGCCCGGGGGCAACCCTTTTACCGACCACCAACCAGAGGACTATGTTTCAACCCCGTGCCTTGCAGTTGGTTCCCTTTGTCCTATGCCGGGCCATTGAACTTGCCCGGCGCACCATTCCGACCAACCGCCAGATTGGCCTGACGACGCAGCACGATGCCCGGAGGCGCCGGCCACTGAAAGCGGCGTTGGGACCACGGAAGCTGCCCGGACCCTCTCTCTGTCGACCTTGTTCGTCCTTAGGGACTGTCTGGGGAATCTGGGGACGGGGAGGTGTTATTTAAGCAGCTTGCAGCTGCTCTGCTGCTCTCTCTTGATAACTACGCCAACTTGTAAACATTGCATAAAGAATTTTTCGCCGAGAAAGCTCTCCTCGTCTCTGACTCTGCGTGAAGTGGGGTCCAGACTTTATGCCGGCCACGCATACCTCGGCACACGCAACAGTACTTGTATAGCTCATTGCACGTGTTGCCAGTGCATGCATTGTATGAACTGAAAATTCTGAGGTAATTCACAGCATTATCGAAAACAATAATCCACCTCCAATTACCTTGTTTAAAATCCCGTTACGAAATGTAAGAGCTGCAAGTAATCAGTGTTTTAATTTGCCCCCATGTCATAATCTGTACGGGAAAAGGCTCGTGGAATTTAACGGCGTACTTATTTGGAATTCTCTGCCAATACATATAAAAGAAGCCCGTCACTTTAGGTCTGCTGTGACAAAATACTTTTTTTGAAAAATACTGTCGATAAAAGGGCACTTCTTTATATTTACATTCTTGTCTAAGTTGTTCATGTCAATTGCTCAAGTTGTGCATGTCAATGTCATTGTTAAGTATTATGTCTGTTTTGTTGCTCGTGCGCGTTAAGGATAAAAGAACACTGCGTTATATTTACCTTCGTGTCTGAGTTATCTATGTTAACATTACTATTATGTATTATGTCTGCTGCTTTTGTGCGCTCGCGTGCTGCGTTTTATATCCTAAGTTCAGTATGGACCCGGGACTAGCCAATGGCTATGGGTCCAGTAATGCTTTCGTATTTTGTAAAATATGTTGTAAATAATGAATGAATGAATGAAGTCCGCGTGTTGCACGGCTACCGTATTCCAATCGGTGTAGGGGCGGTTCCAACGGGGACCGTCTCCCAGGGCCGTGCAACGGACCTTTGGACACTCTTGATAGAACCTAACTTGGCGCCATGATTCAGCGGAAAGAATAGCTCCACTCCTCCTGGCATACCCAGTTGACGGTTGAAGGATGTGCGGCTTCTTGTTTCACGACAATGCCCTTCCCCACATCGCTGATGTATTTAATACGAAACTGGCAACGTACAAGTGGGAAACGCTGCAACTTCCGCCACACAGCCCAGACCTGTCGCCTTGCGACATCCACATTTTGGGGCAACCGAAAAAAAAAAAGCTCAAGGGAGCCGCATTCGTGTCGGACGATGACGTGAAAGAGTCAGTTGTAGACTTTTTGAAGCAGCAACCCAAGGAATTTGTTAGACCGGAATCACGCGCCTAGGTCCTTAGTCAACGGTACGAAGGTCTAAATGCTCATGGAGACTACTTTTAAATAAAGTACCCCATTTGTCATATATTCGCATTACCCCACTTTCATTTGACTCGCCCTCGTATATTTTGCAGAACTCCTGCTTTCTATATGTGCTCTCTGTTGCGACTATAGTTTCGGTGCAATTACGATACACGAGCAGTAGCTGCTCCTGCGTAATAGATTGGAACAAATGCCAGCGTCATTGATATTTTGCACTGGCCGTTGAATACGTACATGAATGTAAACACGGTTCTTGAATGACAAAGTTTCATTAACATATTTGTCCACAACTTGTTCATTTCATGGCCTTTACATTTTTCAGATCAGCGGCATGCACTGCTTTGCTGGTTCCGAACTGATATAGTTCTAAAGTTCATGTGATATATTCTTTACTTATTAAATAGACAAAAAACATGGAAGCATTGATATCAGTTATTTTGGACACAATTTTTGGCACATACGAGTATATTCTTTTCTGAAGACTGATACATTTTACCTGTTTTACGGTGCGTAGCGTTGAAGAATTCGTTTGCAGCATCTTTGGCAATGGCAATGCAATTATTATTCATGTATTTGATCCCTCGACAAATTGTTCAAGAGGAATCTTTAGCTCGGGCCTCACTCTGACACGGCCTATTCAAATACATGTAAAACGCAGAAACGCTTTTCTGAGATAACATCTGTATCGCTTTTAATGAAATTTGTTGCATGTGAGAGAGAAAGTAAAATTGTAGTGTCTGTTGGATGCGGAATTTCGATTTAGGGCCTGAATTTTGTTTAAAATATTTGTAAACATTTGAAAGTTCGAAAAAAATAGGAGCACGACGTTTACAAACTAACAGCTCTGCATCAAGAACAGATATCGCGGTTCTGTAAACGGCATCTGTTATAACAGTCAAAGTGGACAAATTTGTTATGTCAATTTGTATCTTACGTGAATTGGTTACGTTGTGTACAAGGGTTCTGCAAAAGCCGTGTTTCCATTATACTAAATTTTATAGATTCATGTGTAACATCAATTTTCTCCGCTGTAGATGTGCCATTAGATGAAATTCACATAATTGTGATATAATTTTTCCTTGTTGAGTTACAGAGTACTTGATAGTTTCGTTTTCTGAAAATTTGCAATTTTGGCCATTTTTTAATAAAAATTGACGACCTAAATGAAAAAATTCGAAACCAGCAGTCATTAGAACTCCCCCCGCACAAGCTTTTCTTTTAAATGGAACAAAGTTCGTAAAATTTGGTGCAGTGGTTGCAGAGGAAAACGAATTCTCCTTTTACATATATTTAGATAGGAGCACACGAGCTAAAGCTTCCTCTTAAGGAGGATGCCGAGCTGCAACGTAAGCCTCCCCCCCCCCCCCGAACGAAATTTCTAGCTACGCCACTGTTTGCTATTTTTTATTCGTCAGGCCAACGCCGCCTGCTCGCGGGGGCGCAGGCAGGGCGGCAGGGGCGCGAGTTCCCGCCAAATGCTAGCTAGCTCTGGATGCCAGCTCGTTTACCGTCTCGACAGCTTGGCAGACTAGTTGGTGCATTTCTGTTGTCATGGACTGCGCAAATAAACGCAAACTACACAAAGTAACATGGACAAGAAAAGCGCACGTATGAACTTTGTTTTTTGTTTGCTTTTTCTGACAGGAAGAAAAAAGAAGAGCTTTTTATGCGAACGGATCAAGCGTTAATGTGAGATGTACTTTCAGGTATAACCATATATTTATTATTATTTTTTCGTCTTGTAAGTGTGGTGTATTTTCCTTAATTTTTTTCTAGGAAACACTGGAACAACACTGCTTAAATTGAAGCTTAGTGTGCGGATGACCTGCTATGCTCGCAACTGTTATCACCATTCGGGAAGAAATCAGGTAAGACACTTGTGTAGCTGTTATTGCGGAAAAGTCATAATTAATTTGAAGTCGTTTTTGTTCCTTCCCGTAGATGAAAAAGCAAAACTGTAAATACCCAGTACTGTACGATATATGTCTGCTGCATTGACATAAGAATGAATTGTGTGTGGCACATCTCCGCATGTGGACTAGAGCAGACCTAGGAACATAGGACAAAAAGACACTTACATGAAACACTGCGGACAACCGAGATGCAAGTCGTTCCTCAATTGTTTTGTTGTCGCATTTTCACAGTTTATGTGTAAAACTTTGTCACCGCAGTCTGCATGTAATGCAGTCCTTTATCTAAGTCACCGCATGTAAACCTTTATACTTATATCGTAGCAGTCTGCGTGCTATTTTGTTTGTGCATGCCATGCGTTGTCGTATTGATTTATCGCACTCCCTGGATGTATATTTTGTTCAACGATATTGTGAGCCAAGTCACTAAATCGATCCTTCCTGTCCTCAGATTTCCTTCGCCGGTTCTAAAGTGAGAATCACGTCGCAGAAGTTGAACGTACAAATTCTCACTGGAAGTGCACAGTATATGTCTATTACATGCATGTGCAACGACGAAATAATAATTTTATCTGTGGCTGTGCCAGGATCAGGATTTCTTGCACACAAATGTTAAAAAGTCCACTAAATCATCTGCATGGTTCACAGAGTTATTCATTATTATATTATTTGTTTGTTCGTTTGTTTCAGTTTGTACGAGCACTGTAACTATCCAAGCTTCACTCTCGACGGGGACAGAGAAATGCCGGATACTGTACCATTCAGAGCCGAGAACATGGGAACGGCTTAAAAAGAGCCTCCCAGGCAGTATGCCAAACTCCCACAGCAGACCAGCACTGTCCTTTAGCTGTATCATGCTATTTCAGTGAACAAAGACTACTTGCAAACTGTTAACACTGCTGCACAAAAAAATTTATGTATTTTATGGTTGCAAAATAAACACCTAAAAAGAGAAAACATTGCGTTCACGTGTTTCTTTTGTGGTGTGTTACACATTTATACTGCGACGAGGTGTACTGTCGTTCACAACGTTGTGGAACGCTAGGTAAAGGCACTGCATGGGCTGTCTGTAGCACGGGGCTCGCTCGCGATCACGGCACGGTCCTTCGTCTTTCTCGTCAGTCGACACATACACAGGGGCGCGTGTGCTTCATTACAATGCCCCGGGATCGAAGCGTAGCCATCTGGGCGACTCAGGGCGCGGAGAAGATGAGTGGGTCGTAATAGGGTTTCAGGCGGCTGACATGTACTGTCTCTCGTCCACGACAACGCAGGTCTGGTGACACTGTGAGCGCCTCAACGATGTAGTTGACCAGTGAAGTGACCTTGATGATACGGTACGGACCGTGAAAACGCGCCAGGAGCTTAGAAGAAAGGCCAGGAACGTGGGCTGGTATCCAAAGCCACACAAGCGAACCAGGAGCAAAGTTGTGCGGAGGTTGATGAGCACGGTCATGTCTTGTCTTTTGACGTTCTTGTGTCTCACTAGTCAGGGCACGTGCCAGCTGACCGCAGTCTTCAGCATACTTGGCGACTTCGGAAAGCGGAGTATACTCTGTAGCGTCAGGTTGGTACGGCAGTATGGTGTCCAAAGGGCATGAAGGCTCACGGCCATACACAAGGAAAAAGGGGGAAAAGCCGGTGGTCGCTTGCGTCGCGGTGTTGTATGCGAACGTATGCGTATGTAACAAAAGGGAGTACGGTGTCCCAGTTGGAGTGATCAGATGAAATGTACATCCGCAACTTGTCGCCAAGTGTGCGATTGAACCGCTCAGTCAGAACGTTGGTTTGGGGATGGTACGCGGTCGATTTGCTGTGAATTATCCTGCACTGAGCGAGGAGGGCTTGGACGCCCTCCAACAGGAAGACACGGCCTATATCACTCAGCAGTTCTCGGGGAGCACCGTGGCGAAGAACAAAATTGCGAAGAATGAAGAAACCAACGTCACGGGCAGTCGCTGTTGGCAGAGCTACAGTCTCAGCGTAGCGAGTAAGGTGGTCTACGCCGACAATAATCCACCGATTTCCACACCCACTACATGGAAGCGGGCTGTAGAGGTCGGTGCTGTAGCGTTATCGGTTCTCTGATCTGACCCAGCACTCATGTGCACAGGCTGTGACGTCAGTGAGGAAAAGGGATAAAGAGCGGCTGTCTAATAAACACGGGGCTTTTTGGGTTCGTGGCTACATCGGAGTGGCGTCAGTCTTTTGCTTGCATCACCGCTCCGGCAGCGGACACGGCATGGTGTGAGAAGTGGGATCGACCCCCCCCCCCCCCATCCTAGTTGCCTTTGCGGCGCTCACCCGGCGTTCGATCTGCGCGATGACGGCTCCGCCAGCGGCAACCCCGCCAACGGCAGCCATCCCGCCACCGACACCCTTCAACTTCGACCGGACTTCCGAATGGCCACAATGGATTATGTCATTCGATGACTACCGCTACGCGTCGGGGCTCAACGACAGAACGGAGGAGGCCCAGGTGCGAACGCTTTTGTACACCATGGTCAGGCAGGCAAGAAAAATTTTTCAGACATTCGGCCTTACCGAAGAGGAGTCTCGAAGCTACGAGACAGTAGCCCCGTTTACATGAATGCGACAGTGACGCATCGCATTTCCAAGCGCATTTGGGAAAGGCGATGCGACGCCGTCTACATGTAGCGCCTTAACTCTCGCTAGAGTTACTGTATGTGCTACCTACGGTTAAAACCCCTGCATCTACGCGCCACTTTCTTAAGTAGCGACAAGCTTTGTTGTGCGCCGCGTTTTCCCCTCACACCGAATCCGGTTCCGGTATTTCCGGTTCCGGCATTTCCGGTTTGAAAATTTCCGGTTCCGGCGTTTCCGCTTCCTGGAGTTGCGCTGCGAAAATTTCCCATTTGACTGCTGCACATTCACACCGAAAGCGGAGCGTCTAAGCAGACAAGCGGATTTTCAAAGCGGCGAGGCGGCGAGTGCCCACGCCTGTTCAGACCGGCCGCGTTGTCTGGCTATCCGCGCCGCCGGGAAGGAGGGGTATAGTGTACTAGAATAATACATTATTCTAGTACACTATAAGGAGGGGCATCTCGATTTTTCTTTAGCAATTTCAAGGATGTGGCGCCATCTCGCGGCACTTTGGGTTTGTGCGCGCACTTTCGATATTTTTTCTTCGTGGGTCGGCGCGCTCCCGTCCGCTATCTACTTCTGCAAAATAAGCTCAGACGAAGAAGACGAGATCTTTGGCATTTTACTCGTCACTTGTCTAGTCGATTTTCAAGATTTGTTACAGCGCAACAGAAGACAAGGAAAAAAGAAGGTATAAAGCGACGACACGGCGCCGTGTCGTCGTTTTATACCTTCTTTTGTCCTTGTCTTGTGTTGCTCTGTAACAAACCTTACTATGAATCCCAACCAAGTGGCCCAACTTGCCGTTTTGACGCTTTTGAATAACAGAAGCGAAAAGCCCAGAGAAAGACATTCGTTTACATTCATTCACCAGCGCTTCCGCAGTGTCGGGTTCTGATTGGCTGCGGCCAAAGCGGCCAACTTATCCGCGCGGAAAAAATCGGTCCGGGCGCGATCCGGCCAAGCGGCCGCGTATTTTCCGCAAAGCGGAAAATCCGCGGCCGCTTGGCCGGATCCGCCTGTCCGCTTGTCCGCTCCGCCTTCGGTGTGAACGTGCCTGAGACGCCCGCGCGTGCTTAGCAGAGCTGTGACAGTCACCATAAGAAAAATGCAAAAGGGACAAGCTGTTGTATTCCGCTGAAGTAGTAGTTCGCGGTCGCTGTTGTCCAAATGCACGAAAAACGGCAGTGGTCTCCAAGCGCCCAGGCACTACATTCCACTGTACGTTGTCGCTCGTGCCACAACCCGTCGCAGGTTGACGCGAAGCAGCGAACACGAGCAGATCGCAGGTTACAGAAGGCGGTGGTTCTTGGATGGAATCGCATTCACAGTTTCAATCTCAGCTCGTGCAATTAAAGCCTCTCCAGGGGCGCGAAAGGGAACAACGCTAAAAAACAAAGTGTCACATCCACTCGGAACAGGAAGCTGCAGCTACGTAAGCTAAGGGGTGAGTGGGAGAGGAGCGTAGAGAAGGAGGGCAGGTGTGTGGAGGGGCTTTACCTACGGTAGCATATACAGTATCTCTCGCAAGAACGTAGCGCCACATGGTGTCGTATAAGGGAAGTGCAACCGACTTCCGGTGTAACTGGTTTCCGGTAGTTGGCCGAGTGCACGTTGGTGGTTGAGTGCCGAGAAATAGACAGTTTTAGTTTAGCGTACGCAACTTATAGCGTACGCTACATGCTATAGTGTAGCGGACGCAAAGCCGCGCACGTGTTTTGCAGCTTTAGTTGGCCAGCGAGATTTTCGGATCTCAGAGGCCATATGCCGTCGTTGCGGCTATTTTCCGACTCTAGCGATAGGTAACGCCGACATCTCGAATGTTTCTTGCGTTAGGCTTCGGCTCGTTCGAAAGGAGAAGCGATCTCAAAAACACCACAAGGGCATCCATAATACTCTGTCGTCGAAGCGGCCTGAGACTAAGCGAAAGCCGTTTACACAATCATTTGCTGCGAACGAAGTGCATTTTACAAAAGCAATGCCAAATTCAATTCGAAGCGGGCAGCCGGGACCGCCGCCATGTTGATGGCTAATTCCTTCCCATCATTCCTAATGCGATAATCCTGTGTTTACATGCTCCGCGAGAGACGACTCGCGCCCGTAAAGCTACCCTCGCCTGGCGCATTAATGCGATGCGCCTTCCTAGCGCATTACTGCTGTTTAGATGAATGTGACGCGCTAGAAATGCGATGCGACGCTGTCGCATTCATGTAAACGCGGCTAGTAAGAAAAAGTTTGACGCCCATTTTGTGGCCACGAAGAATATAGTCTATGAAAGCGCAAATTTACATCGACGAAAGCAAGAATCCGGGGAAAGTGGGGACAACATTGTGACAGCCCTGCACGAGCTTGCAGACCGCTGTGAATTTGCAGAATTCCGGGATCGAATGATCCGCGACATATTTGTGGTCGGCCTCGAGGGCGCGCAGCTGTCGGAAGCGCTCCAGACGGATGCCACCCTTACGCTAGCGACCGCTCTGGCGAGGGTCAGGCTCAAGGAAACAGTTCACCGACAGCAACTGGAACTCCGGGCCGTCAGCAACGACGCGAATACAGGGGAACTTGACGTAGTCCGACGAACAACGAGGAAGCCGTCCAACAACTGGGAGCCTGGCACCACAGCCCAGCGGCGAACGCAGGCGTGCCAGTTCTGCGGACGCTCGAGCCACCCGAGAGCCCGGTGCCCTGCACGTTCAGCGCGGTGTGACCACTGTGGTATCAAGGGACATGTGGCCGGGGTGTGTCACAAGAGAACAGAAAACAACGAGGTGGGCGTGTCTATGCTAGAAGGCGATGGACAAATCTTTTTTGTTGGGACACTCAACAGCTCAAATGCCAGATACGCGGAAGTGTCTATCAATGGTGTATGCGTAAGTGCAAAAATTGATTCAGGAGCCGAAGTCACTGTTGTTCCGCCCGATTTCGCCGGTGTACCGCCTCGTATAGACAGGTCACAAACGGTGTTGAGAAGCGCTGCGAATCAGCGCCTCGAAGTGAATGGTTGTTTTTCAGCAGATATTGTTTGGGAAGGCAAAACAACGCGACAAACACTGTACGTTGTAGAGTCACTGCAGTGTGTCCTATTAGGGCTCCCAGCCATTGAGCACTTGGTGTAGTCAAATTTCATGTGGTTGACGGTAAACAGTACGAGCACATGTATCCGCAGCTCTTCTCTGGACTGGGCATGATGTCAGGCGAATACACCATTCGCATGAAAGAGGGCGCCGTCCCCTTTGCAATTTTCGTGCCACGGCGGGTACCCATCCCGTTAAAGAACCCCATCAAACTAGAGTTGGCCAAAATGGTCAAAAGCAAAGTCATTCGTAAGGTAGATGGTCCAACAACATGGTGTGCAGGAATGGTCCCAGTAGTCAAACCAAGTGGGGAAGTTCGAATCTGTGTGGATCTAACCCAGCTGAACAAGAGCGTCCTACGTGAACGGTTTGTCTTGCCGACCGTAGACGACGCACTTGGGCAATTGGCGGGAGCCACATACTTTTCGAAATTAGATGCCAATTCAGGATTTCACCAGCTTAAATTGGCGAAAGAAAGTCAAGAACTAACATTTATCACCCCCTTTGGTAGTTACTGCTTCCAGCGACTGCCGTTCGATATCACCTCGGCCCCGGAATACTTTCAAAAGCGAATGACGGAAATCTTAGATAGCCTTCAAGGAGTAGTGAACCTGGTGGACGACGTTCTCATTTACGGAGCTACTAAGCGTGAACATGATGAACGGCTGCACGCAGTGTTCAAAAGGTTGGTTGCAGCGGGGGTAACGCTCAATCGGGCAAAATGTTCTTTTTGTGTCAGCAGAGTAGCGTTTTTAGGCTACGTGGTCGATGCGGCGGGAATCACGCCGGATCCCAAGAAAGTTCGAGCCATGAACGAAATGGCTACACCATCAAATATTGCTGATGTCCGCAGGTTTTTGGGCATGATCAACTATCTGGCAAGGTTTGTGAACAACCTTGCCGACATGTCGGCACCGCTCCGTAGTCTTCTCTTGAAGTGCCGTGAGTGGCACTGGGGCCTGCCTCAGCAAAAATCCTTCGAGACTTTGAAAGAATTGATCACCTCGGCGCAATGCGTCGCAAAATTCGACCCTAAGCTGCGCATTATTGTGTCCGCCGACGCGTCGTCATACGGTCTCGGCTGTGTGCTCATGCAAGTTGTAGGAGTTGAGGATGGACTTTGCGATGAAAAAAACTTGTGGGAGGTTTATTTTACATTATTTACAGAGAGACGTCAATGAACAGTCGTACAGTCATTACGGGCCGGCAGCAACTCGGACGCTGCGGCCCGCGGCAAGAAGTTCGAGAGAGGTGAATCAGGGAATGCTCTAGGAATCTCTGGAATCCTCTAGGTCTGCGTCTTTTAAACCCTTCGAGGTCTGGAAGACACGTCATGTTCGGCCAATGGGAGAGTCCGCTCAGATGACGCCATTTTCGGCCAATGGTAGGCGCCCGAGCGGTGGTGTCACACCCGGCGGCTCCCTGCGGCACTCTTGCCTTGCTGGCTTGCAATGCGCTCTTCAAAGGCGGACGGGGGGACGACGCTTGGGCCCCAATTGTCCGAGGGCCCCCTACTACCGGCGGTATGGCCTCGCTGGCTTGTAAATGCCCTCTTCAAAGGCGGCCGGTGCGACGCTGTCAGGCCTTCCCGGTACATCACAGCCGTCTGGCTTCGGGACTCACGTTACCTGGAACAGTGCCGGGCTATCCCCTCGCTTTCTGGAAGAGTCAAGCATTGAAAAGCTCCACCGGTGGCGTACGAAGTGGCGGCATTCAACTTGTTTGCACGTGCGCTCCTCTGGAATGTGCTTTCCGTGTTTCTACGCTTCTCAATTAGCTGTGCTGCGATTCGATGTGGTCTGGGGAACTCGAAGGGGGCTTAGAAAAAGGTCCCTTATCTAACAAAGTGCAATCAGATGGGGAAAGGCGGCCGGTTGCGTACCAATCTCGTTCATTAACGCCAACAGAACAACGGTACGCGCAGATAGAAAAGGAAACACTTGCGCTGACGTGGGCGGCAGAAAGGCTGGAAGGGTTTTTGATAGGGCTGGAATTTCAATTTCAGACAGATCACAAACCGCTCGTATCGCTACTCGGTCAGTGCTTCCCCCTAGAATACAAAGATTCCGATTGAGGCTCATGCGATATCGCTTTTCAGTCTCCTATGTCCCAGGAAAACAGATTGGCACCGCCGACGCCCTTTCTCGGGCACCTTGCACGGAAGCGGATGTAGAGATAGGGGAGCTAGATTGCCGCGAAGTATCGAGCCATGCACAAGGCTGCATCAGCGAACTGAAATTTTCAGCCCATTGGAACAAAATAAAGTTCGCGCAAGAAAAAGACTCAACCTGCCAACAACTTCGGTTGTATTGTAAGCAGGGCTGGCCACGTCTCGCTAAAGTAAGCAGTTGGCTAAGCCCTTACTGGTCGGAGAGAGCAAACCTTACAATATGTGACGGTGTGCTTCTGCATGGGTCTCGTCTTGTGGTGCCTCAGAACCTAAGAAGCGAAATACTTTGTTCATTGCATGTTGGTCACCAGGGTATTGTGAAATGTGGCGCAAGGGCCCGCGAATCTGTGGTGGCCCGGTCTCAGCGCTAAGCTAGGAGCTCTGGTAAACAGTTGTCGAGAGTGCGCGAGACTGCGCGTTCAGAAAGCCCATGATGCCATCGGCTTGCCTTGTCTGAAGGTAGGAGCTGACCTTTTCCTTTTGCATGGTAGATCGTATCTCGTGGTCGTAGACTATTTTTCGCGCTATCCAGAGCTTGCCCTTTTATCTTTCACGAGCTTGGCGGCGGTTATTGAGCAAATCAATAGTATATTTGCTAGGCACGGGATTCCAGAACTTGTCGTAACAGACAACGGTCCTCAATTCGCTTCCGCAGAATTTGCATTGTTTGCGACTAGTTATGGCTTCCATCACCTCACGTACAGCCCCAGGTACCCGCAGTCAAATGGAGCTGCCGAACGTACAGTGCAGACGGTAAAACGAATGTTGGAAAAAGCGGTTGACCCGTACCTGGCCCTCCTAGCTTATAGGGACTCCCCAGGTCCTTTGGTTACAAGCCCAGCCCAGCAGTGGCGTAGCCAGAAATTTCGTTCGGGTGGGGGGGGGGCGGGAGGGGGGAGGCTCACGTTGCAGCTCGGCCTCTTCCTTGAGAGGAAACATTAGGTCGGATGCTCCTATCTAAATACGTGTAGAAGGAGAATTCGTTTTTCTCGGCAACCACTGCACCAAATTTGACGACGTGTTGCATTTAAAGGAACAACTTACGTTTTAATGATTGTTTATTTCGAATTTCCCATTTTGGTCGTCAATATTTTATTGAAAAGTGGCAAAAATCAAATTTTCAGAAAACGAAACAATTAAGTTTACAACTCTGTAAATCAGTAATGAAAATTGGTATCACAATTCTGTGAATTGCACATAATAGTACATCTACAGCGGACAAAATTGATATGTTACACATGAGTCTCAAAAAATTAAGTATTATGGAAATACGGCTTTTGCAGAACCCTTGTACATAACATAACCAATTCACGTAAGATACAAATTGACATATCGAATTTGTGCGCTTTGAACGGTGTAATGGATGCCGTTTACAGAACCGCGATATCTGTTCTTGATGCAGAGTTATTAATTTGTAAACTTCGTGCTTCTATATTTTTCGTACTTTCGACTTTTTCAAAATATTTTAAACAAAGTTCAGGCCCTAAATCGATATTCCGCTTCCAACAGACGCTAGAGTTTAACTGACTCTCTCAAATGCAACAAATTTCACTAAAAGCCATTCAGGAATTATCTCAGAAAAGTGTTTCCGCGTTTTACATGTATCTGAATAGGCTGCGTCGGAGTTGGGCCCGAGTTAAAGCTTCCTCTTAAACAATTTGCCTAGGGATCAAATACACGAATAATAACTGCATTGCCATTGCCAAAGATGCTGCAAACGAATTCTTGAATGCTATGCATTGCCAATTAATACAAGTAAAATATGTATTTTTTCATAAAAGAATGTACTCGTATGTGCCAAATATTGTGCCCAACATAACTGATGTCAATGCTTCGATGTTTTTGTCTATTTAATAAGTAAAGAAAATATCACACGAACTTTAGAACTACATCAGTTCGAAGCCAGCAAAGCAGCGCACGCCGCTGATATGGAAAATGTAAAGGCCATGAAATTAACAAGTTGAGGACAAATATGTTAATGAAACTTTGTCATTCAAGAACCGTGTTTAAATTCATGTACGTATTCAACGGCCAGTGAAAAATCTCAATGACGCTGTCATTTGTTCGAATGTATTAGGCAGGAACAGTCGTGTGTGCGGTCGTGTGTCGTGAGTAATTGCATCGAAATTGTAGTCGCAACAGAGAGCGTGTATAAAAAGCGGGAGTTCTGCAAAATATACGGGGGCGAGTCAAATGAAAATGAGCCAGTGGGAATACATGACAAACAGGGTATGTTATTTAAAAGTAGTCTTCATGAGCGTTTAGACATTCCTCCCATTGACTAGCGAGTCGCCTGATTCCCGTCTCATAAAGCTCCTTGGGTTGCTGCTTCAAAAAGCCTGCAAATGTCTCTTTCACATCATAGTCCTACACAAGTCTGGTTTTCTTGAGCTGTTTTTTCAGGTGCCCCAACATGTGGAAGTCGCAAGGCGACAGGTCTGAGCTGTGTGGCGGATGTTGCAGCGTTTCGAAGTTGAACTTTGCCAGTTTTGCAATAAACACATCAGCGACGTAGGGACGGGCATTGTCGTGGAACAAGATGACCCCATTCGTCAATATTTCACGTCGTTTCTTCTTGATTGAGACTCGGAGCCGATCCGTCATTTCGCAATATCTGAAATAATTGATAGCCTCTCAAGATTTAGCAAATTCTATCAGTAATGACCCCTGACGACCGAAGAAAAAACTCAACACCTTTCCGGCGGTAATGACGGCCTTTGCGTTTTCTGGGGGTGGTGAATTCGAATGTTTCCACTGTAAGCTTTGCCATCGATCGTGCTTCAGGATCGTAGTAGTGGCACCATGGTTTGTCCCCGATCACAGTTGCAGACAAGAAGTCGTCACCCTCATTATGATACCAGATCAGATGAGTCACGGCAGCACCGAACTTCTCCGTCTTGCGGCGGTTCAAAATCTTGGGCATCCCATTGCGGACACAAGAGCCGATAACCGAGATGTTCATGAATTATGGCGTGAAGTGAACTGTGAGTGATGTCCACACGTTCTGCCAGTTCATTGATGCTTATCCCCCATTCTTGCCTCATAAGATCATCAACCTTTGGAATTTTGTTGGGGGTGATTGCACGATGGCATTGGCCCGGTCTTGGATCGTCTTTGCAACTTTCACGTCCTTCTTTGAGCGGTTTACTCCAACGCTTCACAGTGGCCAATGAAATATTCAACGAACACGGCAGCCATACGGCGACTCATTTCTTTTTGGGAAACACCTTCAGCTGTCAAAAACCTCACGGCACCACGCTGCTCAACTTCTAGAGCATCCATTACGTCACGCAACCATGTTCAACCCAGTGTATGAGATCATGAAAGAACATTTATCCTCACACCTGCGTGTCACTTTTGTAAATGAGAGATGCCTGTGTGCTACGCGCATGCCTCGCAGATAATGAACCGTACCATTATTGCGCGGAGTGGGTAGGTTAACTTTCATTTCACTCGCCCTCGTACATTATAAATGCGAAGATACACCTTGATAAAGGGCAAAAAAGTGCCGCTGGAAACAAAGTTCACTGCACGTATACACAAAACCTGGTAACAAGATATTCAAGTATACGCATAAGTATCCAATAAATCTACCTAAGAAAAAGTCGCTGTATATAATGCGTCACACAAGGCAAATAAATATGTTGCGCAATCAGATTCAGAGAAATCCCGCCCCCATTCCATCCACTATCCCCGATGTATCGCGCTCGACGGAAGGCGGCGCGCTTGCTCCCCGCTTTTCTCTTTTGCGCACACAGGACTTGGCCACCATCGTCGGCTCACCCCATTCCACTCCCCCCCCCCCCCTCAAAGTCAAAGTAGAAAAAATAAATAGGAACGTAATTACCTTGGCTGGCTTTAGTGTCTTGACATGGGTGCTTTGGCGTAGGTGAAAAAAAATATTATTTTTTTATGTAACAGGACGGCACGAATGAACCACCACAACGCTTCGTCTCATCGGACCTCGCTGCGTGCTTTGTCAACTTGATTGATTGGTTTGATTGATTCTTTATTGGTTTATCTTGCCTGATAGTGTGTTGATTAGGCTTGTGTAGTGTATGTTCTGATGTAAGGACTTTAGAAAAGTCAATGCATCTTTGGCGTCAAATGTATATAACTACATTAGTAGCAGTATAAAACTTTTATTAAAAAATAAAAAAAAATCACATTCAGGTCCAGTGGGTGGGTCCTTCAGTCCAGGGCCCCACTGGCGATCGCGGCACGCCGGGCTTGGTCGAGAAGGGCCAATTGGTCCTCCCGCGCCGTGCTGGCTAGCCACACCTCCCACTGCCTACTGTTGGAGTTTTGCCCCATAAGGGATGATTGGATTTCTTGTGGCCGACTCCGGCACGACCATGTGATATGGTCGAAGAGATGGCCGCCCTCCGCACCAAGGGCAAGTGTTGGGATACCGGGTGGGGTGTATGTGGTGTAGCAGGAGTAGGTGTGATTATGTACGGGTTTGTAGTCGGCGCCAGTCCCGCATTTGCGCTGAGTCGAAGGATGTGTCTGGAAAGCTACACCGTTGCCTTCCTCGTCTCTGTGCCTCCAAGATATCTTTTGCTGTGATCGGAGATTCTACGAGAGTGCGTTCCGTCGCTCGGGTGCCGAGGGGGTGCCGAGGTCGGGCCAACCATTTCGCTGCCGGCCAGAGACATTGGACCGATTTTGTAATGGGGACTTTCTGCTGCTTGGCTGTTGCCTGATAAATGGGAAAAACTGTATAATTCACTCAATAACCGAAATGAGACAAAGCCAGATTCACTCCAAGTCAGAATCAAGAGCCATCATGCGCAGCGGCGCGCTTACACTTGGGCTCACAGAAAAAAAGAGAGGGCGGCTGCAGTTTCGCCGGAAAGGCGAAGCAGTATTAATGATAGTCAAGTATGTGACAATTACACGAAGGAAGATTACACCACCGAGAGGACTCAGGCTGTCAAATTGAACTGTCTCCTACTATGAGGTCTTGTATATACTCATATAACACCGTCACTTCAGTGCTCAATTCTTCGAGGTCACACAAAGTTTCTTCACGTGCAGCAATTATATATATATAATTACAGTATATACATAGAGATTGGAAAGCTGGTCGTGCCCCAGCCCCCCTCCCCCTCCTCCGAAAATATGAGAACTCTCCGCCTATGCCATAGAGCATTATTAGAGAAAGCTGTGCTAGTGCATAAATGCTCATTTTTAGGCCGTGTTGCTCTCTCACAAAAATGCGCGGATTAAATTATGGGGTTTTACGTGCCAAAACCACTTTCTGATTATGAGGCACGCCGTAGTGGAGGTCTCCGGAAATTTCGACCACCTGGGGTTCTTTAACGTGCACCTAAATCTAAGTACACGGGTGTTTTCGCATTTCGCCCCCATCGAAATGCGGCCGCCGTGGCCGGGATTCGATCCCGCGACCTCGAACGCGCGGATGCCATCGATCGCACTGCGTTGGTATAACTGAGCGAGGCGGTTGTTTACGCTGCTGTATACCGAATCATAGCCTCTGGTTTGCTGCTTGACACAGAAGAAAACAGTGCATCTCTGAAATTGAGAAATGAGTCGGCAAAGCAACACGTACAGGCTCACCCATATAGTATGTAACAAATGCGGCCAACAGCCTACAGGTACAGTGACGTACAGATGTTGGCACAGCGTTGTGTCCCCGCTTACCACTTATTGTGTACGCGCCATGCGAAGTGTAATTGATTTCAAATCGCTAAGGCCAGAAATGAATTTTCTCAGCCACAAAAAAACTGAGTGCATTATGAGCGCACATCGGAAGGAGTCAGCAGCTCCAGTGTGATAAGAAGCATGGTGAGCCTTTTGTGGACTGTGCCATTGGTGCTATTTACGAAATCTCCCCGAAATGTGGGAGGGTCTATATCAGCCAACCGGGTCGGTGTATCAACGACAGAGCATGGGGGCACCATAAATCGTTATAAAAGGGAACTGTGTAGAATTTGCCCCTTCACTGCAATGAGTGCAATTGTAAGCCGGTACTTGGTGATATCAGGATCCTGGACAGAAGTCACGATAAGTTGGCACGTGAGGTACTGGAGGCATTTCTTATTGGTAAAAAAGGGGAAGCATGTTGCAGTGACTCGTCGGTTTTCCTAAGAAGCGAGGAAATTGAATTCATGGGATCTTTTTTGTAACCATAAGGACATAATAGGAAACCGCTAGGCGTGACATGATGGTCAGTTCTGCTTGGCGTGTTTGGTCAGTTGGATTTATTGGGAACATTAAGCGTTTCTGTTAACCAAAGGACCAGGCAGGATTTCGTAAAGGCTACTCAACAAGAGACCATATTCACACTATCAATCAGGTGACAGAGAAATGTGCGGAAATAACCAGCTCTTATATATAGCTTTCATTGATTACGAGAAAGAGTTTGATTCAGTAGAAACCTCAACAGTCATTCAGGCATTACGGAATCAGGGTGTAGACGAGCCATATGTAAAAATACTGAAAGATATCTACAGCGCCTCCACAGCCATCGAAGTCCTCCATAAAGAAAGCAACAAAATCCCAATAAAGAAGGGCGTCGGGCAGGGAGATACAATCTCTCCAATGCTATTCACAGCGTGTTTACAGGAGGTATTCAGAGACCTGGATTGGGAAGAATTGGGGATAAGAGTTAATGGAGAATACCTTAGTAACTTGCAATTCGCTGATGATATTGCCTTGCTCAGTAACTCAGGGGACCAAGTGCAATGCATGCTCACTGACCTGGAGAGGCAAATCAGAAGGGTGGGTCTAAAATTTATTCTGCAGAAAATTAATGTTTAACAGTCTCAGAAGAGAACAGCAGTTTATGATAGGTAGCGGGGCACAGGAAGTGGTAAGGGAATACATCTACTTAGGGCAGGTAGTGACCTCGGATCCGGATCATGAGACTGAAATAATCGGAAGAATAAGAATGGGCTGGGGTGAGTTTGGCAGGCATTCTCAGATCATGAACAGCAGGTTGCCATTATCCCTCAAGAGAAAAGTGTATAGCCGCCCCCCCCCCCCCCCAGCTGCGTCTTACCAATACACAGGTACAGGGCAGAAACCTGGAAGCTTACGAAAAGGGTTCTACTTAAATTGATGACGACACAACGAGCTATGGAAAGAAGAATGATGGGTGTAACGTTAAGGGATAAGAAAAGAGCAGATTGGGTGAGGGAACAAAAGCGAGTTAATGACATCTTAGTTGAAACCAAGAAAAAGAAATGGGGGGCATGGGCAGCACATGTAATGAGGAGGGAATACAACTGATGGTCATTAAGGGTTACGGACTTTATTCCAAGAGAAGGGAAGCGTAGCAGGGGGCGGCAGAAAGTTAGGTGGGCAGATGAGATTAAGAAGTTTGCAGGGGCAACATGGCCACAATTAGCACATGACCGGGGTAATTGGAGAAGTATAGGAGAGGTGATTGCTCTGCAGTGGGCATAGCCAGGCTGATGATGATGATAAGTGTTTCTGGGTGTTGTTTCACTGCTTTGTTGTACTGTTGGTTTTGTTTAGTTGTTTTATTGGTTCTGACTCTGCTTTTGCTATGAACGTGCGACTCTACTTTGCTACGATTACCTAACAACAGTATTGCTAACATTTTCATCACTGGGCTTAGGCAAAGATATATGCAAGATCCCTTGGAAGATAGAAGGTGCATGTGACCTTTGGAATTCATTGGTATTTTCTTGATGGTTGGTTGTGATAAGTCGATTGTGCGATGGTCATGTGACAGAGTGCCCTTTATAAATTAGAGCCCCATTCTGTCGAATAAACAGTTGGTAGTCCAGACTCTTCCGTCTTCTTGTATGTTTCCTGTGTACATCTTTTTTTGGCTGGTCTTTTTTTTTTTTTGAAGCAATCCACCAACTAGCCCAACAACGTGTTTTACTAGTGTTTCCTTCACTAGGAAACAAATTTTATCAAAGAGGAACTACTATACAGTTAAAGGAAGTTTGCCCTTTGAACACACATCCACCATGCTGGGATGTTGCATGGCAGCCTATGGGCGGTGAAAGTTGTGAATCGGCCTATTCCATGAGAGCTCATGTCCTCGCCGCTGTGCTGGAAGATGCTGTGATGTTATTGGGGCCGGATCACTCCAGTAAGAGGCAGACGCAGCGAGCAGAAGCACAAGCACACATCAGACATGTATTGACGTACGTAACACAGATAACGGCACACACACGTGACAGTTCCCCAAATACCCCATAGATGACATGCAGCTATAGCTATGTATCGGTGACTTATAATTGGCCTACAGTTCAGGCGGAAGCGCGTGTCGCCGTGTCGGAGACCTCGTGGAACAGATGTCGGCCAGCGGGGTCGGACAGCAGTGTCGGCCGGGCGGGTTGGGCAGCCGCGTCGGACAGCCGCGCCGGACGGCCGGGTTGGACCGCCGGGTCGGACGGCCGCGTCGAACCACCTCGCGGGGCTCAGGTGGCGGGGCTCAGGTGGCGGGCCGCAATCACCGGGTTGCGTCCACAGCTGGCGGGGTAGCCCTCTGGCCGCTCACCCGAACGCTCGACCGCCGCGGTTCAGGACCGCCAGCCCTCCTGGACCAGTGCCCAGCGGAAGAGCGGGGCGAGGTAACCTCCCAGCGGGCGACAGCGTTGACTGGGGTGTGGCGTATTGGCGCGGGCGGCGATAGCTCCTATGGGCCAGACGCACAGCGAGGAAGCTGTTTTCCGTCGACCGCCGAACCTCGCGCACTGCTCACGCCACGGGCCACACTCTCTCGCGCTACGCTTTTTGAGGCGCCACTGCCGCCGCTCCCAAATTGGTGTCGATGATGATGATGACTCTTGCGGGTATTTGCAAAGAGTCGGTGTCCTCTTCGCCCCCGCACGGCGCACTGTCTTCGTATGTTTATGTTTCGCACTCCCGCATACCATATATTATCACAGATATATGCACACATCAAAACTACATAGTAGAGACATGATTTGTTAGCACTCACGGCATCCAGTGAGGTGTGTTCCATGCAAATTGCAGCAAAGGACTAGTGCTAGAAAATTAAGGGACAATGCCACACCAAGCTGATCAGATGCAATCTTGTTTTCCATCACCTGAGCACCACTTCGCACTAGGTTTGTGAGGCTGTCGTACGAGTGCTGTGTGCATCCACAAAAAAGGCTGTGGCAAATGCCCTTGAATCAAGCTTATTGCACTTCCAACAGCAAGCCACTGTACCCTCACTTTATTTATTTGCTTGTTTACTCATTAGCTTTAATGTCCCAAAGCTACTTAAGGGCTGCAAGAACTTTCAGTTGTAGTGTGCCCAATGTTGTAGAAGCTCCCAGTTGGGCTTGGGCTTGTCTCACGGGCTACAGAGATTGTGTGTTGCTGCACCAAAGCGGTGAGAGGCACACAGGGGCTCGTAGGCCAGGTAATGTCTATTAGGAGCTGCTCCCGCAATGAGAACCCCTATCACCCGCTACCTGCCACAAGCTTCAGCCGAATGTCAATCTGCATCCAAGTCTGATGGGAGAAAGTAGTGAAAGCAGGGTGACTGGGTGTTATAAAGATGACATACTGAAGGGCGTTGACCACCTGTAATTTGTTAACAGGTGCCCAAGCTACAGTACAGGAGTGTTTTTGCATTCCGCCCCCATCAGAATGGGGCTGCTATGGTCAGAAATCTAACACGGAACCGCTGAGCTTATAACACTGAGAATAGAATGCCATAGCCACTGAGCCTTTCATATCAGACACAATGTGCAGAACACTGACGAAAAATATGTTGTCAAAGGGGCTAGGCCTTTCAGCTTCCGTATGAAAGCCTTGTTCACTTAACTCAAACACTGACTGCTAGCTTGAAATATGACTAGAATCCAAAGAATGTCTGAGCCCTTTAGTTCAGTGAACAAGGCTTCTGTGTGCAAACCAAAACATCTAGTTTCTGACAATACACTTTTGGTCGGTTTTCTTTTTGTTGTGCTTCTTATATGTATTCACTTCACGACCAGATGATATGTCATCCAATTACTGATTTCACTGAGCCTTTGCAGAAGGTCCCACAACATGCTGCTCACTGTGCATGACGAGATGTTTTATTGACTCGGACATCCATGACTGACAACAAAAGACTGATATTAATGACTGTGCATGAACTAGAAGATTAAAATATTAAAAAGTAGGCAAAAGACAGAGTGGCACCGGTTCCTCCTAGAAGTACACCCACAGGCATCTTCATTGCACATCACTGCTTGTGGCAGACCTGTCCTTGTCCACAGTGGGGTGCACCTCCTCTATGGTGACTGGCAATGTGTCGGCCACAGGCAAAGTCTTGTCAACAGCTGGCGAATCAGCATTGGCACCGGTCGGTGTAGCCTTGTCCTCCAGTTGGCACATCTCCTCAAAGCATTGGCACACTCTCTCCCATATTGCGACAGACTGAAAAATGGTGGGCGATGATTATTTGTTACCTCAAAATAGAAAACAGCCAAGACATCCAAATAAAACTGGATTAAACAACTGCTCACTCAGGTATCCACTTTTCCTGTAATGTGGCATCAGTTAAAGATTCGTTACTCCTACAGCGACAAAAGATGAAGACAAGTGAGAGATGAAAATGACAGGACTACAGAATAATGATGCTGTAGGAATAAAGAACCAATATCAACTAGCCCAATTTACCACAGCGTGCAATTCTGTTGTTTTAATGTGATTAGCATTCTTTGCCTACTTTAGGCACTTTGAGTCTGTCCATTTGCCTAGCCTCCTATGCCGATACAGTAAACCAAATTGTCTACCAGCTTGGGCCACTAGGTATGTACCGGGTTCGTTTGGGCTGGTTGGTACAGCGAGACCTGGTTAATACGTAGTTCGCGGGGAACGTGGATCAGGCCTGTCCGGACAGGCCGCCATTGGAATATGAACCTGGCAATGTTTAACGCTAGAATGTCATCTAGTGAGGCGAGCCTAGCAGTGCTATTGGAGGAATTAGAGGGCAGTAAATGGGATACAATAGGGCTCAGTGAAGTTAGGAGGCCATAAGAAGCATACACAGTGCTAAAAAGCAGGCATGTCCTGTGCTACCAGGGCTTAGCGGAGAGACGAGAACTAGGAGTGGGATTCCTGATCAATAAGAATATAGCTGGTAACATACAAGAATTCTATAGCATTAACGAGAGGGTGGCAGGTCTTGTTGTGAAACTTAAAAAGAGGTACAAAATGAAGGTTGTACAGGTCTACGCCCCTACATCCAGTCATGATGACCAGGAAGTCGAAAGCTTCTATGAAGACGTGGAATTGGCGATGGGTAAAGTCAAAACAAATTACACTATACTGATGGGCGACTTCAATGCCAAGGTAGGCAAGAAGCAGGCTGGAGACAACATAGGCACAGGCACTAGGAATAGCAGGGGAGAGTTATTAGTAGAGTTTGCGGAACAGAATAATATGCGGATAATGAATACCTTCTTCCGCAAGTGGGATAGACGAAAGTGGACGTGGAGGAGCCCGAACGGCGAGACTAGAAATGAAATAGACTTCATACTCTGCGCTAACCCTGGCATCATACAAGATGTGGACGTGCTCGGCAAGGTGTGCTGCAGTGACCATAGGATGGTAAGAACTCGAATTAGCCTAGACCTGAGGAGGGAACGGTGAAAACTGGTACATAAGAAGCCGATCAGTGAGTTAGCAGTAAGAGGGGAAAATAGAGGAATTTCGGATCAAGCTACAGAACAGGTATTCGGCTTTAACTCAGGGAGAGGACCTTAGCGTTGAAGCAATGAACGACAATCTTATGGGCATCATTAAGGAGTGTGCAATAGAAGTCGGTGGTAACTCCGTTACACAGGATACCAGTAAGCTACCGCAGGAGACGAAAGATCTGATCAACAAACGCCCATTTATGAAAGCCTCTAGCCCTACAGTTAGAATAGTACTGGCAGAACCTTCCAAGTTAATCAACGAGCGTAAGATAGTTGACATGAGGAAGTATAATATGGATAGAATTGAGCGTGCTATCAGGAACGGAGGAAGCCCAAAAGCAGTGAAGAAGAAACTAGGAATTGGCAAGAATCAGATGTATGCGTGAAGAGACAACGCTGGCAATATAATTACTGATATGGCTGAGATAGTTCAAGTGGGTGAGGAGTTCTATAGAGATTTATACAGTACCAGTGGCACCCACGACGAAAATGGAAGAGAGAATAGTCGAGAGGAGCTTGAAATCCCACAAGTAACGCCGGAAGAAGTAAAGAAAGCCTTGGGAGCTATGCAAAGGAGCAAGACAGCTGGGGAGGATCAGCTAACAGCAGATTTGTTGAAGGGTGGTTGGCAGATTGTTCTAGAGAAACTGGCCACCCTGTATATGCAATGCCTCATGACTTCGAGCGTACCGGAATCTTGGAAAAACGCTAACATAATTCTAATCCATAAGAAAGGGGACGCCAAAGACTTGAAAGATTATAGACTGATCAGCTTACTGTCCGTTGCCTACAAAGTATTTACTAAGGTAATTGCAAATAGAATCAGGAACAGCTTAGACTTCTGTCAACCAAAGGACCAGGCAGGATTTCGTAAAGGCTACTCAACAAGAGACCATATTCACACTATCAATCAGGTGACAGAGAAATGTGCGGAAATAACCAGCTCTTATATATAGCTTTCATTGATTACGAGAAAGAGTTTGATTCAGTAGAAACCTCAACAGTCATTCAGGCATTACGGAATCAGGGTGTAGACGAGCCATATGCAAAAATACTGAAAGATATCTACAGCGTCTCCACAGCCATCGAAGTCCTCCATAAAGAAAGCAACAAAATCCCAATAAAGAAGGGCGTCGGGCAGGGAGATACAATCTCTCCAATGTTATTCACAGCGTGTTTACAGGAGGTATTCAGAGACCTGGATTGGGAAGAATTGGGGATAAGAGTTAATGGAGAATACCTTAGTAACTTGCAATTTGCTGATGATATTGCCTAGCTTAGAAACTCAGGGGACCAATTGCAATGCATGCTCACTGACCTGGAGAGTCAAAGCAGGAGGGTGGGTCCAAAAAGTAATCTGCAGAAAACTAAAGTAACATTTAACAGCCTCGGAAGAGAACAGCAGTTTACAATAGGTAGCGAGGCACTGGAAGTCGTAAGGGAATACATCTACTTAGGACAGGTAGTGACTGCGGATCCGGATCATGAGACTGAAATAATCAGAAGAATAAGAATGGGCTGGGGTGTGTTTGGCAGGCATTCTCAGATCATGAACAGCAGGTTGCCATTATCCCTCAAGAGAAAAGTTTATAACCAGCTGTGTCTTACCAATACTCACATATGGGGCAGAAACCTGGAGGCTTACGGAAAGGGTTCTACTTAAATTGAGGACGATGCAACGAGCTACGGAAAGAAGAATGATAGGTGTAACGTTAAGGGATAAGAAAAGAGCAGATTGGTTGAGGGAACAAACACGAGTTAATGATATCTTAGTTGAAATCAAGAAAAAGAAATGGGGGCGTCGGCATGACACGTAACGAGGAGGGACGATAACTGATGGTCATTAAGAGTTACGGAATGGATTCCAAGGGAAGGGAAGCGTAGCAGAGGGCGGCAGAAAGTTAGGTGGGCGGATGAGATTAAGAAGTTTGCAGGGATAACATATGGCCACAATTAGTACATGACCGGGGTAATTGGAGAAGTATGGGAGAGGCCTTTGCCCTGCAATGGGCGTAACCAGGCTGATGATGATGATGTGGATCAGGCATGCACAAAGCGATGTACTAATTAACTGACAATAGCACAACGGCGTAGGCTTCACACTTACTGGTCAAAAAACATGTCAATTCTCACTCAACCACACATGCAGACAAGTTTTATTTGCGAGCAGGCAGCGAAAACATTCACCTGCCGCCATGGCGGCCTTGTAGTGCAATGGCCTCCTCAAGCTCAGCAAGGCTGCAAGCCAGTCTCTCCATGAGTACTCACTTTTCTGTGTAAGCCCTCAAGATGGTCAACGCACTACCTGTGTCGGATACGGAAGGGCCATCATCCATGTTGTTGTCCATGTGATGCTGTGAAAGCACTAGAAGCTATGGGAGCTGGAAACACGTTATGGCTACCATGTTCTGACATCGCTATTGGTGGCGACAGCAGTCTGGGAAATGTCCATGTGCCACAATTTCGCTATCTATGGTCTGCACGCATGACATTTCATCAATTGAACACTAGTACGCATAGAAAAATGAAGTAAATACTATGCACTAATTATTCGCCATGCATTTAGTGACTACGGCTTAAGTGATCAGTCAATACATTAGGTTCTATAGCAACAGTGTGAGGAATTCGTCGCGACTATATTTAAACAGGAATTACGTTTTAAGTGGGTACATATTAATGAGGTTTTACTGCAGGTCTTGTCAAACAGCAGATTTCTTTAACTGCATGACACATGACCAAGATTAGAGGCACGAGACAGAGCATTCTGTCCCATGCCTCTTTTCTTCATATCGTGTCACACTTTAAAAAAAAATCTGCTGTTTGACCAGGTTTTTACTCGTAGTCATGATTCCATCATGATCATATCTTTAACTGGATATATGTATACTGTGAACGCAACACGTGCCTGACTTTCACCTTCATCATCTCTACATATCATCACCCATGCTAAATTTTCCTCATCTGTATATATCATCATCAGCTGCACAGCTTGATCTTCATGGTGGCAGCACGAGCTTGGCTAGAATAAAGCAGTGTCTTATAAGTGGTGCATGACACGACAATGCCATATCATGTCATGCAGTACATATGGATGACATAATAAGAATAACACGCATTTGTGCAATGCATGCATGGCGCGAAATGAATGCCATTATATAAATGGCATGATAAGACACGCACGCATGACATGAATGACACCTGATAATGCTTTGCAGAACTCCAAATGATGCTGGATATCCAGCCATCTGCAAAATTCTCCAGATAACGTCATTTCCCACAGTGCATGGGATCTACACAATTTTTGTCTTTCCTTTGTATTTGTCTTTTGTGCTGTAGGAATAAAGAATCAACACCAACTAGCCGAATTTAGTGCTAAAGACGTCAGAATTAATACTTGTAGCTAACACTTCATCGATGATAAAAATTAGGATGTTGTAAAAGTTCACTGACTTCATAATGCCAAACATATTTTTCTTCGTCACTTAAACAGGGCTCGTACATCTTCTTGAAGTCTTTTAAAGCCCTCGAATTAAAAGAAAAAAGAGACTCAAGGGCCCTTAAATTTCTTTGATAATAAATTCGGCCCCAAATGCCTTGAAAACTAGGGTTGGGGGCAAATTCAGAACATTCAAGGTACCAAGAAATAGAGAAACAAAGAGGGATAGGCTGGAAGGTCAACCAAATTTATAGTTTATAGCGCAAAGGACCACAGAGGAGAACAAGAAGCAGACAAGACGAACGCTACCTAGCCTCTTATGCCAATCCAGTAAACCAAATTGTCAACCAGCTTGAGCCACTAAGTATGTGTCCTGTGTATGGGCCACTAGTCCTGTCTGCTTCTATTCTTCGCCTGTGTCTCTTCATGCTATAAACTAGAAATATGTTACTGTACCAACTCGCCCAACTTTTCCTCCTTTTGCACCAGGTTAACCAAGGACATGCCCAGTTGGCTACCCCACACTTTGGGAGGGGAAAGAACAGATAAGAAGGAGAGATAAAGAAGCATTTTTAAAACAAAAAACTCCACCTAGGGGCTATGCCATGGACACTGTCTATCAGGAAACAATACTAGTAATTTATCCTGAGAGTGTCACCAAGCGATTGCAATGTGGCATGTCCAGAGCCACCAACCACAGGCTTGTTTAAATCACCCTTGCCATCATAAAGCTAGACACAGCCAGATCAAGCGGCAAATACGTGCCACCATTCTGTTGTTTTGCAAATTGGCTCACATCACTGCCATCGTGGCTCCATTTCCATACCCTAGGCTCTAAAAATTGCCTAGCAGAAAGCAAGTTTCAGCCATTTGGCATTAGCATGACGAGTATCTTTGGCTGAAGTCAAACGCTACTAACCAGCATGCCAAAGGCAATTGACATCATTACAATGGGAAAGTCAACCTAGAAAAGTGACCTGAAAAGCTTAAAGTATGTGTCCACCTAAGCAGCTATTTCACTATTTTTGAGTGTGTGGGTACGAATAAGGTTTGTTCCCCCTCCTTAAATTTTGCTATCCTTGAAATTCTTTAGTTGTCCTTGAATTTTGACTCAAATGTTCTGTACGAGCCATGTTAAAATAACTGCAAAATAAAAATATTTGGTTGTTTTCTGACGATTGTGAGATGGAAATCTACAAGTTAATAAAAATGAGTTGGGCTGAATCTGGCATACATTCCCAATTGGGTGAATACTGCAGTGATAATCCTTTAGTTTACATGATCAGCGCATTCTGCTGTTACTAAACTATAGGAGCAAGGCATTAATAGAACACACACACAGCCCCCCCCCCCCCCCCCCCAAGGAAAATCCATGAAAGGCAGTGGTCAATCACAGAAACAGCAACGGAAAAAAGGTGTAACGTAAGGTGAAGTGGTGCATCGTGAATCAGGACAGATGGACGCGAAAAAGATGAGTGCTTCCTCGTCTTTTCCGTGTCCCTCTGTCCTGCTTTATGATGCACCACTCACCATTATGGAAAACTGACTAGCCAAAGCCATTACTCTTCTATGTTATGTAAGCACACAACAAGACAGCAATATGGACTAGAAATCATATATAAATAGGTAGCTTTGTATGCAATGTGCTTTCTATGTTACGTAGAAAGTGGTTTTGGCACGTAAAACCCCAAATATTATTATTATGTTACGTAAGGACACAACAAGACATCAATATGGACTAGAAATCATATATAAATGCAGGCCGCTTAAATTCTATTTGAAGTTAAGAAGAGGCTTCAGTTTAGGGCCAACTCTGATTTCCAAATTGTAGTACTGGTGAAATGCACGAATGTGGGCACACATTAGAGAACTACTGATATGAATGAAATTCAATGCATTTAAGAGGGAAAACAAAATTCTGTCGATTGCTAGAATGAGAATTCTGATTACTGACTTCAAATATATTATAAAGATGATTAAAGATATTGAAGCGCAAGGTCTGCAAATTCATAACAGCTCCAAAAACAAATGTACAGTAAAGGCTCGTTAGTTCAAAACTCGGATAATTCGAAGTAGCCGCTGCGGTCCGTCGAGCAATGCATTGAAAGCAATATGTAACACATTCCACTAATTCACAGTGAAATTCGCACCGCCACCAATAATTTGAACTCCGCACCATCATGGATGGGGAGAGTTGCTATGCGGGCGCACAGCTTTGCTTTTTCCATCTGCGGCCCTTTGTTTAGGCCTGACTAGAAAGAGACGTGTTTGTGGCTGGCCAGGCATGGCCAATGCCTCTGTTGTATGTTGCTTCTCTCCCATGAGGCTCTGTGTAAAGCTCAAGGGTGATAAAATCGTCGCCGTGCGCCGTACGGTGTATGCACGAGTGAAAGCGTGTGAGGGTGAGCTGGCGAACGCGGCTCAATCTCGCGTGTGCGAGCGAGAAAGGGGGCGGATGCACGCCCTCCCATCGTGCACTGGTCATGGAGGTGAGGCGGAGATCGGAGGGGAGGGACGTTAATTTCCGGCGGCTGCTGCTTACTGTGCAGTCATGTGGGCACCATATCTTGAAAGCGATCTGCGACGTGGCCAAAGTGTGCACCCACATGGGCATAGGCGTAGGCCTCATCTCCAAAGTGATCCGTGATGTTTACAGAATGTGCGTAGTGTTGGTAGCTTCGTATGCAATGTGCTTTCTATGTTTCGTTCGTTTTGAAGCGAGAGCTGTACGAAAGTCAATTCGCTCACTGCTACTGCTGCGATTCCTCACTCCAGCATTTTTTCGCGAGTTTCCACGGTCATCGAGCAAGATGTGTTCATGTTTACCAGTGCGCATGACACAGTATTTGTTAATTTAGTTAGTAAGTGAATGTTTGCAAGTTTAATGGCCGATAAAACTACTATCCTTACTTCGTATAGCTGTCTACTAATTTGTTATCGCAATCGATGCTTCGCTTTTCGGACAAAACTGCGACATTTTCTTTTCTCCGCGCCAGTCGGCGTAACGAATGCGCGGGCGGAGCAAGGGCAATCTCGACGTCGCGCACATCGGACTGCGTTGGCCGCATCTGGTTATGTTGGCTGCACCAGTGGTGTAAAGTATAGACGTTGTTCATGCAAACATGACATAGCGTGTGTGCACGCATGTACATGCCACGTCGGACTATATACGTGCCTTAACTGAGCTATGTTTTTCTGGCTTTCATTAGTGAAAATTTTTTATAATTTGAACTTTCGTAGCATCCCCGCAGCTTTTACTGTATCACAATTTTGTAAACCTATCTGTTATCTCATCCAAGGTGGAAAAATATGTATTAAAATTAAATTCTGTGGCTTTACATACCAGCACCAGAATTTGATTATGAGGCATGCCATAGTGGAGAACTCCGTATGAATTTTGACCACCTCAAATTCTTTATGGTGACTTTTTTTCGTGGCTTCCGAAATCCGCATGCAGAGGTCGCTCATCTCAAGGGCCCTATCATGTCACGGATGGACTTGAGCGGGACGTGCGCACTAGCGAGCACAATTTGGTTGTGGTTCCGTGCTTTGATACTTCATGTGCACCCCTTTTTATGTGACCGGGCTCAAAGCATCCATTGTAACACTATGGCGATCTAAAAAAATGTTCGTAATGCACTTAAATGTGTATGTTATAACTGAGAGATTGTTATATTTGGGATCATTCTAAGTGTTCGACTGTATTCTATTTGATGTTATAGAGTTGCTATTCTCAAGTACTCGTACGATTCGATTAGAAAATTTTGCGGTTCCAGTGATGCTACTGGCACATGCCATTTCAGAGCAGTAACGTGGACCTTCAAAGCACATTTATGAAAGTGATTACAAACCATCTTATACGGAGCTTTTACGTTGGGCAAGCTATGTGAAAGCAGTGAGTGGACCCTATAGTTTATATACTTAATCCAAACACTAAAGATTACCCCCTCCCCCTTCATTGTAGTCGTTACTATGGACAGCAAGGAAGCGATGGTGCCTAAGATGTGCTTAAAAGGCACGTCAGTCACTTGGAAAAGCATCAAAGCACTTGGGTGAGGTACATTAAGACTTTGCAGGCATTTTGGGAACATTCAGCATGATCACACTGCTTTAAATGTATCCTTGAAAATGGACTCTCTGAAAAACAGGTATGCTGATATTACAGCACAGCATAATGTAAGCGCGGCCTCATTCTTAATCTCCCTAAATGGAATGAGCCATATTTCAAAAAAATTTTCATTTTGGCATTGCGTTTGCAATGCTGTTATCTCATCATTATAAATGTCCTGTAAACTATGTGTAATTTTGATAAAACTGATGCTACCTACCCATGTAGCATTGGTAGTTTATCTGCTTTGGCAGACAGTTCTTTCAAACAAGCAGGACCAGAAATCATCTTCTTTTTCACGATTTATGGCATGTATATTCAGATTAAAGAACTGAGTGGTCATTTTAGAGAAAACAAAGTTTTTTTTTATTCTTCAAGAATACTTCCCTTTTGAGATAATTATAATCAAATTTGAGACTCCATCAGATAATTTCACGCACATATAGGCGGGAGTCTAGTCAATGACCCTCAGCCACAAATTGACAGAACTTACTGTAGGGAAATGTCAGCCGAGAGAGGGCAGTACCGCAGCTGCTATAAGCTCTGCCAGACTTGTAGGCTGGCGCACTCAAAATCACCTATACGTCATGGTGGGTTTATCTGTGCCGGAACTTTCACCTCTGAATGCTAAATTGGCTTACTGAGTATCCAACTTCACGAAGCAAATCGTTGCCGACCAACTTATTGAATTTCTCGCAAGAATGTCCAAATAATTGCGAGGGCAGACAAAAAACAGCTTATTTATTGGGAAAAGTAATTTAGCTGCTTTTCGAAATTATATATATATATATATATATATATATATATAATCATCATCAGCCCGGTTATGCCCACTGCAGGGCAAAGGCCTCTCCCATACTTTTCCAACTACCCCAGTCATGTACTAATTGTGGCCATGTTGTCCCTGCAAACTTAATCTCATCCGCCCACCTAATTTTCTGCCGCCCCCTGCTACGCTTCCCTTCCCTTGGAATTCAGTCCGTAACCCTTAATGACCATCGGTTATCTTCCCTCCTCATTACATGTTCTGCCCATGCCCCCCATTTCTTTTTCTTGATTTCAACTAAGATGTCGTTTACCCGCGTTTGTTGCCTCAACCAATCTGCTCTTTTCTTATCCCTTAACGTCACACCCATCATTCTTCTTTCCATAGTTCGTTGCGTCGTCCTCAATTTCAGCAGAACCCTTTTCGTAAGCCTCCAGGTTTCTGCCCCGTACGTGAGTACTGGTAAGACACAGCTGTTATACACTTCTCTCTTGAGGGATAATGGCAACCTGCTGTTCATGATCTGAGAAAGCCTGTCAAACGCACCCCAGCCCATTCTTATTCCTTCTGATTATTTCAGTCTCATGATCCAGATCCGTGGTCACTACCTGCCCTAAGTAGATGTATTCCCTTACCACTTCCAGTGCCTCGCTACCTATTGTAAACTGCTGTTCTCTTCCGAGACTGTTAAACATTACTTTAGTTTTCTGCAGATTAATTTTCAGACCCACCCTTCTGCTTTGTCTCTCCAGGTCAGTGAGCATGCATTGCAATTGTTCCCCTGAGTTTCTAAGCAAGGCAATATTATCAGCAAATCGCAAGTTACTAAGGTATTCTCCATTAACTCTTATCCTCAATTCTTCCTAATCCAGGTCTCTGAATACCTCCTGTAAACACGCTGTGAATAGCATTGGAGAGATCGTATCTCCCTGCCTGACACCTTTCTCTATTGGGATTTTGTTGCTTTCTTTATGAAGGACTATGGTGGCTGTGGAGCCGCTATGATATCTTTCAGTATTTTCACATACGGCATGTCTACACCGATTCTGTAATGCCTCCATGACTGCTGACGTTTCCACTGAATCAAACGTTTTCTTACAATCAATGAAAGCTATATATAAGGGTGGCTATATTCCGAACATTTCTCTATCACCTCATTGACAGTGTGAATATGGTCTATTGTTGAGTAGCCTTTACGGAATCCTGCCTGTTCTTTTGGTTGACAGAAGTGTAAGGTGTTCCTGATTCTATTTGCGATTACCGTGGTAAATACTTTGTAGGCAACGGAGAGTAAACTGATCGGTCTATAATTTTTCAAGTTTTTGGCGTCCCCTTTCTTATGGATTAGGATTATGTTAGCATTCTTCCAAGATTCCGGTACGCTCGAAGTCATCAGGGCATTGTGTATACAGTATATATATAGGTATATATATATATATATATATATATATATAAAAGTTTACTTAATTTTGCCCTGTGCTGTACTTGACTGATACACTACATACTTGAAATACTGCTACTGCCATGGTCAACACTGCGGGGGCAGTTTGCTTTCGCTCGTCCTGCAGCTCGACGTGCTTTGTGCACCATCGCGAAGTGCAGATATATGCACATGACCTTTGACTCTGCAACGCTGTCTGATTAGGCTGTGATGAGCGAATTCAGTCCGGCAAAACCATTCATGGTAGTTACCGTGGCATGTCGCCCGCAAGCCCCAACCTCAACTCTGGCCGCCAATCTATAGCCCGTGACCTCATGCCCAATCACCGAGGCAGTTTACTGGTCCGAACATACTGGAAGCCACCTCGCTGTGACAACCTGCTGTGCAGCTGCCACCACATTTTTTTTATGGATGTATGATGCAGCTAGACTTAACCAGTGGCACTTCGTCAGCATCCAGCGTCAAAAGGTGCTGTTTAGTGTGAAGTCGACCAAAATCATAATAGCTGCCGTACATCATTTTGAAAGCCATGAAATCACCTCGCCAACAAAAAGGATGGATAGGCGACAAATTGAATAGCGGAAAAATTGTTCACGACTGCCATGTCTGTGACATCATGCACATTATGTTAAAAAATTTAATGAGACACGACACGATACAGTGTCCAAAACTTCGATTACCATTATACATTGGTCATACAGGAGAGAAGTGTGGGGTCTCGCATGGCACAATCGCTCGCTGCTGCCTGAAAAGCAATGCTGTCCCATTTCTTAAGCAACCTGCACACAGCGGGCTGGAATATGTTGAAAATAGACAACAGCCCAGGAATGAAACAGCACTAAGATCCAGGCTTAACTGGGGAGGCTTAACTCAGTCCACTGCGAAGTTAACGCAACTGCTGGTCCACTCCACGCTGCTTTTGATGGAGCGGAGAAACGTCACTTGAGGACTAATTTCCGATTTCGAAAGCCCGAGCAGCCCCTTCCGTGCCGGATGGGTGCAGATTTCTCATGTGTTGCTGAAGTGTAGCAGGATGTAGCAGGGTTCATGTCTCAGCGCAGTTCAGCATAATTGATGCAGTGGTAGCATCGCTGCTATTCAAGAACCCCTATAAATTTCTGCCGTTTTTTTGTAGTCAATATAGATGAAAATAAAAGGACATGCGGAAAAGAGGCAGGACATGTCAAGGCGCCGCACCGCAATACTACATGCTCTTGCGAAGACAGTGCCTAAAATGGCTGTATGCGTATGGCTGCTGTAGGCGTACTGCATTAAAGTTCACTGGTATTCACACAAAAAGACATCAATTTCTGTCTCCCTAGTGCCAGCAAGTCCATTTCTTCCGCCTCCTGACAAAGCCTGCACGTGTGCCATGCGGACAAGCCCATAGACCACTGTGCAGCACGCTACCATCAGGCAGGTTAAAGGTTATTGTGCTGAACTGGTTCGCGGACTGTATTAAATTTTAATTTTTTTGGACTGGAACTTAATCAAAATAAAATCGGAGCATGCTGAACCCAAACTGAACCGGGACTATGTTTAGTTAAACACTCTGACTCTCATGTGCTATCGTATTGCAGTGGTCTTAAGAAATGAGAATCTCCTCCATGTGTTGCTTCATGTATTAAAATAAAGTAGTGCATTTTCTTGAGCATTAAGTTATGTTTTAATTCAAAAACTTGCACCAGTAGATCTTATACAATGGTGCAACTTAAATATGAATAAAACTATGCGTGCTGGCATGACCAATATGTGAACTGTTTTTTTTTATGAGTAAAAGAAAAAGTGCGAAGTAGTGTTTTGAAAGAAACTGAGGCTTGTACTATTAACACTAAAGCGAAAGTCAATGCAAATGTCAGCCCCTAGAGCTTGCCATGTAAGCAGTGCAGTGTCAGCAGTAATGGTCACCAGCGTGGCCATTACTAGCGCCTCTGTGACTGGAGGTCATACGAAGTTTGTCGTTATAATTTAGTTAAAAAACAAGAGGTTAAATCCACAAAACTGGTACAATAAAGTGTGCTGCAATTTTTATTGTTACAATGTGGAGCCCGAAATACACACATTGTAGATAGCATCACTTGGTTATCATTATCATCAGTTGTCTACGTGAGAAGGCCCAGAGTGTCAGGCTTCAGGTGCCTATTTCGCTTTTGTATGCTTGTGTTCAGGCTGGTTCTACTAGCTCAGGCATGTTGTGATCAAGGTTGTGATTGTTTGTGTGTTTGTCCCGAGCACACCACACTGCAGAAGCAATGCCAGCGATGTTCCTGCAATGTCTCGTAAAAGGTATTCAGATGCCAACGACAATGACCTAACGATTCTGCTGGCCGAAGCGGCTTGAGTTGCGCGTGAGGGCAAGGTCCTTGATCTTCAATGGCTTTGAGTGAAGTGCAATGAATGTTGGTTTTCTGCACCTAAAAGAAGTGTTGATGTAAGTTTCTTTTCTCAGAATTTGCAGCTTTTAGAAAATTTAGTGTCCTGAAATGGGCAAGCATGGCATTTTGTGATGAATGTATAAGCATGCATTGTTTCATTATGCCAACAGAGTTAAAATAGGTGAATCTTGCACACAGGTGTGTCTTATATACCAATATTTTCTTCCAAAGCCCTGCAAAGTAGGGGGTGCATCTTATACCCCAGAAAATATGATAATAGCAGTAAAGGTAAAAGTTAAACCAGACACAAACACCATGGCTCAATGAAGTTGTGATGTGTAAGGTAATTATCGGAGCTTTCAAAATGGACGCTTCAGGAATAAGCCTGCTACGAAAGTACTGCATGTTCTGTGTACCCATGTCGCCTGCTCTTTTACCCGATTTTAAAGTGAAGCTTGTTTTCCGGCATCTGATGCGTTTTGATGCTGCATTGGTTGGAATGTGTGGAGAGTGGCTTTCTGATAGCATTGTCTCACTGCGGGTGATGCTATAAGCTGCAGTGGCATAGTGGAAATAAAAGCTTCACAGGCTTCATATTGCCGATGTCAAGATATTGTCAAGATGGCCTGAAACCGTATCTTAGGGCGCTGACTCTCATGTTCTAAAAAATGAAAATTTTTTGTCATTGAAATTCATTTTTTTCCTATTGCATAATAATTAAGAAACTTGTTTGCTCATCCCGTGCTGATTTTACTGACAGCGTTATATTTAGGTTTAACTGAAATATCCTAATCATATTTTGTAGATGAGGTCTTATATGTTTCTAAAGTTAGTGTGACTCTTGACTTAGGAGTACTTCTGTGTGGGCAAGTTGGCACGACATACTTCAAGGTTAAACAGCTCGAAAAGACGGCAACAACAAGGAACCCATTTACACAAGACTAGTGCTGTGCTACCAATTAATATTTTATTTTAAAAAACTTGCTTTTTTTATGTCATACAATCACCTTTGACAAGAAATGGGCCTACATTGAACGTTAGACCAATACATGTTTCTGTACAGAAGATATGTTCCTGCAGATAAATGTTTCTTTATTCCTTTGCCATCCTCAAAAGGGCTCTGAACCACCCCCCAAGCTAGGTGAAAAAACACATTCCGCAAGTAGCATTTGCAACTGTGAATATTGTTGTAGCCAGGAAGGAAGAGCGAGATGGCCAGACAAGGAGTCACATACGCACACATTTAATGGTCCCTCAGACGTGTTCTATATCAAGATCACATGCTGCCAGATCGCCGACCACACGCAGTCACGGGGAACTATGTCTCCCTGCTTTCACTAGATGGCAGCATAAACAACATCTCCCCAACAGAGCAAGCGAAGTTCACTGCAGCAGGCGGCTTCACGCACCTCCCACTTCTAGTATGTATGTGAGAAGTGTCTTGGCAACATGAACGGGCGTCTGCTATGCTGTCACTGATACAAACATTTTCTGCGTTGGTTATAGCAGGGGAATAGCGAACTAGCTGGGCTCTGTGCCTGCGTACAGCACCAGTGTCAGTGTCAACCCAGTAGGACCGAGGCTCGTTGGCTGGGGCTTGTACTGTCGCTTTGCACTTGAGGTCTGTCAACCAGATGTCGTCCCCGTAGAATAGCTCCGGCAGGTCACGGACTCCATGACGTGTGTCGAAGCCTTTCCTTTGACATTTCCGGTACTGTTCCTCGAACTTCCGAAGGCTCTCTTGATCTGGCAGTTGGGGTGTCAGCTTGGTGGAACTAAGAGGAAGCTTGGTTCTTAGCCAACGACCCATCAGTAGTTCCGCAGGGCTATACCCCTTCTTCAAAGGAGTTGACCTGTAAGCTAGAAGCGTCAAGTAAGGGTCCTTCGTCTTTGTCATGGAAGTCTTGATGATTTTTACTGCAGCCTCAACAAGTCCGTTGCTGTCACGATAGTGAGAGCTAGAGGTAATGTGCTTGAAGGCATAGTCCTGAGTGAAGAGTGAAAACTCAGTCGGCGAAAACTGTGGGCCGTTGTCAGAAACCACTTCCTCAGGAATCCCGTGGCATGCAAAAAATAACTTGCAGTGGTTGACTACAGCTGCGGATGTAAGCTTCTCGAGCCGAGCCAGATCAGGGTATCTTGAATAATAATCTGTTGCTATCAACCACCACTGGCTCTTATAGTGAAACGTTGCGTTGCCAGGGTCTTTCTCGAAATTCAGAACTTTTTAGTGGCACTTTTTCTGTTACTTCTTGTTTTGACGCATTGCTGACATTGCTTCACCAGGGACGTGACATCAGCTCCTATAGTGGGCCACCAGACAAAATCTCTTTCTCGAGCAAGTGTCTTTGTTATGCCGAAGTGACCTTCATGTAAGAGGACTTTGTTTTGGCAAGAGGCCGGGACGACAACTCGAGCAGCGCAGAGGAGTAAATTGTTTTCCAGAGTGAGCTGGTGTCAATGCTCGTAGAAAGGTTTTAGGTCCACTGGTAAATCTTGCCTAGAAGGCTACTCTTCTTTCTTGCTCCACAGGCGAAGTTGTGCACAAACAGGGTCTGTTTGTTGGGATACCTTTAACCATTAAAGGCAATGCTCCCTTATGGGAAAAGAGGTTTTCAAAGAGCATACGAAAGCTTCCATGTTTTCTTCGAGCTCTGTGTCTTCTAGAGGTGGTCTGGAAAGTGTGTCTGCGGCTAGAAGGTCTTTGCCTGGAACGTATGCAATCACGTACTGGTATCGCATCATTCTCATCTTTAGCCTCTGTAATCTGGGTGTCAGGTTGTCAAGGCTCTTCGAAGTGAAGATGGGAACCAACGGCTTATGGTCCGTCTCCAGCTTGAACAGCTTGCCGACAAGATAATCGCCAAACTTATTATTAACTCGCATTTGTTCCCTCACCCAGCCTGCTTTTTGTTTTATCCCTTAACCTTACACCTATCATTCTTCTTTCCATAGCTCGTTATATCGTCCTCAATTTAAGTAGAACCCTTTTCGTAACCATGAATGGATGGATGGGTGGGTGGGTGGGTGGGTGGATGGATGGATGGATGGATGGATGGATGGATGGATGGATGGATGGATGGATAGATGGATGGATGGATGGATGGATGGATGGATGGATGGATGGATGGATGGGTGGGTGGGTAGGTGGGTGGGTGGGTGGTCTTCGGAAAGTGTGCAAGGTCCCCAAAACATGTTAACCGCATGAATACACTATTTTAACTACAAATGCATGTCTCGACTGCAATAAAAAGTGTTTAAGGGCCCCTTTAAAATTGATGACTGCTTCAGCTAGTTGAACAATGGTTTGTTTATTCCAGAATTTGAACTTGTTTGCTGTCTTCTGCTGCATCTGACATTGCCTTTGTCTTTGTTTTGCTTGTTTGGTATTACTACATCTATTCCTGCATGTCATTACCTTTCATGTGCAGTAATGAATATTATTGCTGCTGGGGGAAGCAATGTGCACTGCTCATGCTAGGAGATGATTGAGAACCTTAAGGCTTTTGCGTTGTTCCCTGCCATTGTTGGTTTGCTTACTACGACCATGTCTGTTTTATAAAAGGAGTACTGATTTCGAATGCCCCCAATATATAGACTCACTTTAGCCAGTCTATATGCACGATCTCATGCCCTTGTCGTCGTTGATCTGAAGATAGCTTAAGCGGCTCGATGACGTCATTCACTGGTGGACTTTGCTTGACAACATGGTAAGGGCTGCAGTACTTCGAAACAAGTTTCGTCGACTGACTGGGGCTGGTTGACGGGATCCAGAGCCACACAAGTGAGTCGGGGGTATAAGACATTGGAGCCTTCGAGAAACCGTGATGGTGCTTCTGGCCTTGCTGATCAGCAGCGGTGAGGGAGCAAGCAATCTGCTGGCAGTCTTCAGCATATTTAGTGACTTGAGAAACTGTCGTCGACTCACTCACATCGAGGTGGTATGGAAGGATGGTGTCTAGCGTGCACGAGGGCTCATGCCTGTAAAGTAAGAAGCATGGAGAGAATCCAGTTGTGGTCGGCGTAACAGTATTGTGCTGATAGCGCCTGTGCCGTGTGTCATGTGTCTGCATTATCGGGCGCTCTCGCCCTGATGCCTGAAACGTCTGTCCGTGACGTCACTTGTCACATGAGTGCTTGCTATATAGATATGCTGCTTGCGTGAAATAAAGGTTGTTGTTGTTATCATTCTGGGATCGGAGCCAGGCTCAGTTCCTTCCTGCCGGCTGCCCGGCTGCGCTCGGCATCTGGTTAGGGCCGAAACACCACATGGTGTCAGAAGTGGGATTCTCTGGCATTCGCGGGGCATTGCCTTAACTTCGTTAACCAGCGCCATGTCAGAAGACAACGCAGTCAAGCCCTTTCACGGCATGTTTTCGGTTCCAGCTCCGTCAAGGTTTGACTTCGACCAGATGTCCAAATGGCCTTCTTGGATGCAACTCTTTGATGACTACCACTTCGCCTCGGGCCTAAATGAGCAGAGTGAAGAAGCGCAGGTCCGGACTCTACTTTATACGATGGGCAGGCAAGCAAGAGAAATCTTCTCTACTTTTGCATTACCCGAAGAAGTACAGAAGCAATACGAAGTCGTCACAAAGAAGTTCGACAAGCACTTTGTCGCCGCAAGGAACCTTGTTTACGAGAGCGCATGCTTTCACCGTCGCATTCAAGAACCTGGAGAGTAAGTTGACCAATTCGTTTCCACGTTGCACACGTTGGCGGACCGGTGCGACTACAAGGAAAAAGAGCGCATGATTCGCGACAGGTTCGTGATCGGCCTCAGGGATGCTAAGCTCTTTGAGTCGCTTCAAATGGATGCGAATTTGACTCTCGCCAGCGCTTTGGCAAAAGCGCGCTTAAAGGAGACCGTCCAATGACAGCAGCAGCAACTACGAGAAGCCGACAACGAACCCTTGGTAGTGGTGACCAGCAATCTTGGCACGGTCAGCAAGCAAGGGCAGCACTAGGGCAGCTCGTCGAAGAACTGTTCACCTGGAATACAAGCTCAGCGCCCCAGAGCACAGTCCTACTGACCAGGCACCCCCGGGTCATGCCCCAACTGCGGTCAAGGAGCGCACTCCAGAGCCTCGTGCCCAGCAAAAGCAGTGAAACGCAACTACTGCGGTTGTTCCGGCACTTTGCAGCTGTACGTCGTAAAAAGGCTGCACGTGATGGAAATTTCATCTCTCCATATGGACAAGGGGGCGTATTTCGTTGGTGCAGTGAACGGGGAGTACTCCAATTCTTGGTATGTACAGGTCGTCATTAACGGCACTCCGGTGTTCGCTAAAGTAGATTCCGGTGCCGAAGTTTCCATTGCGACCTCAACGTTTCCCGGTTTGCCTACCAGGCTAGAAAAGTGCGACCTAATCCTAACAGGCCCGTCGAATGAGCCGCTGAATGTTTTGGGAAAGTTTCATGCCACTATCCAGTGGAAACAAAGCACTGTCCAGCAAATCGTGTACGTGGTCTCACCATTACGCCCCGCACTTTTGGGTCTCCCAGCGCTTGAGGCTCTGGAAGATATTAAATTTGCAGGCTCGGTCAGTAGCGCAACAGCCGTCGAAGCTTCCTACCCGCAGCTTTTCAGTGGTCTAGGAGCGATAAAAGGAGAATACAAAATCAGACTAAAGCCGAACTCGACACCTTTTGCAATTCATGTTGCGCGTCGCATAGCCTTACCCTTGCGTGACCGAGTTAATCATGAGCTCGAGCATATTAAGCGAGATGGTGTGATCCGCAAAGTAGGTGAACCAAAAGAATGGTGTGCAGAATGGTGCCAGCTCATTGCAGCTCTGACACAGTTGAATAATGTCGGCTACCGTTTGTGGGTTCTTGGTGACAAGCATCAGAAATGCATCGTCATTGACACCAACATGTGTTTGACCTATGGCTGAATGGCCATGAATGGCTGGACATGCTTGCAAAGGTCGACCACATCTTCAATGTAGCTTGTGTAGGTTTCCCCACATTGTTGAGCTTGTCCACATAAGTTCTGTTTGGCGTGCAACTTGTGAATGGCTGGACGACCGAATAGCTCCACGAGTTCTGTTCTGAAGGCCAACCAGGCAGTAAGGTCAGTCTCGCATTGCGGAACCACTCAATGGCGATGTCAGTCTAGTAAAATATGACATTGTTGAGCTTATGCGCATCATCCTATTTGTCGTGCTTGCTTACTTGGTCGTATGATTCAAGCCAATCCTCCACGTCCTGGTCGTCAAAAAACAATGTACCCACCTGTGGCACGTTTTTTCATCCACTTTAATTTCCATTAATTTATCATTCCTTTATTTCATTTATTAAGCACAAGTAATTTCGCCTATGTTGTCCTTGGTGTCAGTGTTTGTTGGCTTCTTATGATATGACTAATAAAAATGGGGCCCCTCGGTTAACCCCCTTTCTTCTCGTTCTTTTCAACATGGTCATCCCCAAGGCGAGTCTGGCTGATCATGTGATCTCATTCCCTTTTAGTGATTTGGCATCTTTAATTTCATAGCTGGCTTACCTGGATACTCATGCACTATAGGTACTTTGTTTATGGAACATTACCAGCATGTTAACCTGTGATAGCTTCTGGCCAAGATACAGCATTGTGTCAGACTTCATGTGTTTTCCGCTGGACAGTGCCATGTGTTCACTTCTCTACAGGAATATATTGACACGTGTACTTATCTTTATCGGGCGACCACGTTTCGCCGCCTAACAAATGTTATCGCAGAGCGCGGGACGCGCCTGCACGTATCCGAAGTTTCTGGAAAGTTTTCGATGCTTCTATCCGCTGTCTGTTGTCACCGGACCTTGTGTTATCTGATTTATTCGCCTGACACGAATGATGTAGAACTTCGTGGAAGGCACGCGGGTCCCAACGATTAGTCTGGAACATTCGATGATTGCTGTATAAAAGCCGACGCGCTTGACCCACAGATCAGAATTTTGACGATCGCCGACCGTGTTTGCCGCTATCATTGTGCTATAAGCGTAGCCTGTTTTTGTGGGCACAGGTTCGCCCAATGGGTTAGTTTTGTCTTTCACAGTATTGCTACTGTGTTCTTCAACGTCACCACCACGTGATATCTGGTGGAGGTGCCTGTGCGTTCATGTACCGAACGCCCCCGCAAAGCCGCGATCCAAGCCTGAAGCCTGAGGACAATACCAACATCGCTCAAGACCAGTGTGCTAGCCGCCGACTGCAAGGACTGCCCCAGAGCCTGACTTCTACTTGAGACAAGCAGGAAGATTGCCACCAAGTCCACCCCAATGGCAGCCCCAGCGTCCCCCGTCGTGCTGCAGCAGCCCAGGGAGCCTCCGACGTTCCGCAGTTCAATTTTCAAGGACCCGGAAAGCTGGCTTGAGACGTATGAGAGAGTCGCTGCGTTTAACATCTGGAACAGCGACGACAAACTGTGACATGTCTTCTTTGCATTGGAAGACGCAGCCAGGACGTGGTTCGAGAACCGAGAAGCCACCTTAACGACCTGGGAACTTTTCCGTAGCGGCTTCCTGCAGACATTCGCAAGCGTCGTGAGCCGAGAACGAGCCCAAGCGCTATTAGAAACCCCGGTGCAGCTACCTAATGAGACAACCGCGATCTTCACGGAGGAAATGAGCCGTCTCTTCCGCCACGCCGACCCTGAAATGCCCGAGGAGAAGAAAGTCCGCCTACTCATGCGTGGTGTGAAGGAGGAACTTTTTGCCGGAATGGTACGAAGCCCACCGAAGACCGTCGACGAGTTTCTTCGCGAGGCCACCAGCATCGAGAAGACACTCGAGATGCGAAACCGGCAATTCGACCGCCGCACGAATTCGACAAGCTACACCGGGGTTCAGTCACTGGCCACCGACGACCTGCACGAGACTATCTGAGCGGTCGTGCGGGAGGAACTACAGAAGCTGTTCCCGTCATCACAGCCTCAAGTGGCTTCGATTGCCGACGTCGTATGTGAGGAGCTCCAACAACAACTCGGAGTAGCCCTGGAATTGCCGCAGCCTCAGCCGCAAGCGATGACATATGCCGCTGTAGCCCACCGTCACATTCAGCCTCCGCGCCCACGGCAGGGCCCAGTGACGACACAGTTTCGTCGTCCGCCGCCGCCAGCATGCCCACCCGTTGCCCAGCGCACCTACGCGAGGAAGACGGACATTTGGCGAGCCCCCGACCACCGCCCGCTCTGCTATCACTGCGGAGAAGCTGGCCATGTGTATCGCCGATGCCCATATTGCGACTTGGGACTGAGAGGGTTCGCTGTCAACGTGCCGCGTCCACAGCTTGGAGAGCGCCCATGTGATATCGCCTACTACCTCTCTGCTACTCAGTGGGGCCCTCGACGACCGTCCCGTTCGCCGTCACCAGGCCGCTACCTGTTGCCGCAGCGCCGACCATACACCGGCCCTGCCCGGGGCCGCTCTACGAGCCCATATCCGGAAAACTAAAAGCAGCAACCGATGGAGGTGCGGTTGCTGTTCGTCGAACTGACGAAGATCCTCTGCCACCAACGAAGACGACGAAGAGACCATCTTGACGACATAATAATGACACGCCGCCGTCCCGACGGCAGCCAAGACTACACCGACGAACGAGGACTTGATGACACGGCGTTCCAGCTTCAGTTCAACACGACGCAGCCGTGATCCGACACCAAGACCAAACTGTTGCGCAAGACAAAGAAGCACCGACCTCGACGTGCTTCTCGACGGCCACGCAGTCACCGCCTTAGTCGACACAGGGGCCAATTACTCCGTCATGAGTGGACACATCGCCGCAAAGTTGAAGAAGGTTAACACTGCATGGGAAGGCCCTCAAATTCGGACCGCTGGAGGACACCTGATTATGCCGACTGGAATATGCACGGCAAGAATTACCGTTCATGACCGGAGTTACCCTGCCACTTTCATTAACCTCCCACAATGTTCACGCGAAGTCATTCTCGGCATGGATTTCCTAAACCAACACGGCGCAGTCATTGCCCTGAAGTTGAAGCTGATAACCCTGTCTGAAGATCAAGCGATGCCGCCAGAGAGCTCTCGTAGTCACCATGCCTTAAGCGTGCTCGAAAGTCAAGTCAGCATCCCGCCTCGCTCCAGCATTGTCATTTCCATCGGCACCAAAACTCCTGCCGACGTAGAAGGCGTCATCGAGGGTGGCTAACGTCTACTGCTAGACCGTGAAATTTGTGTCGCAAGAGGGATCGCTCGACTGCATGGATGGAAGACTGAAGTGTTGCTGACAAACTTCAGCCAGGAGTTCAAGCACATCAACAAGGGCATGACGATCGCGTACATCGAGGAAATTCTGGAAACCAGTAAAGCATTTGTCCTCTCGGATTCCGCCGCATCTACCCCGACGAGCATGGTTCCCAAACCAGACTACGACATTAATCCAGGTCTCCCCGTGATTAAGCAGCAGCAGCTCAGACGTCTGCTCCGACGATACAAAGGCTGCTTTTCGACGTCATCAAGGATTCGACAAACCCCAGTCGCCAAGCATCGCATAATCACCGAGGAGTGCACTCGATCACTCCGCCAAAGCCCTTACCGAGTTTTGCCGCGAGAACGTGAAGCTATAAGAGAACAAGTCGACGAAATGCTGCGCGATGACATCATGCAGCCGTTGAAAAGCCCGTGGGATTCCCCTGTTGTCCTGGTGAAGAAAAAGGACAGAACTCTACGTTTCTGCGTCAATTATCGTCGTAACGCCTCATGACCTCGAGCGTACCGGAATCTTGGAAGAACGCTAACATAATCCTAATCCATAAGAAAGGGGGACGCCAAAGACTTGAAAAATTATAGACCGATCAGCTTACTGTCAGTTGCCTACAAACCATTTACTAAGGTAATCGCAAATAGAATCAGGAACGCCTTAGACTTCTGTCAAGCAAAGGACCAGGCAGGATTCCGTAAAGGCTACATTCTGTAAAGGCTACTCAACAATAGACCATATTCACACTATCAATCAGGTGATAGAGAAATGTGCGGAATATAACCAACCCTCATATATAGCTTTCATTGACTACGAGAAAGCGTTTGATTCTGTCGAAACTTTTGCAGTCATGGAGGCATTACGGAACCAGGGTGTAGACGAGCCGTATGTAAAAATACTGAAAGATAACTATAGCGGCGCCACAGCCACCGTAGTCCTCCATAAAGAAACCAACAAAATCCCAATAAAGAAAGGCGTCAGGCAGGGAGATACGATCTCTCCAATGGTATTCACAGCGCGTTTACAGGAGGTATTCAGAGACCTGGATTGCGAAGAATTGGGGATAAAAGTTAATGGAGAATACCTTAGTAACTTGCGATGCGCTGATGATATTGCCTTGCTTGGTAACTCAGGGGATCGATTGCAATGCAGGCTGACGGACCTGGAGAGGCAAAGCAGAAGAGTAGGTCTAAAAATTAATCTGCAAAAAACTAAAGTAATGTTTAACAGTCTCGGAAGAGAACAGCAATTTACAATAGGTAGCGAGGCACTGGAACTGGCAAGGGAATACGTCTACTTAGGGCAGGTAGTGACGGCGGATCCGGATCATGAGACGGAAATAATCAGAATAATAAGAATGGGCTGGGCTGCATTTGGCAGGCATTCTCAGATCATGAACAGCAGGTTGCCATTATCCCTCAAGAGAAAAGTGTATAATAGCTGTGTCTTACCAGTACTCACCTACGGGGCAGAAACTTGGAGGATTACGGAAAGGGTTCTACTAAATTGAGGACGACGCAGCGAGCTATGGAAAGAAGAATGATAGGTGTAACGTTAAGGGATAAGAAAAGAGGAGATTGGGTGAGGGAGCAAACACGAGTTAATGACATCTTAGTTGAAATCAAGAAAAAGAAATGGGCATGGGCAGGACATGTAATGAGGAGGGAAGATAACCGATGGTCATTAAGGGTTACGGACTGGATTCTAAGGGAAGGGAAGCGTAGCAGGGGGCGGCAGAAAGTTAGGTGGGCAGATGAGATTAAGAAGTTTGCAGGGACGGCATGGCCACAATTAGTACATGACCGGGGTTGTTGGAGAAGTATGGGAGAGGCCTTTGCCCTGCAGTGGGCGTAACCAGGCTGATGATGATGATGATATCGTCGTCTGAACAAGATCACGATGAAGGACGTATACCCCCTCCTACGGAGAGACGGTGCATTGGATCGGCTCTGCAACGCTAAATACTTCTCGTCGATGGACCTCAAGTCTGGCTATTAGCAAATAGAAGTCGACGAAAGAGATCGCGAAAAGATCGCCTTCATCACCCCAGACGGCCTCTATGAGTTCAAGGTTATGCCATTTGGACTGTGCTCGGTGCCTGCAACGTTCCAGCGCTTGATGGACACGGTTTTAGCAGGATTGAAGTGGCAGACCTGTCTCGTTTACTTGGATGACGTCGTTGTCTTCACCGGAAATTTCGATGATCACCTTAGGCAGCTTGCAACAGTACTAGAGGCCATCAAGTCATCAGGGCTCACTCTGAAGCCAGAAAAGCGCCGCTTCGCTTACGATGAGCTTTTGTTCGTAGGCCACGTAATCAGCAAATCTGGTGTCCGTCCAGACCCGCAAAAGACAGCTGCCATTGCACAGTTCCCGCAACCCATCAACAAGAAGGCAGTGCGTAGATTTCTTGGCATGTGTGCCTACTACAGGCGATTTGTCAAGGACTTTTCACGCATCGCTGAGCCGCTGACACAGCTAACTAAATGTGACGTCGAGTTCAAGTAGGAAACGCCGCAGTCCGACACATTTCAAGAAGTCAAATGACGCATGCAGTCGTCGCCCGTACTTGCGCACTTTGACGAGCACGCCGATACCGAAATCCATACTGACGCCAGTAGCCTAGGCCTCGGTGCCGTCTTAGTCCAGAGAAAAGATGGACATGAACACGTGATAGCTTACATTAGCCGGTCATTGTCAAAAGCGGAAGACAATTATTCTACAACGGAAAAGGAATGCCTCACCATCGTTTGGGCTACAGCAAAATTTCGCCCTTACCTATATGGCAGGCCATTCAAAGTGGTCAGCGACCATCACGCGTTGTGTTGGCTAGCTAACTTAAAGAACCCTTCAGGACGGCTGGCACGGTGGAGCCTCAGACTACAAGAATACGACATCACTGTAACATACAAGTCTGGACGAAAACACTCTGACGCCGACTGCTTATCACGTGCCCCCATCGATCTCCCGCCGCAAGACGACGAGGACAACGACGCGTTCCTCGGAATAATAAGCGTGGAAGACCTCACTAAACAGCAACGAGCAGACCCGGAGCTAAAAGCCCTAGTCGAGTATTTGGAAGGGCACACCGACGTTGTGCCTAGGACATTTAGGCGTGGATTGTCTTCGTCCACGCTTCAAAACAATCTACTCGTGAAAAAGAACTTCTCACCAGTCCGCGCCAACTACTTTCTTGTCGTTCCGTCGGCACTGCATCCAGAAGTACTGCACGGCCTACATGATGGTCCGACTGCTGGGTACCTTGGTTTCTCCCGGACGCTATCGAGGATACAAGAAAGGTATTACTGGCCGCACCTAACCGCCGATGTCACCTGTTACGTCAGGACATGCCGAGACTGTCAGCGATGCAAGACACCACCGACAAGGCCAGCGGGACTACTACAGCCAATCAAGCCTCCTTACCGACCTTTTCAGCAGATCGGGATGGACTTGTTGCGACCGTTTTCGACATCAACTTCCGGAAATAAGTGGATCGTCGTGGCGACGGACTATCTCACCCGCTTCGCTGAAACTAAAGCTCTACCGAAAGGCAGCGCAGCTGAAGTGGCGAAATTTTTTGTCGAGAACATCCTGCTGCGACATGGTGCTCCAGAAGTCCTCATCACCAACAGAGGAACGGCTTTTACAGCAGAGCTCACGCAAGCCATTCTGCAATACAGCCAGACAAGTCACAGGAGGACAACTGCCTACCATCCGCAGATGAATGGTCTCACGGAGCGCCTGAACAAGATCCTCACCGACATGCTAGCAATGTACGTAGACGTCAAGCACAAGACATGGGATGCGGTCCTGCCGTACGTAACATTCGCTTACAACATGGCGGTGCAAGAAACAACACAGACCACACCATTTAAGCTGGTTTATGGCAGCAACCCGACGACGATGCTCGATGCCATGCTGCCGCACGTCACTGACGAGGAAAATCTTGATGTTGCTACCTATCTCCAGCGCGCCGAGGAAGCCCGAGAGCTCTCCCGCCTGCGGATCAAGAACCAGCAGCGTACAGACAGACGACACTACAACCACCGACGACGCTTAGTCGAGTACTAGCTGGGTGACCGTGTTTGGGTATCGACCCCAATACGCCGACGAGGTCTCAGTGAGAAACTACTGCGACGCTATTTCGGACCCTACAAAGTCATCCGACGTATCGGCGCACTGGACTATGAGGTCGTGCCAGACGGCATTTCGCATTCACAGCGGCGCCGCACGCGATCTGAAGTGGTCCACGTGGTGCGCCTTAAACCCTTTTACGGACGCCGACGAACTTCCTTATTTTGTTGTTTTCATTGCTACTAGTGCTTTTCTTTATTACTTTCGTTTGTTTGCAGCATCGGGTCGATGCTTTTTAAGAGGGGGTATTGACGTGTGTACTTATCTTTATCGGGTGACCACGTTTCGCCGCCTAACAAATGTAATCGCACAACGCGGGACGCGCCTGCATGTATCCGAAGTTTCTGAAAAGTTTTCAATGCTTCTATCCGCTGTCTGTTGTCGCCAGACCTTGTGTTATCTGATTTATTTGCTTCAAGCGAATGGTGTAGAACTTTGTGGCAGGCATGCGGATCCCAACGATTAGTCTGGAACATTCGACGACTGTTGTATAAAAGCCAACACGCTTGACCTGCAGATCAGAATTTCGACGATCGCCGACCGTGTTCACCGTTATCGTGCTATAAGTGTAGCCTGTTTTTGTGGGCATAGGTTCGCCCAATAAAAGTTAGTTTTGTCTTTCACAGTATTGCTACTGTGTTCTTCAATGTCACCACCACGTGACAACATCTTGATCTAACTTTAATGATAAGTGAATTTCTTTAGAGAAGTGATGGTGACATAAAGAAAATAGTTTTCTAAACAAGATTTTAGTTGATAGTACATCTTTGGTCCAGTGTGAATCTGTTTCTCATTGTCACAGTCTTTTCATGCTGTTTAAACTTAAGGCACCTTGACTTAGCTCTACTAAGCAGATAAAAAATGCAGTAAAAAAGTGGGCTGCCCACCTCTCTACAGAGCCGTATGTTGGTGCTGACAAAAATGGACAATGCTTGGTTAAGGTCCCGCTCCTTCTGCTCCTGGAACTTGGCAATCTCTGCTAGAGCTTTCTCAGAAAACTCTCTGAAAAGGCAAATTTACAAATGCAAATCACTATCACAGGGGAATAACTATCATGAAGGAATGGCCTACCCTGACTGCTTCAGACCTTCTTTTTTAACTGATACTAAGACAATGAAACAACCAAAAGCCTGTAACTAGATAACTGTTTCCCATTGCTTGAAAATTACTTGCTTCACAGTCATAAAACAAAAATTAAGTACAGCCTTTCTCAAGAAATTGCTGCACCTCTTTCGCTATGTAGCAATGGTGTACATTTCCTTTTCCACTTGAACATCTAGCTCTGATGCAACTACCACCCATGCTATGTTAGCCTAATGTCAACGTATAGTTATATTTGTATCCTATAGCATTTATTAATCTATTTCTGCTTCTAATCTGACCGAACCTTGTTATAAGCTTGATTTAGTGCTCTTCCTCCAACAATATCTAATCGAACTGGCAGTACGTCCTCGTACTAGTGTGCACCTGATATTCACTCACTGCTTCTCGTGTGTCGCTGCCCGAATCTCAGCATCGAGGCTCTGCAGCTGCTGCTCCAGTGCCTGCGTCTTCTGCTCAGGTGTGGATGAGGAATGCAGCAGACGTGACACAAGGCCCTGACTCGGTGCACCACTGGATGCCTGCATCATCAGGGCGCAACAGGGCATTACTAGAGGTCAATTCTGATGGTCAACATCAAGAGCTAGTCCCTTACTGACTCTGGGATGAACAATTATTATTGTGTCAGTTAACCTGGAGTACATTGGCGTTTTTCAATCAACATTTCACGTAAACTTGTTCTGCAGAGCACAGATTCAGCCAGAAATTGTGGGGTCTCTCACACCCGTACTCTTGGGACAAAGGAACGACAACACAGTAGTGCGAACAATCACAAGGGCATTTATTGCACCTTTCATAGATCAATGCCTGCTAGCCGAGTTGCTATCCACAAAACATGCCGATGGGCGCGTGACAAATCTAGAAGTCCGACTCACCGCGACCGGAAAACGAGCGAATATGTTCGCCCCATGCTGGATCCCAACGCCTGGTCGTTCGAGCGTACTTTCACGCCAACGGTGGCGCATTCCAAGGCGGCCACGCGAGACGTTCTCGCAGAAGCATGGCTCGGCGCACGCGCAGGTCGGCACGTCTGTCCCGCTTGCTTCCCGAACCCAAAAGAGGTAGCGCCTTGTCTCTCGGCGCCCGAGTAACCCCGCCACGGCGCGACACTCGCGCCATCTCTCGCACCGCGCTTGTACCACTCCGACCGCCGTGGGCGCCAGGCCACGCGAGCCGTGCGGGAAAACAGCATATCAGGGGATGCGTGAGAGTCGCGCATCCCCACAAAATTTATGGGAACACTGAAGTGACTGACAGTGGTCGAATAAGGGATGTCACTCTGGGGAGGATATTTTGACAAGTCACTCCACTGGCCTGAACCGTTCGCTTCAGCAACAGCCCTTTTTTCAACACCACTGACCTAGCCTCCACTTTAGAGGGGCATTGAGTAGCTTTGCCACAAACAAATTGCTAAAATCAGACAAGGGGCTATATTCCTGGGTGATCACTGTCAGAGATAGTTCCACTTTCGTGACCAACAGTGCTCTTGGCACTGTGCCAGAAATGCTGTCGTCCGTGTACGTGTACATGTCCGGTGCCGAGTCTCACAAAATTTTGCAAAAGTCAAATTATCTCCGAAAGTGATCGCCCGAGAATACCACCCCAGTATGTCTCGTTTTTGGTAATCTGTGCAAATGCTGATGCACAAAGAAGATGTATGGCCCGAATGAAATATACTGTTTCACAAAAAACATATATTTACAAATATTTACAAGTAAGGCGAGCAGCACAGGAGTCACAGCAGCCAATATGGTGAGGAGCCACCTCTACGTCTTCATCGATGCTGGCCTAGTGTGACAGACTTCTTCTGTCTCCCGGCATTACCCCTCCGGGCGAAAACACTCGCACCATCCATGTAGGCAAGCGTGCAGCATCAACGGACGGGCTATACAGTTTAGCCGAGCAACGTGAACTACATCAGTCTGGACTGCCGTAGAAGGCAGCATAACATTAGCTTTGCTGGTGCAATCTCATACGTCACGTCGGTAACTTGGCGCTGAATGCACTAAGGACCATGGTAACGTAGAAGCTTCGCTGATAGACCAACTCGTCGACTTGGCGACCCGAGGAGCACTAAGGATCCTGGAGCGTAATATATGACGACAGTCGTAACGCAACTTCTGTAATGCCTGCGACATCATAAGGCAGTCACGCCCGATATGACGAGCAGCGTTCGTCCTTGTGATGGCATCTTGTGCGTACCCTGATGGTTGTTGTGATGCGGATGGGAGTAATGTATCCATGGGGAGTGTCATTTCACGGCAAAAAGAAGATAAAACGGAGAGCAACCTGCAGTATCGTGGCAAGACATATTATAGGCGAATGTAACAAAGGGTAATGTAACATCCCAGTCGCGGTTGTCATTGACAACGTATATTAAACATGTCGGTTATGGTGCGATTCAGTCATTCGGTGAGACTGTTTGTCTGAGCATGATAGGCGGTGGTGACCTTGTGTTTTGTGGAACATGAGCAGAGGAGGTCATCGATGACATGGGACAAGAAGTAAGGACTGCGATCGCTGAGCAGCTGACGAGGAGCTCCGTGATGCAGACTCACATCGCGGAGAAGGAAGTTGGCAATATCGGTAGCACAGCTGGTTGGAAGTGCACATGTAGTAGTGTAGCGCGTGGCATAGTCTGTCGCGACAGCAACCCTTTTTTTCTCTGATGCTTATGTAGGCAAAGGTCCGATCAGATCGAGGCCGATGCAGAAGAACGGCTCTACTGGGACATCGATAGGCTGAAGACGGCTGGCAGGCAGCGTTGGTGGCCTCTTTTGTCGTCAACACAGCGCACGACGGAAAACTAGTACTCTTGCAACTGCAAAGTCCAGCATCCAAGACGGCCTGTAGGATCTTTCAGCGAGAAAAGCCAGCAGAGCGCATGGTGGTCAACTACTACTGTGAATGAACGGCCAAAGAGGTACGACCGAAATTTGTAGATGGCCCAAACAAGGGCAAGGCATTCACGCTCGATAATTGAATAACTGCGCTCTAGGGAAGATAGCAGGCGGCTAGCATATGCTATGAAGCAGTCACGACCATGCTGGTGCTGGGCAAGGACAGCTCCGATTCCGTTATCCACTGGCATCCGTCTGAACTTCTGTAGGATCAGAAGGGTCGAAGTGCGCCAACAGAGGAGAAGTCGTGAGAAGGCGTATAAGCGCAGAAAATGCATGGGCTTCGCCATGGCTCCATGAGAAGGGCGTATCTTTCTTGAGAAGCTCAGTGAGTGGGCGGGCAATGTCAGAGAAATTTTGGACAAAGCGATCAAAGTAAGAACATAAGCCAATCAAGGAGCGAACGTCTTTGGTAGAGGAAGGAACGGGGAAATGCTTCGCGACACGAATTTTTTCAAGGTCAGGTCGGACGCCTATGCCTTAACAAGCTGTCCAAGCGTGGTTATTTCGTGGCAACCAAAGTGGCACTTAAATGAGTTGAGCTGAATACCGGCGCTGTGGAACACTTGGAGAATGACCAACAGGCGATGAATATGGCTGGAAAATGTCGTTGAAGAAACAATAACGCCATCCAGGTAGCATAAGCAGCTCGACCATTTGAAGCTTCGAATTGGCAAATCCATCATGCGCTCAAATGTGGCTGGCGCATTGCATAGACCGAAGGGCATAACCTTAAATTGGTATAGCCCGTCAGGTGTTAGAAATGCAGTCTTCTCGCGGTCCATAGGACCTATGGCAACTTGCCAATAGCCCTACTGCAGATCGATGGTCGAAAAATAAGTTGCTCCTTGGAGGCAGTCGAGGGCGTCATCTATATGAGGCAACGGATATACATTCTTCTTAGTGATCTTGTTTAGGTGTCTGTAATCGACACAGAAACGCCAGGTGCTGTCTTTTTTCTTGACGAGCACAACTGGAGATACCCATGGGCTACTTGAGGGTTCTACACTGTCTATTTCTCTCATCTTGTCGACTTCTTTTTGTATAATTGCCCATTTAGCAGCAAAAATGCAATACGGACGACGATGAATAAGGTTTGCATCACCGGTGTCAATTCGATGCGTGACAACTGTTGTCTGGCCTAGCAGGTAGTTGTTGAAGTCAAAAACATCCCAATACGACACTAACACACGGCAAAGTTCAGCAGTGTGTGCAGGCGAAAGGTCCGAAGCGATCATTTTGTCGAGTTCACTGGTGGGCAAGCTGATGGATCCTGTTGCACTCGTAGGATGTGAAGGGGCTTCAGATGTTAGCGTGGAAATTTGCTTGTTGTTTAGGGATGACAATGTTGCAAGTGCAATTCCGGAAGGTAGAACATGGGTGGAGAAGTCGAAGTTGAGCACAGGGAGATAAGCTTCATTGTTGACAATTTCGACAGCCGTGTGTGGTAGGGTCACATTGTGTGCCAAGACAATGTCAGTAATAGGGGATGCAACATAATCCCCATCAGTGACATAAGGAGAGGGCATCAGAAAAACATAAGTAGTGGATTGCGGCGGCAGTCGCACAAACTCGACATCACAGTTGCGTAGACAGAGCAGCAATCGTCTCGGGACGGAAGGGAGTTCAAGTTGAAGGACACCAACGCCATAGTCGACAAGGGCTGAATGTGTGGACTAAAAGTCAATGCCCAAGATCACGTCGTATGGGCACTGCTCAAGCACAAGAAACAAAGCACTTGTCCGACGGCGAGATATACTGACGTGGGCAGTACATGTTCCAACAATGGTAGGTGTGCTTCCATCGGCGACTCTTACAGCACATTGCACGGCAGATGTTAGGACTCTCTTCAGCGTCTCACGAAGACTGTCGCTAATCACCAATATTTGTGCACCGGTGTCAATAAGGGCCGTAACAGTAACACCGTCGACTTGAACTTCAAGCAAATTAGAGTGGGTAGGGACAGTAAGATGAGGATTTCGAAGCCGGGTGAGGAATGCAGTGTCCCCTCCGGGCACTGCACTCATTAGTTTTTCGGTGCATAGCATCCAGGGTTGGAAGGCGACGGGAAATGGCGGACTTGCGGTGAAGGCAAATGGAATCGGCGGGCTTGTGGCGAGCGACATCGGCGGTCACGCGGTGATGGTGACCTGCTACAGACATTAATACGAGTGTCAACATTGGGCGTGCCAGTCAATAAAGACCACGATGATGTTGTACGGGAGTAGCCTCCAGGACAAGGGTTCTGGGTGCTCCAGCCAGTCGGCGATGTCCGAAGGCTCCAGCAGTGCTGCGCAATATGCCCAACTCGAGAGCACGCGAAACGTATTGGGCGATCATCCAGCATCCTCCACGTGGCGGGATTGCGGTATCGTGAATAAAAGAACTGGCCCCTCGGTGTGACTGGTGGAACTGATGCTGTGATTGGTGTAACTGGTGGAATGCACACGGTGCAGACAGAGGAGAGTCACAAATTAGCGACCTCTTGTTGAACCATGGCTTGAATCAAGGAACCCATAGGCTGGTTAGCAGTCGAGACATTGGGCACAAGAGGGGCTGGTGACATTGCTTCTATTTCACGATGAACACTGCGTGTCAGAGTGTCCGAAGCAGGCGAGTGTAAAGTCTGTGGAGGTTCATGTGATGAGGATGCGGTAGTATTGGGGAGCCTGGTGAATTGCCGGGCAATAGGGCGGGATTTTGCTTGTTCAAATCGTCAACACTTTTTCACGATGGCATCCACAGTAGCACGGTTCCTGAATACCAAGGGGCTGAATGTGTCTTCGGCAATACCTTTGAGTATGTACCTGATCTTGTCCGCTTCGGACATGTTAGTCAACTTTGCGGCAAACCACTAGAATATCCTGAAGATACGAAATGTATGATTCAGTAGATGACTGTGCATGAGAGCCAAGTTCTTTTTTAGCAGCGAGCTGACGACCCAAGGGCTTGCCGAACACGTCGTTCAGTTTTCTTTGCATAGGTCCCAGCTGGTGAGATCGTGCTCATGCATCTCGTACCAAACGCGTGCAGTTCCCTTAAGATAAAATACCACATTTGCCAACATAAGAGTGTCATCCCACCTGTTCTGTTTGCCGACACGCTCGTATTATGAAATCCAATCTTCAACGTCCACATTACCTGTGCCACAGAAGGTGTCTGGATCTATTGGAAGCGATAAGATGACAGACAGTGGGGATGGCTGTGGCGCGGTAAGTTCCAGCGCAGTGATTGCTTCAGTGGCCATCGCCGAGGGAACAACATGGCGGCCACTTCGGAGTTCCATGCTGGGATGATGGTGATGAACAGGCAACGTACCCTGCATCTCCACCAGAAATGTTGCACAATAAACATATATTTACAAATGTTTCCAAGTAAGGCAAGCAGCACAGGAGTCACAGCAGCCAATATGGTGAGGAGCCACCTCTACGTCTTCTTCATCGATGCTGGCCTAATGCGACAGACTTCTATCTCGTGGCATTATTATAAAAATTATAAACATTTTCACTGAACACACCCTGACAAAACCTGTTTCAGTGGCTGTATTTACAATACAGAAAAGTCACTGCTGAAGCCGCTGATGTAGTTCTCATTATTGCCAAGTGCATAACAGTTGACTGTGTTGTGGGTTTGCCCCTTGTGTAGAAGCCGAGGATGACAGAGTGAACTGGGTGTCGACGACGTTGGAGACACGCTCTCAGTGAAGTTGTCGGATGGAAACTGTGTGTTTCCATTAGATTAAACGAAACAGCTCTTGCCATGTATACATAGTACTGTTACTCGCGGAGGTTTTTAGTAAACTATTCCATGCACCGCGACCAACAGGAAGCTCCCAACTTCGATTGTGGCAGCTTCACCGCTGACCTTTAGCGCAGCCGGTGACCATTAGGGCTACCACCAGAACTTGACTCTCTCTTAGAAAAATTGAGAATGATGGCCGCCAATTCAATGGCTAGCCAGACTGGAGAGACCACCACTCCACCTGCTCCATGGATTTTCAACACGCCATGAACCCCAAAGTTGTTTCACGGTGACGCTTTCGAGGGTGTTGAGGACTGGCTGGACCCCTACAATCGAGTAGTCAGTGTCAACGAATGGGACGACCACCGGAAGCTCTGGTATGTCTACTTCGCCCTTGAGGATTCAGCGCCTATCCAGTTTGAAAACCACGAAGCTAATTTGGCGACCTGGTAAGAATTTTGTGGCCAGCTGTGCAATACCTATGGAAGTTCAAACTTGAAAGAGCAAGCAGAACGTGCTCGCAAGTTCAGGAATCAGAGACCAAATGAGAGTGTCTCCATGTTCGTTGACATGTGGCTGTTTTGGTGAGCTGATCCCGGAATGACGAAAAAAAAAAACTAAGTACGCTTGCTGATGCAGGGAGAGATATAGCAGTTGGTCGCAGGTCTAGTGCGTAGTCCACTAGGTACCGTAGCAGACTTCTTCAATGACACAACAACGATGGAGCGCGTGCTACGGCAGCGGTCGTCACAGTATGAGTGCCCAAGCAACTTCACATCTATCTCATCGTACATGGCAACCCCTTATTTGACGATCCTCAGGGAACTTGTGCGCAGTGTTGTACACAAGGAGCTGGCAACAAGCTCATGCAGTGTCTCCTCAGTCCCGTGTGACTGCTTTAAGTGATATGGTTCGCAAAGAGGTCAGGCAGTTGGTGCAAGTGCTGGTTGTGCCACCAGCCGCAGCCCCTCTCCTGATGTATGTCAAAGTCTTAAGAGCTCCTATGCCGGCAGTCAGCTATCCGTCCCGTTTATCCATGCAACTGAGGACACAGTGCTTCTTGAGCTCTCAGCCGTCCGCAAGCCCAAGTCAAAATGTGCAGGAATCCAGTGTGTGGTGCACTCTAGACAATTAACCACTCTGTTACCATTGTGTTGAAGCAGGTCACCTATACCAAGAATGAACATACCGCCAGATGGACCTTCCTGGGTTTCGCCCAGACGCACGGCGACCCCGTGATGGTGAGTGTCCCCAAGCTATCGGCGAGACTTGGCCGAGTCCTTGACTCTTCCACAGCACCAGTCCCACTCTCCATCTTCTCAATGTTCTATGTCACCTGTCCAGCCCTTGCCATTCACTCGTGACGTTGGGGACAGATCCATTAGGTCCCCAGGACCACGCCAGGGAAACTAGGAGCAGTGACTTCCGAGGGCGGGGCCGCTGTTGATAGGTCTATAAAACATCCTCCTCCCCAATACGCCAGCCGACCCTTTCACAGCCACATGGCGTAAACTACAAAAGTGTTTCTAGACATCACCATTCAGGTCGAGAACTACCCAGCCACTGCCCTCGTGTACACTGGCACCGGTTATTCTGTTATGAGTGCCGAACTAGCTGCTGAACTGGGAAAAGTCATGATGCCATGGCACACACCAAGCTTCTGATAGCAGCTGGTCATCTTTTGATGTCATTTGGGAGATGCACCACCAGGCTCCAAATCCATTAGTAAATGTATGTTGCCTCATTTATCATGTTACATGAGTCCATGCGGAAAGTCGTGCTTGGGGTGGATTTCCTTTGCGTGCACAGTGCTGTTATTGATCTTCGGGAGATGATTATAATGTATTTAGACAACTACGCTCTGTTACTGCAAGACAGTAACACGAGCAAGACAGTATGCTGTTGATGACACTTTCACACTCCCGCCATGGACTTGTATGTTCATAACTGTTAAAAGCAACTTCCGCCATCATAGTAGTGGCATCATTAAAGGAAACCTGTCAGTGCTCTTGGCTTGGCAAGTCTGTGTCACCCGTGGCATTATTCAACTGAACCACAGGATGACTGAGCTTTTAGTGACAAACTTCAGCGGCGAGTACCAATGCCTGGAAACATGAACGGCCATTGTTCACTTTGAAGATACTGGGGATGCAATAGGTTCTACACTTGCTGACCTTTCTGCAGCCGCCAAAAGTGACACCGTGGTTGTCAGTACAGTCAAAGTAAATCCTGAGCTCTCAACCACACTGAAAGGGCGAATATGAAGCAGTTTATGCATGTTCAGTGACTGTTTTGCATCCACGTCAAAAGTAACAGAGACCCCCATTGCAAAGCACCGTATTATAATGGACCCGAATGAACGCCACATGCATCAGCACGCCTACTGAGTCTCACAAAAGGAGCAAGAGGCAACTCATCGTGAAGTGAAGCAAATGCTCAACGACGAAGTAATTCAAGCCTCAACCAGCCCATGGGCGTCCCTCGTAGCACATGTGAAGAAGGACAGCACTCTTTGGTTTTGTGTGGATTACAGCATACTCAACAAGGTAATGAAAAAAGATGTCTGCCCTCTTCCCCGCATAGATGACTCTCTAGACCGTCTTCAACATGCCCGATACTTCTCCTCAATGGATTTACGCAGCAGATGCTGGCAGATAGAAGTTTTTGAATGAGATCACAAAAAGATTGTGTTCATAACTCCTGATGGCCTGTACGAATTTGTTGCCTTTCAGATTATGCTCAGCTCCCGCAACTTTTCAGAGGATGATGGACACTGTGCTGTCAGGTTAAGTGGGAATCATGCCTCATCTATTCAGGCGATGTCATGTTTTTCTCAGGGATATGAGCAACACTTGCAGTGACTTCAGTTTGTGTTCCTTGCAATTCACTCTGCAGCCCTATCATTAAAACCTGAGAAATATCATTTCAGTTATCAGGAACTGAAGTTCCTTGGCAATGTTGTTAGTAATGAAGAAGCCAGACCCAGAAGAAAGTATGGCTGTTGCCGCATTTCCACCACGAACCAACAAATGTGACTTGTGCCGCTCCTTTGGCTTCTGCTCATACTACAGACACATTGTGGATAATTTTCTCAAGGTCGCAGAATCCCTGACTTCTTTAACAGAGGAGGATATCCTGTTTTTTGGGATCCGGAGCTGCAGCGGCACCTCCAGACACTGCTTTTACTTGGGCACTTTCATGAAGATGCCGACACTGAATTGCACACTGATGCTAGCAACATCGGCCATGGTGCAGTCCTAGTGAAGCGGCAAGATGGCGTTGACCATGCTATCGCTTATGCTAGCCGCACCTTAACATCTGCAGAAATGAAATACTCTACCACTGAAAAGGAATGCTTAGCTGTTGTCTGGGTCGTAGCTATGTTCCAGCCATATTTATACAGCTGTCCGTTCAGATTGGTTACTGACCATCATGCCCTTTGTTGGCTAGCAAACCTCAAAAACCCTTCAGGACGTCTTACCAGGTGAAGCCTTACTCTTCAAGAATTTGATGCAACAATTGTTTACAAATCTGCCCGCAGGCACACTGATGCTGAATATCTTTCGCGCATTCCACTTGCAACGGCGTCAAGTGATACCAATGACAGTCTAATCCTCTGTGCTGTCAATATGTCTGACTTGGCTCAAGAATAGTGGGATGATTTAGAACTGAGGCAACTTATCGACTACCTTGAAGGCTGTAGTTTGCATCCTCCATGGACATTCGCGTGTTCACTATCATCCTCTCTCTGTAGCAATGAGTTGTACAAAAAGAACTTCTACTCATAAGTGACTAGACATTTCCTTGTTTCGTCCACTTTGCATGCCGATATTCTGTCTGCCTGACACGATGAGCCCTCTCGGGGCCCCCACTTGGGATTTGTGTGTACCTTGGCCCGAATTTGCCAACGCTCCTACTGGCCTGACCTCACCCAGGAAGTCAAGCATTACGTGAAAAGGTGCTGTGACTGCCAGCGCTGAAAGGCTCCACATCAGTGCCAAGCCTGTTTCTTGAAACCTGTTACACCGCCAACACAACTATTTTAACTGATCGGCACAGACCTGCTCGGGTTCTTCCCTAAGGTTTCTTTTTAATTTATTTATTTGCAGACATAGAACATACAGAAATACCAGAACTGGTTGGACCCATAGCAACAGGCTAGTTGTGGGTCCAATGAAAAATGAATAACAATTGCAAGTACAAAGCAAATAAGATACATCACGTGCATACACATATTGGTTGCATACCATTAAATTGCATCAGCATACACAATGAAATGCGAAACAGTGAAAAGCATGTTATACTATTAAACATTTCTAAGTAAACACAATACACTAGTTAGGAGGATTGCAGGCAAGTTCCTGCATTATTATGAACATACCTTACTAATCTCGACAAAATCGAAACACTAAGATATGTTCAGCAGGTGTCATCGAGTTACTAAAGAAAATAAAGGACATCATGATTGTTAACATTGAAAAGCATTATTGAGGCTAAGCAAGTATTTCTTAAGCACGGATGAAAAATTATTTGCTTGTTTTATTTCTGCTGGTAGTTTATTCCAAATTTTTGACCCTGAAAACTGTAGCAAACATTGTCTGTAAATATTTTTATTTGGAGGAAGATTAAAATTACTGCACGTTTCATTTCTGGTGGCACGAAAAGATGAGTAAAATATAGAAACATGAAAAGGCAGGTTGTGTTTAACAATGTTGAAGACACACATGGCAATTTTTAATTTGTGTATCTTATCATACGGCAAAACATTAATTCTATTAAATAAAGTCAGACTTGGTTTATCGTAACATGAATGGGTAATTAGTCTTAGGGCGCATTTTTGAAGTATGCGTACAGGTTCAAGATAAGTTTTCTATGTCGTACCCCATGATTCATTACAATATGTGATATGTCTATGGATGAGTGCAAAACATGAAATATGCGGTGTGTTAGTATCGAGATTATGCCGTGCTTGTGAAAGTTCCTGACCACGCTTGCAGTACCCTGCAAGCGTGGTCAGGAATGGATGCGACGCTCTGCCACACCATGATGCAGAAAGGACGCTACATCCCGGTTTGTCAGTATGGCGCAGAGAATGTCCCACAGACAGATCGTCAACAAATGCATGTTTATTAACCCAGAATGCAACACAGTGTGACAGTCAAGGCTTGCGGGCGAAAGCTCACTGCAAGACCAATTGAGTATATGCACCTGCACTGAACATGACATCATGCAATATACTCATGTCATGCCATTCACATGCGGCCACAGAGAAGAAAGGCATCAGTGCCACTGCGCATGCACAAGACGCAAATACAGGTTTGTGTTTCCATCGGCGACGGTATTTCACAGAAATAGCACAGCGACACATATTAGACACAAAAGTATTGCATCAATGAACAATGAATGAACATGGCAGCACCCATAGAAGTGGTGGCTCTTGCTGTGTACCACATTCACTAATACATGTACCATTCTTAACTATGCACCATGTGCGATTCTGATCACAGTGGCTCTTTCACAAAGCCTCACTATCACCCATAAACATCAAAAAAAGTTTTTGCCTTTAATCCCACAATATGACATCCTCCTTCGGCAAACTCCGCGGTACAACATGTCTTCGATGAACACTGAAATAAAGCGCCAGCAAAACGGTGCAGCGGCACTACTATGGAGGAAGGAAAATACCGAGAGGCCCTTGTGCGCTAGGAGAAAAGTGTGGAGAAAGTGACATGGCATTTCTTTCCTTTTTTTTTTGTATCCTATATTTTTTTCTTTATTTTACTGTAGTGGCCATGTTCTTGGGCCACAATGGCGGCTTTGTTATGGTTGTGTGTGCTCACACGTGTTGCTCTGTGGGTTTAGTGCAACAACAAAGGCGTAGTCTCTGCAGGATTGCATTAGCCTCCATGTTTTGTTCTGCTGTGTTATCTAGACCGTGCTCTCTCAGCTGTTGTGGCCAGGTGGGACTGGAAATAAAAAGTGTGAAACGAATGGGCATGCAACACCGTACACGACATAACATGCCATGGACGAAGGACGACATGGGGATATATTTCCCGTCTTTAACAGATTCATGCTAATGTGTCATCACAGACTGAAACCGCTGCGCTTCAGATTATGTACCATAAGCACCATGCACATCAGTGACAGCTGTGCAGTGTTTCTGTTTTTGACAGCATGACAGCGGACAATGCATTTGTAGCACGTAAAACAGCCATATGGAAGGATGGGAAAGAAACGTCTGCTGTGATCAATAAAGGGACGAACCCCCTTAACTGCAGTAATCTTATCTGTGTGTTCGAGGGGTGCAAAGAAGTGAAGGTTGGCGGATGCGCTGCAAGAGTGGGCAAGTCTTGACAGAGGAGTGTATGCCTGCACGCACATTAAAATGGCTGAGGGCACATACGTAGGCCCAGTCCGGTCAATGCACTAGCCTCCACCAACTTGCAAGTTGACTTGACGGGCACACACGACGCTGGTGTAGCCGTCCACTTGAACAAAGAAATCTGACCACGCCTCGGAGAAACAAGAGGAATACCCGTCAGAGTAGGGTGTCATGGAACAAATATGCTCCGTGCAAGCACAGCTACCTGACATTGAGAGCTGCCAGCAAGAAGGCACATTGCAGGTTGGCAAGTCTACGCACTTTGGTGTTGGTGGGAAGGTGGTGGTTATCTAGTCACTGAAACTCGTCCAGTAGGTCACGGTGTAGGTTCTCGTAAAAATTTTAACGCGGCCTCCCCATTGTGACAACAGAAGAGAAATTAAATTCTACGCTGGAATGATGAGTGGCAATGGAGCCAGCTGTGGAAGAAGAAGGCGATGAGTTGAGTTGAGTTGAGTTGAGTTGTTGTAGGCTACTGGTGGGATTAGCCTTGCAGTTGCTGCCGGCAATTACTCCACCGTAGCGACACTTAAAATAAATAAATCACATAATCAGACACAGACGTCCCAATCACAAATGGTCACTCCTCAGTTCACCATGTGGAAGCCAAATCCGTGTCCTCTAGGTAATTTAACAGAAGGCGAGAGACCTCCTTCCTACACAATGGTTTCCCGCGCGGGAAAACAATGTCCTGAAGAGAGCTGTGAGGAAGTCCTGTGTTCTTGAGGGACCCGAAAAGCAGCTGCACTAGATCCTCTGACCTTGTCCACAGAGCCGTCAGTAAAAATTTGAAGATGACGTGCATATTCAGTTTCAAGATGTTCCAGTACGAGCGAACGCGTTGCCGCCAAAGGAGAACTCTGCTTAGCACGAACGTGAGGAACTGCCAACGAACAATCGAGGCTCGCAAAAGACCAAGGTGGTTTCAACCTTTTAGTTCGACCTCTAGCGTCAAGACCCAGGTAACTAAGAGTATTAAGGGCCAAGTACGCTCGGGACTCGGATCTCTTTCGAAGGCGCTGTAGAAGGGTTCGGCCGGCTGCCGTCTGTTTGAGGCGGCCAATTTGAAACAATAACCTTTGTGAAGCGACTAAGGTAAGAGGTCTCGATAGAGATTCATAAAGTACTGCATTGTTAGGAGCAGTCTGCGGAACGCCAAGAGCCCTTCTTAGGCCCTTTCTGTGCAGAACCTCAAGTCGTTCCAGCTGTGATATCGATGGGGAAATTAAAGGGAGCTGATACATTATTCGACTCGTTACTAGTGCGTCGTGCAACCTGATCATTGAAGAAGGGTGATTTCCCCATTGCTCACTTGCAACTCTACGGATCACATTGAGACGGGAAGATATCAATGTCACAATCGAGTCCACAGCTCGTCGCCACTGTAGGCGGTAGTCAATAATGACGCCCAAAAAGCGCTTGTGTTTCAATTGTCGAAGACAAGAATGCTTAAGGTCTATCTTCAGGCGCGCATACCTTCTTCCTCTACCTGGAAACATGATGAAGCCAGATTTTTCTACCGAGAGAGTCAACCCAACACCTTGAAGGTAATTTTGAACTGAAAGTAATGACTGTCGAGCTATCAGAGCTAAACGCTTGTGTTGATATCCGGTTAACCAAAGACAAATGTCGTCCGCGTATATCTACATATGGACATGCCTGCAATGTTTTTGCACTTCAGCGGGAAGACCAGCCATTGCAACGTTAAAGAGCGTTGGGGAAAGAACACTTCCCTGAGGTACACCTCGCGATACCGCCCTTTCGGTGCTTGTGGTACTGCCTAATCGCACTTGAATTTTCTGATGACTGATAAATGAGTGAATGAATCGCAGAAGATATCCCTGTACGCCCATGGCCTGCAAACTATTTAGTATTGAGCTCTGAAGGACGTGAAGAAGGCGATGAATGCGTGAGCATAGACATAAGTGTGTTCAAGCGGTTGTGCCAAGGAGCACAAATGAGGCAGCTGTGGCAGAAGACGACAATGCTTGTGTGATTGCTGATGATGATAGTTTCCTCTCGCCAATGAATGGCTCATACCCCCTTAAGCAATAAGCAGCAACGGAGCCAGCTGTGGAAGGAGACAACCACAATGAACGTGAGCGGTGGCACAAGTGCATTCGTGCAGTTGCGCTGAGGGGCACTGACGAGCTAGTTCGCAGGTTGTTCACGGACGGATGATGCAAATGCCCTCGGTATATATAGCTTCGCTGTAAAAAAACATTTTCGCTTTTTTTTTCTGGATCACAGCAACGTTGCAATAACCTCTGAATGGCTGCCAGTAAAGTTATTGGTCATCTCGGTGATTGTACTGTGATGGGAGACACTGTATGCGCACCTGTATAATCAAGGAACACTCACCATATATCCGGTGACAGTGGCCCCCTTGCACTTTTACTATGCTTTACCGCATAACACCGCTGTACAATGGTGAAGCTGACATAAAGGAACCAATGATTAGGCAACGTATGTTCGACCTTTGCTGCATCCATACTCTTTAACGCATGTTTCAATATGAAGTGAACTGAGTTAGTCCTACACTGGCTGCACACAAATGACCTGGATTTAAATCTGACTTAGGCTAGCTACCTTGCATATAAGGCCAATGACGCGGTTGTCGCTACATGAGGTGTTTTTCTTTATTATTTTTTTTATTATTTTTTTTGCAGTGGTTTGGAGTGAGTTACGGCTGCATCAATACAATTGGAAGAACTGGTCGGAATTTGGGGGTCTCCTGGACAAATCGGGAGAGTTGGCTGGTATACAGGAGTGACAACGATGGCACAACCACAGTGGCATAACGACATGGTATCACAGCGGATGCATGCATGATAGCGACTGCTTCACAATGATGCGATGATGACCTTGACATGACAACGGTAACATAATCTCAATCGAATGACGACAGCCTGATTATGGTACAATGACAAAGAAGGATTGACGTCGACGCAATGGCGAAGGTGGTAGGATGACGATGGCACGACAACAATGGGATGGTGTTGCTGAAGTCATGAGAATGCATGGAAATGATGTATGATAACTGTGTGGCAATGATCGATAATAAAATTCTGGGGTTTGGGGTTTTATGAGCCAAAACCACAATTTAATTAAGAGGCACACCATAGTGGGGGACTTCGGGTTAATTTTGACCCCCTAGGGTTCTTTAACGTGCACCCAATGCACGGTACACAGACGTTTCAGCATTTCACCCCCATAGAAATGCAGCGGCCATGACCAAGATTAGATCCTGTGCCCTCGGACTTAGTTGCGCAATGTCGTAACCACTACACCACCATGGCGGGCTGTGCAACGACAATGACGAAACGACGACGGCAATACAAAAGTCAGATGATGAAGTCAGATGATGAAATTAGAATGATGACGATGGAACAACGCCGACAGCATTACGACAATGGTGTAACAAATGCATTATGACTGTATGACGACGATGGGCCGATAATGACAGCATGACGAGAATCGAATGACAAAGTTGGAATGACAACGATGTAGTAACCATGGCCTGAATTCGCAAAACCTTCTTACACTGAAATTGCCCGTGCAATAAAATTTCAGCCAATCTAGATGCAAGGCATATAATAAAGAATGCAGCCGGCCAATGCCAAGGAGCTCTTATGAAAGAAATGATTTGTGAATTCAGTCCCACAACGGCATCACGACAATGAGAACCTACATGATGACCCAAGTTGGCTTGCAGGGTCAGCGTAGAAGACGTGAGGACGATTGTATGATGACATTAAAATCATGAAACGAAGGGCAGCCTTGGAACAACCACAACAGCATCCCAACCACGAGCACAAACCTACTGGCCCATGCTGGTAGACAACTTTGGCCACTGGATCAGTGCAAGAAGATAGATAGATAGGCTCAAAATGGCTGAAGTAGGCAAAGAATGCTAATCGCATTAAAAATGATGCGTGGCTCTGCCATCCCAAACACCAGAGACCAGTGGAGCTGCGGAAAGGCCAGTAAAGTAGTGCCGAACCGTAGACTTTGTCATGCGTTTTCTATCGCAAACACCAGGGACCAGCGGAGCTGGGGCAAGTTAAGGCTTCAGAAAAATTTATGCCGTCTTCCTCCGTCTTCCTCCGTCAGGGGTTTCGGCTGGGACAGCGTGCCATTTGAGGTGCCTGCCGCAACAGAAGTTATTTATTGAGATGCCATATGCGTCGGTGTTGTGTGCCAGACACTGCACCAAAGCGACGCAGCGGCAACCTTAGCTCTGATGCACGCTAGCTCCGACGTCATGTACTCCTTGAAATCTGCCGAAGTGCATGCGCGGGTTTTTATAGGACAGCAATGACGTTACACCACCTGTGTCCCCACCGCACCGCTCCTTCTCCCCTGCTAGGCTCTACCTACCCTCGCCGCGTCACTATGCTATGCGATGCTATTTTTATACTCTGCTTTCACTCTCTCTCAGCTTCCTCTCCCCCTGCTCGGCAAATTTTTTTTCATGCACGCGATGCTATTTTTATACTCTGCAAGCATCAAGAGAAACCCAGCATGGTTCTAACAGCTCCACTGTAAAGGCCTTTGGCAGACTCACAATTTCTGCTCGTTGATACTCCCTGGATGCGTACAGGCTCTTCTTCCGTTCCAGCTCGTATTGCAGAACCTCCTGGTGCTTGCACACAGCCCTGGGCACAGAAGGTGTTGCCAAATGAGAAGGCGCCACCACTCATTGCCTCTGAATCTGTGTATCCATGCCATCCTGTCCATCCAGTGCACTATTTGCAAATATGCAGAACAACAACCTTCCGTTCACCTGATTTTTTATCAAATTTTAATGCTGTCATGCACCTTTATGTGCAAAAGCAACTACAGAGTTCTTTTCTCAATGCAGTTTTCTTGTTTTTCACTATCACCTAGGACTCGTACCATGGACGACTCACTTTATGGACAGTTTTGGCTCGGAACCAAAGAACCTCATTGATACGATCCTGTTTCATGCAATTTTCTAGCACTAACATTTGCCATCAGGAACACAAAAATTGACCAAATACCATTACACTTCTTTTTTAGCTGTTAATATGCTCCCAGAAAACACAATCTTTAGGCACCAATGTTCAATTCATCGTCAAAATGCTATTTCATGATACATTTTCTAGCCTCTAAGCCCCATGTGAACAAGAAAAGGCGCGAGGCATGCACAATCGAGAACGATAGGCACCCACTAAGGCAGCTTCCCCACAGTACTCACTTTCTCGTGTCAAGCGAAAATGTCGGAATGCACTTAGTTTCCTTTTCTGGTACCAGCAAATCATTTAGTGGGTCTTTGCAAGTTGCATTCAGCGCTATAGTTGCCAACCCTATGGCGATATACATCTTAATCTATCTGTTTCGCAGCGCATGTGGCGTAGTGCCCTTGAAAGCATACTGCATGCTCTTAAAAGGTGACACATTGAGCGATAACCCAAACACACTGTCGTTCCCTGCTCCGGATGGCCACAAGCAAGCATTTTTTCATTCTGGCAGCATTGTTTTCTGCTGTCACCCACTAACTTGATTTTGTTTTGGTTTCCCATTGCCGTTTTAAAACACTATGCAATAGGAAAACGACAAAGCATGTCTCGGCTTGCACCATCTTGACATGCATTGGCATCTTGTGCTGCGACGACCCTCACAGAATAGGCGCGTTCCTGCCAAAATGCCCTGCCTGGAGAAGCTTCTGACTCAGGCCGAATTCGAGGAGGGCAAACGTAAACTGCAAAAGCAACAACAGGCGTCTTGGGCCACTGGGGCCTCACCAGCATGGCGTGCGTCAGCATTTTGTGCTGCAACAATTTGCGCAACATTTGACATTACGCAGATGTCCAATACAGTTAAGTCTGCCAAATTTTTTAGACTTTGGTTCATACATTTCCCAGGACAGTACATTTTTTCTCTAGTTATGTTTCAAAACATAACAAGATTCTATTGCATTTTTCAGCGGATGGGACGTACATGTGAATATTTTATTCCTTGAACAGTGGAGTTACCTTTATCAGACTTGGTTTTTAAGATACTGCAAGAACAAAAAACAAAAATTTAATAACATGCAGAATTGGGCTTGCAATTCTGTTATTACGAAACAGAAAAAAAACAAAAGCACAGAATTCTGTATTCACTTCTATCAGGACACCCAATGTAGACAAAACTGATGTACAGTCTGCGCTCGTTACAACAGACCTGTGTACAACAGACTTTCTGGTATAAAGGCTAACATTTCAACCTCTACCTATTTTATTATTGCAACGAAGTTCGCTTTTAATGGACCGCGCTACAACGCACTAGTGACTACAACGGACGAAATTAGCGGCAATTTTTTTAAAGATCGGGAGTATAAAACAGACTTTTGCCATGTTGACATGGGCTGACAACTGACTTGCGAGGGTCAGCCGACAATTGTGGCTCCATATCACATGCGCGAGGGAAAAAGGCGGGGTGGAAGCATACTGTCTTCTTTCGCGCGCAAGGCAAGAGGGAGAGCCAAGGGAGAGGAGAGTTCTACTCTGGCAGCTGCTACTTACGGCGTGGCCGCCATGTCTTGAAAGCGATCTGCAATGTGGACAAAGTGCACGCTCGCACGGGCGTCATATCTTGAAAGCGATCTGTGATGTGTACAAACTGCACCTAGTGCTGGTAGCTCCTTATGCGCCATGCTTTCAATGTTTAGTTTGCGTTGAAGCGAGAGACAGCACGAAGGTTAATTCGCTCGCTGCTGCTACTGCGCTGTTCACTCCAAGATTTTGACAGCAACTTTCCACGGTCATCGAACAAGATGTACTCATGTTTACCTGTGCGGCGTGCATGACACCGTGCTTGTTAATTTAGTTAGTAAGTGAATGTTTATAACTTTATACGGCCGATAAAACTACTATCCTTACTTCGCACAGCTGTCTACTAATTTGCTATCTTAATCGATGTTTCACCTCTCGAGTGAAACTGCGACATTTTTTAAATTGTTTTTTACTTTGGACGTTTGTCACTCACTCTTTGCAATAACGTTGTTACACATAGCGAACAAAGCTTCGGAAGTGAGGCGTTTTGAATATTATGGACTTCGAATAAAACGGACATTTTTTGTTGGATTATCAGGGTCCGTTGTAATGAGAGTCGACTATATTATAAGAATGACTTGTAATATAGCAATGGTGCAAGAGTTCAAGACTGGGATAGCTGGTTTACATTAATCATAGTGAACCGAGCAGACAATGCAACAAGAGATATAGCAGCAAGACATGTGAATTGAATACCAACTAATCTTTAATCCAGCTGTACAGTTATATGAGGCAGAGATGACAAGTGATGACACAAGAGCCCAATGCCATATATAAGTTGCTTGGTTGGCCAGAAACAAAGCACAGTGAAAACTGAAGTACTAATTAAGAAACAAAGTCACAGAGGGCACAGAAGACAACAATTTAACAGAATTTAAGAAAGAAACCAAGAAGAAACGGTTTGTCAATGTGTGAGAGCAGCCGAAGAGAACTGAAAAGTAAAATTTGTGAAAACTTACTCGATGTCAAAACTAATAGCCTTAGATAGTTCATTTCTATGTCGAAAAAAGCAAAAGATGGTGCACTGAGGCATGCGCTCCCTTCTGGCAGTTGATGCATATTCATAAATGTTGTTTGCGTACTGGTGATAATACAACTTTGCATAGTGCACATAGTGAAGTAGTAGTATCGTGACCGGAGTGCAAGTGAAATTTTTGAAGTGTGCATAAGAAGAGAGCAACAAGTGTCTTTTACTCTTAAAAAACAGTAATTTGACAGTCAGTGCCCCTGTTCTGTCGTCTGCACTGTTCACCATGTTTACAGCACTAGTGTCCAGAGCAAAACTTCTGCTATAACTTCCTAAAAAAATTTATGGAGTTGAAATTTTTGTTTTTGGTATCATCTAACAGCGTTGTAAACATAGTGCTTCACTGTTTCTGACACCAATTTCTGGCAATTTCCAATAAAAAGTATCTAAAAGCTACTTTCAACAGTAACTCCAATTTACCTTTCCTATAAAGTGAAGCGAATTTCACACAAGCAGCTCTGCAATGAGAATATTTTGGAGTTTCACATGCATTTGAATGGGGAATGTGAAGCCAAGCTATTTCCTCCTATTATCCACCCATGAAACAGATCTAAGCCATATTGTCACATTGTAGTGACAGTGAACAACCACCAGTGGCACAATGCGAGTCACGAAACTGCCGTACATACAAATTAATGCACTTGTATAATAAATGCACCCCCAACTATGTTCTTCAAAATTTGGATTTTTGTTTTCCCCTGCATAATAATAGCACCCCCAACTTTGTTACTGTGTAGTGCCACGATCGAATGGTCGTGCTGTAGTTTTCTGGAAAGACTAAAACGTTTTACTCTTGCACAAGTGTTTTAAGCAAGCCCATTTAATCTCAATGCCGATCGCTGTGCTAGAAATGATGATGATGCCACATCAGAAATGCCGAGATCACGTAAACAAAATTCTGCAGCTGACCTATGTAGGCTGCGCATCCATGCTAGCGGCAAACATGCCGAAGCAGCACACCTGCAGGGACGGTGGGTTTGATGGCGGGGAAGCTGACGACAAAGCCATGATGAGCGAACACTGGTGGGAAGCATGCGTTAAGAGCAGGCTGTGCATTAACACGGTCACTTTGGACCTGATGGAAACAGCAACCACAATAACGCTCAGCCTGTTCTTACTGCATGCTTGCTGCCAGTGCCGGCGCAAAGGCGCCTTGCAGACTCGAGAGAAAAAAAGAACACAACTGGCTCTCTGCAGCAATTACTTTACATAGTTTACGGACTTTTCTCTGACTTAATAGGAGTGTGCGCACATGAACGGAAGAGTCGACTTTGTGTCATTTTTCTATAGGTGCGAAGCGTACAATAAGACACTGATGGCCCTGATTTGCTTTCTTAACATGATGCAAATTTGACATTTCACCAGACAAATTGTAATGTAGGCAGTGAACTTAACATTCTCGATAAAGCAAAAGAGTTTCCCTCCTGAGTACAAATAAAGGAGCTAGCTCAAGGTGTACAATTAATCTGCCGCTTTTGTTGTCTACAACATACAGGCCATCGTCTGCTTCATTGCCAGGATGTATGTCCCAGAAAAACAGAATGAGTCATCGTATATTGGTGCCAGAGTGCTTGTTTTTTATACCTTGAGGCAGCATACACGACCAACCATGTGGTGATGAGTACATGTTCTAGGGTGCATTATTGCTATCTCGTGAAATGCAAGTGACTCAGCCCAACTCGGCTGGCTGAGAACAGCCTAATATCACCGATAATGTTTTGCGCACCGTAGGTAGTCTCTTGTGCGATGCAAGCGCCGGCGCTGCCATATCTTGCACACTTCGCTGCTTACTCGCACCACAAGATAAAACTTCAAGGAGCCACCTCGCATACATTTCTTTCTATAAATTAAAAAGCCATCGTTGTCATAACCTCTGATAATGTGAAAAGTCGTTAATCTTGATTACAATGCCAAGTACATCCTTTATTTCGGGAAATCCTCAGTGCATGCACACACACACACACAATCTGCGTTTTGTCCCGCCGCACCGCATCCTGCCACACACCGTTGCTTCCCGTCCCCTGCCTGCTATTCTACACAGTTTCCTACCGTCTCGTGCCTGCGACTCTATGTCGCCTGGCGTCAGCCTGGTACCCTCACAACAATACAAACAGAGGAGTGAGAAGTGCAAAAAGTCGCAGAAGGTTTGTAATGTTCAACCAATCTTCCTCCAAATAAATGTGTTCTTAAAAAAATGATGGCCTAAAACACACATGCAAACACCACCTGAGAGCGATGAAAAGGTTATGGGCATGTTTTATGAACAAAACATTGTCATGGCTCCAAACGAAGGGGAAAATGTGGCGATACATATGCCTTTCGGCCGTCATTGCACATGGCTGCTCATTAGCACACATATTTCGTACAGCTTGTCACACCACAAATTATGGTGGAAAATCTCTGCAATGGCAGCCCAGCGCAATGTCATGCAACAGCAAATAGATGTTTACGAAACTGCCCTTCCTGTGATGCTCCTCATGGGATAAGGGATAATCCTTCAGCCAATCAGCAAGCTGAAATAACAGCTAGCTTGGACCACCACCACATATTCGGGAAATTGTAGATGCATTGCACGGGCTCATGCACACCACGCTTCACTTTCTTTTTAAAGTGTTAACGTCTCAATACACCTGCCAAGGACTAGAAAAAATTTATCATCATCATCCTATGTTTTGCCGACTGCAGGATGAAGGCCTCTCCCTGCGGTCTCCAATTACCCCTGTCCTGCACCAACCAATTCGAGCTAGCACCTGCGAATTTCTTAATTTCATCCCCCCACCTAGTCTTCTGCCGTCCTCAACTTTGCTTCTCTTCCCTTGGCACCCATTCCCTAACCCTAATGGTCCACTGGTTATCTAACCTACACATTACATGACCTGCCCAGCTCCATTTCTTTCTCTTAATGTCAATTAGAATATCGGGTGTCTCTGCTCTCTGATCCATACTGCTCTCTTCCTGTCTCTTAAAGTTATGCCTAACAATCTTCGTTCCATCATTCTTTGCGCGGTCCTTAACTTGTTTTCGAGCTTCTTTGTCAGTCTCCAAGTTTCTGCCCCATATGCCAGCACCGGTAGAATTTTCTTTTTCTTCTTTTCTTTCTTTTTAATGATAATGGTAGGCTTCCAGTCAGGATCTGACAGTATCTGCCAAATGCGCTCCAACCCATTTTTATTCTGTAAATCTCCTTCTCACGATCAGGGTCCCCACTGAGCAATTGGCCTAGGTAAACTTACTCCATCACGAACTGTAGAGGCTGACTGGTGATCCTCAACTATTGTTCCCTTGTCCGGCTATTGGTCATTATCTTTGTCTTCTGCACATTAATCTTCAACCCAATTCTTACGCTCTCTCTGTTAAGGTCCTCAATCATTTGTTGTAACTCGTCCCCAGTGTAGCTGAACAGGACAATGTCATCTGCAAACCGAAAGTTGCCGAGATATTCGCCGTTGATCCTTACTCCTAAGTCTTCCCAGTTTAATAGCTTGAATACATCTTCCAAACATGCCATGAATAGCACTGGAGAGATTACCCCCCCTTGTCTGACCCCTTTCTTTATAGGTATCTTTCTACTTTTCTTGTGGAGAACCAATGTAGCTGTGGAATCTTTGTAGATATTTTCCAAGGTATTCATGTATTCCTCTGGTACTCCTTGATTATGCAGTGCCTCGATGACTGCTGGTATCTCTACTGAATCAAATGCCTTTTTGTAATCTATGAAAGCCATATAGAGAGGCTGATATTACTCTGCAGATTTCTCGGTTACCTGATTGATGACATGGATGCGATCTATTGTAGAGTATCCCTTCCTGAAACCTGCCTTTTCCCTTGGTTGACTGAAGTCCAGTGTTGCCCTTATTCTATTGGAGATTATCTTGGTGAATATTTTATATAATATTGATAGTAAGCTAATGGGCCTATAATTTTTCAATTCTTTAACGTCTCCCTTTTTGTGAATTAGTATAATTTTGGCATTCTTCCAGTTCTCTGGGACCCTTGAAGTCGACAGACAGTTTGTACAAAGGGCCGTTAGTTTTTCGAGCATTATGTCTCCACCATCTTTGAATAAATCGACTGGTAGTCCACCATTTCCTGGCTAAAACATTATAAGTCAATACAATTTGCAGCGCCACATCATGTTTTCTCATCTTGATGAAAATGCAAAATTGCATTTTGCAAAGCTTTCACTTCCTGTAGAAATTTTAAAACATGTGACTTCTCGATAGCCAATCAGAAAGTCAACATGGCAGATAATGGAGACTGTGCAGCCACCATGCGTGTCAAGAATATAGTCCTAAGTGAAGAATGGGTGGCCAGCAGTTGGTCAGCATAGTCAGCATAGTCTGGTGTAGTGTCGAATTTACGTGTCTGTTGCTTTTCTGCCTGTCTATGGCTTCGCTGTGTGCGATGGGCGCTAAGCTGAGTTATATTGTCACATGGTAGTGACGGTGGAGGACAAAGCTACAAAACTGTGAATGGCAAAACTTTATTGGGCGAACCTGTGCCCACAAAAGCAGGCTACACTCAAAGCTTAATAAAAGTGGCGAACACAGTTGGAAATCGTCGAAAATCTGATCAACGGGTCAAGCTTGTCGGCCTTTATACATTGTGGGCAACAATTACAAGGGCATTTATTGCACCTTTCATAGATCAATGCCTGCTAGCCGAGTTGCTATTCCAAAAACATGCCGATGGGCGTGCGACAAATTGCAGAAGTCGGACTCACCGTGACCAGATAGCGAGCGAATATGTTTGCCCCATGCTGGATCCCAACGCCTGGTTGTTCGCGCGTACGGTCACGTGCACAGTGGAGTGTTCGAACGAGCCCTCGCGAGACGGTCTCGCAGAAGCATGGATTGGCGCACGCGCAGCACGTCCACGCTGCTTGCCGTACCCGAACCAAAGAGGAAGCGCCTTCTCCTACCCGCGCCCAAGTAACCCCGCCGTTAGGTGTTGTTAGCAGCGCAACATTCGCGCCATCTTTCGTACTATGCTTCAACCAGACTGACTGCCGTGGGCATCAGGCCACGCGGCGAAGCCGGATTACAGGAGACGGGAGCTATGCGGGAAAACAACATATCAGGGGACGCGTGAGAGTCGCGCATCCCCACAACATCAGTCGTCGAATGTCCCAGAGTAATCCCTGAGACCCGCGTGTCTACCACAAAGTTCTACAATATTCACGCCACACATACATGGTGACAGACAGTGGATGGAACCCTCGATAACATTCCAGAAACTTCCGATACATGCAGGCGCATCCTGTGCTGTGCGATAACATTTGTTAGGCAGTGAAATGTGGTCACCCGATAAAGATAAACAAATACACGTGTCAATATGCCTGCTGTGGGACAGAGTTTATGTGTTCACAAAATGGAAATGCTGATCAGACGCGTGAAAGGACTGTGTGGTGGAGACAGCAACTGCAAGCCCAAGAGATGGCGCCAGCAGTAGGAAAGACATCATCATCATCATCATCAGCATCAACACAGGTCAGGAGGAGGATAAAGAGTGTTTGAGACACTGTGTGCACCTTTCGTCCCGGACAAGTGGTGGCTCGTCCGGGATTGAAATGGATAGCATAAATGTTCTGGAGGAAGGTGTGCAATAGCTGGTCAACCAGATAGATGGATCGCCCATCCGGCATGAACAGGTTGTCTCTCTGCTGCAGCAATGAGTGATGACAGCTACAGTGACTACTGTGCTGATAGGCTTAGGGATGCGGGTGCAAGTGTCACAGCTGCCTGTTGTGACTTCCATGCCATACATCTCCACAGAGCCACTGAAGTCCTCGGGTTTCAGCCACTTACAGTTGCCGGAGGTATTCGTCAAATGTTTAGAGAACTTTTGCCTCATGTTGGGAATCGACTCAGCCAAAAGGCTCACTAATGTGGTGCCGGCTACCTTGGAGGGCAACACAAAGCTATGGTGGTGCTTCACTGGCGTTTTCACCAAATGGGAATAATTCACGCAAGTGTTGTGTGCAGAGTTCGCTTCAATCCATTTGAAACACAGCCTGAAGGAGGAGCTCCAACAACGCACCCTGCACCAAGAAGAGAACATGAAGGTGTTCATCTATGTGCTATCGGCATACTACGACTACATTGGCGAAACCGTACCAGCAGAAGAAGAGGTGGAGCGGGTTCTCTGCCAAATGCACCCACAGCTACAAGTTCCTCACAGAACAGTCAACATTTACAACCTTGAAGGAGCTCGCAACAGTGGTGGATGGCTTGATGAAAGAGCATGATGGCGAAGGCAGCAAAAACCACTGCCACAACCAACAAATCAGGTTGCAAGAGCTCTGGTAATCTGACCACACAGGGCTGCCACTGTAGGCACTACTACATCTATCACAATGTCTTTGGCATACCACTGGCCACTACACTCCACAGCTGTCCAACTGTCCTATCTCCGTGATCACATTCATCCCGCCTCCACTGTGCCCACGCTGACGCAGCCAATCTCCCATGCCCCGCAGCCGGCCACTTGGTGTTGGCAGCGACCCAACACATTATGAGTCCACAGTTAGTGCTGCGGAGGGGTCAGCCATGTTGCCCGCTAATGCGCAACGGGTAGGCAAAATATGCCACCCAGGTGGTTGCAGTACCGTCGTCCGAGGCACCTGTGGGCTAAATGACCAAAGTCAGTACTGAGGAAACATGAGTTGGTAGATGCTATGCCGGCGGGTACCTCCGACAGCGTCCTCCAGGTTGTGGCCACTGTTGGCAGAAAGGAAACCTTTCTCGACATCTTTATCAGAGCAAAGACATTCCAGGCACTCTTGGACATTGTGGTACACCTTCATCCTTCTGGGACAGCAAGCGACCGTGGCTGCTGAAGTTACGAGGACCAGCCATAAAAGAGAGGTATGCACGGTTCGCCTGGCCATGGGCTGGTCCCAATCTACTACTTCACTCCGATGCAAGGTCCGCTCCCGGCAGCAGTGTTTTCTGTGTGTGCTCACTGTCTATAGAGACATCGCACTCCGGAGGGATTTCTTGGCAGTGACCGGGTATCACTCCTTATTGCACTTGGAGGCTGGACAATTGGAACTGAACCGCAGAGCATGGTACCCTTCGTCAAAGGAGAGAAGCAGGTTAAAGAGGAGCTAGACAGTGAAGAATCCTATTACCAGCAAGCTATCTTTGCCAAGCAACCTGAGCCTATGGCGAACTCTGAAGTCCCAACCTCCATTGATCCTGCTTGCTTTGCAGGATCAGATGAATGTAGACCCACGTCTGGCGCAAGTGCTTGAGATCTGCAGCCCTATTATTACAACTACCCTCGGGTGCACAACATTTGCTGAACATCAAATTGACACTGGGGACAGCATACTTGTACGTTGCAAGCTCCACCCAGTCAATGTGAAAAAATAGGTCATTGTGGATATCTGCATCCGTGATCTCTTAGAACAAGAACTCATACCCAAGCACCAGCCAGTGGACCAGAGCTTCTGTTTTGGTTGTAAAAAAGTCTTCCGGCTTCCGCCTAGCCATTAATTATTGACAACTGAATAGCCGGACAAACATACTTGCTCATCCCTTGCCCAGGATCAAGTGGCTCTTGGCACAGCTGGGTTAGGCACAATGGTTTTCAGGTTTTGATATTTTCAAAGGCTTTTTTTCCAATCCCAGTGTGCAAACAGGATATCCCCAAGACCACATTTATTTTCTACCAGGGCACTTTCGAATTCACTAGGATGCTCTTCGGAGTGGCAGGCAGGCTAGCGAACTTCCAAACATTGATGGACAGTGTTTTGGACAGTATAAATCACAAATTTGCAATGGCATTCCTTGATGACATCCTGGTTTATTTAGACACTCAGGCCAAACACATGGTACACATTCAATGTGTACTACTATGGGTCAGAGCAGCAGGCCTCACCTTTAATCCAGACAAGATCCAACTCTGTCACCATTCACTCAAGTTCTTTGGACATACGATTTCACGTGGGCAGTGTTGACCCAATGAAGGCAAAGTGCTTGCTGTGTTGCACTACCCTCAACCAGCAACAGTCAAACAACTGCAAGCCTTCCTTGGTCTGGCGTGGTATTATCAAAGCTTTACACCTCGATTTTATCTAACCGCCTGCCCCGTCACCAGTCTTTTGAAGAAAGATGCACCTTGGCAGTGGACCAACCAGCAACCCTCCCAGAGACTGAAGGAATCCCTTCCCATGATGCCCATGGTGAACCTCCTTGATCTCAACTAGCCCTTTGTGGTTGAGACGGATGCCAGTGGTACTGGAATAGCAGCTGTGCTATTCCAGGCGAACCCTGAGGAATTGAGACCTGCATCATATATAAGCAGGGTCCTCACCAAGGCAGAAAAACAGTACACTGTCAGGAATGGGAGTGCCTGGCAGTGGTCTGGCCAGTTGATAAATTCAGAGCTTACCTAAAAAAAATTCATTGTGGCCATTCTTCTCTGTCATGGATGTTTCTATAGATCAAGCCTCACCAAGAGTCAAGTGCTGGGTCCTTAGGCTGCAAGGTCTTAACTGCACGATCAAACAAAGAAGGGGACCTGCCAACATTCCAGGAGATGCCTTAGCAGAGCTCTCTTGAACGGTCCAGAGAACCCAAGCAAGACTCTACTTGAAATGCTGTTCCCAATTAACAGCCACGAGCCTGAGCAACGCATCATGTTCAAAACAGTTGCCCCTCAGTCTGTAACAGACGATGTCACTAGAATATAGAACGTCTGGTTGAGGAGCAACCTTGTGATCCACTGTTTGACAAGCTGAAAAGCATCTTGCAAGGTATTACACTCCCAGAGAACAACCCACAATCATGCCTAAATAAGGACTTGGCTGCTTCGACAGAACTGGAGTCTAGTAGGTTACTCGTTCAGCACAGAGGCTACTAGCATGCTTATTACGAGTGTAGCCGAGCAGTTCTGAGAGGAGGACCGACTCTGCGGTTGCCGTTTATGGTTACGCCCGATGAACAGAAACCAACGACATATACTGCAGCACGACTGTATGTACACTGCTCACGGAATGAAACGCGACAGGGAGCATTTAGTATAACCCTGCATATGTGCAAAGTACTCGAGAGTACCATGTCGTATCGTTAAGAATCTGGTAAGCAAACGTGAAGCGGACTGTGATGTAAGTGTACGTGCGGAAATTGCGTCGATGTGACACGAACTGCAGCCGGTGGAAACGAAAGCATGCGCATTAGTTAGCCCTGAAGTAACGCTTTTCATTCCGTGAGCACTGTACATTCTAGATTGCACTTGCAACTGATCCTTTGTTGTTTATTTTCTCCACCTTTACAGGGGTGCGCAAGTGCTGCCATGCAATGGACAGCCATCTAAAGCGAAACCATAACAGTCCTTGCCCCTTAGATCATCCAAGAGAGACATTATGGGGAGTAGCACTATACTGGCTTGCAGATTCTGGTGCTTCTTTGCAACTGAGGCATGCTGTATACTGAGCTGGGACAGTTCAAAGCAGTCTCTTCTGTGCCACCAGTTTCGTTCATGGCTAGCTCTGAGTTTGCAGAAACAGCCGGATGAATATTGCATACAGTTGTTGGACAGTTATCAATGTCTGGTGTAGTAGGAGATTCAGGCTCCAATGGTCCCGTAGTTGGCGTGGGGACATCTTCGCGTTGAAGACGTAGGCCGTCATCATGTTTGTGCCAGACAGTGCCATCACTGAGACATACGGTAGCTGCTGACTGACTTGTGGTGCTCACGACACGTGCAGGTACCCACAGCGGGCTTTATGGAAGTTCTTTACAAGTATGTTGTTTCCCACATCCGGCAGTGGAGAAGAATGGCACCCTTGGTTGGCATGCAGCTTCTGCTTAACCTATTTCAGCATGACTGAAGTGTGTAAACTTGGCCGAAGAAAATCCATAGGTGTCTTGAACATTCTTTTCATGAGCATTTCACATGGTGCTCTGCCAGTGACCTCATGTAGTGTAGTGTAATGGCAACCTGCTGTTCATGATCTGAGAATGCCTGCCAAATGCACCCCAGCCCATTCTTATTCTTCTGATTATTTCAGTCTCATGATCCGGATCTGCAGTCACTACCTGTCCTAAGTAGATGTATTCCCTTACCACTTCCAGTGCCTCACTGCCTATCGTAAACTGCTGTTCTCTTCTGAGACTGTTAAACATTACTTTAGTTTTCTGCAGATTAATTTTTAGACCCACCCTTCGGCTTTGCCTCTCCTCTATAATGATTAATGAAGGGAAAATCAGACATCTACCCATTCATAGCAATCCGCCTCTTTCATGTTCCTGTGCTGCCCTCTGACGCACGCCGCTGGAAACGTTTTGGAAGGTTGTCGGGGATTTCGCCGGTTGATTTGTGTACCTGCGCCCATGTTGAGTGCGTTGGTTGTGCGGTTTGTAAATCGCGATTAATTATTAATGGTTTCTCCGGGGCAGCATGTCGTTCACCCATTGAGTATAGTGGGTGAACAGGCCCGAGTGCGCTGCTGTGGTAGCAGCGTGGCTGATAAAGGCACGCTAAGTTCCTTCTGCCGACGCCGCTGCCTTGAGTTCGTTGTTGCTAATGTCTGCGCTTGCACATCGCTTTTTTTATTCCTTTTACACATTCAAGAAGCCTTCCACGTGGGATTTGCCAAAGCGGTGCATTTGTTTACATCCACAGCTTCAGTTATTGTAGAAACGGCGCCTCACTGATGTGAAATAATCTCAAAACGTAGCAAAACATACAGACGAGTCAGTATGAGTGGTCGAGTCCCTTAAACAACTGCAACTGTGATCCAGATACATATATATTACAGGCTGCTACTACTGATTCTCGGTTTTGTTTAACTTCATCATACTTACAGTTTGCGCGTGCTATAAAGTATTATTAGAGACTGTGTTCGGCGTAAGTCCCCACTTATATGCCGAGTAGTTCTCTCGCAAAAAGGCGGATGCCATCGCTGACACCGTTGGCAACTGAGCAAGTTTATGCTGCTGTATTGAATGCACTGTCTCTTCTTTCCTGTTTGACGCAGAGGTAAACAATGGTTCTTTGGAATTAAGAAATGTCAGCATAACAACACACACAGATCCACCATCTACGGGAATGCGAACAGCTGCGTTCGAGAATGGTGACCAAAGTACAAGATGTTGGCACAGCGCTGTGTCACCACTTGCAGCTTATTGTGTACGTGCCGTGCGAAGTGAAGAGTAATCAAATCGCTATAGGGCCGCAACCTAACTATAAGAGCGGTTTCCTTTGTCCTGACTGCTTACTTCTTAAGGCCAGCTCCATTGGCAGCGCCTGCACGAACTCGACGGGGTCAGGCCTAACCCAAACTTCGGTGGAATCAACATTGACACAAACTTCACGTGCACGGCTTGAGAGGACTGAAGCTCCTGCATTTCAAATTCGAAGGCACGTCAACGCATTTTGAGCGTGAATAATTATATGTACAAGTGAATGAGCTGCAGCTATCGCATTGTCGGTTCGACGGCTGATCACGTAGGGTTAGGTCAAGCTATCACGGTCGGCATGCTGATATTGTCGGTGCTGTCGACACGAAGGCCCGTCGCGCTATATGACAACTCGTACCCGTCGGTTGCGTAGTTGTCAGCCTATTACGATCAAATGGTCTCAGTGACACAGTGCTGGATAGTCGGCCAATCGTCGGCGTCAGCGTCTTGTCGGTCTCGTATTGATTTAATGTTACCACGCCTTAAAACAGTACATGAAGTCAGGCATGCGCTGCCACCACCAGTAACAGTAGGCCGACGCTGCAAGAAGACTGCGTCAGCAACGTGTTTTTGAAGTGTCGCGCAAGTGTAATGCAGGGGTTTATCAATAAATTTGACCGCCGTCAATGTAAGGTGGCAACTACGTGGTTCACGGTGCAGTCCAGACCAAACCCGGGCCGTTTTCTGTTTCAAAGTGGAGTTGCAGTCTTACGCGCATTTTTGGCACCGCACCGACGTCGAGCTACCAGTAGAGTTTCAACGCGGTACATAACACGAGCGTTTACAACAGCGCGCGTCCCTTCCAAAACGTTTCGCGACTAATCTGCTAGGGCAGGGCGCATGTGCCGTCGCGCCGTGAAAGAGGCGGATTGCTACAAAGGAAACCCATACGGGTTCCTCGAAAGAAAAGCCTCGCAGTTGATGAAAAATTCATCCTGGTCCGGGACTCGAAACCGGGACCACCGCCTTTCTGGGGGAGCCGCTCTACCGTCTGAGCTAACCAGGCAGATGGTAGGGTAAAGTCGAATTTGTCAATAACTCGAAGCAAAGGCGAGAGTTTGACAAACTCTTGCCTTTGGCTGGAGGTGCGAAACCGTGTAGTTTTGTAGACTTGCCCTTCCGCTATGAAGCGTGTTTTCTCTTTGAGTTGCACACTCGAGCAATGTGTCCCTGCTTCTCGCAGTAGTTGCATGTAGTGCTGATGTGTTTGTACTCGGTCACGAGGTGTTCCTACTCGCAGCGGCATCATGAAACACAGCCCTTTGAAGCTACAACCTTATGTGTAGCTAGCAAACTTCTGCTGGTACTGGCTATCTTGCCGGCAACTTTCTTCACAGCTTCCATGGCAAGTGCAGTTTTCACAGCGTCTTCATGTGTAAGGTTTGATTTCTCGAGCAGCCTCATCTGCATGGCTGTGTTGTTTATGCCGCACACGAAACGGTCCCTCAACATATTGCCAAGCTCAGTTCTAAAGTTGCAATATTCCGACAGACTTTTGAGTGACGCCTGGAATTTACTGATGGACTCGACCTCCAAGCGAACATGCGTGTTGAAACTAAAATGCTGAGAAACAACAGATGGCTTGGGGCAGCAGTGGTCACCCAGACTGGAAAGAATTTCTTGCAAGGCTTTGCTTGCGACTGGGCAAGTTTAACGAGATCCTGCAAGAGGGCATTTGTCTTCTGCCCATAGCAACTAAGGAAGCTTCAAGGTGTTCAATGTAGCAGGGCCATGCATCTCTGTCTCCTTCATCGAATGCTTTGACGTTGCCGAACATTGGCATGATGAAGTTCTGTTGCATTGAATTCAATAGACGAACTCAGGTGCGTAGAAGCGGGGGTGGAAGGAAGACGCACTTGAAGAAGCTTGAATGCTTTTTCCCTCGTCACCATCTGTTGTGTAGCCGAGCAGTTCCGAGAGGTGGATCGACTCTGAGGTGCCTGTCAACAGTTACACCCAATCAACAGAAACAGACGACATGTACTGCAGCAGGACCATACACTGGGGACCGTGCTTGCAACTGATCCCATGTTGTTTATTTTCTCCACCTTCACAGGGTGGCACAAGTGGCACCATGCAATGAACAGCCATATAAAAGGAAACTGTAATAGCACTAGCGGACTCTGGTGCTGAAAATGGCACATGACCACCACACTAGTGAACATGTAGGCTTTTCAAGACATTGCAGTGAGCAGATGTATCAAAATATGTCACACGCTGCAAAGTTTGCCAGCGCTCCAAGGCAAATTGCCAAAGACCATCAGGCCTTATGAGCAGCCGAGTAGACCACTGCACTGATGGAGTGTAGATGTCACTGGACAGTTACCACTCGCATCATGGCGCCACCAGTACCTGCTGGCAGTGGTTGACAAATTCACAAAGTTCATTGAATTGTTTCCTCAAAGAGCCACTACCAGCCAAAACATTGTCGACTGTATGTGGCAAAGCCTTCTGTCGGCATGGCCTACGAGTAGCAATTTCCAGAAAAAATCGGCATCCATTTGTCAGTACACTTTGGAAGGGCCTCCTAAATAAATGGGACATAAAATGCCATGCCGTGCCTTACTGCCCCGCTGGACAGATGGTAGAATGCCATAATGATAAAGTTAAGGAATGCCTCCGGGCCTACTTTACAAACCAAAGGGAGTGGGACTCTCACATCGCCAAAATTGCCTTTGCTCTTAGCATTGCAGAGAGTGTCATGACAGGGTGTATACCTACCTACCCGTGTTAAGGTCAAGAGCTGTGCTATCCATGGGAACCGCTTGGCACCAAGGACAACGTTGAACCGCCTGCTGCAGCCTCCTATGCCTTCTCCGAAGAAATTCGCCCAGGCCTTTGAACAGACAACAAACTGCCGCTCAAGCAAAACAAAAGGCACATTACGACTACCACAGGAGGCCAGTTACCCTGAAACCAGGCTGCCTCGTTCTCGTGAACAGTCATACTAAAAGTAATGCAGCAACGGGCATCTCATCGAAGCTCACACCAAGACATTCAAGTCCTCAGAGGATTGCAAAGAATGTTAGTGTTAATGACTTCCTACTGATAGATCCCAAGACAGGGCGCCGTTGCGGGATAGCCCATGCTGACCAGCTGAAAGTGTATTACGAAATCCGAATGGACATGCCCACAACAGGTTCACATTCTACGGGAGGAAGGAGACATGTAAGGACTGTGTGGTGGAGACAGCAACCGCAAGGCTGAGACGTGGTGTCACCGTTAGGAGAGACATCATCATCAGCACGAGGCATCGGGGCAGCGGAAGGAGGAGAATAAAGAGTGTTGTGAGAGATGTGTGCACGCTTCTTCACTGATGGGAAGATAAACTTCGACATGCTGATGAGCAGAACAGTTGAGAAAAGAGATGCACACAGCATGGTTGTCAAAACAACGGACGCTGAAAAGCAGTGCTTCAACGTAATGCTTGTGATAATGGCAGACAGCCGGAAGTGGATGTGACGACGAGCTGTCATGGATCCACAATGTGGATGAAGTGGCCAGCAACCTGGACGACAAGTCTGGTCGTCCTAATGCAGAGTGATTGCAATTAAAATCCTGTTACGGTTTGCAAATAGTATATTGCTACAGAACAGTATTTGCAATGACGAAGAGGCAAGCAGTGAGATGACGATTGGAGGCTAGCGCGGGCTGTTGCCTCTTGGCCAAATGCGGCGTATTCCCTTGTAAATATACTTGTATATAGCTTTTCGTCTCCGTCTTCCTACGTAACATACCTGGTGGAGGTGGACGTTCCCTGTACCTTGTCACGGAGCTTTGCAGTGGACGGTACGTCGAGCCTTCCTTCATTGTTCCCGGCGATGACAACTCGACTCAGCCACCTCCGACACCTGCTGCCACTTCAACGACCTACATCACTCTCCCTGCTCCTCGTAATCCTGGTGTATTCTCAGGCAAAGATGGGGAAGATGTCGAGGACTGGATCAGCCTGTACGCACACGTCAGCCGCAATAACCGGTGGGACCCTACTATCATGCTCACCAACATAGTCTTTTACCTCGGTGGCACACCTCGAGTTTGGTTTCTGATGCCTGAAGATGAGCTCACCAGTTGGGATTCGCTTAAGAAAAAGCTCCGAGACTTGTTCGGCAACCCATATGGTCACCAACTTGCCGCGCAGAAGGCGTTATCCAGCCATGTGCAGACGTCAAAGGAGCCCTATGTCACGTACATTCAAGATGTCTTGGCTGTGTGCCGCAAAGTTGACGCACACATGATTGAGTCCGACAAGGTTTCCCACATCCTCAAAGGCATTGCCGATGACACCTTCAACTTGCTCGTTTTCAACAACGTGGCGACAGTGGATGCAGTTCGCAAAGAGTGCTGCCGCCTGGAACTCACTAAAAGCCGACGCATTGACCAGCAGTTTGCCCGTCTGCCCAACATCACAGCGACATCTTCCCAACAAAACTGGCGATGCTACCAGGATCATCTGGCGTGAGATCGAGGTCAACTATACAGCTTCCTTCGACTCCAGCTCCTCCAACGCACCTGCAGTCACGGTTTCCCTGATCCAGGCAGTTGTTCGCCAGGAATTTGCAAACATGGGTCTTCACACCATCCACTCAGCCCATCGCCCCGATACCCACTCGGCTTCTTCGACTCTGCCCTGTCCTGCATCTTATTACCCACCACGTTTCCGCGACCCATCTGAATGGCGCACTGCTGACGACAAGCCCATTTGTTTTCACTGCCGTCGAATCGGGCACATTTCTCGGTACTGTCACAGTTGCAGGAGTTCCTCGACCCGGTATCCTTATACTGGCTACTCTCGCCCCTCAGGTGGCCCATCTCGTCCCTATGCTACAAGCTCTGATAATGCCGCCGATTCTCCTGCGCCGAACCGCCCCTATTCTCATTTGCCTTCGCCCCAACGACGACAATCTCGCTCTCCCCAGCCCCGTCGCTCCTATTCGCCGAATCCCTTAGGACGCCGCTCCCAGCCGGAAAACTAGACGATGCAGCGCCTCGAGGTGACACTGCCATTGCTCCCTACGCCGCCAAATCCTCTACTGACGTTGCCCACTCATCTGAACCTTCTTGACGTGCAAGTCGACGGTGTTTCTGTGTCTGCACTCATAAACACTGGGGCGCATTTGTCCGTAATGAGTGCTGACCTTCGTAACCGCCTGAAGAAAATAATCACGCCCACCATGACGCCTGTTGTCCGTGTCGCCGATGGCGGAACAGCCCCCGTAAATGGTATGTGTGCCACCCGCGTCTCCTTCGTCGATCGCTCTGCTATCGTGCGATTCACAGTCATCACCCACTGTCCCCACGACATCATCGTCGGCTTAGACTTCCTCTCCGCACATTCTGCTCTTATGGATTGTTCCGCCAGCACTCTCCGCCTTGACCTGCCTGTTCTGGATCCCGCTCAACCACACCCCAGTCGCCTCAGTTCCGTCGACTTCGTTCACTTGCCACCTTCGGCACTGACTTATGTTGCCTTAATGTCATCCCCACCAGTGCCCGACGGTCACTACATCGCGGCTCCTATGCAAGACGTCCTACTTACACACGGGATCACAGTACCTCATACAGTTTTATCTATTACTGCGAATTACGTCTGCCTGCCAGTGGTCAATTTTGGCTTGACGACACAAATGCTGTCAGGCGGGATGTCTCTGGCCCAGCTTTGCTCATTCGAGGATCACTCAGTAGCGTCCATTGTAGCAGACAATTCAGCCGATCCTCCTCTACCATCGCAGTCGGCAACTTGTACTATCGCCGACTTACAGAAAATGATTGCGCCTGACATGCCGTCCGAGCAAGCTAGTGAGCTCTACCGCGTTCTGTTTTCCTACCACAATATTTTTTACTTTCACGATCGTCCTTTGGCCCAAACTACAGCTGTTAAACATTGCATTAATAGCAGCGATGCCCCTCCTATTCATCGCCACGCGTATCGAGTGTCACCGGCTGAGCGTCAAGTTATTCCCACGGAAGTTTGCAGAATGCTTGCCAAGAACATTACTGAACCGTCATATCGTCCATGGGTGCCACCTGTTGTACTGGTAAAAAAGAATGGTGGCTCATGGCAGTGTTGCGTGCATTATCGGCACCTTTACAGGGTTACCAAAAAGGACGTGTATCCCCTACCTCGGATTGATGACGACCTTGACTGCCTCCATGGTGCTCGCTACTTCTCCTCTATTGACCTTCGTGCAGGCTACCGGCATATTGATGTGGATGATCTCAACTGCGAGAAGACTGCTTTTGTAACACCCGACGGTCTTTATCAATTCAAAGTGATGCCGTTCGGTCTATATAACACTCCTGCCACTTTTGAACACATGACGGACTCCCTTCTTCATGGTTTTAAATGGTCCATATGCATGTGGCTACTTGGACGACGTTATAATATTCTCCTCAACGTTCGTTACGCACCTCGAGCACCTCTCGGCACTACTGGGCGTTGTTCGTCGAGCCGGTCTGCAACTCAACGCATCGAAGTGCCAATTCGGCCGTCGCCAGATTACCGTCCTTGGACATCTCGTTGATGCGATCGGAGTGCAACCGGACCCAGGCAAGATCTATGCTGTTATGCAGTTCTCTGTTCCAAAGTGTGTCAAGGATGTGCGCAGCTTCATCAGCCACCATTTCGTGAAAAATTTCCCGGCCAAAACACGACCACTAACCGAGCTTTTGAAAAAAAGACGCCCCTTTCCAGTGGGACGATAACGAGGCCTCTGCATTCTCGCATCTAATCGACCTTCTCACAACACCTCCCGTTCTAGCCCGTTTCGATCCTTCTGCGCCTACCGAAGTCCGCACTGATGCCAGCGGTCACGGAATTGGCGCAGTACTGGCACAACGCCAGTGCGGCAACGATCGTGTTATCGCTTACACCAGCAGGCTCCTCTCACCCTCAGAGCGCAACTATTCCATCACTGAGCGTGAGTGTCTGGGTATAGTTTGGGCGGTTGCGAAGTTCCGCCCATACTTATATGGCCGACCCTTTTCCGTTGTCACAGACCATCACGCACTTTGCTGGTTATGCTCACTGAAAGATCCTACAGGAAGACTTGGTCGCTGGGCCTTATGCCTGCAAAAATATTCGTGTACTGTCACCTACAAATCTGGCCGACTACACAACGACGCTGACTGCCCGTCTCGCTACCCGGTAGACGAGCCTGACGCCGCCGACAGTAGTACCGCCAACGGCATTTTCTCTGTGTCTGCTTTCATTATCATTGCCGATGAGCAGTACCGAGACCTATCGCTGCGAGCACTCATGGAGCGTCAGCGCTCTACACCTACCGATGCATCCATTTGCGTTTATGTCCTTGAGGGCGGCATTCTGTACCGAAGGAACTTCTTGACGGATCTGATCTTCTTCTTCTTGTGCCAAAACATATACGACAGACTGTGCTCTTTGACATGCTTGACACATCCACTGCAGGACATCTTGGGGTAACCCACACGTACGACCGTGTCCGCCAGCGCTTCTATTGGCCTGGTCTCGCTCGCTCCGTCCGACGCTATGTTGCTGCCTGTGATCCCTGCCAGTGTCGGAAAACACCTCCGGTGCTACCTGCCGGTCATCTCCAGCCGATCACCGTCCCTGTAGAATCATTCTTTCGTGTTGGATTAGACCTCCTCGGTCCCTTTCCCACGTCATCCTCTGGGAACAAATGAGTAGGCGTCGCAACTGATTATGCCACTCTATATGCTATCATGCGGGCTCTCCCTACCAGTGCCACTGACGTCGCGGACTTTCTCTTGCGTGACATTATCCTGCTTCATGGTGCCCCGTGACAGTTGTTTACCGACCGTGGTCATAACTTCCTCTCGAAAGTTATCGCTGACATTGTGTGTTCCTGCTCCACTCAACTCAAGCTGACTACCTCATACCGTCCTCAAACCAATGGCCTGACAGAGCTGTTAAACCGTGGTCTTACCGATATGCTGTCCAAGGACCACCACGACTGGGACATTGCCCTTCCTTACGTTACATTTGCGTATAATTCTTTCTGGCACGACACCACCGCATTTTCTCTATTTTATCTTCTGTACGGTCCCCAACCGACCCTGCCCCTTGACACGGCACTTTCTCCTGCTGCTATCTCAACAAGCGAGCATGTGCGCAACGCCATCGCCCTCACTGACCGTGCTTGACTGACGGCCTCGCAAACCACTCAGCAGCATCAGTACAACGCCCGCCACCGTGACGTACAGTTTTCGCCTGGTGCGTTCGTGCTCCTGTGGTCGCCCTCTCGTCACGTCAGACTTTCAGAAAAGCTCCTTTCGCGATACACAGGGCACTACCGCGTTCTGCACCAGGTGACGCTTGTGACGTACGAAATTGCTCCTGTGAGTTCAGCCTCATCCTCTACTCTGGCATCTAGTGGTGTCATGCACGTCAGTAGGCTCAAGGCCTACTGTATTGCTTCTGAGTCTGGCCTTTAGTCGCTCCAAGCGAGACGGCGCTTTTGCCGCCGGGGGTAGTGCTACAGAACAATATTTGCAATTACGAAGAGGCGAGCAGTGAGAAGACGACGACGATTGGAGTGTTGCCTCTTGGCCAAGTGCGGCGTATTCCCTTGTAAATATAATTGTATATAGCTTTTCGTTTGCGTCTTCCTACGTAACAATATGAGTATTTTTGCCACAAAGATAAGTTACCTAATGTATTTTTAAAATAATTATTGTCTTAATTTTCAATTTGCGCTGTTTCGAAAAAGTTCCCATAAAATTTACCCAGCATAATAAAAACACCCACAATTCTTCCTATTTTGGGGGGGAGGGAGAAAAGCGTATTCAGTATGCAAGTGTCTACGGTACCTGTTTATAGGGCGAACCTGTGGCCCGCAAAACAAGTAACCCTCAGCACGATGATAGCAGCGAGCACACTCACGTCGGCTATTTATACATGAGACGTCAAACATTTCAGCATAACTGCTGGTGCCTGCACAATTTCTAGAATTTACAACACTATTTGCGTCGAGCATGCCATTTGATTACAAAAGCTTCGACGAAAACACAGACAACCGATACATCGACTACAACAATCGAGAATGTTCTGATACGTGCAGGCGTGTCTTGTGCTGAGCGATAACATTTCATATTTGTTAGCCAGTGAAAAGTGATCACTGGAATAAGGTAAAAAAGCACACGAGTATGACTTCATCCCTACTCAATACTCAGTGCCTCATTGCAAGCACATTTATTCCCAGACATCCCAAAACTTGCACTGCCCATGAAATTAATGCACACAGCAGTTTCGCTAGTAGAAAGCATGGCTGACGAGAAGTCTGCCCTCTCACAATTTCATTTTCTCACATTCGAGTGTGCTAGACCAACGCACCAAGAACTGCTGAGGATGACAGAGATACCTTCACCTCCATCATCTATATGGACATTCAAGAAGTGTTACAATTCATACCAGCAAGCAGAGCCTAGACAAGCCTAGCAAAGCTTAAAGGAACACTAAAGGCAAATCATATGACAACATGAACTGTAAAGATACCATTACAGAAACTCCGCAGCACATCTTTGGTGACACGAAAACACTTAGTTTAAGATAAAATTGAGTCCAAAAGGTCTGCATTCCTCTAGCGCAATTCAAATTGCCCACCACAAGTGAGGAGACACGACATTGCACGCACTCTCACTGCCCTTAAGTGCAATTGCAGTGTAAAACGGTGCCCAACAGCTGACACTGTTTTTTTTGCATAAAACGTGACAGCAGAGCCAAAAATTATGCGAGGACACAGCCCACAGCATACCAAGACATCAAATGAGCACAACATTTTCTGGGGCTCACAGAAATCTTGCATGTTACCCGGAAGTCCATGCGGCGGCCCCCCATAATACCACGTGACTGCGTAACGTGACAGTAACCAATGTGCTCACTTTGACCTGAATATGCTCTTGCTACCTGCTTTCCTCTGTGACACCAAGAAATAAATGATAAAATAAGCCTTTGATTACTCTCATCTCGCATTAAGTGCAACGTTTCCGAGCTCGCATGCCCGTACAAAATCTCGGAGGCCATAGTGTCACGTAAGTATTTCGATTTCTAGCAATCAGATGGCGACCCATCATTTGCCTCTGTTAGCCTGGAATGGGTTTTTACTGATGATGACGGAATATTAAAAAAAACTAGTACCTTCTAGTTAAAATGTTGGTCTTGTGACAATTCCTACGGGCATACAACTGTACTGAGACAACAAAAGAAGTTTGTCAGTACTTTTTTCACAATGTCATCCTGCAGTGACATGCGACAGCACGACAAGGTCTGTCTGTTTATCGCTGTTGTCTGAATATTGTGTGCACGTGACTGCCTATTTAGAATGAGCTTCGCGAGCCAGCAAAACAAACACAGTACAGTGAAACCTTGTTAAACCGTAGTCGGCCGGAGCTCAGAAAAAGTATGTACTAAACGGCAGTACTGTTTAACCGAAATAGCATGAGATCGACCACTTACATGTCAAAAACTGAACTCAGAGAGAGTGCGATGAAAGGGGAAAAAAACATGCAGTATTTATTCACTTCGCGCAACAAAAATGTTATTTTTGTTTGATGCCGTGGCAGCCTAGCAGCGACGACAGCGGCCTCAAACTTACTGAAGCTGAGCTTTTCAGCCAGCCCCCCTCTTCTCGGCAAACACTCGCATGGCAGATTTCTCGTTGGCATTACGCATTCTCCGTGCACGCGTGCGGTAGCGCTGCAGAAGTCCCGGGGCGCCTTTTTCATTGCGGGCTGCTGTTCTCGTCTCAACGATAGCATTTATGAGGCTGGCCCAGCTTCTGCCACTGTCGGGCCTGAATCCCCTGTGCTGCCGTTTTCCGTGTCGTCCTCATCACTGTTGCTAGCCGACACTTCTGTAAGAACACAGGCAACGATGGCGAAAAGTCGAGCCTCGTAGCGGACATCTCTTTGCGGTCACAGCAGCGCTGCCGAGCAACTTCTTCGCATTCCAAATACCATACAACGTACTCAACAGATTCCTGTCGTGGGCCAGCGCTGACTTCCTCGTGTCATGTTCGACAGCACGAATGATGTCTAATTTTTCTTCTATGCTGAGCATCCAGCATCTTCTTTATCCGAGCTGCAGCATGACGCGAGTCCATGCTTGCACGACGCCAAAATGCTTTCTGGCACACCGCTGAAATGATGTTGATGTGGCCATAGAGTTTCTTGAATGAAACTCTATGGATGTGGCTTCACGCACGAACGCACACGGTGCTTGGAGGCCGTTCCAATCTCTGAGGTTTGTTGTTCTGCCAAGCCGCCTGATGGAGATGACGCACCGCCCTGTTTGCGCGACGAAAAGTGGAAACACTACATGTTAACCGATATGTACGCAATAACCTGGTACGGTTTATGCGGATACGAAACACATTATGTTCAATGGCCGCTGAGTCGGGGATTTGACTTTACTACTTTTAAAATGAAACTACTGTTTAACCGGGTACGGTTTAATGAGGTTTTACTGTACTACGTGATACAGAAACTACCAACTAAAACGTGAGAGACGGGTGGTGCAGAGTCGAGTGAGAACTAAACTTATTAGCCACCTGCTCCGTTGGTGGCGAGGGGTGTCAATAAGTTTTCCTCTAAGAATCTAATAGAACTGGACAAGTAGCATATTCTTCCAAGACATCCAAGACAACTTCTTTTTTGTGCACTGGGATGTGAACAGGCCTTGCCAGCGTTTGCTCCCTGTTGTAAAATTAGTTATGCTAAGGCAAGCCAAAAGGTTACTGCAATTTATTTTTTTTCAGAAACCTGCCAAATTAAAGCGGCCCACATCAGTCACATTTTATGTCTTGCCAAGGTGCTGCATTGTCTGTGCCGTAACAGAGTACTGATTACAGAATTCTGCAGTTTGACAACTTGTGCACATCGTTTTTGAAAACCTGTGGCTCCCCAAAGTTTCTCATCTAAACAGCCCTTACGCTTAAGTTTTGACGCTTTTTCTCTATAGGCCTTGGACACAAGTTTGCCAGATGGCGCTCACATGGCAACACTTTGTCCTGCAGCTATTTACTGTAACCACTTGTCTGAGTCATCTCATCGGCTAGAATAGCAAAGAAGCCAACACTATGAAGTGGTCTCTTCCCAAGCTGTCTTGGCCATTTATGTAAGAATTGGAATGGCACTTTCTTGGCTATCTAGCAAACACACCAAAGCAGCGGTGTATGCCAAGATGCGGAACGCACTTTCAGGACCGACAGACAATTTGGTCCCATTTGCATCGCTACATCTCCCCTTTGGCAAGGCAAGATCAGATGGGCATACAAGAGCGCGTCCGCGTAGGCCAGGTACTCCTTGAGGCGGTCAGCTGCCTCCTCCTGCTCCTCGAGGAAGGGCAGTGCAGCCTGGGAGAGCCGGTCCATGAACTGACCGGCTGCCTGAAGTCTGTCCCCTCGATATCCGGGCCCGTCCCGATGGCTCAGCTCACTGAGCACCTGCCCGTACTGTTGGTGCAATGTATGGAAATCCAGCGTTGCATCCACTAGGCGCTGCAGATGACAACACAGGCATGCCATTCGTGAACTGGTTCACCATGCAAGAGCACACAGTACACCTTCTGTTATTTATTTCGTTATTTACAGAATACCTACAATGACTTGAAGGCATTGTGTAGGGGGGAACAAGTGTGCTAACAATCACGTGTTCTTGTGCCCAAAAAATAAAAACGCCCTGCTGCAAGCCAGCCAGCTAAACTGCTAAGCAAAATACACATGTGCATCTAGAATGTGCCATTTGAAGTTGCCTTAGCTGAGTATTTATTATTTTTTTAAAAGAATACAGTAGAACCTCGTTGATACATTCCCGTTATGTACGTTTTCACAGCGCCAATGTTCTAAATCGAGAACACAAACAATTACCCAATAGTTACGCTCATTTTTTATCGGTTCATACGTTCCTGGAAAACACCATTCTTTGGCACCAATGTTCAGTACATTACCAAGCTCCAATCCTATGCTAGGTTTTCCGGCTGCTAGATCTTATGTAAACAAGAACATACGCGAGGCGCACGCAATCAAGAACAGTATATTCAATGCAATACTGGCCCACCCATCTCACGTGAAAACACTGGCGTGCACTTAGTTTCTCGTTTTCGTACCAGAAAATCTTCTCCGGAGTCGCTGCACGCGGTATTCACAGCTATCGCCGCCAATCATATTGTGATAAGCATCTTCGCCTATCTGTTTCACAGCACGTGCTGCCATCGGAAGCTTAGCGCACGCTTTTAAAAGGCGATAACCAAAATGTGCTGCTGTTCCCTGCTGCAGACTGTGATCGTATACATTTTCCAGCTGCTAGATACCATGTGAACAAAAAAAGGCACGAGGTGCACGCAGTCGAGAACGGTACGTAGCCCCACGTTTCATGTGAAAATGACGGTGCGCGCAGTTTTTTATTCCAGTAACAGCGAATCTCCACCCGGGTCGTCGCATTCACAGCTATTGCCCCCAAACCTACTGTGATAAGCATCTTCACCTATCTGTTTTACTATAGTGTACTAGAGTAGGGGTAGTGGGCCTAGGGGGAGGCATGGGCAATGCGTGCGCGTGAAGCAGAAAAACCGGAAAATCTTCGCGGCTGCGAGGAGGCGCTATGGAGTCTTTCACCTGCGGCCTGCCATGCCGTCGCCACACTCATGCATTGGCCTTCGTCCACATATTTGTGTTGCTCTGTGTTTTGTGGACACATTAGTTATATTGTGAGCAGTTTTTTAACTGATTGATGAGGTGACATGACGAAGCCTCATCGCAAGAACCACTGCTTCACTCCCGGTTGCAGAAGTTAGTATAGCGGTGTGAAGGATGCGCCAAAATTGTGTAATGTCCCCGAGGACGACGAAAGGCACTGTGTTTGGAATCGGAACATTCACCGTGATGATAAACCCCTGGAGCTATGTGTGAGCTACAGTTTGAAGAAAAATACATATTTCAAGACTATCTTCACATTATTGATAGAAAGGCAGTGCAGATACCACGTTTTCACCTCGCTTTTACCGGACGCAGTACCGACCATTCCATGTTCCCAAGTACCTGTCAAAGGTGCCAGAACAGGAAAGACCTCCAAGAAAAAAGGTGTGCATAGAACCTGCAGTGTGTGGCTCGTCTAAGAAACATTGCTTGCAAGTTGATGAGCTTCAAATGGATGGGCCGGCAATCGGCATGCAGTACATGCCGTTTGACTTATGGAATGTGTCTCAATTGACAGAGCAGCGGGCTGCTCATAAATTTCCCAAATATGGTGGTGCTCCTTATGTTCACGCCTCTTTTAACAGTCAGTCTCATGCTGTCATGATCGAAAAGACTGTCTTCATGAACTCCGAAGTACACAAGGCGACATTGTCTGCCGGACGTATGTTTGCCATACATTAATATCAGAACCACTCTCATACACCATGGAAGAAGCAAAACAGGTGCTGCATGATTCTTTACATCCTGTTTTACAGCGAAGTTGTCAATGGCTAGGATCCCAGGATTTCTTCGTAGCGTAACATCAACAGAAAACTATCATCATCTATGGCTCATACCTTTGTAAGGCAGAGGCTACAAGCACTTACTAAAGGGAAGCGAACAGTGCATACATTCTCTGGAATTGCACATACAACATACAGCATAGGCACCGACTACGGGGGGCCTCCGTGGCCTGAGCAAAGCTAACGACTCATTAAGGAAAACACTTCTAATAACTTATGCTTATTACAGATGAAAACATCATCACTTGCATGCAGAGGTCAAATATAGTGTCCCAGTTAACTATCATGCACCAATATTAAAAGCCATGGGTTACTCGAAGAAAACCTTATGCATATTGTTTCCAGTACAGCGGAGTAGCTGCCAGTAAGTTTCTTGTTACTGAGATTTAATTAGGTAATTGTAATTATCTAATTCGAGACATACTGCCATAATTATCAAAGTGTCAGTGAGGCATTTGAAGGCACAGCCAAGGGACATCTAACTGTGGTATTTTCAGCAAAGTACTAATTGCGTACAATTTTTTTTTCGGCTGGTAAAGAAACTCTGCGAAACATGGGGAATACCACGTGACTGCACTCTCACCTGCACCATAAAGCAGCACCCTTGAACAGGCTCCTTCCCAGTTAGCCAGAATGAAATGAAGGAAATAAAGAAAGAAAATAAATGCCCAAGCACTCCGTGCAGATGGTTAACCAGTGAAGCTGAAACGTGCGGCCCCGATGTTTATCACTGAGTTAATTCCGACGGTTCATTAAACGACGGCTTCGTAGGCTGCCGGATCCTCGGTACGCAGTTGCTGCTTGCGCTCGGCTGCATGAGCCTGTTCTCGTGCCCGGGTTGCAGCATCGGGACGGTGTAGACGAGTTCATTCTTAGTTCTGCTCGCGGTGTTGCTGATCGAAAGCTGTCTGCTTCGCAGGAGTACGTATGACGCATGGCCTACCCATTTTGGAGCCGGGGATAAACAGCTGCATGTACGCTCGGCTGTGACAGAGCAACGATGTCACTACTGGCACAGCCAAAGATGTGCCTCGCTCTCGCTTTTTATTTTCATGCATTCACATGGGGCTGCGCCGTATGGGCAACCGGTGCTGAAGCTTCGTGTGCCAGCAGCAGTGCCGTAACACACATCCTAGTGAGCAGTGGACATAGTTTTCAGTAGCACACAGTGCGATTTCATGCCAGCAATTACGCCGATCATCTCGAGACACACTTTTCATGGTGCCTCACATGACAGAGAATCGACGTGCTAGGACGTAGCAGCGCATGGCCATGGAAAGAACTTGCCTGGGTGCATCAGGCTAAGCAAACATTGATACAGGCACACGTCTGCTATCCTTAAACATGTGTTGCCATCTTCATAGCCTCCCTGCCGGACGGTGTCAGCCTATTTTAGTTGCACACTAAAACTGTCGTAGCGCCTCCTGGCCAGCGCTGGTTCCCCATAGGAGGTTTCGGCATACAGATGACAGTCAGGCGGGCGAATTGGCTAGACATATACAGCTTCACTGTAAAACATCACGATCGAGCTAGTGCCTTATCTGCCGCACCTCGGCCTCAGTAACATGTCCCGCTTGGTGTTAGTTGAAAACAAGCTGGATAGCTGTTAGCGTAGAAAAAGTGCATTGATGGTTTTTTTTTTTTCCACGAAAACTATCACCACAAAAGCAAATTGGCAACGTTGCTGCAAATGTTCAAAGGTGCATTTTGTTTCATCCCAGTCGCCATGTCTTTTTTTTTTTCTACAAGGTAAAAATGATCCTTGCCTTGGGAGCTGCAAATGACAACACAAGGGAGGCCACAAATATATGTCAGTCATGGAAGTGTGGAAGTGATGAGAACCTGATACAAACCGGCAGCTTCAAGAAACAGCGGCATAGAACTCCATCTTTGAGTCCTAGCCTACGCACGGATGTTCCAGCATTTATGGCCTCCAACCCTCATGCTGGCGTGCTGGAAGTGACCTCCCAGGTACCAATTTTGAAGTCATAAGTTTGGAGAATTCTAAACGGCGGCGTTTCACCCATGCCACCTAAACCAGCACCAATGCTTGGAAGAAAGGGACCTGTAGAATTGTCTATATTTCTTGAATTCAGTCCTCACAAAACCGATGAGTCACCAGACTTTTTGAGCAACATCACGATCGAGCTAGTGCCTTATCTGCCGCACCTCGGCCTCAGTAACATGTCCCGCTTGGTGTTAGTTGAAAACAAGCTGGATAGCTGTTAGCGTAGAAAAAGTGCATTGATGGTTTTTTTTTTTCCACGAAAACTATCACCACAAAAGCAAATTGGCAACGTTGCTGCAAATGTTCAAAGGTGCATTTTGTTTCATCCCAGTCGCCATGTCTTTTTTTTTTTCTACAAGGTAAAAATGATCCTTGCCTTGGGAGCTGCAAATGACAACACAAGGGAGGCCACAAATATATGTCAGTCATGGAAGTGTGGAAATGATGACAACCTGATACAAACCGGCAGCTTCAAGAAACAGCGGCATAGAACTCCATCTTTGAGTCCTAGCCTACGCACGGATGTTCCAGCATTTATGGCCTCCAACCCTCATGCTGGCGTGCTGGAAGTGACCTCCCAGGTACCAATTTTGAAGTCATAAGTTTGGAGAATTCTAAACGGCGGCGTTTCACCCATGCCACCTAAACCAGCACCAATGCTTGGAAGAAAGGGACCTGTAGAATTGTCTATATTTCTTGAATTCAGTCCTCACAAAACCGATGAGTCACCAGACTTTTTGAGCAACATCATGTGCACAGATGAAGCCAATTTTCAAAGAAACGCCCAGGTAAATTTGCATAATGTGCACTATTGGAGTGACTAGAATGCACACTCAGTAAAATACAATCGGCATCAGTACCAGTGGTCCTTCAATGTGGGGTGCGGAATTTATGCCGGTGCTATAATCAGTCCCATCTTCTTCGATCACACAGTGACTGGACAGTGTTATGTGGATAAAATCTTTGAAGGAGTGGTGAATGAGTTTATCAGTGAAATACCGCTGTTATGTCTTCTACTTCTTTGGTGTCAGCAAGATGGAGCACCAGCCGAGCACAAAACTGGCTGGATGCGACTTTTCATGCGCAATAGATTGGAATCACGGGCCTGTGAATTGGCCAGCTAGGTCACTTTACCTCTCTCCACTCGATTTCTTTCTTTGGAGTTACGAGCAAGATCGTGCTTACATGATCGCGAGGGATGTCAGATTAGCTCAAGACAAGAATAAGGCATGTCTGCCGTAGAAGTCGAGCGTTGCTCATCAAGAAAGCCACTGAAGATGTGATAAAGTGGACTCAGTATTGGGTAGCTGCAAAAGGAGATCTATTTGAACATGTCCTCTAGGCCGCAGCTGGTGTTCAACGGCGCTTACAAATTCATAGATGATAAGGGCACACTGACATATGATGTATCTTTCTTTTTTGTGCAGGCGTCCTGATCGCCGTTTCAGCTCATTTGGAAGTGGTTATTTACTTTCTTGAACACATTCGTTTTGCCTTTTCTCAACACATGGGTCGCTTCCCTGTCTATTTATTTCACTTTAATTTTATGCCATGAACCTGTTTTTGCAGCATGTATACACTCTCATGAAAACTAAAACAGTCACTTTAATTTGGCTTTGGTCCGAAGCAAGTTTCTGGCATGAAATATAGCTTTGCGCGCACTCTGTCACTGCTGTGCAAGCAAAGCCAGGATTTCGAAGCATGCTATACCTATTACATTGCTTTTCGCATTTCGTGCATGGTCAGAGGGCTCTTTGGCCACGTTATCAAGGGGCTTTTGTTATCAATATGATTAGTCGGCCTTGAGAAATGGATAATAAGTGTGACGTAGAGAGGAATAGCTTCAAAGCCGCGAAACTTGCTGTTGGTGCACCGACCGTACCACTATCAAGGCGATGCGCTGTCTCTTCGGGTTTGTGTCAGGCGATGCAGTTGCTTTCAATCAGCTTATTTGAGGGCGCTGCTTTATGATGCGGGTGGGAGCGCAGTCACGTGGCATTTCCCATATTTTGTGAGGTTTGTTTACAAGGTGGAAAAAAATTGGATGCAATTAGCACATTGCTGAAAACACAGCAGTTAGACGTAATTTGGGGTGCCTGGGGGTGCCGACAAATGCCTCATTGGCATTTTAATAATTAGAACAGTACTTCTCAAATTAGGTAATTAAGCGCAATTGTCAAATTAAATTTCAGGAATGAAAGAATTACTGGTGGCTACTCCGCTGTACTGGAAACAATATGCACTAAGTTTTCTTTGAGTAACACAATTGCTCTTTCTTTTAAGTCTTGGTGCATGATAGTTGGGGGAACCTGTATAATTCACTCAGTAACCGAAATGAGGCCAAGCCAGATTCACTCGAAATCAGAATCAACAGCAGTCATGCGCAGCAGTGCTTAGACTCACAGAAAAAGAAAAAAAAAAGACAGACAGACGCTGCAGTTTTATCGGAAAGGCAAAGCAGTATTAGTGATAGTGAAGTATATGACAATTACACTAAGGAAGATTACACCACTGAGAGACACCAGAGTCTTGGTGGTAGGAGAGGACTCAGGCTGTGAAATGAGGTCTTGTAAATTCGGATATAAGGCCATCATTTCAGTAAATAATTCTTCGAGGTAACACAAAGTTTCTTCAAATGCCAGAAATATATATTGTGAGCATTATATTACCCCTTCATCTTCTTCATCTGCATATATTCATCATCATGGCCAGCATCATCTTCTTCAGCGCGCGAGCTGCCGCAAGTGGTGGAGGCTGCTTTCGATCCCTTGGTCCTCTACGACTTCGAGTTTCCCTGGAGCTTCGTTCAGGCCACCACTTGCTTCGCCTTTCTGCCAGGATGCCCCAAGAAGATCCTCCAGGAGCCTCCGGCGTAACCGTCTCTTCCCCACCGGCCGTTCCTTCATGGACCGTCAGCACGCGGCAGTGCGATCCCACCATGTTTGCTGGCCTTCGTAGTGATGACGTTGAGGACTCGCTGGACAATTATGACCGCGTGAGTGAGTCTAACCAGTGGGATGACATGCACAAGCTTCGCAACGTCGCATTCTACCTCACTGACGTTGCCAGGACTTGGTTTCTTAACCACGAGAGCACCTTGCCTGACTGGGCGGCATTCAAACACCAGCTTCAGCAGATTTTTGGCGTTCCCAACGTTCGCTCTGAGGTCGCCAAGAAAAAGCTTGATGGACGCACGCAACTTCCCAGGGAAACATACACCTCTTATATCGAGGACGTCCTTGCCCTTTGACGCCGTGTTGACACCACAATGACGGAATCTGATCGTGTTCGTCGCATCCTAAAGGGCATTACCCACGTCGCATTCAACGCACAGGCGATCAAGAATCCAAATACCGTAAGCGATGTGATCGTGACTTGCCAACACCTGGACACACTGCAGGCCATCTGTTTACAACCTGTCGCCGGTGATGCGCCTCCTTCGTCGGATACCGACCTGTGTCTGCTGATTTGGACTCTCATACGTGAAGAGCTCCAAGCATGCGGCCTGCTGAGTCCTCCCGTTCTTTAGCCTCAGCCTTCGGTTCCTGGCCTGCGTGACATCATCAAAGAGGAGCTGTCCTCCATGACCTGCGCTGCGATCTGTGGCCCTCCTTCGCCATCCTCCTCGTATGCTCAGGTTGCGGCTATGCAACCAACGTTCGTTCGGACAGCGCCTCCTGCTCCTGCTACTGGCCCCAACCATCTGGCGACTCTACCACTCCGTCCGCCTTCAACTTCAACCCTGCAACAGGCCACCCGCACTTCTGACTACCGTTCGGAAAACTAGATGGTGCAGTTTTTGGAGGGAAAGCTGCATGACTCACACAGACTACAATTCCTCCAGCGTGTCTGGCCAATACTTTATTCGTGTGTGTAGAAAGTGTACCAGTCCTAGCATTGCTTGATACGGGAGCAGCTATTTCCATTATCCACGCTGGCTTGTGCGCTCGTCTACGCAAAGTTACTGCACCTTACAGTGGAGCTCTTCTTCGTGGTGCAAATAAAGTTGTGATTCGGCCATCGGCGCAATGCACCGTTAGAGTTTCGTTCGACGGGATACGCCACCATATCCAGTTCGCAGTGTTGACTTCCTAGGCTCACATGCTTATACTAGGGTGGGACTTTCTCTCTTCGGCGTCTGCTTTCATTTCGTGCCATCAATGCCTCGTTAACTTGACAAAGACCGACCATTCCGACAACGTGCGCGAACCACGCCTTCACTTACGATATGCGGACGATTGTATGGTGCCTCCTCGTCGCAAGCAACTCCTTGTAGTTAATTCTGACATCACCGATGGTGACATCTTAGTTGTACCGTCAGCCTGTTGCTCATCCAAAGGGATTATGGCACCCAGCCTTGTTCGCTTTACCAATGGCACGGCCACTTTGGCTGTACTCAACACAACCAATGAGCCAGTTCTGTTTTCTAAAGGCGCGGCTTTCATGTGCGTCTTGGACACACAGCCTTTCTCTGTGCTTACCTCGACTACTGCTGTTTCACAACCACCCACAGCTATGGATGCGGTCCCTGCTTCTGTTCTCGCTAGTACCATCAGCTCTGATTTAATGCCACAGCAGATGGGGGAGTTACTCCAAGCATAAAAACTCCTTCGACGTACACTCTCCTCTTCTGGGACAGACTTCTGCGACGGTTCATCGCATACACACAGATGGAACTTTCATCGTGCGCCAGCGGCCATATTCTGTTTCTTCCGCTGAACGCCAGGTCATCTATACCCACATTGAAGACATGCTGAAACATAGCATAATCCGCCCATCCTCACGCCCTCGGCCGTCACCTGTCGTTTTGGAGCGTAAGAAAGACGGCTCAGTGCGATTTTACGTAGACTACCATGCCATGAACAAAATAACCCACAAAGATGTATATCCACTGCCCCGAATCGATGATGCGTTAGATTCATTGCAAGGCACGGAGTATTTCTCCAGCCTTGATCTACGCTCTGGATACTGGCAGATACCCATGCACGAAGCAGGCAAGGAGAAAACCGTCTTTGCCACACCCGATGGACTTTATGAATTTAATGTAATGCTGTTTGGCCTGTGTAATGCTCCCGCCACATTTGAGCGGATGATTGACACTGTACTACGGGGCCTAAAGTGGAAGACTTGCTTATGCTACCTTAACGACATCATCATATTTTCGTTGACCTTCAGTCAGCACTTGCAGCGCCTCGACGAAGTCCTGACATGCCTCTCAGCTGCTGGCCTTCAGCTGAATACAAAAAAGTGCCACTTCGCCAGCAAAACCATTAAAGTGCTCGGACACCTTGTCAGCAAGGAGAGCCTTCGACCCGACCCCCACAAGATTACCGCTGTCCTCCGCTTCCCCAGGCCTCAACGCGCCAAAGACTTGCGTAGCTTCCTTGGCCTAGCTTCGTATTTCTGGTACTTCATACGTAACTTTGCCACCATTGCGGCGCCGCTCCATCAACTTCTTCCTTCTGGAGCTCCCTATGTATGGTCGGGTGAATGCCAAACTGCTTTTGACGCCCTTTAGCAGGAAAGAAGTTTGGGCGTGTTGGTGGGATACACACATACTGGGATACATAGCGCAAAAAATGACACAGGGAAAAGCAGGAACACAGGACGAGCGCTAACTTTCAACAACTGATTTATTGCAGCTGGTGAGTATATATATACTCACTGGAACGCCACTGCTTTTGACGCCCTCGAGCGTGCCCTCATGTCCGAACCTGTGCTTTGTCATTTTGACAACACCGCACCCACTCTTCTACATACTGACGCCAGCGGACACAGTATCAGCGCTGTTCTTCTGCAACGTCAGCAAAATTCTGAAGAACGTGTGGCTGCATACGCAAGTTGCACGCTAACAGCTGCAGAGAAAAATTATACCGAGCAAGAGTGTCTCGCCATTGTTTGGTCCGTTTAAAAATTTCGACCTTATCTGCATGGCCGCCACTTCACGGTCGTTACTGACCACCACACCTTGTGCTGGTTGGCGACGCTAAAGAATTTAACGGGACGTCTTGGCCCTTGGATACTTCGTTTACAAGAATACGACTTCGACGTCACCTACAAGTCTGGAAAGAAACACCAGGATGCTGATGTTCTCTTTCGTTGTCCCTTACCACCGTCTTCAAATTCTGCTTGCTTACCGTCTTTCATGAGCAAACCGCAGGGCGCGTCGCCTGCATTCCCTTCGCTCGCTGCTCTCGACCGGCTCCCATCAAGCCATTCTCATATGTTTGCCTCTAGCCAACATAATGACTCCTACTGCCACTCCGTTATGGAACGTATTCGCGGATCATATCGCAGACCTAAAGCTCAGCTCCGTCGGCAGTTGAAGAACTTAAAGATCGAAAATTCGATATTGACACGTGTACTTATCTTTATCGGATGACGACGTTTCCCCGCCTAACAAATGTTATCGCACTGCGCGGGACACGCCTGCATGTATGCGAAGTTTCTCGAAAGTTATCGATGCTTCTATCCGCTGTCTGTTGTCGCCGAACCTTGTGTTATCTGATTTCATCGCCTGATGCGAATGTTGTAGAACTTTGTGGAAGGCACGCGGGTCCCAACAATTAGTCTGGAATATTCGACAACTGCTGTATAAAAGCAGACGCGCTTGACCCGCTGATCAGATTTTCGACGATCGCCGAGTGTGTTCGCCACTACCGTAGTTCTCTGAGTGTAGCCTGTTTTTGAGGGCACAAGTTCGCCCAATAAAATGCTCGTTTTGTTAATCACAGTTTCGCTGCCTTCTTAACCGTCACTACCACGTGACATCTGGTGGAGGTGCTAGTACGTTCATGTACCGAATGCCCCGCAAAGCTGCGATCGAAGCCCGAATCCTAAGGACAAAACCAACATCGCCCAAGACTAGCGTGCTAGCCACAGACTGGAAGGACTGCTCCTAGAGCACGGATTTATACAACAAAGAAGATTGTGGTCAAAACAACCCCAATGGCTGCCCCAGCGTCCCCCGTTATCCTACAACAACCTCGGGACCCACCGACCTTCCATGGAGCAGCAACTGAAGACCCGGAATGCTGGCTGGAGACCTACGAAGGAATCGCGACTTTTAACAACTGGGATGCCAACGACAAGCTGCGGCATGTATACTTTGCCTTAGAAGATGCTGCCAGAACGTGGTTTGAGAACCGGGAGTCGACCTTGACAACATGGGACCTCTTCCGTAGCGGATTCCTGCGCACCTTTACGAGTGTTGTGCGCAAGGAAAGGGCCGAAGCCATGCTGGACGCCCGAGTGCAGCTACCTAACGAGAATGTTGCCATCTTCATGGAAGAAATGAATCGTCTGTTCTGCCACGCCGACCCAGATATGCCTGAGGAGAAGAAAGTCTGCCTTCTCATGCGTGGTGTGAAGGAAGAACTTTTCGGCGCCATGATACGAAGACCACCGAGGACCGTAGAAGAGTTCCTTAGCAAGGCCACCAGCATCGAGAAGACATTCGAAATGTGGAACTGGCAATTCAACCGCCGTACAAACTCTACCCACTACGCAGGAACTCAATCACTGGCCACGGACGATCTGCGCGAGACCATCAGGGCCATTGAGCGCGAAGAACTGCACAAGGTCTTGCCTTCGTCGCAGCCTCAAGTGGCCTCGATCGCCAACATCATGAAAGAAGAGGTGCACCGATCGCTTGGAGTTCCTGAGGTGCAACCAGAATCACTGCAGCCCCAGCCAGAAGCGATGACCTATGCCGCTGTCGCCCACCATCAAGGCCCCCCTGCACGACCAGGCCAGGGCCCTTTAACACCACAATTACGTCGTCCACCGCCGCCGCCGTCAGCACGCCCGCCCGTCGGCCAGCGCCGCTACGCAAGGAAGACGGACATTTGGCGCGCTTCTGAACACCGCCCGCTCTGCTACCACTGCGGAGAAGCGGGTCACGTCTACCGCCGATGCCCATACTGGGAGATGGGACTGCGAGGGTTCGCCGTTAACGTGCCGCGACCACAGATTGGTGAACTACCTGGCGGTATCGCCGCCTACCTTGCCGCCACTCAGTGCAGCCATCACCAGGCCGCTACCTGTCGCTGCAGAGCCAACCATACACTGACCCAGCCCAGAGCGGGTCAGCGAGCCCGTATCTGGAAAACTAAAAGCAGCAACCAATGGAGGTGCGTGCAACCGGTGCAACCGATGGAGGTGCTTCTCAACGTCATCAAAGATTCGACGCACACCAGTCGCAAAGCATCGCATAATCACCCAGGAGTGCGCTCGACCACTCCGCCAGAGCCCTTATCGAGTTTCAGTGCGAGAACGTGAAGCTATTAGGCAACAAGTCGATGAAATGCTGCGCGACGACATCATCCAGCAGTTGAAAAGCCCATGGGCATCACCTGTTGTCTTGGTAAAGAAAAAGGACGGAACCTTACATTTCTGCGTCGATTATCGTCGACTGAACAAGATCACAAAAAGGGATGTATACCCCCTACCATGGATAGACGATGCACTAGATCGGCTCTGCAATGCAAAATACTTCTCGTCGATGGATCTCAAGTCTGGCTACTGGCAAACAGAAGTCGACGAGAGAGATCATGAAAAGACCGCCTTCATCACGCCAGACGCCCTCTACGAGTTCAAGGTCATGCCATTCAGACTGTGCTCGGCGCCTGCAACGTTCCAGCGCGTCATGGACACGGTGTTAGCAGGATTGAAGTGGCAGACCTGTCTTGTTTACTTGGATGACGTCGTCTTCGCCGGAAATTTTGACGATCACCTTAGGCGGCTAGCGACAGTACTAGAGGCCATCAAGTCATCAGGGCTCACTCTGAACTTCTGTTCCTAGGCCACGTCATCAGCAAGTCTGGAGTCTGCCCCGACCCGCAGAAGACAGCTGCCATCGCAAAATTCCCGCAGCCCATCGACAAGAAGGCAGTGCGTAGATTCCTTGGCACGTGTGCCTACTATAGGTGCTTTGTCAAGGACTTTTCACACATTGCTGAGCCGTTGACACAGCTAACTAAATGTGACGTCGAGTCAAACGACGCATGCAGTCGCCGCCCGTACTTGCGCACTTCGATGAGGACGCTGATACCGAAATCCACACTGACGCCAGTAGCCTAGGCCTCGGTGCCGTCCTAGTCCAGAGAAAAGATGGACGTGAACACGTGCTAGCATACGCTAGCCAGTCATTGTCAAAAGCGGAAGGCAATAATTCTACAATCGAAAAGGAATGCCTCGGCATCGTTTAGGCTACAGCGAAATTTCGCCCTTACCTATATGGCAGGCCATTCAAAGTCATCAGCGACCATCACGCCTTGTGTTGGCTAGCAAATTTAAAGGATCCTTCAGGACAGCTGGCGCGGTGGAGCCTAAGACTGCAAGAATATGATATCACTGTAACCTACAAGTGCGGACGAAACACTCTGATGCCGATTGCCTATCACGGGCCCCCATTGACTCGCCGCCGCAAGATGATGAAGATGACGACGCCTTCTTTGGCATTTTAAGCGTGGAAGACTTCGCTGAACAGCAGCGAGCAGACCCGGAGTTGAAAAACCTTGTCTAGTATTTGGAAGTGCACACCGACGTTGTCCCAAGGGCATTTAAGCGAGGATTGTCTTCATTCTCGTTTCAAAACAACCTACTCGTAAAGCAGAACTTCTCACGAGTGCGCGCCAACTACTTTCTTGTTGTCCTGTCAGGAGTGCGACCAGAAGTACTGCACGCCCTGCATGATGATCTGACCGCCGGACACCTCGCACCTCGGATTTTCCCGGACACTATCGAGGATACAGGAAAGGTATTATTGGCCGCGCCTGACCGCCGATGTCGCCCGTTACGTCAAGACATGCCGAGACTGTCAGCGACACAAAACACCACCAACAAGGCCAGCAGGATTACTACAGCCGAACGAACCTCCTTGCCGACCATTTCAGCAGATCGAGGTGGATTTGTTGGAACCGTTTCCGACGTCAACATCTGGAAATAAGTTGATCGTTGTGGCGACGGACCATCTCACCCGCTCCGCTGAAACTAAAGCTCTACCAAATGGCAGCGCAGCCGAAGTGGCAAAATCTTTCGTCGAGAACATTCTGCTGCGACATGGTGCCCCTGAAGTTTTCATCACCGACAGAGGAACAGCCTTTACAGCAGAGCGCACCCAAGACATTCTGCAATACAGCCAGACAAGCCACAGGAGGACAATTGCCTACCACCTGCAGACGAGTGGCCTCACGGAGCGCCTGAACAAGACCCTCGCCGGCATGCTAGCAATGTACGTTGACGTGGAACACAATACGTGGGACGCGGTCCTGCCGTACGTAACCTTTGCTTACAACATGGCGGTGCAAGAAACAACACAGATCACGTCGTTTAAGCTGGTTTACGGCAGGAACCTGATGACGACGCTCGACGCCATGCCGCCGCACGTCACTGATGAGGAGAATCTTGACGCCGCTACCTATCTCCAGCACGCCGAAGAAACCCGACAGCTCGCCCGATGCTTGCCCGCCTGCGGATCAAGAACCAGCAGAGGACCGACAGCCGACACTACAACCTCTGACGACGCTTCGAGTACCAGCCCGGTGACAGTGTTTGTGTATGGACCCCGATACGCCGACAAGGACTCAGTGAGAAACTACTGCGACGCTATTTTGGACCCTACAAGGTCATCTGACGTATTGGCGCACTGGACTATGAGGTTGTGCCAGACGGCATTTCGGATTCACAGCGCCGCCGCGCACAATCTGAAGCGGTCCATGTGGTGCACCTTAAACCCTTTTACAGACGCTGATGAACTTCCTTATTTTGTTGTTTTCTTTGCTACGAGTGCTTTCCTTTATTACTTTTGTTTGTTTGCAGCATCGGGTCGATGCTTTTTAAGAGGGGGGTATTGACACGTGTACTTATCTTTATCGGGCGACCACGTTTTGCCGCCTAACAAATGTTATCGCACAGCACGGGATGCATCTGCATGTATCCGAAGTTTCTGGAAGGTTATCGATGCTTCTAACCGCCGTCTGTTGTCGCCGAACCTTGTGTTATCTGATTTCATGGCCTGATGCGAATGGTGTGGAACTTTGTGGAAGGCACGCGGGTCTTAACGATTAGTCTCAAACATTCGACGACTGCTGTATAAAAGGTGATGCGCTTGACCCGCTGATCAGAGTTTTGCCGATCGCCGAGTGTGTTTCACTGCTACCGTAGTTCGTTGAGTGTAGGCTGTTTTTGAGGGCAAAACTTGGCCCAATAAAACGCTTGTTTCGCTAATCACAGTTTTGCTGCCTTCTTAACCGTCACTACCATGTGACAATATTATACCGGTACGTGTTTCATCCCGAAGGACATCGCTGGGTTGCTGTCGTTCCCCGATCACTTCGGGCCCGGATATTGGAGACCTTTCACGATGATCCCGCTGCCGGTCACTTTGGTTTCCATAAAACCTATGAGCGAATTGACAGCCGCTTCTCTTGGCCTGGACTTGCAACTAGCATAGTGAAATACGTGGCTTCCTGTTCCCTCTGCCAACACCGCAAACGATTGACCTCCTCTCCGGCTGGACTGCTCCAACCTGTCCCGTGTCCTGAACCTCCTTTCGCAGTCATTGGTATCGACCTCTATGAACCACTACCCTTAACCACCGGCGGTAAACGATGGATCGTCACAGCTGTCGACCACTTGACACAGTACGTTGAAACAGCCGCACTATCTTCGGGATCCGTAGGGGAGGTTGCAGCCTTTTTACGGCATGGAGCCCCACGTGTCCTTTTGAGTGACCGCGGCAGGACATTTCTCTCTAAACTTCTCGACGATGTTCTCCGTGCGTCCAATACCACCCATAAAACGACTTCCAGCTATCACCCTTAAACTAATGGTCTCACAGAGCACTTTGATCGCACGCTGTCCGACGTGATATCTATGTACATCAACCCTGACCACACCAATTGGGATGTCATTCTACCATTCGTCACTTTTGCATACAACACGGCCGTCCAACGCACTACGGGGTACTCACCCTTTTTCCTTGTGTATGGTCGTCAACCGCTCACTATCCTCGACGTTCTTTTCTTCGATGTCCCCCTGCCTTCGTCCACATCAGTGTCTGAGAAGTACGTTTCGCGCATTGCCCGGTGTCTCGAACGTGCCCGCCTCAACACGAACGCCAGTCAACAAGACCGAAAAATTCGCTATGATGCATCTCACCGTGTCGTTTCCTTCCACCTTGGAGATGAAGTGTTACAGTGGACCCCAGTTCGCGCTCCTGGATTGTGCGAGAAATTTCAGTCTCGTTTTATCAGGTCCTACATTGTTCAGGAACAGACTTCGCCCGTGAACTATCGTGTCGCTCTAGTTGTTCCACCTTTGGACAGCTGCTGCCGTGCCACAGAGATTGTGCATTTTTCGCATACAAAGCCTTTCATACGGCGTTTCCCGCCATGACCAGCAGCCAGATTCCGCGCGCGGGGAAATTGTGTGAGCATTATATTACCCCTTCATCTTCTTCATCTGTATATATTCATCATCATGGCCAGCGTCATCTTCTCCAGCGCACAAGCTGCGAAATAAACCGTTGAAGCTTATCAGCTGTCTCGCAATATTATATATATATTGTTACGATGAGCTGCGAAGAAATGGTTTTATTTACAGGAGATGGACGATGGTCGTAGCGTGATCACAGCGCAGCCCGGCCTCTCAAACTCCTTGTTCTCTTCGTCTTCTCTTTCTTCTCTTCTTGTCTGTGCCTTTCGTATCTGTTACATTTCCCCGCAAGCAGACGAAGCCCGTGGAGTGAGTCAGGATGGACCAGCAGGGTAGAAAGGCTTCAGGTGAGCAATATGAGTCAGCTGAGTTCTGCTTGATCGCCGACCTTGCACAGTAGGCGAGCTATGACGTAAGTGAGTTCGCTCAGGCGGTCCACAACTACAAATGGGCCTGAATATTGTGACAAGAACTTTTGGCACAATCCACGCTAGCGTTGCGGTGTCCAAAGAAGGACTAAGTCACCTTTTTGCAGCGATACTTGTACGTGACGGTCGTTGTATCGCTCTTTCGAACGACTTTGCGAGGCCAGAGTACGAAGACGAGCTATTCGATGCGTTTCTTCGGCGAGACACAAAGTCTTCGATACAGAATCATGACTGTGCAGAACGAAGGGTAAGAAAGTGTCCAGAGGGCTTCGCGGTAATCTTGCATACAGGAGATAAAATGGGCTATAGTTCGTGGTTTCGTGCTTCGCTGTGTTGTATGCATAAGTGATGAAGGGCAGCACGTCGTCCCAGTTTTTATGATTAGAGGAGACGTACATGGCAAGCATGTTGGTCAGCGTTCTGTTTGTCCTTTCAATGAGGTCATTGGTCTGTGGATGATACGGCGTGGAATGACGGAACTGTGAAGTGCACAAACGAAGTAACTCTTCAATGGCATCAGCCGTGAACTGGCGACCACGGTTGCTGATGATGACACGTGGTGGGCCATGACGAAGGACCACGGAACGGAGCAGGAAGACCGCCATGCAAGCAGTGGTGGAAGACGGCATGGCTGCAGTTTCTGCATACCGTGTAAGATGGTCTACGCAGACAATTATCCAGTGGTTCTTGTTGTTAGATAACGTGAATGGACCCAAAAGGTCAATGCCTACTTGCTCGAATGGCGTACTGGGCAGTGTAAATGGCCGAAGGGGACCCGGGGCTGCGGTGGTCGGTCGCTTGTGACGCTGGCACGTTTCACAACTAGCGACATAGCGCTTGGTTGTTTCGTACATCTTGGGCCAGTAAAAGCGCTCCTTCGTGCGGTGCAGCCGAAATGGCCGGATGTCATATCGTCATGCATGGCGCGTAGAACGTTGGAGCGGAGACTCTCAGGGACAACAAGCAGAAAACGCGCTCCCTGCCCGGAGTAATTAGTTTTATAGAGCAATTTATCACGGACAGTAAAGCGACCGCTGCCTTTAGAAGTACGGGCGGTGACAAAAAGCGGATCGAGGGTAACATCATCCCGTTGTTCTCGCTGAAAGTCTGCCGCGTCAGGGAACGTAGAAGTAACAGCAGCGAGACAGTCGCCAAAATTCACAGCATCGCAGTCGGTAGTCGCAAGAGGAATCCGAGAGAGGCAGTGTGCATCAGCGTGACGACCGCCACTCTTGTACGATACTACAAAGACGTATTCCTGGAGGCGCAGCGCCCAACGTGCGAGGCGACCAGAGAGATCACGCAAACCGACCAGCCAGCATAAAGAATGATGGTCAGTGATAATCTTGAATGGTTTACCGTAAAGATAACATCGAAACTTTTGTACGGTGAAAACAGCTGCCAGGCATTCCTGTTCCGTAACCGTATAATTGCGTTCAGATTTGCTCAGACAACGGCTGGCATATGTGACAACATGTTCTGCGACACTGTGACGTTGTACAAGCACTGCTCCTATCCCGATTCCACTAGCATAAGTGTGAACTTCAGTCAGGCAAGATGGATTGAAGTGACGCAAGAGGAGTGCTGACGTTAGGATAAACTTCAGTTCAGAGAATGATGCGTCACACTCTGGTGTCCAATTGAAGGATGCATTTTGTTGCAAAATACTTGTCAACGAGTAAACGATGTCGGCAAACCGGGGAACAAAACGACGAAAATACGAACATAGGCCAATGAATGAGCAGATTTCTCATGCTGACTGCAGTGGCTTGAAGGAGCTCACTGCTTCAATCTTAAGAGGATCGGGTCTGACGCCATCCTTGTCGACTAAGTGTTCCAGGACCAGTGTTCGACGTTCGCCGAATCGACACCTTTATGAGTTTAGGACCAGTCCAGCTTTCTCAATGCAGTCCAGAACGAGGCTGAGGCGTTTGTTATGTTCTTCAAACGTGTGGCCAAAGATCACAACATCATCGAAGTAACACATGCATATCTCCCACTTTAGACCACATAGTACTGTGTCCATGGATCTTTCAATGGTGGCAGGAGCATTGCAAAGGCCAAAAGGCATAACATTAAATTCGAATAGGCCATCTGGAGTCACGAAAGCGGTCTTTTCCTTGTCGGCAGGATCCATAGGTATTTGCCAATACCCCGATCGCAAATCAAGTGTTGAGTAAGACGCAGCGTGTAAGCAATCAATGACGTGATTGATTCGCGGTAGTGGATAGACATCCTTCTTCGTCGCTGCGTTTTGATGTCTGTAATCCACGCAGAATCTCCAGGAGCCATCTTTTTTTCGGACCAGGATTACTGGGGCTGCCCATGGACTAGATGACTCTTGAAAGACACCTTTGTTCATCATCTCCCTGACTTGCTCTGCAATAACTTTGCGCTCGGACGATGACACTCGGTAGGGCTTCTGCCGGATGGGGTGTGCTGAGCTGATATCTATACTGTGACGCGCGCGGGACGACGGTAAATGAAGGGGTGCATCTCCATGCGTGAAGTCGAATGCAGCCTCATGCCTGGCAAGGACTTGTACCAGTGCTTGCCGTTCCGATGTACCGAGAGCCTTGCTGATCTTGCCAAGCATTAGCTCTTCAGAATGGCGATTATCGCAAGGAGAGCAAGCTGTAGAGACGTCCGTAGTTAGTGCCGCTATTGAGCTATTGGCTTCATCGCTATTCGCTATTCATCGCTATTGGCTATTGGCTATTCGCTATTATCGCAAAGACCGTCTGGCGACCACACCTCCATTGGCTGCGGATGCTAGTTTCCTGGCGGCGGTGAGGAAGAACAGTGCCAAGGGGACGGAGAGCGACAGGGACAGTTATTTGGTGGCGTCAAACTCCGTTCAGATGCTGGTGAATCGCTGCGCCTGGTCTCGTGTGAGAAGTGGTCCGTTGGGAGCAAATCGGTCGTCCGCAAGTCATGTGAAGTACGGGTTCTGGGTGGCGAGAACATCGGTGGTGTCCTACGTGATTGACGGCCTTGGCAACAATACTGAGCTATATGGCCTGTGGAACCACAGTTGTAGCACACGGGAGAGTCGCGGTTCACAGCGTCTTCCTCGAAACTAATGGTAGGCGGCTGCGGTCTGCGAGAAAGTTCGTTGTCATGTGGATAATGTGTCTCTGCTGCTTGCTGAAATCCATTATATTGTGCATAAGTCGCGTCGTGGTAGTAGGGTCAGTGCTGTTCTTGTCACGGCCTGACAGAAGTCACAGGGCCTCGGGGGTGAAAACGCGCCTGCTCTCCTTGTGGCCGAGCGTCATAGGTAGGGCCTCTGTCGTAGAGACGTGGCTGCTGTCGGGGCGCGAGTTCATAATCCTCAGTGCCTCTCACCGCAGGATACGGGGAGAAGGATGCCACGTTTGGCTCGAAATCTGGTGGTAGGCGGAAGCTATGAGTGCCTGGATGTGTCACTTGCGCGTGCAGGCTGAGCTCTTCCCGAACTATTTGTCGGATCGTTGATGCCAGATTGAGGGGCTGGTTGGTGTCCACGCTTGCAACTGTCATCACATTGGCTAGCCTGCCAAACTTTGGCATGATGCGCCTTGTCTTCAGTTGCTCGAAAGTACGACAGTGTCGATGAGGAAGTTATAAACATCCTCGGCAATTCCTTTTAGGATGTGCCCGACTTTGTCTTCCTCGGACATTCCAGAGTCCACCATCCTACACAGTTTTATTACTGCCTCCATGTAGGTCGTGCAGGTTTCGTCTGGCACTTGCGCACATTGCAGTAGCATCTGTTCTGCCCTTTTCTTTTTCGTCACAGAGTCACCGAATTGCTCTTTGATTTCCGAAACAAATCTTCCCCATGTTGTGAACGTTTCCTCGTGATTGTCGAACCATAACAATGCAGTATCCGTTAGAAAGAACACGACGTTCGAAAGCTGAGAAGCGCTGTTCCACTTGTTCGTGGCATTCACCCAGTTATAATGGACGAGCCATTCCTCGACGTCTGCGCCCGATCTTCCGGTGAAGGGACGCGCATCTCTCAGTTGTAGAATGGAACTGGTCGGCGCAGCAGTTGGAATCGGCCGTTGTTCGTCTGCGTCGTGGGACATATTCAACTACGGTGGATTCGGTGGGAGTCCAGCAAGGTGACGGCTCCTTTGAAGAACTTGTGATTTAGTCTCCGTTTTCGGGTGTCGATTACCTCGCACCTTCTACCACAACTGTTACGATGAGCTGCAAAGAAATGGTCTTATTTACAGGAGATGGAAGATGGTCGTAGCGTGATCGCAGCGCAACCCGGCCTCTCAAACTCTTCATTCTCTTCGTCTTCTCTTTCTTCTCTTCTTGTCCGTGCCTTTCGTATCTGTTACAATATACATATATATATATATTGTAAGCACTATTAACGTACTTCGTCATTTTAATTTGTACATAGCCATCATCATCTTTCATGTTCTACTTTTTCGTGCATGAGCTGGAGTGTTGCCTTTTTTGTAATAAACAGCGGTGGACAACTTGGTCGGTCTCGGTATTATAAAGTGGTGGAGGTACATCAAAACCCCGACGTCCTCTCGCGTTCCCGTCCTCCCTGGAGCTACGTTCCGGTTGCTGCCTGCGCCCGGCTACCCCTGCAACGATGGACATTTCCAATCCTGGCCCTTCCGGTGCCGCTAACCCTACCACACAGACGACCCTGCCTGCGGTGCCCTCTTGGACTGTGACAAGCCCTCAGAGCGATCCCCCTGTCTTTGCGGGACTCCGTGGTGATGACGTCGACGATTGGATTGACCACTACGGCCGCGTGAGTTCTTGCAATAAGTGGAACGACACCCAGAAATTGAGGCACGTTGCATTTTACTTGACCGGTGTTGCAAAGATGTCGTATTTCAACCACGAATCCGACATCGCGGATTGGTCCACGTTTACCTCCATGCTGCGGCAAATATTTGCTTCCTCGTCTGGTCGTGCAGAAGTCGCCAAACAGAAGCTGGGAACGCGCCTCCAACTTCCACAAGTCTTACACCTCATACATAGAGGATGTCTTGGCTCTGTGCCGCCGTGCGAACCCTAGCATGACGGAAGCCGAACGCGTTCGCCACTTATTAAAAGGAAGTGGGTCTGTCGCGTTCAACGCCTTAATCGTGCAAAATCCAGCTTCTGTCCAAGACATCACTTCCACGTGTCAACGCCTAGACGAGCTGCAGTCTATTCATCTTCAACATGACAGCAGCGATCCTCAGGTTCCCCATTATCCAGATCTACGTGCTGTTATCCGCACCATTATCAGCAAAGAGCTTCAACTACAAGACCTAGGGCGTCCACCTGCTACCTGCACCCCAACCCCCATCTTCGACTTGCGCAAGGTCGTAAAACAAGAGTTGACAGCGATGACTACACCCACGACGCATCCTGCTCCGGTAGCGCGCCCCACACCTACCTATGCGGATGTTGCTTCGCTACCCACCCCTACCGTGACCTCCATGCCTACTGACGTTTCCTATGACCATTTGGCTTCGATGGGAACCAGAGCACTTGCTGCGCCATCCTACCCTCAGTGGCGTCCACCTCGTCCTGTTTGTTTTTACTGTGGTACACGTGGCCATATATCTTGCTTCTGCTGCTGTCACCAGC